>NC_060249.1:0-1200000 GCF_921293095.1 Ischnura elegans
GTAGATAGCTATCATTTGCCTAAAAGAGCCCTTTAAACCTCAAATCTGACGTCCACGGCAGCCAAGCATTAGGTAAGCACCCTTTCGGAAGGTACCTACTCCAGTTTGCCTTTCCATGCGTTAGTATTCACAGAGATTTTAGTGTTATTACTAGGCGCGGGTAAAAGCCATAACGCCAGGGGATCGAGTGGCCTGCCATTATCCCCTGCGGACATAAAACGGCTTGCTGTCCCCCTTAAAAAGGATTGCTTAATGCCGGAGAGCAGCGGAGGCCAAGGGAGGGGGGGACTACGTAAGAGCAGCAGTTTATGGAGCAGAACGAGAGAGACAGTTCACATCAGTGCGATCGCTCTGGAATTCCAGCGGAAAGAGTCACCGAAAACCAATGATAATCGCCGCAAAGAGGGAGGCTGTCATTTTAACTGACAGTGCGCTACTGTCGGTAGAAATAAATCTTGATTTTACCGGGCATATACTTCTCGCAGCTTCTGAATAAGGTGGTTTCTTATTATTTTTTGCCTAAATCGAAAGAATATTAATCCTGGAGTACGTATTTTACGGTTTTAGATTTTTAAATGACGATATCTTTTTTTCGCGTTTATACGAAAAGTGAAAATTTTCAAGCGCGCGAAAACGCGACGGCTAAGTAGAAATGCTGTGAAAATTCCGTTTGACGTATTTCTGGTTCCATCTCTCGCCGTATGAAGTGACCTTGGGGCGAGACTTGGGCGCCGATACGTCACGGACTGCTTAATAATAATAAGGATTATTATTCCCCTATCGAACGAAGGAAACTTTCCGAAATTAGGTAATTTTAATGGGTAATTGTTAAGAGATGTTTCCCTGAGCTCTATGCCTCATACATGCATTGGTAATCTCAGACAATGTAAAATTTCCTATCTGCTCATATAGAAACTAGGTCCGTGTGACGTCACGTGGAGTGGAATCGCATGGGCGCCAATCTGGCCTTTTTCAAATGAGGTTAAAATTGACCATCGCCATTCGTCTAAACTGGGGTTTCTAAAACCAAATAATTTGTATATTATGAATACACTAATGGTGGGCAACGAATCGCAATCAATGCCTTTCGTTTTCTTTGATAAAGGAAACAACCCTATTGAAGGCGCAATAGAAGAATGATCAAGATAAAGAGGATGGGTCGTGGGAGTAATGCGGAGTTCGTAAGAACGGTACGAGAGAAGCCCATTGGATGCCCTGTGTAGGAGTAATGACAGTTCAATCGACCACATGGCGGAACACGAGTTTCTAATGAAAAACATCGCTGAAGCACATGTGGGCAGGAGGAACAGCCGAGGTAAGCCACGGACGGAGCGGGCGAAAAGGCGTGGAAAGCAAAAGAATCATGCGAGTGTTGAGAGCTGAGACGATTGGCGTGCAGATGCGCATCAAACCAATCTTGGGATCCATGACTGTTGATGATGAAAATGGCATTCATGCAAAGAAGGCATCAGCAATCTATCTAACGGATGGCTTGGTTAAAATAATAATAACAACATACTGTAGATCCGTAAAAATGTTAACAGCAACAGAACACATATGAAAATGGGAGCTTCGGTGACTCCTGAGGCTTTTGCCTGTTCGTTGGATCACCCTTAGAAAAAATTGGAATGCAATATTCATGTTAGTGGCGCAAACATTTTGATTTTCCATGCCACTTATGTAGATCAAAACATAATTCCCATTTAAAAGCAACTACTAATGAAAATGACGGCATCTTTTACAGCAAGAAGTTTCTTTGCGATGCAAATACCGAGAAAGTTTGATTTGAGACAGTGAAATCCCGTAACACTTGAACCTATTGGGAGTTGACAAGGATCATCGTCCTCCAAAATTTTATGTAACATATTTAATTTTCACCTCCTAGTTTAATCGTTATTGTTTCCTTAAATGTCTAAAATTCTTCCATTTCATTTTTATTAAGTCTAAAAATTAAATTTTAGGGTCCGAAATGCGTAAAAAATGGGTATTTAAGAACATTTTACACGGGAGAACTCTCTCTCCCTGGCGGAAGTTCCATAATCCCCGGACCAAGGTCATAACACCACCCCACCAATCTTGTGCCATGTCCGCCACTGTTTGTATTGACTCATAGCTACCAAATTATAATTCTTGCATTGGGGTGAATTGTGAAGAGCATGCTGATTATTCCTTTCGCAAGGTAAAGCATTATTAAAAAAACGTCATACAGAAGCACGTTTTTACCTTTTAAGTGAAATTTGATAAAAAATGAGCGGCGCAGTGTATTTTTTTAAGATTCGATGAAGACAACAACGGAGAAAAGAGGAGAGAACGGAAGCGTTCGAAATGTGGCTGCGGAGGGAAATGGGTAAGGTGAAGTGGGCCGAGAGGAAGAAGAACGACGAAGTGCTGGACATGATGGGTGAAGAGAAAAAGATTTTAGATGAGATAAGGAAGAGGCAGAGGGTTTGGATTGAGGGATTTGACCTGAGCGGGGAAGGAGGGGGTGCTGAAGGCTAAACAGTGCTGTAGGGATGAATGCGGGGGAGGGGGAATGAGATTTTCTCTGTGAGAATGAGAGAGGGCGGGAAGCATTGATCTTGGAAGAGGAAAGTGCATGAGGGGAATGGAGGCGGCCACAGTGATTCTCAAATGCAAACCTACTTTAAACGGTAGAATATTTTAATAATATGTTATATTAATGCTTTTATGCCAAAAAAGCAAATTCGGGCCTTTTGGTCCCGGCTTGCTTCCAATGACAGAGCGACGCCATTCATATCTACTTCAAAGCCTTATTTAATGTTTCGTCTTAAACCCCTCATCCGCCTATTCGACCGCTCTGCGTCCGTGATTGCGTAACACGCCACCACCAAGTGAAGCACCCGTCTCCAGGCGACACGGGATGGTATCGCCATGAATGCATCATCAAGTCGGAGGACCGGGCTCGAATCTCGACAGAGAAAACAAGCCAACAAGTTGCTTTAAGAAGAGATTGACCAGAGGCTGAAGCACCTTCGCCGCAGCCAACGAGGTGCGCTTCTGTCCGTTATGAATACTTTCGTCGGCCAATATAAGCACTGAGCGTACTTGCGACGTCTCCCTGAATACGAAATGAAGTTTCTCACGTAGAAACGAGTTTTACCCACAGTTGAATGCTATCCTCAACTGAGCAACACGCATGATTTGGGAATGATGTGGGCATATGTCTAGATTACATAGCCATAGCATGCACCAAATCGCCAATTAAACCAAACCCACCACCGGGAATATCGCATAAATAGGGCATAAAATATTTTTACGAGAAAAAGTACAAAAAATATTCATTTCAATCGGTTCAATACGTTCAAACACTTGATTAGGAGAGCACATGCAACCAAGCACAAACTTACAAAAAAACGCCTTCAGCAACTCACCCCCAGCTGAAACAACAATGGTTGGGATCACGGTAAAACTCACCTGAAATGATAAAAAGACATTCGCACTTTAATATAATGGCACATACAATGAAAATTCACACTATTGCTATCTCAACCACTAAATTATGTTTGCGAAATGCAATACTCAACTCATCAGTTATTATGAAACGGCGATTATTTAAATGACCAAATATTATAAAAATTCCTTAGAATTGCTCCTTCATGTAATTACAGAGCGTTTATCATTTCGGTGTAAAAAGTCATCACGAGTACATCAAACTGATAACTAAGATAGGTGTGTACCAAGGTGTTGTGACGATGAAGGTCGTAATCGTGGTCGAAATAGATATGCATATTGTGCGGCATAAGGAAACCATAAACTTCACGAGGTGAAGGATTTCTGCTAATTGGTTAGCCGAGTGACCAATGATAAAAATAATAATAATCATTATCATTGACGGAGGAAGATGCATAAAGGAAATAGTAAGAAGAATAGCCTAAGCAAAGACGGGATTACTAAAAAGAGGAGACTTCTTGCAGCTGAAAACATAAGCGATGAAGTTACAGTTGCATTTATTATGACTAACATTTGGTGCTTGCTTTTTTATGGCGATGAGGTATGGAAGATAACAGCACTGAAAGATAACAACATTTGGAGGATTTCGAAATGTTTTGAAATAGAATAATGGTGAGGATCATGTGAGTAATTCGGAAGTTCAAAAGTAGCTGTGAAGTCTTTGGAAAATACCACATCCGATGTATAATTCCTGACGTACCTCCTTTTTCCCGAGGATTCCCATCTAAGTTGGCCAGATTGAATGAACCACCTTGGAAGACATTATCGGTGAGTCCTCATATGAATCTGAAGAGAGGGAATACCTCGCCACGGAGCCCGAAAGTAAACACTCCGATGGCCCAACGTGTGGGTGGACGTGAGTTTCCTCAAAGCATTCCATTTTGCCCCTCATGTTTCACTCTGATTTCACTAGCCCAGTCCGCCCAGTCCTCGTCGGCGTCAAATCAAAGGATCGCTTGACTGCCAACCCTCCTAGTTTTTACCGACCCGGCCTTATCAGTAAGATGGGACTCGTAACTGTGTACGTATTATTGAAAACGATAGTAACTGGATGAATGTTATATGAAGAGCTGTGGCACATGTGCCGGTATGACTGCGCCATTTCTTCTCTCCTCCTCATTTTTCACTGGTTAAAAATGAAAACTTATGCGTTGCATTTACCGCATTTATGCTTGTTATACATTTTATCTCATATCTTAAACGAATTGATTCATTGTTCTCAAAGCTAATCTAAAGTATGCACAGATATGTCATACAGTAGAGTAGCATTTTAGCTTCCGGCGAAAATTATGATTTCGCTTCATTTATCAAACAATGCCTCTTCCCCCTGGCCTCACTAAGTTCGGAGTTGACGCAGATGATTTTCCCGTCTTCTGAGCAGATGCTTAGCGGATACCTATTACAAATCGAATAGAAGAATAATTTACCCATAGAATCTACTTCACGCACGAAAAGAGCCAATCATGCGCTTGCAAATGCATTGCGCTTCAATGCACAAGGGACGCAACATTATCAAAATCGAAATAGTGCCGTTTTATTCGATTGAATTGCAATCACTCAGTAGCAACAGGACTTAACCCTCCCAATCAGACGGCCTGATTTCCTGACCTATACTTATTTCAATCTTACTCTAATAACCTGAAACTTCTAGGGCATGTAACTTAGAACATTGACACCGTTGAAGTATATGCATCTCAGGTACAAAAATGAAAACGTCTCATTAAGTATTGATTCAAGCAAAGTATTATTGAAGCAAAGTTTAAACATGCCATGCTCAGATGAAAATGGTCTGCATTACATACGTATCTCGTAAATTTCAAGCAATACGACTGATTTAACGTGAGTGGTGACTCTTCTCATGCCGTTTTCACGGAGTATTCAGCTTATTGAAAGCAAATATCTCCTCAGAGAAAACTTTCGGGAAGGAGGGGGCGATTTTAACCTTCTACCTCCCGTTGCTACTAAATAATGAGTAAAAAAATGTAAAGCGCTCACCTAAGACTCAATCACTGTAAGCAACAGTTACATGAGGGAGAATGATTTTGGGATATTACGAAGCCCTCCCCCTCTCTAAATGGTGAGACTAAATATCAAACGCTCACCTCTACCGGAAGCAGTCAGTTGGTGTCTTGGGGCGCGGTGTCCTGAGGAGCTCCAGCGACCACGAGGCGCCCAGTGCATCCGCTTGCGACCCCCACCAACGCGTCGAACCGACTCGCATGCAATGGACTTCACGGAGGGAATCCACGCGGTGTATAGTACTTGTGGCCACGCACCTCCTGGCGGTACAACTTCCACGACGGGGGTCTAGCTGCAGTCAGCATGACGGTCTCGTCTTCCCAACGAACAATTCGTTTGCCCGGGTCTTATCACTTGGAGCTCAGCGACTCCACTCTCGCCCGACTTCAGAAGGAATCGAATGTCTCCGCGCGAGTCAACCAGATGTCTGCCACTGCTGTTTCGACCAACCGCTAAGTCGTCCCTAGGACAAGCCACCGCATATTTGAACACACACGCAGCTACTCTCCATATGCTTGGGAAACCTCTTTAGATTTTAGGCTGTGGTAGACTTATCAGACGAATACCTGCGGCGCCCTACTATATCAGAAACCGCGACTCACGAAAAGAGATTCCGACGAACATAAAACGGCGTGACACTTCCTCACCGTATGCCCTCTGCCTAACTTATCTCACTGCCACAATGAGACTTAACGGCGATAATAATTCCATGAAATGACTAGATTGAAACTCACCGTAGACGGCCTATACACTTGGAAAGGCAAAAAACCAAATCAAAGGAAATTTCTGCATGCCGTGGCCTCACGCAGTTTCTTCCGAAATATGATGGATTTTTCTTCCATTTATTGCCGTTTAAGTAGAACCTGACACGTCTAGTAATGTGGCGTTCCTCGCTGGCAACCTCCATTGGACAAAAATATTTCGTTAATTTCAGTGGATAGACAATAAAATACTCTTAAATAATTCGTACGAAGGTTTAGTTACGAGACTCTGCATAACGGGAAAAGAATACAAATTTAAGCAAGAAAATTTTCGAGGAATTCCGCGTTAACGATAATCCGGCCATTATGGTTGCGTTTATTTGGGATTATCAAGAACTCACCGTACATAAACACGCATATTATCAAATACACCGACGCAGATTAACATATATTAGTCACAAGTCTTGATGTTCAGCTATACAGGATACACAAAATCTTTCCATCAAAATATTTTACACCGACATAGGTCAGGTTAAATTTCACCGATGGAATGAACACGATATAACTAGTCTGGCACACAGAGAGAAGCAAGCGAGGGAAGGTAGTCAAAAAAGAGGGCGGAGGAAAACCTGGCGCCGGCAATAACGAAAGACGCAAAGGTTTGACGCTCAATCCGAGCGCCTAGATTCGAACCCGGACTCACGGAGTGGTGTTCCACGCTGGTGACCTCCAAGAGGCGAAGGCATTTCGTCGCCTGCATTGCTATTTGCCTCAAAATTCTCAACTGCCTTCAGCCCTCATTTTCCTTCATTTTCAGTCTCTCCTTACGTCCAATGATTCACTCCCGTTTTGAGTCACACTCCATGCTCCAGCCAACGAAATAATATTCAACCACCGATAATTTTCATAAATATCCAAAGCGCGGTGACGAGTGCCGAGCGATCGTTTTATTCACAATGATTGCGATCGAACATTAGCACTTGCGAGAAATAGCAATGAGAAGCTACGAAATTAATGAATCGCATGAATATCCTCTCGAATATATGAATTTCGGTCAGCAGTCCTTTTCACAGCTCATTCGTACGTGACGCTTTCAGTGACTTGAGTGGAAACTTCGGTAATTCCATTTGAATGCACAATGAGTGACAACACGACGGGATGGAGGGCGGTCGGAGAATACGGCGCCACAATATTCACGGATGATGTCACGATGGGAGCGATGATTTATTTTCTTCCAGACTGACAGCAGAGCTGCAAATGGATTTTGATGTGCGAGCAACACGATTGCATCTGCGAATGCGCTTTCCGTGCGAACGGAAGGCGTGAATGCGGTTCCAATGAAATTACAATCCGCGAATTGCATTCAATCGAATGCGTGGCCACTTGTGATAGGTTTCGGAGGCTGCGTTAATTTATAAGATAGCAGGGATGTGTCTCGGAGGGTGTAAATGGAATTGGAGCACGGCGGTCGCAGATTTGAGGGGAAAAGCGATTCCTATTCGCAATAGTATCACCTCCTCCCTCCCTCTAATTGCAACTGTGAGCAGGGTGAATTTGACGGATTCATCGCAGCCATTTTTATTGCCACCGAGGCAAATTCTACTCCTCCAGTGAAGCTGCAGAAATGGATTTAGGAGAGACGTGGTCAAATGACTCCATGAAAATCAAATTAATAAGAAATAAGTAGGAAATTTACCGAATGATAAGGCGTTATGCATAAACAGAGGAGTATAATTTGTTTAACACAAGAAGTACATATGGAATAAATCATTTGGAAAGGGTTATCACTCGAATTTACTTAATCACTGACTAATCCCTCCATTCTATTGAAATTTTGTAAAACTTCTCTCGACACAAACGCAGAAAGAAATTTCTATAATTTTTCCCTGGACATAAATGATGGAAATATTTAACCGAATTTGTTCAACATAATTTTACGCCGAAATGGCCCAGGCTGTGGAAAGGGAAATTATTCTAGGAGAGTTATTTACAGAGGTTCAGCCGCCCACGTGACACTAATACGAAAGGATTGGAGACACTGGGATCTATGCGTATTCAACTGGAAAATATGCATGTGATCATTTTAAGCTATTTCTGAAATTATTTTAAAAGTTTGGAGGAAAAAAGACCAAGTACTCTGTTCAATTCCCGCGGAAAGATAGTTTTTTATTTAATGCGAAAAGTTGAATTCCAGGTGAGAATTATTGCTAAACTCTGCTCTTCTTCCATTTTACAACCATGCATGGTAAAATTTTAACGCATGTAAGAATGGAAAAAAATCCATTTATAATGAATATATTACAACAAATAACCACTCAAACCGATTCTTTCTCGACGAAAAAGCATCAAATTTTATCATCTTAATAAATGTATATTTCCATCCTCTTTTAGAAATATTCGAGTTGTATTTCTTTTCTGCCTCTTATATCCTCAAGCTGAAAAAACGTCTTCCTCACTCCAAGATTCAATAATACATACCAAAGGGTACACAATAAGTTAGAACAAATAGGAAGGTGTAATTAAATAGAAATGAAGTCCGTCAAATTGAAAAATGTTCTAAAGTGAGCGACAGAACTTTAACGAACATTCTTTTTCACCGTCAGATGGAAAAACATGGTAATGTATTTTCGTGCAAGGTGAACTATCGTTAAAGTAAGCACAAGTAATACGATATAAATTATTCTATGATCCTACAGACATAATGCTAATACAAACTATCGTAAATATGGATGTGAGGAGGATGAGAAAAATACTAAATTAAATTTAGATTATACTCGTAGGCTAATTTTGGCAGATTATCTTATCACATTTCATACATTATTCATAGCGATTTAGAATTATAGGCTTAGAGTAGTAATTATACTGGGCTATATTAGACAAATAAATTAACTTAAATCGGGGCTATTCAATACATTTCATCGATTCGCAACGGTAATCACGGCATAAATGCATGTTTAGACAGTTGAAGTTGAACCACCCGTGAATGCATGGACTTGGTATTAAAGAATCTTTCCATCCACGCAAGTATCCTCGCAATAAAATTAACCTCGTGAGTAATGACCGAAATCCAGAGAATTCATTCGGCAGAAATCGGCGAGCCTCGGTAGGAGGAAGAGAAAGAGAGAGATAGGGGTAGAGTCATAATTTATTCGAAAGAACGCTCTAAAATGCGGGCGAAATAAATTTGGCGGGAGGGAAGAGGGGTTGGAAAAATCTCGCATTTAATTTGGAGGGCCCAGCCGCAATCCATTGGCACCGACACTGCCTGTGTTCCCTGCGCAGCCCACTACAATTCGCTTGGCTGTCTGTGTCGAAGCCTCCCACAAGACTATCTTTGCCACAAGAGAAGAATCCTCACAGACATTTTATTTATTCAGCGGGTACTCGAACATTCCCTCCACCCAAATTTTATCATTCCACTGGCTCGAAGATTTCGATTACTCGACGATGGCAAAGGGTAAAAAGAATAAACAATAAGTAGAAAAGGAGTTCGTTTTGAGGAGAGGGCTCATTGGGGTGAGCCTTATTTTTGTAATTATGATGCACGAGATGGGGAGAAGAATCATCATTCTAAACATCTCAGGTCAATCCATAAGTTTGGGGTCTCGCAAGAGCTCTAAATACAATAATAGTTAGATTTTAAATATTCCATCGTGTAGATATGCCATGTCTATGAACAAAATAAAAATTATCCACCAAAAGGTAAAGGAAAAAAATTCACTTTTTTACACTCTGAAGCAACTGTTTTCCAGCAATAATTTTTTTCAGTACGGTCACTTCCACCGAACGCCAAGAGTGCGAATCGTGTTTGGAATATTATATAAATCTGGAATAAATAAACAGTTTCGAAGATTTGTTCAATTAATTTTTGCTGTGCCATACAATTACGGTTGATGGCCATCAAGCAAGGTCTTTACTATTTATTTAAATGGAAATATCAGCTATATAATCCAAAACACCTTAATAGAAGTTACTTGTAACTGTAATTTCAAGTACCTTTGACTCATATTTGTAACTACTTGTAATTTCCAAGCATAAATTACGAGTATTCAAACTTCTGCGTGGTATTGAACATCCATTTCAAAGCTTAAACTTTGGAGAAGAGCAGAAATTAATTATTTTTGCAGATGAGGACGTAGGTAAAGCCGCACGGCATTATTTGCCCAACTCACTACATTTCACTTTCGGGACTATTAGTTTTTTTTACTAGCATTTATCTTTCGGCATTATTTAATCGCGAACACTTTATCAAAATTCGAATGCAAAACTCCTATTAATATCTAACTTTAAAAATTCAATTAAATCTCTTTCCATTTTTCTTCCCTCAAGTTGTAGAAATAGCCGTGAAACTATTCATTGAAGTCCACGAATTATAAAGAAATAAATCAAGTAACAAAGTACAAATTGAAATTATTGTAACTACTATCTCGATTTAAAATTGATATTCTCTACAGCGTGATACACACTAGAGGAACTATTTCTCGTGAGATATTAGCATACTTTTTTACAATAAAATATCGATTTATTCAGCTAGTAAGCTATAAATCCAAATGTAAAGAAAGATATCGAGCAGATTCAGGTAAAAAAGTTGTTAGTTGAGTAAATATAACGACAAATAGTTGCAAATAATTTTTTCACGGCATTCCACGCCTAGCAAAGCCACACTGGAATTGGGAAAATTTACTCTCCAATGAAATTAACTACGGGCTCGATGTTAAAAAATGAACAGCAAGGCTTCGAGAGCTAAACAATGTATTTGACCTCAGGGAGGTATTATGCGCTTTTTATTGCATTCAAGGATTGTTGAAACACTCGTTTTCCGCCTCTGAAAACGTAAATATTCCGTGGCTTAAAAATATCAACGGATTCGAAACCAATCATAATGATCCGGCTGAAATGACCACTTCACCGTACATCTCGATGGTTCTAAGCAAACGCAAAATGGCTTTCACATCGCAGCGACGAAAATAACAGCAATGGGACATATAAAAGCCAAATATTGGAACTTAGGAAATATTTACGCCCGAGCGAAGTGAACGAGAGTTGAATCGGGAAACAAAAGACAGCGCTGAGCCGTGGAACACCTTCGTAATATCGTTTGTGAAGACTGAATGCCTTGCATCATGTGTGCCGGTTGGTCCTGGATTATCCACCGAGTGATTTCGTTACTCTTCTTTTCACGGAGACAAATGAAGCCGCCGCTGCGCCGATATGAGATGATTAACGAATGCGCGCTCGAATTGGGTCACTAGGCAGGAGAAAAAATCATCGAAAATGACGGCTCGTGAGATATGAGTCTGTAGGCTGGTAAGTATTAAAAGTCAACAAGTATTAGTAACCTATTTCTATTCATGACTTAATTATGAAATTAATTTCTGTTGGGACCTTTGAAAACATATTTTCCATGGTTGATGTTCGTATGACTTAATTTACAATTAAATGCAGAATGTACGGGTCTGAGTTATCCATTATCTACCACTTGATCTTTTAACCCTGCCGAGTTATGTTGGCTTTATAGAACAAGGTGATACATTGGAATGCCAGAAAAAAACATAGTGCGGATAGCATCACAATCCCGAGGCTAATGCCAGAGCTTAGAACGCTAAACATAAACTTTATTTAAGGATATAACTGCGGACTAGTCATCTGGGTTGTATCTTTGTGGAAGGCATTCGAAGTCGCACTCAAAATTTCGACAATTTCAAAGAGAAAGACCTCAGTGCAGACAAAAGCATTATTTCCCTATAATGATTTTTGCACTCCTACATGAAGCTGTATTATATGAGAAAAATAACCTGAAGTTATGAAAAAGATGCCTTTATCATAGCAAGGAAATATTCATTCATTCGTAGTACGAGAATCCTAAAATACTAGCATTTGGGTCGGCGTATTAGCTCCCCCCATGGATCTGTGTTCCAATCCTGGCGGTGGTAGAGATTTTTCACAGACTACCCTGGAGTGGTTTGTGGAGGGTGTTTCAAACACAGCACCGTCAAATGGGACGTTGAGGCGTCGTTCCTCTGGCGCCATTCTTTTACGGAAAGTTAATTGCGACACCAGGTTTCTCTCCATCTTCTCACCTCACTTCTTTAGCATCCTCCACGGCGCAAATGACCTCAGCCTCCCCCAAATGCCACACCGCACCATTCGTAAACTGTACTCCTCCACTTCCCAAGTTGGTTCCTTCACATCCCTGATGTTCCTCTTCCTTCCTCTCCCTCAAGTGCTCTATTCTCTTGGTCTTCCTCCGTCAGTTATCCAAACCATCATATTCCGCTGGTGTCACGAGATCTGGCTCGAATCTCATCTCAAATTGAGGCAAACAGAAAGTAATATCCAATAGGGTGACCAACGTTAGCTAACAGGTCGCACTCAAAGTACTTGTGTTGCTTTGATGGAAGTGGAGGATTCTCAGCAGTGACCAACCCAAGCCTCTCAACCCGAAATCCTTCACAAGCACTCACCTAACTTTGAAGGGAGCTTTGCGATGGTTGAAGGGACAACATCCTCACGACACATAAAGAACACTTTTGGTAATAAAATTATAATAAACCTGAGAAATCTAGCATGGCATTTCACGGGAACAGACCAACAAATTACCCAAGAGAGTTGATATATTTTGAAGGGAACATCAAAACATAAACTAGACGCCTGCCAAATTATTTTCATTTACAGAAATGAATATCACCTTTTGAAGAGTGGCGAGGGGCCAATCATTGATTCTGCCTCGTCCTCTCCATTTCGTTTCTGTGGTGTACCGGGCTCAATGATTTAACACACGTGATTGACAGTTCAGCGAGTCCGACTGGCTCGGCGGCAGGTAGGGTAGCAACTGCCCTCGAGCTAACAACTGCAGCTGAGAAGCCGGGGTAGGCGGCGTGCCGGTCAAGCCAATCGAGCCTCATTTATTTCCAGCACCAAATTCAAATACAACAATTCCTCCCTTTCAAAAATGGTTGCATCATAGAACAAAACTTAATAACAAAAAAAATAAATTGGTTTCAGTAAACAAAAATTTAACATCTCCTTGGAAACACATATTTGGAAATATAAGGCAATAACAATAGCAGTGTAACAATGCATAAACTATAAAAACTAATATAAACACCAAGTAAACTCTCAAATATAACCAAATAAACAAGATCATTGCGATTGAAATCTATCAACCGGCTTCCTAATGCGCTGACGGTATCTTTTATCAACAGCTGATCCCTCGTTTGGAGATGGAACACTTGCATTTGACTTACATTAGTGTCAGAGTGAGAAGGAACCGGGGATTGCAGCGATGGGGATGGGTGAGGCAAACGTGGTGTACTGGGAATGCTAGAGGTGGGTGAGGAGTGAGGAGAAAGGTTGTTTTTGTTTGGGAACCTCTCCGCTACTGCGTCGTTATTGACATTGAAATCACCCGTTTTAACATTATCAGAATTGGCATACACTGAGCTGGAATTCATCCCAATGAGCTGATCAATATGTCTGTTACAAACAAAACCAGACTTGAACATTACAGAATACATTACACCACTTAATTGTTTTAATACGATCCCTTCAACCCATTTGTCTTTACAGCGATAATCCCTAATTAGAACAGGTTGATTTTCAAACAAAATCCTTGTTTTCTTAACACCAAAATACTCTTTTTGTTTTTCTTGCTTAAGTTCCACTCTCTTGACCACATTAGGCCTCAATAGATCTAGTCTGGATCTTAAAGGTCTGCCAAACATTAGTTTAGCTGGGGTTTCATTCGTAGTACTATGAATAGAGTTTCTGTAACTAAACAATATATTACTCAGGGCAATATTTACATCCGCATTTTCTACAAAAGCGCAACTTAACTTATGCTTAGCATACTTAACAGAACTCTCCGCCTGGCCATTAGATCGAGGGTGGTATGGCGGCGAAAATGAGTGCTTCACACCATTTGATACCATAAAATTTCTAAATTCTAATGAAGTGAAAGGTGGGCCATTATCGGAATGTACGGAAACAGGTAGTCCAAATCTTGAAAATAGCTCTCTGAGCTTTTCTATGGTTACCTTAGCCGACGTAGAGCTAACTTCAAATACCTCAAGCCACTTAGTATGAGCATCAATCACCACTAAATACATCTTTCCTTTAAAAGGGCCCAAGTAATCCACATGTAACCTCTCCCAAGGAGAAGCGGGATAATGCCACACATGAAGTTCACTCTTGGGAGGGCTAGAACGTTCTCTAAGGCAAGGCGAGCAATTATTAGCTAGGTCTTCTATTCGTCTATCAATATTTGGGAACCAAACATAATTTCTAGCCACAGATTTCATCTTTACAATACCTAGATGACCCGAATGCAATTCGTTCAGAACATAGTCACGCAATTTACTTGGAACAACAATTTTGTACCCCCACATAATAATACCATGCTCTACAGTCAGTTCATCTTTCCTTAAGAAATATGGCTGTAACTCACTATTTTCCTCTGAGATAAAGTTAGGCCACCCATTCATTACATAATTATACACCTTCTTTAAGATAGGGTCACCCTGTGTTTCTTTTCTTACATGTTCAAAATTTAGTGGTACGGAACTCTCAGATATACAATGCAAATAAGTTCCTACCAATTTTGTTTCTTCATTAACAGAGTGTAAGTCAGGTAATGGCATACGTGAAAGAGCGTCAGCATTACCATGTTTTTCAGATTTAACGTACTGAACATCAAAATTATACCCTGATAAAAACAAAGCATATCTCTGCAGTCTACTCGCGGCAAAAACAGGTAATCCCCTTTTTGGGCCGAAAATGCTTACTAAGGGTCTGTGATCGGTACATAAAGTAAACTTCCGTCCGTACAAATATTGGTTGAACTTCTTGACGCCAAAAACAACAGCTAATGCCTCCTTATCTATCTGCGAGTACCCACACTCGGCAGGAGATAAGGTTCGCGAATGAAATGCAACTGGCCTTTCGACACCCTCCTGAGTGACTATGCTTAAAACAGCACCAAGTCCGGTGGAGCTGGCGTCAACTGCCAATTTCACGGGCAGTGTTGGATCATAGTGTGCCAACACAGGTGCTTGCGTCAAGATTTTCTTTACTTCATTGAATGCATAAAGACAGTCTTTGCCAAATTTGAACGGAACATCTTTACGTAGAAGTTTATACATAGGATTTAAAATGGTTGACATGTTTTAATAAACTTAGAATAATAATTCACAAGACCAATAAATGCTCGAACTTCATTGACTGATTTTGGTATGGGTGCATTCACAATCGCAGCTACTTTATCTTGGGATGTGTGCAATCCGTCTTTATCGATTTTAAACCCTAAATATTCAACCTTACTTGCAAAAAATTTACATTTTTCCTTTTTGACTGTTAGACCACATTCACTAAGACGTTTACACACAGCCTCCAATCGCTCATAATGAGTTTTAGTATCCGGTGCACTAACCAAAATGTCATCTAAAAACACAACAGTACCTTCTAACCCTGCTAAGGTTTGTTCAATGGCCTTTTGAAATACTCCTGGAGCACTCGAAATACCATAGGGCACTCTACAATAAGAGAAGAGACCCTTGTGTGTGCTAATAGTACAAAGCTTTTGTGACTCAGAATCTAAGGTCAATTGCATAAATGCATTTCTTAAATCAATTTTGCTAAAATGCCTACCTTTATGCATGCTTACAAATAAATCCTCAATGCGAGGTATGGGGTATTTATCAACCTCCAAATACTGGTTTAGTGTGACCTTAAAATCCCCACAGATTCTGATGTCACCATTAGCTTTTAACACGGGCACAATTGACGTACCCCAATTGCAGCTACGTACAGGCATTAACACTTTTTCGTCCACTAGACGTTGCAATTCACTCTCAACCTTTGACTTCAAGGAAAAGGGAATGGGTCTTGGCTTGAAATATTTCGGCTTAGCACTCTCTTTAAGAATTAATTCTACTGGTTCGCCTTTGTACTGGCCTAATTTATTGGTAAAAACTTCAGGGAACTTTTTTACTAAATTGTTAACCATTAAATCAAAGTTATCAAATATTTTACTTAAATCGCTAATTCCGTAGAGATCGGATTTATTTTTGAAGGAAATGTCTATGCCCAATATTTTAAGCCAATCACGTCCTATTAACGGATGTGATCCCCCTTGGATTACATACATATCAAGAAGTTTATTTACATTCTGATAGCTGACCTTGACTTTAATTTTACCAATTGGAACAATCGGTTGATTGGTATAGGAACATAGCTTTAACTCGCTAGGGTAAAGCGTACAAGAACTTAGATTATTCTTGTAAAATGTATCACTAATAACAGTCACACTTGCTCCTGTGTCTACTTCGAACGTAGTCATTTCACCCTGAACGACAATATCTACCCTTATTGGGTCAACTTTGACTTTCTCGGTATGTTCCTCATACATGGCAAACATATGCTGAATATCTTCGATGTGAAAATCGTCAGCTTGATTTCCCACACAAAAAGCACTCGGCGTATCGGAACATTTTTCCAAACCCACGAAATTGTGTTTTGGCTTTAACATAGACTTATTAAAAGACTTACATTTTGGTGGTCTGGAATGGCCGTAACTATTATTACGCACAGTTGTCGCACTTGTCATCGCACTCGCCGATCGACAAACTTTGGCAATGTGGTTTTTCTTCCCACACTTATGGCAAGTAACACCATACAATTTACACTGATTCTTTACATGCCCAATTTGCCCACAACAGAAACACTTCACACCACCATCTCTGGACACTGAGTTTGACCTGGTCGATGTAGGGTTGTTGATCCTTTGCGTTGCTCTCCACGATGCGATGTGCTGTACTCGGCCGCCGTTGTCGACTCCTTGGACAGCCAAGGCTGCTGCGTTCTTCTCTGCTGCCTCCACTGAGCTGGCAATCTTGACTGCCTGCTCGAAACTCAAGCTGGCCTCTGCAAGTAGTCGCTGTTTCGTCGACTCATTCCTGATGCCACTTACTAGGCGATCCCTTAAATAGTCATTTAAGGAAGACCCGAACTGGCAATATATTGACAGCTTTTTGAGGTTTGCGATGTAATCAGCTACCGTCTCCCCCTCATTTTGATTTCTCTTGCTGAATTTGTAGCGCTCAGCTATAAATGATGGTGCCGGATAAAGATGGTCCTCTACCAGCTTTACTAACTCGCTATACGTCTTTGACGATGGTTTGTTCGGCGTGCACAAATCACGAATCAAATTAAATGTTTTAACTCCCACAACGGTTAAGAGAGTACTCACTTTCTTAGTCGCATTTATCTCGTTACATTCCACGAACAATTCAAATCGTTCGACATACGACGACCACGTGTCTATCGTACTATCAAACTCGCCAACCGACCCTATTACTCCAGCCATTTCAGAATTACTGGATCACACAGAATTACTTCCTTTATCCTAGCCGTTATCGATCTGTTACATAACGCTAGTTTCCACATAGTTTATCCTCGTCGCCATTTGTGGTGTACCGGGCTCAATGATTTAACACACGTGATTGACAGTTCAGCGAGTCCGACTGGCTCGGCGGCAGGTAGGGTAGCAACTGCCCTCGAGCTAACAACTGCAGCTGAGAAGCCGGGGTAGGCGGCGTGCCGGACAAGCCAATCGAGCCTCATTTATTTCCAGCACCAAATTCAAATACAACAGTTTCAAATCACATAACGTGTGCAAACCCTGACTTGTATTTTCTCCCCCCCCCCTCCACCTATAGTTTACTACCACTTAATATTTCGCCGATGCGGAAAACCGACCGCCATCTGTGTTGAGGAGGACATCATTGATTCCAGGGTGCCATCGCTCGAGTCGGAGCATCTACTCCCTGAGTCGATCCCAAGGAGTGAGTGGAGTAGATACGTGATCAGTTCACCCGAAACGACTCAATGAATCGGATAGAACTCTAATGTCGTCAACATCTCATGAAAATTGGGCGGCAAATTTTGCGACTTTTTATTTCAAGTTTATGAGAGAACGGCTTAATGGGGAAGGTATTTTCCTTCGTAAAATATCCTTGCTTTAAAACCGAACGAATTATTTGATAAATTTCGATTTCGGTTTTTAATAAACGACCCTATTGTTATATGATGTGTAGCGGGCTAAGAATTAATGAGGCTCCAATATATTTTTCAATCTACCTGTTTCTGCTACAAAATATCCATAAACTTATTCCCATTAACCGCCAATTTCAATATTTCTCTGAACATTTAGCTTTTTTGGCATATTTCTTCTCTATTAACGACAGAAAAGAAAATATGTCCAAAAAATCTGTTTATGCTAAAAAAAAATAGTGCGCTTTTCCACCTTTGGCTATTTTGGAGTTCTTGGGCACTAAATTAATGGTAGAAAAAACTTTAAATGTCCATATATTTAGCTGAGTTCACTATTCTTAATATTAGCTAAATATAAACAAAGACATTCAGGCGAATGCGAAAAACAAAATAACTGGACAAATAAAACAATAGCAAAAACAAAAATGAAACTTAAAGAAGAAAATGAAGAAAAACTCGTACAGGTATCGCAAGTAATAAAAAGATTTGAGTGATAGCAGGTGAAGGTAAGTCATAGTGAAACATAAAAATATTCTCATTCATCCATCCTCTCCAAATTTAAAAATTATTATGAAAAAAATAGATTTAATTGCTAAGATTGGGTTAACGTAGCGCTCCTACCCGTTAGTACTATGATTGCGTGAAAGAACGCTCAATCCTCTTTGTTTTGAACGAAAGTAGTTGCGAAAAAATGAATAACTAAAATCGAACGAAATAAATTTTCGAGGAATCTACAGGTGAATGATCGGAGACGCTAAAAATAAGTCGACTATATCGGAATGATGTGTGTGCTTGTAGGACTTCATGGCTGACCGCGTATGACACAGGGATTGTCGTGGGAAAATGATATAGGGAGGATTTCATGAGAGATTAAGGCGGAAGAGGCAGAGAAGTGGGACACTTCTCTCCTCAATTATGCATATGAGTGTGGTGCGCACTCCGCGCGGATCGCACCTAGAGCATAAGGAAAAAAACAAGAGAAACGCGAGAGGCGCATTCATCGATATCAAACACCAGGCGAAAGTATACTACGAGAAAGGCGTAGACCAGATGCGCTTTCACCCTCCACGTATTTAAATGATTTACAAAAGTCACGACTAGCGTCGCTCTCTGATACAGCGATCCCTATTTCACGGAAAAATAAGCTTTAATCAAGGTTGAAAATCAAATTTCATATTCCTGACTATGTGATCTATTAACCTCATAACCTTCCCCCTATTTATGGCAATTGCAGTTACCCTACGAGAAAAAGTTTACCAATAAATTAGAAAGTGGCAACAAAAAAACCTGCTCTCCATGCAGTCCCCTTGACGACTAGGATTATTTAGAGGAGGCTCCAGGAATTGATTTGGGTTGCCAATTCGGGGTGCATTTTTATATGTTTCCAAATTTCTCTAGGGTGCATTGTTGAGAGCGGAGAAATGTAGTTATTCTTATTATTTTTGTGGGAAGATTTTCGGATGAATAAGTAAAAGGTGGTTTTCCGAACTCATCCGCACAAACATAGAATATGGGACCCTCCGCAGAAATACTTAATCCGTGGAGTAAATAAAATACGAAACAGAGCTGCGCGGTTCCTCAAAAACTCATACTGCCACAAAGCATTACAGAGATGAAAAAAATTATACTGGGAGCCGCTAGAGATTTGGAGGCTACAATAAGATTGCTTGAGAATTAAATAATAAATACCTTTCGGAGCGACACGGAGAGCATAAAATAAGAACACCACAATTAATCCAGGTTCGACAGACGCGATTAATTAAGAGAGATATTTTGCCGGACGGATAGGTATAGGAATTAGTTTTTCCCCGAACAATTAAGAACTTTAATAGAATCTAGGGGGAACTTCATATTCGCATTTCCCTCTCATTTGGTAACTTTCGCTGGTGTCCTGACACACTTCTCCACGTGCCCATGGAGGTGTCTTGCATTGGGGTAGTATGAAGTGATTTAGATGAATAGTGAGTATTGCTCATAAGTCATCGCGTCGCTCAGGTCCTCTCTGAGGACCGATTTAAATGCGGTTGAAGTCGATTCACATTTATTCCAGCTCCCCGGGTAAGGGCCTCTTCCACATATTATGCAGCCGCCTAGCTCGAGTGCACACAAGAGAAGGCCCTCCCAGTGTGGACTGAAGGGTTGACACTCACCAAGGGGCGACACCTGCCGCTCCCTTCCCACCTGCCGCACCCTCGCCACCAGCCGCATCTCCCGCTCGGCCCTAAAACAACAACGCTTCGAACAAACGCGAAGCGACGAAGTGCAGAGAGTTGGTTCGGCCGCGCGACAATGGCTTCCCCTCCCTCTCTCCAACGCCCTCTCGCGGATGCGATGGTTTTGAGGCGACACGGGGAAAGCAGACGCCTGCGGAAAATAATTGCGAAGTATGTAGTGTAGCGCCATTTTCAAGTACGCCTCCGTATCGCGCCTTGCGATTTTAACGTCTGCAGACAAAAAATAGTAGTTAGGTTAGACTTGACTATGCGTATCATATCTTTAGGCTACCAATTCATCCGGTGTTTTCGAAACATAATCACTCAATGCTTTCCGTTTTATTTTAAACACATATATTCCACAGCATCACTATCATGCTAATGCAACGATGTGATAAGATCAATTTGGTCCAGATAAGCCTCTATAATTTTCCAGTGAGATTATATATTGTGTTCGTGGTTCAACCGGTGCGAACGCCATAATCTAATTTTGTATGTACATTTGTGCTCTAATATTCTGCTTTCTGGGAATGGGGAACTTGCATGGGTCATACATTTCTATAAAAGCTATTTTGGACAGATAAAATGGATCCATTAGCTCGCAAAAATACTTAAAGTTTCTCTATTCATCATTAAAAGAAATAAAAAAATGACTTTAATATCGAGAAAAATTTCTCTGAGCCGCCCACTGCACGAAGACGCAAGAGCTCTGCCGAAGCAAAGTGTAACGTCATAGTTGCCTTCACTGCCGTCAGGAGTCGGGAAATACACTGAGCGGATGCGGTAAACATTGCGTTGAGGTAGTATTTAGCTGCTCATCGTCACTTTTTTACGTTCTGTTGTTCTCGGAAAGTTCTCCTATAGCTATTGTGCCACGATTATTCCTTGGGAAACAAAAAATGCGACATCGGATTGATGGAGTACAAGGATTTGCCTTTGTATGCTTCAATTATCAGAAAAATGGATGATAATAGTACACCTGATTCATCTACATCTACATACTACCTCGCAAGCCACCTATAAGGCGTGTGGCACGGGGTGTAAGGACACCAGCCTTTTTTTGACGCCAGAAATTGATGCCACGACCCTCATGGAATTTGTTATGACAAATTTTTGCTTTGCGTAGACGGAAAATCGAGGTGTAAAAGAAACTTGTAATGATGGAGGATAACGCTCGTTAGCTTACAAGCCGTGCTGCTGAAATTGTCAACGCCGCATTAGCGGAGAAGGTAGTCTTATCCGTCCTACGGTGGTCGGATTCTCTTCCTGATGAAAATTCATCACGAATACATAGCCGGAGAGCCTTAATCACCGATAAAAGCTCTTAACTCATGTGAAACAAATATTCTGTTGCTCTGAATTATTTTCAAGTAAAAAGAGGGGTTTGGAAAGCTAATGCCAAATCAGAGAGCACAAGAATATCACTTTCTTTCATTGTGAAAAATAACTTTTAGACAGTTATTTATGAAAAGCTATGGACCGTAAAAGAAACACGAGAAATGCATGTATTGTTAAAAGAAGCTTTTATTTCATGATAATGGACACCATTTCATTGGTTTCACGAATTTCATTTGTTTCACCGTTTCATTGGTTTAACGAATACGAATTCACTGCAAAACAGTCTGCACACAAATCGCATATAAGAATCAGTTCCGCTGTCAACACACACACATACAAGCTACAGCCTATTTCAATAATATAGGTAAATCTATAGACGATATATTAGCACATGCCATAAAAATATAGTGGGAAATAGGCAAATACAATTATTATATACTGGAAGTCACTACAAGTTCATGCAAGTTTCCCATTGTGAAACACGTCCAACAAAATTTGCATGCCAATCATTGCAATTGATTGATTAAACAACATAACTTCTGGAAGCACGTTGGAGATGGAAATTTTAATGCGCTTATTGGTATACTTAACAGATTGTGTATATTAGAAAGAGTAGTAATACAAAAAAAGCGTAGGTAAACTGTAAAAAAATGATAATCAGAAAAATCAATCTGAGGATTGTTTACATTTCATAAGAAAATTAATTTTTCTATGATCGCGATGTGATCCGACATATTTCCCATCAAAGTAAAATCACATATACAAATAAATTACTTACTTGAAATGTGGTCATCGACTTAGTAAGGATAAGACCGCGGAAACATGTGCACTACGTATGATTTCCATAACACAAAATATACTTCATCGCCAAATATCACTAGAAGTGTCAGTTATGAAGGATTAGCAATATCATATTTTATTTAAAAAAATAAGTTATCATCTCCCCTAAATTTTTAGTACATGTAGTGGTGCTCAGCCTTGTGTGTGTGGCTGGCATTTAGTACTGCATTGAGACATGGCAGTCAGTTTTAGCAATTAGAAAAACACACACATAAGTTTAAGTGGAAATGCAACGGAAAAAAGGGGCCAGCGGTCCTTTAATACATCTTATTTGTCTTCCTTGTCAGCCAGATATGCCGGTTGTTTCAGTGTTATATTTAATCTCATAAAAGCTAGCTGGAATACACGTGCGGGAATCAGAGAAAGTTTGAGGAATGAATGTGTATACGATGATGGATATTACACTCCTCTGTCTCCAGAAGAAGAGAATAACAAAAAAGATATCTCAATCATTCAACCTAAACTTCTATACGTAAAATAGCTCTGTACTCCATTGCATTATGCTTAGTTCTCCCATTTCACATTATTTTAAAGAATAAAATCCGCAATAGCACTGGGTAAGGACTACTTAACTCACTAGTTTCCAACCACGTCCGTTCCCGATGTGTCATTCCGAGAGGACACACATGTTCGCTTCAAGTGCATTCATTTGTCGAGACGGGGGAGGGAGGGAGCCGTAAACGCCCCAAATCTATTGCCCCGGAAGAGGCGCTTGCGGATACCACGGGGACGAATTTAAGGCCCCAGCGCAAGGGGCTTGCTTGCCAGAGGACTTATTTTCGCCCCAACTTGTGCTCGCGCGTAAATCTAAAGCGGCTGGCAAGGGACAGCGGATTTAAGGTGGGAAAGACGACATCTGTCGGTGGGCCGCAGAAACAGGGGCGGCGGGCGAACACAATGGGACGGTGTGAATTGCGACAGCTCAGCTCAATTCACCGCGTTCATGGCGTACGCGATGTCCAATAGGCGATAAAAACAAATACCTAACGCCCTGCGCATCACCTCAACTAGGAACACATTCGAGGGTTCCTCCGGTCAACGGGAAAGTTGATCTGGAGAGTTGCCACCATCAACGTGTAGTTAGCTATCTTTCACGCAACCAAAAATACGATTTGTCGATTTATGTTAAGATTTCAGTCAAGTTACTCGAGCGCAATATTCGGACGCTATCAGATTGGGCTAGAGAATATAAACTATTTGGCTCGATGAAAAAATATGATGAAATACAAAAAACAACCTGGAGTGTTAATTTCGAGGCTATTCCAGCGAAGCCGCCAAAAATGAAACGGCCGGAAGATATACCAAAGGAGTAAGAAATAAGAATAGGTAAAATATTCATTTGACGTAAGTTTGTTCTAAATTTCATTTCGGAATTTATTTGCATTTTTGATAGAATATAGGGATTAAATTTCACGCGAGTATTTCGGATGAAATTTTAGCGATTCAGAAAAAATTGATTGAAGTATTAAATTGCACGATCGTTTATAAAATTCAAAGTTGAATGAAGTAATTCGAACGAAAAGATCATGAGATGGCTCTCATTAATCACAGAATGATACCTGAAATATGACGAAATGATGCGTTTAATGGGATTTCACAGAATTCAAAGGTGACATACGAAAAACGATGCCACTGTGGTCTCCATACAAGCAATCCTCCAATGGGACCTTAAAAAGTATAATAATAAATAATGCGCAACCAGCCGCGATCCAAGGTCGTAGCGGTGAGTCGCAAATTGCGATTATCGTCGGTCGCCGGGATATCGCATGACTGAGGAAGACCGCGCAGTGATAATTGGCGAATCCAAACGACGAGCCAGTCACCTGGTGGCCAAAAATCGAAGCTAATTGGAGGCGATCGTGCGAGCGCTGGTTTGATTTTCGACGGCGTCCCTGAAGTGTACGATCGATGAAATCAGTTAATTACGAATGAGATAACTTCCGAGAAATTTGGTCACATTAATAAATTCCGAGAGAAATAAATTTGTATCGACCGAAGCACCGACGCCTAAATTTTGCGCACGCACTTTCGCGGGCGTTCCGAGCACCGAGTAAGGCACCTCATGCCAATGCATGGACACGTTCTTGAGAAAGTACCGTTTAACGAGGAATTACCGTTTCTCGAGCGTCCGAAACATTACCTATTATAATAAAATGTCGGTTAAGACATTTTTATATTACCGGGATGAATTTCTGAAGATGTTGAGGAAACGAAGCAGTGAATTCCCTTTAAATTCCAGTTCAATGGCATCACAGCCAAAACGGAATAAATAAGTATTAAACTTGACTTTTTCCAACTTTTTCCTAGGACAGTAGTTTTCATGATTACCTAGCGGCAATTAAGGGAACATTTTCTACTGCATACGGGACAAGCAATACAGTTATTTATTTTGTCTCCTGAAGCGCAAAGTTATGAAACTTAAGAGATGTATAACAGCACTATGTACTATGTTCTTAATTCTGTTTTTCGTGGTTAGTTAGACGGTAGGAGTATTATTTTACACGGAATCAGGAAAAAGATTCCCAATAAATATATATTTATCTTATAAGAGACATCGGAAGATTTAAAAAAATGCGTTCATTCTTTAATAAGGTGACTTTTTATAGGTAAATTACAATTTTCATGGATATAGAAAGTAAAAAAGGAAATTCCTTCAAATTTAGAGGAGCGCAATATAGCAACGACACTTTTCTTGGCCCCCTTCGCATATTTTATTCTAATTTTACCCGTGTAAAACAGAGGGGTCATGGTCTTAAATTTATTTTTTTTGGGCGCAAAACCTATATCAATGCCATCAAATAAGATTGTATTTGGCACTGAAAACATATAAATGATAACTCATGAATGCTCGATGCAGCAATTAAGAAGTGAATGATGACGGCACTATATTATTCGTGATCCAAGGTCAAAGCTCAATTGCGATTATCATCCACGGTTCAACGTGGGAAGCGGTCAGGATATCACGTGACAGAGGAAGAGACGAGCAAGGGGGGGGATAGAAGGAGAAGATGAGGATAACGGAGGGAGGGAGGAAATGAGGAAGGTGGTCAGGGAAGAACAGGTTGGGACGATGTCAGGTCAACTAAGTGATGACCCCCACAGCCGCATATGGCGCTGATGGCAAGTCACGCTGAAACGAAGGGTATGGAAATAAATGAATGAAAGCGATAAATGGGGAAGATTAAAATTATTAATTGAGCCCACAGCGCAGTATCAACCAGTATCTGAAAAATATGCTTATGACAGTGATAGGAGAAACTGCAAATAAATGCAAAAAAAAAGAGAGGAATCCACCTCGAGCGAGTGTTTCACACATCTATTCCAGGAATTCAGCTGATTCGGTATTCGCGATTCGCTAGAGACTCGGAGATTCAGTGTCAGGCTTAGATTGCAGGAGCAAATGAGAATAGACATCTTATATAGCGAAACTTAAAGTAGAACAATTCGTAGAGCATCACCATATTTCCGGGTCCGATAAAAACGATAAAATAAGAGACATATTTGACCGATCAAATATTTGGGAATCCGTATTCACCATGTTTATGCAATTAATGCCAGGCAGAAATGAGTAGTGAAATCACTTTTTCTTAGCAAGAGATTGGTGTCCTACGTCCTAGCAACCCTGGCTACACGCCTGTTAAGACGGCTAGTAAGGTAGCATGTAGAAGCAATGAGAGAAAAGTCTGCGTCTTTTGATAGAGATATAATTTTGTTCGAGATACGCAGCGTCTGCAACAGTTATCGCCTAAGTGATGTTTCGCCTTCCCTCCTGCAGGCCTTCTCAAGGTGAAACGGTTCTTTCATCCTATTTTCCGCGCATTTATGTGCATCTTTTTTGTAGTGTGAAGGTAACTGAGAACTTCAGTTTCTACCCATAATCTCCACCCTTTGAACGCAACAAGTGATACATGTGATGCTAATTTTTCTCGACTGACCATCCCGGCCATGTAACAAGGTTTCAATTTAACATTGCCCTTCCGACCACATCCCGAGGACAAATAATTCAACAGGGCGGATATTGATCATTTCGGCGCCGGAAGTTGGCATCGAGATCTTGCAAACCAACGCGCGGTAAGCTTGCCCAGGACATTGAATCCGTATTGATACTTAGAAATAGAAAAACCAATAATTATGAATGATTTTAAGTCATTAAATTAATCATTCATAAACATCCTGTTATGAAATTAATCAAGATTCCTCAGTATTTCTCAAGTAGTAACCCGTAAAAGAACTATCAAAGTGAGCCTTTAAAAGCCTGCTTGCGAGCGAATCTTGTGACCTATTGGTATTTTTCCGATTAAAAAAATATTTCCATAGACATTCATGCACGTATCAAAGAGAAAATCAAAATAAAATAAGGCCAAATCATGTACGGTTATGGCAAGAATAATCTGGCAAGATACTACGAAATCATGATGATTGCTAGAAATTCGATATCAATTCATTGGTGTCACTATATATATGCATCACGTATATTTATGCAGATCAATCGTGAGTAGAGAGAAAAAAATATCCAAGTAAAACATACAAGGAGAATACATGTATATCACCACGTAAACATAGGCAGCTAGTCCAAGCCAACTGAGCATTTCTAAAGACAAAAGCTCGCATCGATAGGGATGCCTATTGGTCTCTAAAGGCCTGGTTACTCGGTACATTAACTCGCACAAGTTAATGTATGTTTGCATGAATGATTTTTGTGGACCGGAACGGAACATGTACGAATGCATGAACCAAATAAGAATAGGTTCTATTTTCTGGGCATGCATTCGCACAAGTTGGGTGGTTACACGGTATATTTTGGTGTTCATTCACGCGTTCATACATTTGGACAATAAACCGAACGTGTTAATGCATCGTGTAACCAGGCCTTAGTAAACGTGAGAGAAAAAATTTTATCTCAAATTGCGCAGCAAGAAAACATTTTCGGCTTTGTCCATACATGTTTCTAACAGAATTATTGAATAGCAAAACTACAGTTGGTAGAGGGAAGCCAATGGCAAGCTGGTCTCAAGCAGAAAATAAACATGTACCAGCTGAATCAGATGGGAGATCTTATTAATGCCCGGCGTTCCGGGACTTGTAGACATCATTTCACCGCTCAGCCTTGCTCAGGTTAAGTAACGAAAAAGATCTTCCATGAACTTACGGCAAGGAAAATCAAAAGAGTTAACAATAATTTATACTGTTGGAATGTCCACAGTGGCCTCATTACTCATGAAAAGAATCTCAAAAAATGTATTTCTTCTTAAACGAAAAATCACACTCGTCGCGTCGTTGGCAACCAAGGAATCTGGAACGCAAAGACAGCGCTGGCAAAAATATCAAACTGCAACGGAGCAAAAAGAATTCACTAACAGCTGTGACTATTGGTAAAGAATTAATTGAAAATAGCAATATTAAAATATGAAAATAGCATAAGAACTATTTGAACGGTCTTCTGAGGAGTGAGGTGCGAGTGTTTAATGAAAAGTGTCGTGGTCACTCTCACCAGACCACTTCCACATTCCATTGCCTCCGCAGCAGAACGCAATTAATAAGCATTTAACGCTCACGAAACAAAGCCAACGAGGAGGATGAGAAAGGGCAGGCGAAGACGGAAGGTCATCAGCATGCATATTTTCGAATACAAGATTGACCAACTGAACATTTCCATAGCTGCACTATTATGGAGATAATTATAGATGAGCCGGAAGTTGCTGGGATCACCGATATGAAAATAACTCGTATATATGGATGAGATTTGGCTCCTAGTGTGAATATTTATTCATTACAAAGTCCTAAGATTTAGCTTGGAAATTAATACCAGCTACTTGGAGATTAGAATGCGAGTTATATGGTAGGGACAATTGTTATTGGATATTAATATGTAGATTGAATTGCTAATGCTCCAAAAATTCGTAGATATAGCATGCTTCCAAAAAATTGGAAGCTATCAATAAATTACTTATACGTTAGCTACCACAAAAAAACGGATACAGGAGTAACGACATCAGAAGGGCAATAGGGTGGTTTCCTATAATTTTTTTATTGCCTAAATCGAAAGTTTATAACTCCTGGAGTACGCATTTCACACTTTTAGATTTTTTAATGACGATATCTATTTTTCGCGATTAAATGAAAAGTGAAAAATTTCAAGCGCGCGAAAACGCGATGGTTATGTAGGAATGATGGGAAAAGCCCGTGTGACGTAATTCTTGTTCCCACTGCCGCAAAGTGAGGTGACATTGGGGCGAGGACATGTGCGCCGCTAAGATGCAGGCTGCTAGCATGTAGCAGAGTACCCTGCTAGCAGGTATCGTTTGGCTTAAATGAGGATTATTAATACCCTATCAAACGAAGGAAACATTCCGTCCATAGGCAGTTTTAATAGGTGTTTATTAAGAGATATTTCCCTGAGCTCTGTGCCTCATGCATGCATTGGTAATCTTAGACGATGTAAAACTCCTATCTATTCGTATAGAAACTAGGTCCCTGTGACATCACGTGGAGTGGCATCGCATGGGCGCCAATCTGGCCTTTTTTCGAATGAGGATAAAATTGACCATTGTCATTCGTATAAATTGGAATTTCTAAAACCAAATCATTTGTATATTATGAATACAATATTGGTGGGTAACGAATCGCAAACAATGCATTACGTTTTTTTTATGAAGGAAACTACCCTATTGCATTAGCCAGGGAGGGCACATGAACAGAAAAGACCTTATGAGAGGATGGCAATGCTAAAGTTTAGAGAAGAATCTGATCTACAATCTAGTCTAATCTAGTCTAGCTTTACGTTGAGGAAACGTGAAAACTTAGAAAGTAGGACTAGAAAAAAATCTGAATGGGTTCAAGATGTATTTATGGAGAAAAATGCAGAAAGTGGGGTGGACGGAGAGGAGAACGAATGACGAAGTGCAAGACATGGTGGGTGAGGAGAAAATGATTTGAGAAGAGATACAGAGGAGATGGAAGGTTTAAACTCCACGGAACTTGTGCGGGATGCCTACAGTGGTAGCCGAGACATTTTGTTTACTAAGTGTTTTCGTCACGAGTTGTCGGGGGCGGGGAGGAGTCGCAGTTGTTAAAAATATACGTTGAGGTAAAAAAGAAATTGATACGAATTTCTGTTTTTCATTGCATTAAAAATAATACAAATAAAAACAATTTCTTTAATTGATTTAAATAAAAAAAATTCAGATCACTCATCACAATTGACGCATTTGATGAATAATGCTCGTTCAGAAGAGGTTAAATAAACAAGACTCTTCACAGCACGCTTTATTCCTTCAGAACCAGACTCAAGCATCTTAATAAATATCTGTAAATATTTATAAGTACCATCAACTGGTCTTAAGTCGGACACTTTTATTGGTAATTTACATATAACGAGTTTGGTTTTTGATATACGCTAATATTTTGTTTACGTAAGAATTAAAAATCAGTCAAAGTATGCATTCGTACCGTTTCAATTGACCCATCCAATGTTTTCTGACCAAAAAAAAGAATAACGTGTGTCCGACTCCAACCACCATTCTGGTATTAAGTCGGAGTCTCATAATTTGCACAGAAATAAGTCTTTGCAGGCCCTACTGTCCGGATTTGGACGCACAAATGATGAAAAAATGTTATTTAGTCAAGAAAAAACGTCAAAGGGGTGGTTACGGGATGATTTTTTGGTATGGGGTTATGGAGCTGCATCATAATAAAAAATATTTTGAGCGAAGACTTGAAAACACCATATTTATTGTTTATCCATCTTTCAATAAACATTATAACCATCAAGGTCCATTATTTTCATTCAAATGGAAATAGGTCACTCTTCGGCTTATTTTTACCTCTTGAGGGGGATCTAGCCTTTTCTCAATTTGAATTAAATCCACTAAATACCTGTCATCTTTGTCCGGCCATTTAAAATGTTTTCCAGTTTTCCATGCACATCGAATTTCTAGTTCTTCGTCCTCAACACATTCCACACATACAACATAATAACCGACACTTTTCTTGCTTGAGAATTTAACTAACACCTATTCTCCAACTTCCGGTCCCTCAGGAAGTTAGAGGTCCTCGTGAAGTTCTATTGCCACAGCGTTTGAAGATTCCCCTTCCAACGTTGAATCATTACAATGAGAAATTTGTACTGATGTTTGATATTTTTTGCTCTTTTTAGCACCCAACATGCCCAGATCGGTTTCCTCCGACGCTTCCTTTTTCCTGCCGACGTTTCCTCAAAACGTCGGCAGATGTGACGCTCTTACCGGGCTCCACATTCATTTTTCTTTTTCTTAGAGGGGCATTACTCTTTTGGCCTCCGTATCGCATTTTCTCCAACAGTTCCATTACTGAGTCACTCAAAAGTTGCACAGTTCAGTTCCCTTAATTAATATTCGAAGTACCTAATCCAATGGGCATCTTCATCAGAACGTTCTCCAGGGATAATGGGTGAATGCCACAAGGGCGGAAACCAGTCATAAGATTAGAAGTGGCATTGGGCTCAACTCCTTCACACAATCTCTTTAAGAGAGAAAGGTATATTTGGGGAGAGTAACGAGTCTTCTATCGGCTGTTGCTCTCCATTCAGTTAAAATTTAGATGAGTTCATAATACGCTCAGGATATTTAGTCCCCCTCTTGAATATGCACACTTTTTCACCAGGATCGTCGGTTGCCCAGGTTCATCTCATCATAATTGAGGATGTTGGATGGGGTAACCCCGTCAATCGTCTTTCTCAGCTTTTCAAAGTATTGTTTGCATTGCTGAGGGTCAACCTGTAAATATGAATGGAAGTTTTGGAAGAAACTTTGAAAAACACGAAATAATCAACACTGGCACTGGAAATTAAAATAATAGAACGAAACCTTACCTTACATCTCCTTGCAGGAACATTTCTACAAGTCCGCAAAGAGAGTTCAGCATTTCTGCGGAGAAATCCTTCCACCCATTCTTCTCCAGGCAAATTATTCTTAAATCGCGGCTCCGTACGTCCAGCTTTGTCCAGATATTGTTTGGCCAATATACGAAGATCAAATTTAGTAAATGGAAAGCCCCATTCCGAAACCTTAGTCAAATTTGCACAGATAATTGCCTCCTCTTCTTCATTAAACACTGTCTGAGCTCCATGCTTGCCAGGGTGTTTTCCACAAACATGATCACAAAGAGTTGACTTTGGGATCTGGTATTTCTTGGAAGCAGCTCTGATTGAAAGTTTCTTCTATCTAACTTCCTCAAGTGCCCTCTTAATATCAGGACACTTATCCATTTTCTGGGCCAAATAACACCACTTAAATTCCTTAGTGCAAAAAACACAAACCACACACACATACACTTCTCCCATCACTTGGCGTTGCTCTGTCCGACTTCAGGCGGGGATATGTCCGCACGCTGTCCGACTCAAGAAGGAATGACGGGAAATTTATTTGACGCTCAAAATTTGGATTAGAGTACATTGTAAACAATGCATACTTGGAGAGAATACATTTCTTCAGGATTTTACTCTCCTTTATACTGATTGTAACTACATTGACGAAGGTCGCATGTGAAAGTTGGACAGCGACATTTTCTTCAGATTTTTTCTGAAATTGATCTTGCTACAACTTCGAGCCCAATTAAATCGAGACGGGCGGTGTCTCGAATGCTTCAAAAAGGAAACCTTATACGCTACGCGATCATATTTCGTCGCGGTGGGAGGGCCGAACTGAAACAATTCCATATCATTTCTAAATCAGAACTGCTCGTTGTCCGACTTCATACCCCCTGTCCGACTTTAGACAGAATGACGGTAGGCAATTTTCACACTAATCCTATTTTGGGTCATGGTTTCGACAGTGCAATTTCGTTCTTAAGGTGATAACAAGTCTCTTGATAACGACAGAATAGTGTCGGAATCATGGTCGTAAATTCAGTGTCAATGCGAGACGTACCAATTGAATTTCCTTTTTTTATGCATATAAGTGACATTTCTTAGATCGTATACAGGCTCATCAACGCTCACATTCCTTTAGACTTATCTACGAGTACTACGATTCATTAAAAATGGTATGCACGGAAGAGAGCTTAAAAAATTAAATGATTGGAGTTAAAATTGACCTTGGTGAAATTAACTTGTCAGAGCTGAAATATACTTTTCTGAAAAAGAACCTGACTTAAGAAGAGTTATAAACGAAGCTGGCAATATAAGATATTTATTTTTATTTTCAGACATTCGTAAAATAATCGAAAAATAAGCATTTCATCCTGATGTGGATAATACCTACTATAATGTCGCGGAGGAAATCATCGCGGACATTGTCTGCGAGTATTCTCGTCTCTGGGATTGAATTGTGCGAATGCATGAACGAAATTAGAACATGGGCTATTATGCCGTCTCACTTCCACGCATTCTCGCACGTGTTCACGCAATACACCGCTTTACACGACGCAATTTTGATTGCGCCTTCGCATGTACGTCAGATTGCGCAATTCCGTGTACCGTGTAAAACGGTCTTTAAGCTCATATTTATTTCCCCTCTGTCGCTTGGACACCTTGACTTGATCAAATTTGAACAGATCGACATTCACGAAAATTTAAGCGAAATGAAATTTACAGAAGATAGTTTTGCATCGCTTTATGTAAAAGTTGAACAAGTAAGAGTTGAAAGCTAGCTTTTACAAATATTAAATTACATACTTAATAACATTAATAACGAATAATTTTAAACGCCAATGTTTTAAATGGCAAATTCCAACTATGTCCAAGCAGCACCGAGGAAGGCCGAGGAACCGCACAGAGTCTTATTAAGCCATGGGAAGGAAATTGTGAAATTATATCCGAAATGAGATAATCCATTCATTTGGAACATCCCTCGCCGGCTTATCTTCGAGAGGAGAAACTGGTCTGCGGATAAGACGGCCTCGAAACGAGACGAATCAAGGGGCGAGGATGATGAAGTGTGGCATGGGAGACATGAAAGAAACAAGTGGGCTCGTCCAGACCTCCCAAAGCTCGGGTTTCGCTTTCGCTCGACCGAAGAGGAATATCGAAATACGAGTGCATTCCTTGTGAGATCCAAGGATACCCCTTTGTGAGGAAGTTGAGGGAAAAGCGAAAGAGAGGAAATGTTGGAGGAGGAGGAGAAATCGGGAGCGGCGGAAGACGTTTTATCGGATGAAGCCCGAATAATTAATGAGAGGCAGGCGAAAAATATTCGTTTTTTTAAATCCGTCCCTCCCGTCATTAAAATTGCTCTCGGGCCAGCCCTTGAAGGGAATTCTTGATATCCATATTTCTAGCGGACACGGAAGCCTCATCGAAGCGAGGAGAGCGTTTTAAAGCGCCCGAAGAGGGATTATGCAGGTGAGAATGGCGAGGGACACTTCATCATCGGCGAACGGCATCCACCGGCAAAAAATAAACGACGACGAGGAACAGAGGATTTGGAGGAGACCACAGCGCGGCAGAAGAGCCTCGTGAACGGAAAGAGGACCAGCGCCATCGCGATGAAGAATTCTTTACGACCGGAACACCATTTATAGTTTCTTCTTCTCTGTGAGGGAGAACGTTCCCTGCGATGGAAAACGCCTCTATTCTTATGCACCCCTGATTTTAAATGCTCATGTGGAAGGCCATTAGTCATAAATGACCCACTTAACCTATTTATAGTATTTTTTATCAATTAAATAACTATGTTAAATGTAATTTAATTCTTACCCGATGAATAATTTGCGTGAATTCCCGCCAGTGAAGCCAATTAGTAGAATGGGAAGTGAAAAAATTGAGGGCGAAAGACCCCGAAGATATAATGACCAAAGGCAGCGTCTTTCTATTCGCTCACAACCAAAAATCGCAGTTCATGAATAAAATTCGGAAAGAGATGAAATCGAAAACTTCTGCCACCTTTTCCATGAGTTGGTGACGGCATTATGGCTCTGGTACACTCAGTCGTTCATGGAGAAACTTTCACCGAGTTGTTGAGGTCCCTCATAAGTCTACAGTAATAGATACTGTCTGTCTGATGCACGACCCCTAGGAGAAGCGGTAACCCTCACGGCAGATGGCCGTGACATCATCAACTATAGGTTCTCCTGCAGCAGTTAAGGAGGTATTTCTCGAGTATTTAGCTCCATATGCAAGCGATAACTCTAGGCGGAAAAATCAGGTATCTCTATCCTTCAGCAGTGGAAATTATTTATCTAACAAGTCCATTACGTACTTTTAGGGTACCGAAAATAATTTAATCTAGATTGAGATAACTGCTGAGAGTATGAAAACCGATGCTAATTACGTTAAAAGGAAAAAACCATGTGAAGATATTGGATGGTGATATATTCAGGGTCGTAAAATTGGCCTATCAGGCTTCTAGGTGTGCTTAGCAAATTGCCTGCATAGGCCGTTCGTTGTCTCATTGGCCAGCCCCCTACCCCCCCTCTCCGTTCCTCCGACTCGCCTGTGTCCCCGCCAGATAACATGACACCGGCAACCGTCTCCGCGCACCACGGAAACTTGAGCGTCCCGCAGAATGCGCGCTTTATTGAATTTATGGCGCCACCCTGCAATGCTGGGCGCCCCCTTCAAAGCACCTTATCACATTCCGCTCTTTTTACACCAAAGCCATCCAATCGGCGATGTCATCTCCTTTATTGCACATTATCGGGACGTGGGAGGCACATAACAAAAGCCCTCTCCTCACACCTCCAGATGAGTTTTTTGCTCTCTCTTGTCGGATAAGGACGAGAGGGACATCTGGAAGATCACCTGACGAGATATGTGAGCAGCCCGCCTCCACGCTACCTCCGACCCTTCACGCCCATGCCGTTCACCATCATCACCAATCCTAAGTTTGCTCTGACGCAGCTCTCCACTCAATTCTCCTGCATCTCTTCACACCTCCGTTATTCTTCTCCTTCATACATCCGTCTTCAAGCGTTCCATTTATTTTATTCTTCCGGATAAAGTCTACGAAGGCATATATCCATCATTTTCGAAGGAATGAAAACAATACGTTACCTACGGCGATTTTATTTGATGAAATTAAGCTTTTCACATCGCAACATTTTATGTAGGTATTGTTTTTTCATCACTCAGCTTAATTGCCTCTAAGCGTTAAGGCGTTATGGTAGTGACCGCTGGGAGCCGCTCTGGGCGACCGAAGCCGATCGTTTTTTCCCCCTGCCAGAGTTCACATACCACTCAATTGCGGAACAACTAGTAGAGATAGAGACTTGCGGTTTTCTTTATTGTATTTAGAAGACGTGTATACACATTTAGGAAAGACATAAATTGTAATATGTCCTCAGGTAATCGAGAAAATTAAGTTGGACTTTGGTCAATTATAACTTGCCTCCAAGCTAAAACATAAGAATTTTTAAACCGTCTATCTGTGGCTACACTTTTCTTCCACAACCACCTTGAGAACCACAGTTCTATGTGAATTCGCTTGGCCTTAAAAGTCTCAACCCTCGAGTACTGCAGGCCCAAATCGGCGACAAAGGACGTGATTCGGGCCAATTCGAATTTCTTACTTCCCCTTACCCCGCACCGCTCTCCCAACTACGGCAACGTCGCAGAAAGTGGAATGGGGAGTGATACCTCGCGCCCTCCCGTATCGCCGACGCGCCGAGACGAGGCGAGTATCTGGTTACCTATCGTTTTAAGGTGAGGGGGGTGAGGTCGAAGAAAAGCGAATGGTATTCGCTTGGCCTTCCCCGAGTTGCGGGGTGTAAAGGCTACTGCATGAGAAGCGGGGAGGAACACTCCCCTCAGCTGTCTAGCCCGCCCTCCCACCTGTGTTTGAGGTGCGAATGCCGTGACTTCTCAGCTTCTTCGCTTTTCTCCACCTATCGTGAGCATCCGGTAAAAGAGAGCAGTCGTGTCTGTCAGTTGAATATCTGCTGTTTCAGTGGTTGTGTGTCTGAAAGCGAGCTGAAGATATGGGGAAACGAAAGGATAAGGGTTACAGGAAAAAGAGAAGGACTATCGCAATACGGAAGTAAGTCACCGCATTATCCTGCATCCTCTTTACCTGCACAATTTCCCCCTTAACAAAAATAAAACTTAACAGACGGTAACATTTTTTGGCGGAAAATGCTGCTAATTAATTGCTGAATTTGTTCAAACAGGCAATAATTGATCATTATACAATCTTACCTATTATAGTTAGCTGTTTAGCAGGTCAGGTTTCGTTGAATACCCTCCTGATAATCCTGTCTCGTGCATTATCTTCATCCCCACGTACTCTTGTCTCCTATTCTAAATCAACCGTCCTTTTCTTCCGTTTTCTATCTCAGTGATATCCACATGATCCAGCCAGCTTTACTTCCTTGTTTTGGTTGTCTTCATCAGTCATCTATTTTACTCCTGCGGTATCGCTTAATATCTTTCTCGTCTTTCCAACTGAAATTTAACTTTCTGCTCCACACCCACATATCCCACAAATTCCTTCTTAATTTTTAACTATATGTGCTAAACAATACTCAGATGATTTGTAACCATTCCGGCTATTTTTTATTTATTTATAGAATAGTTAGTCATCTTTTCCTACGATATAATCGCTCAATGTTTTACATTCCCTCATACCATAATTTCCTGATCTTATACGTTTCTCTTCAAAATTCACTGTTTAGTTAAAATATATCTTTTTCCCTCTCTCTCTTTTATTTTTTTACATTCCCTTCTTTCTTGTGTTTTATCCATCATGTCTAAATCCATGCTTCGGTTGCTTCTCTCGTCTTCCATTCCGATACCTAGCGCCTTCCTTTGTTTTTTTCCCAGTGCCCGTTCACATTGATGCGGTAAATACATCTTTCATTTCCTGTCTCCATATATTTACAACTTCTACTTAGTCAAACCTTTAGCTTAAAAGTTCATCTTCACCATATTATCTCTCTTAATTCTCTTTAGTCACATCTCATATTCCTCAAATAATAACACATAATCACTAAATCTATCATCGTTCGGAAGCCACATAAAACTAATTCTGCTCACTTATTCCAATGGCTCATAGCAAAATGGCCACATCCATATCTTTTGTTCTTTGATAAACTTTCTATTTTATCGAACATTTCCTTCACTTCTTCTCCTCTACTGCCACTACCTGGCGTGTTCATGCATCTGGATGGCAAGTAGCTTTTTAGTAAGTAAGTCTATTGAAATGTCTATCACTATATCCATTCCCTATAATACTTTATCAATACAAGCCTTCGTTTTTTATCATGATTCGCACTCATTGTCCTTTTCTTTTATTCACATAGCCGTTATATTCATTATCTCCACATTCCTCTTCCTTCAGTCCCGTATTCATTTTTGGAAACTCTTCGCACCTCATTGCAACTCTGTTCCTACCGTAAATCATATGGTGGGACGATTCCGGACAATTTTGTATCCAAAGAATTCCTATTTCATCTATCGCTGTTTTTCTAAAGATACTTTTGTCTTGGATCTTCACTGCGGGGTTTTTCCGTTGCCTGTCGTCGCATCCCCATGCTGCTGACCTGTGTACAGCTCATCCATATTGAGGAGAGACTCCTTGATCATCGCAGCTCTAAGATATCAGAGCACCATGACACTTCCACCCGCTTATTGTTAGTTAGAAGGATTCTGCATCTCTGCATCGTATTAAAAACAAATGACGCACGATACACGGTTTTTCACGGGAGTTTATAAGGATGTGAATGTTCACTCGCAAGTAATAAATGCAAAGGACTTAGCCAGCTGATAACTCATCTGAATTCCGCATTAAAAATTATATTCAAATGAAATTACAGCCATCTTGCGAGGTTTTTCTTTCATTCATCTACCTTTTTATCGTTCTTTGCTGTCAGCGTCACCCTAAATTGGAAAGCTAAAATAGTCGTCCAGCATCGGCACTCTTACACTTTATCCAGGTGAAACTTGGAGTTCTTTTCTTCTAAGTAGAGTGAGGTGTAACTAACTCACCTCTCTTCTCTTGCAGTCATTGAAGAAATGCATTCTCAATCATAGAAAATTCTGCATTTGCTCTAGATTTTTATTGATTTGGCAAATGGCTTGTATTCTGAATTTCGCTTACAGGCACTACTCAAGCTTTCTTTAAGCCTGCGTATGGGTTGCTTTATATTTTTGCACCAATTTAATCTAAAACAGAGCGCAACAGCGTTGGGAACTGATTCTTTGGAAGCACCGATCCTGTTACCAGCACCTTATTCTTTCCATCGGTCAAGAAGGCCCTTCCACTTCATTTTGAGTGGCGAAAAATACCCAACATCCAGTAGTTGAGTGAGGTAGGATGACTTATGGGGGAGACAAACGAAGTATGCATCACAAAAATGAATGAAATTGATACTGAGGTGTGAAGTAAGATTGTATACTGTTACCACCTTCTTCCCTTCCTGTTTCTTAAAGAAGCTGGTAATTGGTGGCACAGTCCTTAAACATTAAAAGAGTGTCTAAATTGTTGTGGGGAACTTGAGCCCAAACTCTGTATAGACTGAAGAGCAAGAAAAGTAGCAGTGGGTTAGCAGGCTGGGCTCAAGTGGCCCGAATTTTTCGAAAATGTGTACTAGTTCTACTTACCAACATACTGTACAGTTAATGAGCTATTTAGGGCATAAAACGGTCTCTATTTGCTTTGCCAAAAAAACCTAGTATGAAATATATGCACTTATCTCCAGTTTTAGCTATTCCTGATGTCTGTACAGACGAAAGTTTGCAGAGTGAAATAAATAACAAACACGAGTGTAGGTAAGTTATATAACCAGTACTGCTCTCGGCGGTGACTTCCCTAACCTCCTAGACTCGAAGTATTGTCTACCTAATGCCTAAGCCTACCAGCAAATCACTGAATTACGTCGCTACACTGATGTTGAGAGAGCGAAAAAACCATACTTCATTTTTCAGTTTTGGGCTCAAGTTAGCCCACAGGGTTCAAGAAGCCCTTTTTTACAGTATGCAAAGTTGCTTTCCACATTAATTAAATGCATGTAACAACAAATTATCGACGACAAATTTTCGTATTATCAACAAATCAATGTAAAATTAACTATGCTGATCCAATCACTTGATGTAAACAAAAACCGCTTTATTTGTTTCGGAAGGGGTCCCTCCGGTTTTTCACCCCACTTCATCTAACGAATATCTAAGGTATTCACTGGTAGACTGACTTTTTGTAGGCCAAATGATCTTAATAATAGAAAAGCAATAGGAGCATTGAAGATATTCTGTGTTCCGAGAGAAGGATGAAAGAACAATCTACAATGCAAAGAATAAAAGAAGAAGACTATTTTTATGTATTCAGCGTGAGAATGACACCATTTCAAATGTTATTTTTTGGTTCTAGCTTGTGGTATGCTAATCATCGTAAAGTACAACAAGAGGGGAATATACCAAGAAACTGTCCTGTTCTGGCAAAGGACAGTGATGCTTCTGCTTCGGATTTCATTGAAATATCCACAAGGTAGGCTGAGAATGTATATAGCGGTGGCCGGATGCGGTATTTATATCTCCTGTGAAAAGAATACTATTAGTTATTGCCATGTCAGGGAAACATGTTCTTATTTATTTGATATCGTTACATTTTTTAGCGTATCCAAGGATGAGGGACGAAAAGAAATAAAAGGCAAGGGGTTAAGTCCGGCAGAAGATACCATCTTTCTTGCAAAGGCAAACTGCACCCCACGCCGCAAGGCGTTTGAAATGGGGGGAGCTTCCACTCCTCGTCTCGGGAGACAATCCAACGTCGACGAATATGATATGGGCATGCCGATGGACGTATCTCCTATCAAACCGTTTGAATCGCACCAAAGGTGATTATCCTAGTACCATGAATAGTTGTTGGATACCTGCGTGAAGGAGGCGTTTATATTTTTTGTTTGAAATGTTTTTGCAGGTCTCAAGCGTCAATCATTGAGAGTGAAGAATCAGGGCTGGATCCTCTTCATGACAGGAGCCGTAGTATAGTCCAGCATTTCTACATGTTTTCCCAGATCTTTTCAGATAAACACCAGTTAGGATGCTCATTTATGGACTGTGAATACGTAGGCGAATGGATGACTGGTCTCCTCTGTCACTGGAAGTTTCAGTGTAAAATGTGCGGGAAGGAGACAGTGATCCACAGTCAGGATGATTCTGGCACTGTGATGGACGTGAACGATGCTGCAGTAACAGGAACAATTGCTGGTGGCGGCGGCTACTCAAATCTAAGCCCCCTTTGTGCAGCACTCAACATGCATTGAATGACCGCCAAAACATATGCAAAATATGAAGATAAGCTGGGAGATATTATATATAGTGTTGCATCGCAGGAGATGGCCACAGCAGGGCAGGAGGAAAGAAGAATTGCCTTAGAGGAGGGGTCATTTGACAAAGAGGGTAGACCTGTAAACACGGTCATCGCTGATGGTATGTGGGGCAAGCGAAGTTATAAAACGAAGTATGACTCACTATCGGGGCAGGTAAGGAGTCAATATTAGGTACCTATAAATTATTTAAGTATGGGTTTAAGAGAGGCTAACCTATTTTTAATAAATTATAAGTATTTACGCCTCGTGCAATTTTTAATCAATAAGAAAAATATTTCCGAGGTTGGCTACCTAACCAGATGCTTTTCATATTGCTTATAAAATAGTGCACTTACATGTTATATCTAATAGGCAGGCAAAATTCCCTGCTGGAAAAAATTAATCAGTAGAAAAGAGTAATGGTATTAATACAATTTTAAGATGAATGTTTCATTTTAGGCGGCCATAGTTGGTGCACGAACAAAAAAGGTGTTATTTCTGGGAGTAAGAAATAAGTAGGTACTGCAGCTATTGCCCTTTGAGGGAGGCACGAAACGAACCTGTAGACCCAGCTCACAAGGTTAAATGTGCTAAAAATTGGGATGGAAGCTCGACCAGCATGGAAGCTGACATAATTACAGAAGGTTTCGCAAAGAGTGGATCGGTGCATAATCTTATATTTCACCAAATAATAGGTTCGCTCCCTGTATTTAAATTCAATTGCTCAAAGAGAACTAGAGAAGATTCCAAACAGTTAAAGAGGTCCAACTCTTATCTTGTTTATATTAGGTGACGGAGACAGTAGTGTCCACAGACGCTTACTGGAGACCAGCCCATACGGAAATTCAATGCCCGTGGAAAAAATTGAATGCATAAGCCACCTTCTACGGAACTTCTGCAACAATATGCGCAAAATTAAGGATAACACGCAATACCCAGCCCACCTTCGTCATGAACTGGATGCAAACGTCCTGAAGATTCGCACAGCTATTTCCTGTGCTAGTATACACTGGAAAAATCAGAAAGGTATTAAAATTAGAGGTTATTTGTGGCATATGAGACGATAAAATACGCGTGATTAACTTTAATTTATTTTAACAGGTATGTCCATGCAAAACCGAATAATGGCACTTCGTAACGACATCATCAACTGTCCTAGCCATGTGTTCGGGCAGCATGATCGATGCGCCGATTACTTTTGTAAAGGGCCAGACGGGAAAGAGGATGAGGTGAACTTAGTGCCAGACTTCATAGCTGCTAATATGTGGACCCCAATACAGAAATTGATTGAGAAGATGACAAATAATTCAAGAAGTTTGATCTTTCGCGCTACTAATAGTATTTGCGAAACCTTGAACAGCGTAGCTGCAAAATATTTAAATGGTAAACGCATTAACTATGCTAAAAGCAAGTCATTTGGAACCCGATGTCATTCTGCAGTCGTATCCCTGAATTCCTCTTGCCATTTTCAAGGGAAGATTCACAAGGCAACAACGGGTGGTTACAGTCCTGGTAAGTCATTATCATAACCATAACAGTAATTTATGAATAGAGAGGAATGAAGGCATAGAAAAGTAGATTTTATTTTTTTGGAATGTTGACTGTGGATCTTTTTTTATCCCAGGAAAATACACCAAAACATTTGAGGATAAAAATATGAGGCAGACCAAGAGAATGAGGAAACGAAGAGCGCAAGGGCTGCAAAGTAAAAAGAAATTGAAAACAGGAGCAAAAAGAGCTGGGCCTGATAAAGATTACGGGATGGTGGATGATGATGCGCCAGAGCCATTAGAGTTATTGGAACGCATGAAGGGCGATTTCATTGAACAATTAAGCATAATGACCGCAGAGGATAGATTAAAACTGCAGAAGTCTACAACGGTTCAAGTAGACAGAAGTATTTGGATGACGGAGCGTCGGAAAAGATTGTCCGCTTCCAATCACGGAGAGGTTTGCCATATGCGACCATACACCTCCTGTAAAAGGCTTGTGCATTCCATTCTATACGGATCCGTATGCACTCCGGACATGATGAATTGAAGAAACATGGAGGAGAAAGCGAAAGACCACTTGCGATGCATGGGGTACAAGGTGGAACCCAGCGGTTTATATGTTGATGAGGAGTTTCCATATCTTTCGGCTAGTCCAGGTAATATCAATGCTTTCTGTAAATCATTCAGACAAACCTCTTATATTACAATTTACCTAATGTAAACTCAGTCTATCCATTTAATTTTCTCTATTAGACGGTCTGATTGGAAGCGATACTGTGTTAGAAGTGAAGTGTCCTGGTGTCACCGCTGCCTCCTATCCAACATTTGAAGAAGCTTTTAATGCAAAAAAGGTTATAAATAGTAGCATATGCAGCTAAATATATGAAATGTGTTTTTTTTCCATTTATTAATTTAACTAATTTATGCATTTAACTAATTTCCATTTATAGATTTGTAATTTCACTCATATTTTTTATTTAACGCGAGTCTACTTGCTTACCGAAAACTTATTTCGAAGGCCCCTTAATTTTGATTTTCTGCTGTTGATACTGCCAAATTTATCGAGCGAATATCACAACACGACACAGCGTTTTGAATATAACCAAATAGTATATGCAGTGAATAGATTCACCCAAATTATTTACATAAATCATTATCATTACAGCTTCCCTATGTGCAGCTAAAAGAGGGGAAATATATCCTCAGAGAGACGCACAATTATTTTTATCAGGTGCAAAGTCAGCTAAGGATGACTAAAAGGGCCAGATGCCTTTTTTTTGTGTACACGAAAGGTTGGAGCCGCGAATTAGAGTTAATTTCGCCCAACAATGAATGGTGGATGAAGGAAGTGGAGCCAAAGCTCACAAAGTAATTTTTTAAACTTTTACTGAATATCCAATAGAATTGAAATCTGGCACAATTACATCTAATTTTCTGTTATAGATTCTTCATGGAATGCTTGTTGCCAGAAATAGTCCTACCTAGGCACGGCAAAAGGCTTTGCCTTGAAGATATAAGAGAAGCTGCTCATATTAGCAAGGCGATAGTGGAAAAGGGAGCGAAGATATAATGTATCCCAAATGTAATTTAATAAAATATTTCACACAGCCATTTATGTCGTAATATTTCTCATCATTTGGATTTCTGCTCCTTAATTTAAGATGTTTTATCCTATAGTATGTAAGAAAATATTTTTGATAAGCTCCTCTTCCCAACTTTATTTTCTCACTTTACTCTTTCTAATCGTATCTCAACTTCCAAAATTAGTAACAAAAGTATTATTTATTTATTTTCACTCTAGCTGTCAGCGCAGTTTTTGTAACTGTAATTTTATATTTTGATTGTTTATAAAAAAAAGGCTATTCATCGTTCACCTCGATAATTTTCTCTTCCCATGCCAAGGTTGTCCAACTAAACCGTCCAAAATTCCTTCTCCTGCACTCGCAATCAATTCAATCATCACAATATTGCAAAACCCCTGTATTTCGTTTTTTAAAAAACCCAGTATTTTATCCAACACTTCCTCCACTTAATATGAAAGACTTAATTTTGTGTTTTGAAAAGAATTGAAGAAGCTAGTTCTGAAGCTGCAACAATTAAACAAGCGCAAGGTTAGAGGCAAATGATTTTACCATTACCGATTCTCCCAGCGAAGTGAAACTTCAGAGGCACAAGACTTCACTCCGTGACACTTGGAAGTTTACTACTAGAAGCGAAGTCGAAAATAATTTCTTTCTCTCCCTCTCCATGGCTTCACAGCTGGGTTTAAATGTCGAAGTTGACTCCTATAGCAGTCAACTAGGTATTACGCGCGACTAGTACGGGTAGTCAGTGACTGAGAAGCAAGCGCAAGCAGGGAAGACGGTAAGAATCGATTGAGGTCTTGATTCAACATGTTAGTGATATTGAAGCAGTTCAACTTGGAACGTAATAGGAGCCGATGGCTGTGTATGTATCGCAAGCGGAAAATGTTGATTTATCTACGACGGCAAAGAATATAATTACATATTGCTAGTTATCAATTTACTTCTTGGATCATTGGTTAGCCAAAATTTCATATAATTTTCTTATTAAGAAAAAGATGAAATTATTTATCCTGCGCAACTGTCAATTCTTTTGTTTTTCTATATGAATCGTATTGGCACTCTTGAGACTCTTATTTGTTGAAATTAGCCGCGAATAATCCTTTTGGTGCTACTGCTAAAACAGCCTGCTTCGACTGTTGAACCCAGCTAAGAGTACTAATCTGATACTCGTTAGTGAATCTCCCTGCGTTGACTGCGACTGGGGAGAGCTTGAAAGGTGGGCCTTCGTTTGAGGGAGAAGGGGAGCGGTCCCCATTTCACTTTCTGCGACGTTGCCGTAGTTTGGAGGGCGATGCGGGGTGAGGGGAAGTAAGAAATTCGAATTGGCCCGAATCACGTCCTTTGTCGCCGTTTTGGGCCTGCAGTACTCGAGGGTTGAGACATTTAAGGCCAAGCGAATTCACATAGAACTGTGGTTCTCAAGGTGGTTGTGGAAGAAAAGTGTAGCCACAGATAGACGGTTTAAAAATTCTTATGTTTTAGCTTGGAGGCAAGTTATAATTGACCAAAGTCCAACTTGATTTTCTCGATTACCTGAGGACATATTACAATTTATGTCTTTCCTAAATGTGAATACACGTCTTCTGAATACAATAAAGAAACCCGCAAGTCTCTATCTCTTCTAGTTGTTCCGCAATTGAGTGGTATGTGAACTCTGCCAGGGGAAAAAACGATCGGCTTCGGTCGCCCAGAGCGGCTCCCAGCGGTCACTACCATAAGTCCTCCATTGCTTTCCATGTTAAATATTTGAATCATCATCATCACTGGTCAACAATCCTTGGATTGGTTTGACGCAGCTCTCAACTCTATTCTCCTATCAGCTAATCTTTTCACTCCTACGTATTTCTTCTCTTACACATCTCTCTTTACTTGTTCCATGTATTTTGCTCGAGGTCTTCCTTTTCCGTTCTTGCCTTCCACTTGTCCCTCGACGAATGTCTTCATCCGGCCATCATGTACCAAGACGTAGCCGATTTTATTGTTCCGTCTCCTTATTAAGGTTTTCATGAGACTTCTCTTCTCTCCTACCCTTCTTAGGACTTCCTCGTTACTAACTTCGTCGATCCATTTGATCTTAATCATTCCTCTGCAGCACCACATTTCGAAGGCCTCTACCCTTGCTTTCTCCGCTTAGGTCATTGTCCATGCCTCACTTCCGTATAGGAGCATACTCCAAATGGAAGTTCTGATAAATCGCTTCCTTACTTTTCCTGCGTCCTAAAATCCGATGTCGGCTTAATCCTATTTTTGTAGAATGACTTATTGTAAATTTAAACATATTGGCTCTTCCTTTAAGGAAATACGTCCATCGGAATTTTTTACCAATATAGTGTGCCACGCTATTATTCTTAAGGTACAATTATGCATTAATCTAGTAAACGAAATAGAATTGGCCCACAAAATAAGCCGTTCCAACATACATAATGTTTTTGCTACTCCAACATAGCCTTATGAATCTTTAGGAATCGACGACGCTTTTTATAGTTTTCTTGTAATTATTTCGTAAAAATCCGTATAAAATAGCACTAAATGCCCTGCTGCGTAAATATTTTTGATGAAATTGAATTGGCACATTAATTGTGACGCGAGACAAAATACAACAGTTTCAATTTATTGAAACCAATACATGAGGGTACCATTGGTAAAAGACTTGTATTTCGCGTAGGTCGCAGTCTAAATAAATGTGGGATATGAGATTGTGTTCCGGTCTACACTTGCATCTTGGAGGCTACGTAGACCCCATTTCCCGCTCGTAGTGCCTCACTCTTCCGGTGGGCGGCGCCAGCGGCGCACCAGAACGTCCATTGCACAGCTCATCAAGCAAACGGATCGCCGCACGCTCTACTTCACCAATGCGGACAAACCAATATGGCCACGGAAGGCTGGAGACGGCAATGGAGGAGGCAGCGCAACGATAAGCAATAAATTAGAGCGAATCCCATCGAAGAAACACTTCTTGCCGTTATTAGCCCATGGGCCAGCCAAGATGTCACTATAATTTTGGGATACCAATTTTTTTATATGTATTTTATATTTTTTAGGTGAACATTATGTATTCACTCGTATATGTGCTCGTAAATTGACTTCTCTCTGATCTTTGCTTTTAAAAATATCCTTGGAAGAGTGTAGAGGCATTTTTTTTTAAGTATACTGGGACTAGCCACGGTGATAACTTTTACGGGAGTCACCCGCAATGCACAAATTGTGCGAAAAATCCACTGAGGCCTTCGTGAATATTGCGCGCAGATGCTTTTGGTGATCGAGTTTGTGGATAGTATTCTCTGAGATACTTTGGTTAAGGATCGCAGCTTTCTTTGAAAAGCTAATGCTTGCTAGCGAAGAAGTTACATTCAACTCTTTCGATAAATGAAGGCGTCACGTGATTTAAAAAGGTTGAACGAGCGTAAAATTCACACGCGCGCGTTCGAAAAACGCCTTCACGATCAATAATTCTCATCAACGACTATCGAGAAAAAAGTATGTATTTAGGTGAATAATAGGTATTTAGGTGTACATTATCATCATAATTCAATAATCGATCAATTGAGAGCTCTTCTATCCGTTATTTATTCATAGAGACATATTTATTCTATTTCATTCCCTTATATAAATGTCACAATGCATGCATGCATAGAGAGAGATACATAAATCTTTACGCTTAAATAAATCATTATCTACATTTTAAAACACAGATGTAAACGTGCAAATTTTTTTTCCAAACTTTTCTGCGCATCGATTCTCTGTCATTGAGAAAGGTGGGTTTTCTCATTGAAACGTAGGGATTTTTTTTTCTTTTTCTGTGCGTTAATGTTCTAAAATCTAGTTTTTTTAAGTACATACATATATCAAGTGTATTTTCTTTATTAAATTGCTTGGTTATAAAGCATCTAAGAGCCATCGCCAGAAGAGTTACCTTAGTCACTTTCTTCTCGAGAGTCGTTCATACGAAAAAAAGAATCAATGCCATGAAGGCGTTTTTTGAACGCGCGCGCGTGAATTTTACACTCCTTCAACCTTTCTGAATCATATAACGCCTTCATTTATCGGAAGCGGTGAATAAAAATTCCTCGCTAAATAGCATTAGCTTTTCAAAGAAAGTTGCGATCCTTAACAAAATATCTCAGAGAATGTTATCTACAGACTCGATCCACAAATGCCTCTATACTCTTCTAAGGATCCTTTTTTTAAGTAAAGATCAGAGAGAAGTCGATTTTTGAAAATAAATATAAATGAAAAGCACTTTGCTAAAGTAGGTGATAGCAATCACAGATTTTGGAGATAAAATGTTAAACCACAATTACTCGTTACAATCCAGGTCACCCAGAGTTCTCTCCTGTTCATACCCGTCTAAAACCTTTACCACTCGCAAATAAATAAAAGTTCTCTAATGATTTGGAATCAAATGAATAGCAATAAATAATGTAAATTACTCTTAGAAAGTGTTCTGAAGAAGAAAAATCAGACAACCTGCCATCGAACTTGAATTTGAAAATATTGCTTTGGAAATTCTAATCCACCGTCAGTACACTAACATTGATCAAGAATATTAATATACATCCTTAATTATTACTCTATATAACTATTAAATAGGTAGAAAGAAACTTTTATGCTGTACTTAATCACTTACCTCCACACATCTGCATATAAAAATTTATTATTCAATTACGACAATGCAAAAGGGCATAGGGCTCACTATGATGCATTAATCACCAACAGCAATATAACATTCCCCAAAAATTGTCACCTTTTTTCTTTATTATTCCCACGTACTGATTTGTAATAGTGATTAAAAGAATAACGTTGAAAAGCAGTTATGTACAAAATTAAGCATGCGTAGGAATTTATTATTTGCCAATGTTTGAAATTGAAAAGGCCGTTAGCAAATAAGAGATGTTTTACGCAACAGCACTGCTTGATAATATTTTCATTAATTTTCTTTACGTCAGTATTAACAGTTGTTTTTGCACTCGAACGGTGCCAAAAACGAGCTCACAAGTAGAAATCGCAACTAGGCAATCGTATCACAATAGGGTGGTTTCCTATTATTTTTTAATTGCCTAAATCGAAAGATTACTACTCCTGGATTACTTATTTCACGCTTTTAGATTTTTAAATGACAATATCTATTTTCCGCAATATCTAATTTCCGCAATTAAATTAAAAGTGAAAAATTTCAAGCGCGCGAAAACGAGACGGCTCAGTAGGAATGATGGGAAAAGCCCGTGAGACGTCATTCTGGTTCCCGCTGCTGCAAAGTGAGGTGACATTGGGGCGAGGACATGTGCGCCGCTAAGATGCAGGCTGCTAGCATGTAGCAGAGTACCCTGCTAGCAGGTAGCGTTTGGCTTAAATGAGGATTATTAATACCCTATCAAACGAAGGAAACATTCCGTCCATAGGCAGTTTTAATAGGTGATTATTAAGAGATGTTTCCCTGAGCTCTGTGCCTCATACATTCATTGGTAATCTCTGACGATGTAAAACCCATATCTACTCGTGTAGAAACTAGGTCCCTGTGACGTCACGTGGAGTGGCATCGCATTGGCGCCAATCTGGCCTTTTTTCGAATGAGGATAAAATTGACAATTGCCATTCGCCTGAACTGGGATTTCTAAAACCAAACTATTTTTATATTATGAATACATTAATGGTGGGAAAAGATTCGCAATAAATGCCTTTCCTTTTCTTTGATGAAGGAAACTGCCCTATTAGGTAGGAAGGGAAACAGTGTGTGACCTGAACGACGAGTGAATTTCCCCACCTAAACTCCAACCATGAAAATAGATTATAAAAAGTGACCATTTCCAGGCGCTTCCTTCGCTAGAACGGGTCTAGCTATTCCGACCCGTCACTTGTCGCGTTATCTGCGCCTTTCCCTGTGCATGGCAATCGTCTCTCTATTTCCGTATCGGGCCCCTCATTATCTGGTCCGACGGACGCATTACGCCGCTGAAGGAAAACTTTGGCTCCTCCAGCGCCCCCGCGCGGACGATGGAGTTGGAAAGTTGAGCGAAGGCTGACTGAGCGGGGGATGCGAAGTTGCCGTAATCGTCTGCGATGGGCGATGGTCACGTCTCGGAAGCGATATGGGTGGGGAAGAGGGGGGCCAGGGGCGTAAGTGGCCAGGGGTCCACGAACCGATTGACTAAGAGCCGCTCGAGGGATCAAATCTTATTGAGTAACACAAATGCATTTAACACGCAGTCACAAAGGGGTGCTCTCATAAAATTAAAATAGCCATTTTTTACATGTATCAATAAGTAAGTTGAAGTTATAAAGGTTTGCAAAATATGACTTCATAATTCTCAATATTCTTGTTATTACGGAGCTTCAAAGTTCGCGAAAACCACTTAATTCTTTCGCGCTACAAAAACGTCCTGTGACGTCAGAGTGCGATTAAGCATATTCGCTCCATAGCAGTAACAAACAGTAACGACTATAACAAACAGCTACGACGATACTGAGACATAACATTTAAGGTGTGTCAAAAACAGTTTCGAATGGTTTTAAAGACTTAACGATGCACGTACTGCACGATGGCTGAATCCGACTTCGTGGAGACACATTCTAGGAACATTTTGAAGGTAGATTAATTAATGGTCGATTATTTCTTCTCCGGCAGTGAAGATTTCGCGTAGTTGAGAAGCTGGGAAATTGAAACGTAAGACAAATGAACTATTTCGTTCGATAGTAATATAGAGCTCGTTTTGTATCTGATTTAACTACTGTCATTTACTCATTGCTTTGAGATGCCTAGATTTATGTGCTATGAGAGATACATAGATTTTTCTAAAACTGGGGCAAACAGTCTACTGGCACCACGTAAACGTTTTGTTTACTGGACTCTGACGTCACGCTCAGCCAACATGGCGATGGGTCGTTTGAAGCGCAAGATTACTAGACGATTTTCAAAGTGGAATTATGCGAATAATACGCTTGTTAAAGAAGAACTGCTTTCGCTATAATTTTTAGCGTGGAGGATACTTTTTTATTGCATAATCACCCATTTCCAGTGGAATTCCCCACTGATAATCATTGAGCATATATTTTTTATTCAATTTATCTCGTGGATTTGTCAAATAAAATTGCATATTATAAAACTTCCACAATCGCCTTGTCATTTTCAGAGTTTGGAATTAATATATGTGTACATTCATTATATTTCATAAGCTAAAGTACTCAGTAAGTTATAGTACATGTATATATTATTAGGAAGAATAAGCATGGATTATCCGATGAATATGCTGGCATTTATCTGGTGAGAGACGTTAATCATTTTCAATATGTATAAAATCAAACCGAAGAACTAAAGCCATTGGTGTTTTTTTCTTTATTTACAGAACATATTTAAAATTTTGTTACCAGCGTGCATCTGTCACAAATGCAACCACATTTCATGCAACGTTAACACATAATACATGCGCATTTTTTCAACGATGTGAATCGCATTTTTTCCATCGTGAAATTATTGCGAGAGAAAGTTCAATGCCAGATCACCTACCGGAGAAATTTCCTAATCGTTTAATTTGCGACTCAGGCTGATTGAAGGATATGTACCTCAGAGAAGGGCAAAGGAAATGACCTTCTGACTGTACTTGATGGAATGACGGTGAAAAAGCTTGATATTTAAAGTAGCATTATCCGGACACAACACTTAAAATCTCAACGTATTATTCATAACGTATCATCTAATTGGATCAGTTCTGAAAAACTTGAACAGGCCAAATGAGGAGTACAATCAATTCTTATTGAATCATTTCCGATAGTTTGATAATTAAATATCATAATATGAGCTGATTAATATTCTCACCATAGAAACACATGAAATTAGGCCCACAAAACAAGATCTGAGCTTAAATCAGCTCATTTCCTCAAAACCTTCTGTAAAATTTCCGAACGGGAAGAGGCGAAATTTGAACAGTATAGAGCGAACGATATCAGGAAATAGGAGTACTTACTCGTAAGAATGTCAAACCTATGGTGAACGAGTCGGAGAGGAACGAATCCCACAAATGAACGGAACTGTCCCGCACGAGTAGGTTTGCGAGGGCCCACCAGGGCGCAGCACAAGCGAGGTGGTGGTGAGGAGGTCGTCCTCCTTAATTCCAAATTCGCGAGGGCAGCCAATTACTCGTGATTGAACGTGGCAGAGGAAATGCTTCCAATTAACCCGATTCTGATTGAAAACAATGAATTGAACATAGGTTTGAATTTAAATAGTCGCTCACAAAATGCTTAGTTCAATTATTCACCGGTCGACCGTTCGAACAATATCTCCCATTTTCACAGGTCCAAGTCCATTACACATTCCTGCCGTACGAATTCTAAAATAATGACCAAAAGGAAGGACTCATAACAATTGCGCACGAGAACTGAATAAAAATGTGACATCCAAACAATGTAGCTTCAGAGCGACCGAGGAAATAAAAAAAATTGATATGATTACTCAGGTAACAAAGCAAAGGGACTTTGTAGCGTCACCCACGAGCAGCCGCATGTATCCACCGCTAGTTTTCTGGGAAACAGAACTCCACAAAAAATGAACCGCAAAGCCGATATGATAATCTGAATCAGGATGGCCAATTCAAAATGAGGCCACGTGTTCTTCAATCTCTACGGCTACCTGCCTAGAAGAAAAAGCATTCTATGAACACAATATGGAGAATAATTTATTAAATTTCAAGCGCAAATGCGAGGACGCTTTGCGGATTATTTACAGGTCTTATAATTTTTCAAATGATATGAGTAAGGAAACACGCCCAAGAATGATGCGTATACTCCCAGAATGAAATATTTAGTAGAAATAATAATTTTTCCCATCTTTTGGACCAACAGATGATGAATATTGATGACAACCAGAAAATGCAGATCAGTATAGTATTTAATAACTTTAGCAAAATCTTCAATGCAGCCATTAACCTCCTGTCAACGAAAGACACACCAACATAGCATATAATAACGCAATGTGTTCCAACGGTGGTACTTCTGCATCATTCTTCATTATTTTAGGAAGGAAGGCGACCATTATAATTTCGCAATTGTTTCATTCACCAGCCAGATCCCTCCTTAATTAGATTTCTCTTTTTGGAAAGATTAATAAACAATACGGGAGTCAATTTCTCGATACCAATAGGCAAATAAATGAATTAAAATAATTTCAATTCAGACACGAATTGCAGAGCAGGTCACTATTAATGCAAATGAATTTAGTCGTCATAATGAATTCGGGAGACAGAGCATAATTTATGTTTCCTTTATGACACGCATGTTTGTGTTGTATTCTCGATTCCCTCCGGTTATACCCAGAGCGTACGGGAAAAATAAACGTTTAGGGCCTAGATAGGTCTTCGCTGCTCACCAGAATTTCAGCGGTCAAATTCATCGAATTTGATTCTGTTGCAGTCTGAAATGATAGTAACGGACGCCACAGTTTGACATCCATTATCACCTTCTCTATTTATATTCATACATAGTCACATCAAAACAAAAATCGTATGACTCTTTACACCATAAATGCCATAACACTAGCTTAAAAGAATAATGAAATCCACAGGGCGTAAAATTCTTAATCGCAGAAATATTATAAAATAGCCACTTATATTCATTGGATATCAAATTTAAATGTCTACCGCTAATATTGTGTCAACCAAAATCTTCTCTAGAAACCAGAATTCTATCGAAAGATTTCCTCGATTACAAATCAAATTCCATTGGCAGCGTAGCAATATTTCGTATGAAAATATTAATTGCTCAGTTTAAAATTGCCCGACCTGATTAGCCAAACCTAAAATAATAGGAAATATTTTTCTGAATATCGGGCCAATCCCTCGTGCTATTTAATAATTCTAAATAAATAACCAATAAGTTGTCATTGCACTTTCATCATTTTTAACGACGCACAACTGAATTTATTTGCAGCGAAGTATTGAACGTTTATCCATAAGCATTTACAAGCAGACACAATCATTCAGAGAACCTTCGAACGTGCTCGTGCTCCTGGAATTCATTTCCCAGAAAAAAACTTTCAATTGTTTCAAAAGGGTAGCCAGCAAATACGACTGGAATATCTTCATACTTGGTTTTGATACTGTTATCTGGTGACCGCCTCTCTTCCGTTGAGATGTTTACACATTAACGACTTATAGACGAATGCAGAACTACGCGTGCAGTGGTGACTAAACCCGGGACTTGATCGAAGAACTGCGATCATTGGAGACTAAGTCTCGGGGTCTTAGTCGGAGAGAGGCATGAAAAACTCGAGTCTCGGAGATTTATCTCAACCATGAGTCCACTGAGGGCGACAAAGAGTCTCAGAGCCAATTCACAGGTATAGCAACTGTTCATTGGTTCTTGAAGTATGGTGAATTACAAAGCGAGGATAAATGTTGAATGTGCTGTGCGAAAGTACTTATCAGAAGTATGCGGATATCAGAAGGCGGTCATTAATCTAGTTTTTTTGAATCCCACCTAAAGAGATGGATAATTAATCAGTAAAGGGGTTACGATATCAAAGAACAGGAATGCAAATTTTGGCTTCAGGTAGTTTTGAAAGTTTACTGCATGAGTATTTTTGGGTACAAGGAAATGTAACTTTACATGATCCACTTCAATAAAAAACATTGTAATGGATGGGAGTCCTCAGACAAGAAGAGGCGCTGAGGAGCGTAATTTACACAAGCAAGGTAAGGCAGGGTTTCTGTTCCATCTTGCACTCCGGGGATATCCATTTGGAGGAGTCAAAAAAGTTTATCCGGGAATTGAACCAGAGGCCCGCCGATAACGGTCTAACAACACATCGCTCAACCGCCTACTACTCATGAAACATCTACATCTACATAATACCCTGCGAGCCACCTCTAGGGTGTTTGGCAGGGGGTGATCAATCACCAGCATGCAGCATGCATTTGGACTCCCACATGCACACTACACCGTCCAAAGAACGTCCCGTATAATAACAAACTATACTACTATATGCTGTTAGAAATTCAGAAACATGCATTAAGTTTTATATAGGTTAGTAAGCTACACTACAAGTCATGCAATCTATTTACGAGTTCTATTGCTGCCGTTATAATCTCTTATCGATCGTGGAAAAAATGACATTCGGAATCTGTCTGTTCTGCAATCTCTCTTATTTTATTTATATGATCTGATCTTCCGTAGTACGTTGGCGTCCGCAAGATATGGTTAACTTCGTCAGAAAAGACACTGCTCTTGAATTTATCTAAAAGGTTTAGTCTATTTTTCAATCTACGGTCCGACAGAGATTCCCATCCGAGTTTAAAACTTTAAAGCTTTTCTATGAAACATGAATATTGAATAAATCATTTTAACCAATATTAGCTTTCAGGTAAGAAAGCAAAGCGTAAGTATCTCCAATGCGACTGTTTATTACTATTCACAGATTCATGAGAAAGGCAAAAGTAAAAAGAATTTTTCATGGTAATGGCCATGAATCTAAAATAAAAATTATTTCATATTTTAGATATGGCTTTCATAGAATAATGAGAATTATTAAGCATTTAATGAAGTATCGCATGAAAAATATGTGTTCATATGGGGATATTATAATCTCTAATGAACTATGCTACAATTGGATCGACGTAGCTTTCCACTCTTTTCTACTGTTAGCTAATCTTTTCACATCCAAGCATCTCTATTTTTTCACACCCTTTAACTCCTGATCCACACAGGTATTTCATCTCAAGGTCTTCTTCTTTCGTTCTTGTTATTCGATTGCACCTCGGCAATTGTCTTCATAAGTCTCCTCCTCCGAGGACTTCCTCTCCCTCCATTGCTTACTCGATCCATTTGATTCACTTCATTCTCCTGTTTCACCGATTTTCTACTCAACAAATCTTGATATCTCCGCTGCTGATATCTCGTTGGGAAGCCAACTCTGTTGATGCTATATGCTCGATTGAATTGTGTCCTTAATTTCTATGCTTACATTTCCATCTTATAGCATTCGAATAAAGTTTTTGAGGCTGGATTAAATAATTTCACCATCGTCATCACTAACTTCTGCTAGTCCGAATAATAATGATAAAGGTAAAACAGCAAGTAAACTCCTGAATCCAGTGGAATTGGCACAAGACCTCAAACAACTGCTACGGTTGGCCATCAAAGAAACTGCCGCGTCATCGTCATCTGTTTACGTAGATAATAATGTCCAGATAGTCCGCATGAGGGTCGGATGAAATCACATTTATTGGCAGAAGAACTGCTCCCGAATCGGAGAAGGGAAACCGAAGCATTATCGGAAGACAAGCAAGACGGGTGATGTATGTAAATTTATCGGCCACCCAGCACAGTTTGAGGATGAGGAACAGCAAAATTCCGATAATTTACCGTTAGGGCCGAGCAAATTAAGCAAAAATCAATATCATCGTCCTTTTTACCACACTAATATCGTGCGTGGGTCGCGAGGTATTGACTCCCTGCCGGCCCTGGGACTACCCTTTTCTGGGCCGGCGGAGCAACACGCGTCCTTGGAATGCAAGCAGCCCTCCAACAATGCCTCTGACCGCGAACCATCGAACAAAACCATCCGTAGCCACGGGACCGCCCGCGGTGACCCCACGACGTCTGGAACCGCAGGCCAGGGATCTCATTGGCGGAGAGATATATATATACCGCTGCTGCTGACCCCCACAAAACATGACCTCAGGGCCGCGACCCTTGGGCAAGGAGAAAAAGCGACATAGAGAGCGTTAATCTTATTAGCGATGGCATTAAGCGGCGACGATACGAAAGTTTTGATCAAGGGCGATATCAAATGGGCAGGGCCGCAACTTTGGCCCTTCGGGGTCCTACCCACAATCCCTTTCTCTTCCTCTCTCTCTGCAACACCCCCTCCCCCTATTTCAGGTGGGATAGAGGGGGCACTGCGACCCCCGAAGGTCTTTCAATCTTGCTTCCCCCCCGCCCTCCCCTGGTGGCTGCCTTTCTCCGGAACTTATTGTGGAAAGTCCGCTTGGCCTGAGGTAACGAAGTTATACGTTACAACCTCTTTCCCCCATCCCTATCTCCTCCTAACCCTCCTCCCCCAGCCCCATCTCATATTTCGTGCGATATTACGGTGAGGTGACCGCAGAATTGGTTCACCATCGATGACAACGGATTTCTCTTCAAAGATACCTTTTATTTTTATATCCTCCAATTTTTTAAATCTCATTTTTTCGTTCACTCCCGCCTGATTCCACCCTACGGCCGTACTACCTAAAATAAAGACTGTCAGCTGGTAGACTTTATTGTACAAGTCCGGATTTTTCCACTGAGGTACGCTTTTTAACGTAATTATGATTATACATCTACATCTACATAATACCCCGCAAGCCGCCTAAAAGGCGTGTGGCAGGGGGTGTTAGGACACCAGCCGTTTACAGCTATTAAAAAAAAAAAAAGAAGTGCTCTAACGAGGTTGGGACAAGCGTTTATTAAAGTCCTTTATTGTTCGGGGGAAAAACGAATTCTTATATCTATCCGTTCGGCTAAAAATCTCTCTTAACCCTTTGAGTGCCACGCAACGATATATCGTTGTTTGCAGAATATGCCAGAAGTGCCAACGACGATATATCGTTGTTGACAATGAACCCTGTTAAAACAATGTTTTTTTCATTCAATTGATACTTTTTATAGCATATTACACCAGAACAGTTTATTTTTTACCAGGTTGCATTATAATTTGAATTTTTAATTGCAATTATCAACATATTTGTAAATTTTTGTGACCATATGACAGATGGAAATTTCTGAGTGCCATTTTTGGTTCTTACGAAACAGCTTCCTGGTATTACACTTCATAAGCCGCATTGTTTGTCGCCTAAAATCAACTGTCTTTCATTTAATATACCTTGTACTTTGTATATCTATCAGTGGTGTTATTTTTGGCTAGTTCCTATTTCCTTTTAACTTATTTGAAACATTTTATCCACTGCGAAGCGCGTCTTATTTTTTTCAGAGCGCGAGCGATATATGATCGTTACTGGAAGACATGAGGTTTTTATCTATGCTCTATTACTTCGAAAGATATAATTTGTTGCTGAATGTGCCATTTCAATCATGTTTTTTATATTTAGCACCGAAAGAGAGAAGGTAAGGTACTAAGTATGTAATTGATACCGTGCAATCAATCACAGCTTGTGTACCGGTCAACTGGGGCACCGCGGAGGTTGGAAATCGGAGTCACATTGTCGACCCGGTGCACCGGGTCGTCAATTTGACTCCGATTTCCAACCTCGTTTTCATGGTATCGAAGGCAGTAGTAATTGAAATATGATGACGGTGAACATAAAAGAATTCGTTCTGTGCCGTCTTTAGCTGTCATTTACTCAATAAAATTACCCCACATATGTAAAGCTCAAAAGAATTCGTTGTGTGCCGTCTTTTTCTGTCATTTACTCAATGAAATTACCCCATATATGTAAAGCTCACAGTTTTGTTTGCGTGGCCAGTTTCATCCAGCGACGAGCGGGATTGTAGTCGCAATTTACCTCTTCGAAATTGAAGTAGCCTTATGGTTTAGTAAATAGCGTCAACGTCGAGAACTGAGTTAGCGTCTGGTGTTGACGATGACAGATTAGTTGAATATATAAATTAGCTAAGTGATCATGACAACGGTTCTGTGCGAAGTGGGGACAGCGCCCATTCTCGTCGAAACAAGAGTGAAGGGGAATGTTATCAGACTCAGATGAAAGTGTGATACTCTTTGCTAAGAAGACACCGGTAATAATTGACTTTAGTGATGATAGTAATAGTTCTGATGAACTTTACAGTGGAAGTGGAAGCTGTGAACACACTCCAGAATTCGTTGAAGTTCAGGGCAATTGTGATTTACCCCAGACTCCAAATTTTGAATTCTTGAAAAACCAGGGCCCAAACGTCTACCGCCACCAAACTCTCCTCCAATTGTGTAATTCAACCTCTTCTTTGCCATCACATTCTGGAACATGGTTGTAAAGGAGGCCAACAGGTACTCTTTTAGGTCTAAACAGGTTTAGGCTTCACATAATAGACTCTCACCGAATTCGAGAATGCAAAAATTGTGTCAAGTTAGAGTGGAGGAAATGAGGTCTTTTATTACGGTGTTTATGGAAATCAAATCACTAGAAGACATACATTTTTTTCGGACTGGTCCGCTAATTCTCGCTCAATCCCTTGGTTTGGAAAGATGTTTTCAAGAAATACGATTCAATTACCCCTGAATTTTATGCAACTATCATTGGAAAAATAAAAAAGATATTTACTGAAAATTTGAGCAATTTTCTTTGCGATTATGTGACTATTTTATAGAAAAACAATGGTATTTCATATTTATTTTTGTTTGGTTCATATTAAAAGGATTTTGTTTGTCCATTTTTGGGTCAAAAGTGAAAAATTAAATAATTCAATCTCGTTAAATTTAAAATTTAACAACAACAATTGAGCATTACGAAACAAAACTGCCAATATTTTTTTATTTTAATTTAGATGAATGAATTGTCTGCCAAATACAAAAAGAATTGTGCAAAAACAGTAATAAATAAGCAAATTATTAAGTTTTTAATAAAGGTCTACAAAATTAGCAAAATACCCATGGCACTTCTGGGAGTACCCATCAAAAAACCCATGGCACTCAAAGGGTTAATTTATCGCTTCTGTCGGACCTGGAAATATAGTGTGGCTCTAAGATTATGTTCTCTGTGTCGCTCTTAAATATATCCATTCTCAATTGCTCAAGCAATCTAAACCTAGCGCGCAGCCTCCGAGTCTCCAATGGCTCCCAGCCTAATTCGCTTAACATCTGGGTAACACTGTCTGTACGCCCGTAGCGGTTTTTGACGAAACGCGCAGCCTTCCTTTGTATCTTATTCAGCTCGCGGATTAAGTCTTTCTGCACTGGATCCCATACACTCGCTGCATATTCAAGGTGCGGTCGGACGAGAGCGAAATAGCACCTTTCTTTTACTTTCTCATCCGAAAATCTTCCCACAATACGCTTGACGAATCCTAATCAGTGATGGAAAAGAATTGAAAAGAAATTAAAGCCAAAACATTTGATTGAAATAAACCTGAGATTACACAAAGAATAATAGTGAAAAATATCTCTCAAGCAGCTGATTACTTGTCGCTGGCCAAAATGTCATTCGAAGCACGAAACCTAGAACCGAATACCATCACCAGTCGAGAGAAAAAATTTGAACACTTGAAATTCCGAAACGGTCAACAGGTCACTCAGGCGCTGCTAGTGTTAAATTAAACGGGAATAATTATCAATTGATACACACAAAATTTAAACAGGGACTAAGGTTGAAATTATCCAGCCGCACGTATACCATATGCAAGAAAATGTAGGAAGGATGCTGGGGATCACGTGATATGCGAGAATACCCCTCGGGCATGCGCAGAAACAAAGACATTGCTCTCGTTATTACTAACTCCTGGATTTGAAGCCGGCCCTGACACCCAAAGAGCACTACGGAAGCACGCGAATTGGTCGTCATGAGGAGGACATGTGGAGGGGGAACCCTTCTGAAAGAGGACACCCGGCACAACCTTAATCGTGTTTACAATCTTGGAATGGATTAACATTATACCTTAGGTTGAAACAACGTTGGATCCAACGCAACCATATCAGGCGACGAAAGAATTTGACAAGACACTTCCTGACATTCTTCAAGTTTAGATGACAAGTAACATTATCCTCAAAGCAAATAAGAATCTTTCATATTTCCATGCCTCGACGCTAGCATATGAATGGCAATTTATATCCAGCTTTGATTTGAATTTCAGAAATAAAAGCACATAAAACATAATTATACGGCTAAACATTTGCTACACTAAGGCCATAGTGACTTGAAGTCTGCGCTTTTATCGCATTCCGAGTACACTACGAAAAATATACTCGCTCAACAACCTCCAAGTTTTCAATATAATTTTACTCGTTGCCCTCAAAGTCTTTCAACTGTAAAAATCAAAAGTCAGAGTAAAAATCAAATTCAAAACAGATAAACAAGAAAGCAGCCAAGTCATAAATCCAAATCAGAGAGGTGGATAATTGAAGTCACTCACTTCGCATATTACAAATTTCTTGCATTAAATCTTTTTCACACGTCATCTCCGTTCACACTTGATCCTCGTTCCCGATTTAAGCGCAGCCTTCCGTTAACGTCACGAATCTTTCGCAGGCGATGGTAATCTGCTCATTTCGTAAACAGTAGCAAACGAGTGGTGGAGTGAACAATGTGAATTTTTGGCAACGTCACAGAATTACGAAAAACAAATCGTAGCGAATTAAAAAAGCTGAGGCCGGAGAAAAACAAAGCGGAGGATTTTGGGGCAAGCGAAGATAATGACTTGAGATTCCGTTCATTCCTTAAAAACATGATTATTGTTCCACCCAGTGAATCATTTGAATGCGGGGCAACAGGGAGAGGGGAGGGGACTTCATCCCCATGGACGCAATAGCCTGAACCCTTTTTTTGTGATCCCCTGTGAAGAGTGATGATTTATAGGGCCGTCTCCTCAAATGACAAATAACATTTTGCGGACGAAGAGCGACTCTCATATCTCTCTCCCGCGGCAATTACTCCGCCTTCAAGTTCCCAATTCCCCCAACTCATAATTCTGGGAAATACAATTTCTTACTTAAAAAAGCTTACACCTTGTTTTTTCAGGGTTAATTTTAATGTGTGCAAGGAACGCCGCGGAAGGAGGAAACCGACAGATTAAGTCTTTTGCGCCATGAAGGAAGGATAGGGAAAGAAGGATGGAGAGTAACTCGGCGTTGGAACGAGCCAGCTCTAAAGGAAAGGTAACCACGGATTATCGTCCAATGCGAAGGACGGAGTGATAATCTTTGATTTCCCTCCACAAAGCATTCAAGCAGGGATAGGAAATTTTTCACAGAAATCAGGAATCTATTTATGGAAAATGGCGGGGGAAAATTTAACCCTCTTTCAGTCACGTCACATTTTGGAGCGCTATTTGTCTCACAGACACCATTTTGGAATGTTTAAGCAAAATTCATGAAAGGAGAAATAACTGTTTTAATTACAATAAATCATTCATTCAATACTTATTTTAATTAATGACAAACAATTAATGCATAACATTGATTGAAATATTTGTATTAATAAAAGACTGAACACTAATTGTTTTGACGTTTCTTATTTCTTACTTGTTTACGTACTTATTGCTAAATTGATCACCATTAGAAAATCGTCGCACTAAAACGCATATCCAAAATTTAATGATTTGAGTAGTTTTAGTTTAAATTATAAACGTATTTAAACACTTTGTGATGAACATCATTGTAACTCAATTTTTCGCATTGCGTCTACCAGACTACAAAAACAATTACACACAAAAATTTATTCCATAAGTGTGACAAAAACATGCAATGACATTGGTGACTATTTCAAAATCTCAATTACTCAAGGTAAAAGAACTCAGGCATTTAAAAGCAATATGCGTCAAATGTCGCCGGAAAACCATAAAGGAAGGTAATTGGCATTCGATAAAAAAACACGGTATTTGGATGCTCATTCGATATTTGGGTATTTTCATAAAAGCAGAATTGTATAATAGGTATAATTCGTTTCTCTTGCCAGCGAAAACTTCCGTGGGAGCGCATTTTACGACGACGGACGGCGGAAAAAAAGATGGAGAAAGGGTTGGAAAATCGTCTCCTCCACTCAAGGTCACTAACTCCAATTCCTCCTACCTTATTTTCTGCAAGAATAGGGAGACATGTGAAGGGAGCGGAAAAAAACATCTGCGGAGCACGGGGCGAAACTGAAACGAAAATAAATTAAAAAATGAGAAGCGCCACACGCCATATTGTCCTATTCACGCCTCAGGGCTCTCGACGGAGACATTAAATAACAGCGGCTAAAGGTTGAGAGTGAGAGACGAGATGAGAGAATGAGGGGAATGTATCGGGGGAATGGGAGGGTGAGAATGTGGAATGAAAAGCGAAGGGGGATTTGGGCGTTGGATGGAGCTTAAGGTTGAGAGTGAGAGACGAGATGAGAGAATGAGGGGAATGTATCGGGGAATGGGAGGGTGAGAATGTGGAATGAAAAGCGAAGGGGGAATTGGGCGTTGGATGGAGCTAAAGGTTGAGAGTGAGAGACGAGATGAGAGAATGAGGGGAATGTATGGGGGGAATGGGAGGGTGAGAATGTGGAATGAAAAGCGAAGGGGGAATTGGGCGTTGGATGGAGCTAAAGGTTGAGAGTGAGAGACGAGATGAGAGAATGAGGGGAATGAATTGGGGGAATGGGAGAGTGAGAATGTGGAATGAAAAGCGAAGGGGGAATTGGGCGTTGGATGGAGCTAAAGGTTGAGAGTGAGAGACGAGATGAGAGAATGAGGGGAATGAATTGGGGGAATGGGAGGGTGAGAATGTGGAATGAAAAGCGAAGGGGGAATTGGGCGTTGGATGGAGCTAAAGGTTGAGAGTGAGAGACGAGATGAGAGAATGAGGGGAATGTATGGGGGGAATGGGAGGGTGAGAATGTGGAATGAAAAGCGAAGGGGGAATTGGGCGTTGGATGGAGCTAAAGGTTGAGAGTGAGAGACGAGATGAGAGGAATGTATCGGGGAATGGGAGGGTGAGAATGTGGAATGAAAAGCGAAGGGGGAATTGGGCGTTGGATGGAGCTAAAGGTTGAGAGTGAGAGACGAGATGAGAGAATGAGGGGAATGTATGGGGGGAATGGGAGGGTGAGAATGTGGAATGAAAAGCGAAGGGGGAATTGGGCGTTGGATGGAGCACTCATTAAAACAAGGCCAAGGACGCGAGAGGAACTGTTTGACTCTTCATTATTTTTGAGAGTCCGCTCTCCTTTGGCCGCCATTTCGAAACGCCAAAGCGAAACGCTCGCGACCTTTGTCGACGTCTCCCGAGATAGGGCACGCTGATACAATGGATTGACGATCGCTATGCGCTGCGCCAGGAATCAGCGGGAAACGGACCCGGGCCCTCCTCCCGTTTTTTTCCTCCGCTGAAGTTACGTCTCCACTGAATGTGACCAAATATCGAGACTAGATCTCTGAACTATGTCCGTTGGAGACTAATCTCGGCCTTCAATAGGTAATAATTAATGCAAATTGCTATTCCACCCCATTTCTAATATGGGAGGGTGAATTTTCACTTGAATACATTTCCCACGCATTTCTGTGGAGGTATATGCTCAGGAGGAGAATTCCAAAATGGTCTTTCCTTCGAATTCACTTCGCTTCACTCGGACCTGGCTTGTCATCGTGCAGTTTCACATAAAGCCCTAAATCTAAGATGAAACTCCACATCTAGAGCTTCAGTTCCGCACGAGGATGGCTAGGATTCATCTGATGCTAAACCCTCAACTTCCCACACCGGCAGAGTATGAATATGTATAAACTCGATCTCCATGTTTCAAAAAAATGGAATTAAAAATGTGATGGGCGCGGGTTATTTTTGTGGGAATAAAGTGCTAGGCGTCTATCGGAATGGCTCCAGGTTCTGATTCCGAGAAAAGGCGATGGACACGAAAAAAAAACAAATAAAATTCCTGTAAGGGAGAGATGGCTCAGTGGGGAAGACTAGCTACCTGCCCTAAATAGCTGTCATTCACACGCGTATGGCTTCGCCAAAAGTGAGCTCTTCCTTGCCCAATACAAAACTTCCTTCGTTATTCATTCCTGACAATGGATGCTGATAATATTTAAGACGAATGAAGCTTGAAAACGAGAAAATGTGGATATAGCAAAAAGACAATGAAAATTAATTTTGGCTGCTTTTTAAATGCGATTGAAGCCTAAGATGCATGCATTAATTGTAATTACGCATTGTTTTTTTCACAAATTTTAAAGTTCTCCTCCGAGTACTCAATCTTTAGGAGCACCAAATGCAGTCAGCAATAAATTTCATTGGTCGTTTTCCAACTCGGTGTTAATATCAATTTGCAAGGGTTCATCGTGATATAAAAATGTCATATCTTCAATATTTCCATCTTCACTCTATTACCTTTTACTCAACACCTAGAAGTGTTTTCCTCTCAATTTTCATCGTGAATTTAACGAAAAAGATTCCGGAAAAGACTTCTCCATTAATATCGAACCATCATTCTTGTACTGATCAAACAAAGATAACACTATAAATCATTAAAATCTTTTAGAAGTCGACAAATAAACATAGCCTTAAGTTTCAAAGGCTTCAAACAAACGTAGGATTAGGTTTCGAAGGGTATAGCCGCATGGACCTCTCAGAATGATTCATCACAGATTAGGTATCTACCCTCACTACCTCCTTATGATTGAAATATAAAATACACGCGTTCATGGAATAATGAAACGGTACTTGTCCCTCCGTTTTCCAGCACTTTTGAAGGTGTTTGTCACTAAAACACCCCAATATCTGCTCGCGTTCTGCACAATGAGGAATAACGGCGTCACTTTCACGCTGACCGCGACATTCTTGCCTACGCCACCGCAAAACCCTTCTCGGGTGATCCACGTCGTCACGGGCGACGAGCGTGTTTTGTCCTGCCCGAGATCCACCTCCCACCCGCATCAACGGAGCAATCGCGTGTGACGAAGGGAGGCGGATGTCACGGAAATTTGACGCTAAGCTACCGTTACGTGCTTCGGACGGATCGAGGCGTCTTCATCGGAGAAACGAGTCTCTCGCAAAAACAAAAGGTTTGAAAAAAGCATACCTTTCACTGCCTGATTCCGTGTTCCGCAAAAGTAAGTAATTCTATCAAACATTTAGCATAATTTTTAATATAATACAGGAAATTCGGAAAAAGTAAGGACAATAAGGGTAGAATATTCCATATTCGTTATCCATTTGATATAAAAATCCATTTATGCCCAAGCAGTCTCAGAGCTATGAACATTCGAGCCTAAATGTGAAAGCAGCCTAGCCAGTTTATGGGAAAAAGATATTTTTGGACTATTACGTTATAATTACGATAACAACACTTCACTTAGCGTCAAATAGTTGCAGTATAATTGGATATGAAAATGAATAGTGACATTTTTACGAATAAATATTCAATTACTCTTTTAATTCTAAGATTGAAGCAGTTGTATGTCACGATCCTCTGAAGTAACGCCCATGAATTTATCGTCATGGCTGGTGCTTTTTACAAAATCATTTATTGGCATTAACAAAGGGATTCTTCTTCACTACCAACCTACAATATATAGGTGCATGTGACACACCTGCAACGGGGCTAATTAGAGTACTAAGGCCGCCTAGCTCACTTTTATCTCCACAATTCCACAAATATTATACTACCTGAGGATAAACTTCTTATAAGTAAGAAACATGACGATGTGTTACATAAAACCAACGACAGTCGAGGGTCTTTATGGCATAAGAATCGTAGCAATGAATTAGTGTTCTCCTAGGGTAAGAAATCACAGATAATAGGAAACCTTTTGTCAAATTGCGTGTGCTCGATGAAATAGAAACAGAAGTGGCGATAACTAGCCTTCAACTCGAATGGCAACGTAAAAAGAAGTAATATCTTATTATATTTTTCCTCACATTTCCCCCCCCCCCCTCAGCAGGCTAAATTTAAATCACTCCCACAGAAAAATCGAGCGATCACGTCGCATGCCTCGCCTCATTTGTTACCGGCCATACGCACGCGTATTCCTCCCGAGGCTAAACTTCCCTTTCATTCCAAATCAACGGCTCTCGAGAGATTCTTCCGCTCCGCTGCCAAATATTCTTGCTCCAACCGCTCCTTCTCTCGTCTTTTGTGCGATCCCTCATTCATTTCGTCAATCGCTTAATTTCACCGAAACAAGGAAAGTGGAAATTTGTCTATGAGAATTAAATATAGCTAAGAAGTATGATGGTAATATATTACGGCAAGAACCTATGGATGAAATCAAATAAATTTCTATTAAGACTGATGACAAAAAGTTGCAGAAATAAAAAAAAACAAATAAAGCGTAGTGTTTCTTAAATTTCGTTTTCACTGGAATCTCTCCCAAGTCTCAGAATACTAAAACAGACAAAAATGTCATTCATTGAACAAATTGTTGAGATAAATCTCCGTGAATCGAATTTAGTACACCTATCTATAAAATGTACCCTCTGAAGTAAAATGACTGAAAATTACGCCCGTGACCAATCTCAGAAGAAAAAAATGTACCCAATCCTGAGACTGTCTCCAACGAGAGTTATGAATCCGGGGGATCGGGTTGGTGATGCGGCTAGATTGTTGGCTTCCCACCCCGTGGGCTCAGGTTCAAATCCCGGCTATCGTGGAGAATTTTCAGAGACCGCTCTATCCCAGCTTGATTGATGTGAGGTCATTTCAAGCGTAAAGGCCGTATTACACGGTACACGGAATTGCGCAATCTGACGTACTATGGGGGAAAAAAGTATCCCGACAAAGTTTGCGCCGCCACTATCGCACCGCGGGTTCGTGGGTTTCCTTTCCAGTGGGTTGCTATTCTTTGGTCAGTGAGGGAAATTCAAGCAAGGCAAACCATTTCCTATATTCGTCGTCCAAATACGCGACCGACTACTGAGTCTCCCGCAACCCAGAGCATGACTCGCGATGAACTCTTTAGAATAGAGACGCATTCGACGGCATCATGTGCGCACATTGGGAACGCTCCTCTGAATTTTCCTTCGCCTATCTCGACGAAACGACTTAAATTACTAGGGCCATAGCAAACTTTCTCTTAACGTAAACAAGACAGTCAACGAGAATATTCGACGGGCCACGCATTTGAATGCAGTTGGTTTGAAAAGTTTTAGCTTTTCCGGAAGGACTACCGTGCACATTGCCAGAACGCGTTTTCCTTTCGATCGAGAAGAATATTTTCCTATCTTGATTGAAAATACCTTTTTCGGCAGGCGAAAGAGGGAAAAGTAGTCAGCTTGTTGGGGGCAGGCTTAACAGTAGCGGAAACATAGCGAAGGGCGAATAAAAATTGAAGTACCGTACACTACTCGGAGAAACGCAACAGGGAGGGTAATGAGGCACTGAACAATCGGAGAAGTGACCGAATAGGACCTAGCTGTACAACCGGATATGTTGATGCTGACATATTATAATACATTGAAGTGCTGCTGAGATTTCGAATGTAATAAAAGGAGAGATAGTGTCCCAAGTGAAGTGTGAATTCATTGGACTATATTTTTTTGTCTTTCATTTTTGCTACATTAATTTAGATATTTTATTTAACTCTTTAATATTTTCAAAAGTAGGTAATTTGGCAGCAAAATTTCATGCATAATTTTAATTTTAAAAATTTGTTTTCAAATAAATTGAAAAAAAGTGAGGTATCAAACTGCAGAAAATAATTTTTTTGCCTCTGGATTGGAAAAAATAAAATGTTAGTCTTGTTTTACGATTTATGTAATTTACCTCGAAAAAATACGTGTCGTCAATTAAATTTGTAGCAATCATGTGCATATCATTGAAGAAATTTTCAGTCGCAATTGACGCACTAAAACTTTTTAAAGTGATAATTGTTTAGGCATGACCAGTCAACATAGATTTTGTTCTATAGACGCTGTTGAGTGATCTTAGACGTATTTTTCACGCTGATTCCGAATCTATGATTGGATTCTTTATATCACATCGAGTTTCTATAGGACAGCTTAGTGTTTGTTTATTTCTTTTACGAAAGTAGTAAATTAATTCATTTATGTATCGTGATAGCATTAGAAAGTTAAAATAAAACTTTCCTGAAAAAACGTGTTGTCCTACGATATTATGCTTTCCTATTCTGTCAAAATGTGTTTAAAATCGTACTATCCTGCCGTTTTGTTCAAAGCAATACTGCCTCAGGTGCCACTTCACAACATCATTTGACCAGGTGTAGGAGCGTGAAGACGTTTGCTTTCTCTGAAGATAGTAGAAGATGGAGAATTTCGATGATCGCAGGAAATTACAGGTTATTACAATTTAATCGCTGATAAGTGGCTAGCTTTAATCAGGCCAGGCTATTTAGATAGTGCGTGAACTATCCTGATGACTTTCGTTATGTATACGATGAAATTACTTTCAAGGCTCAAAGGTGGAAAATTATTCTCTTTTCCAGACAGTGTTATAAGCTTTATTTTGACTGCCTGTAGGGTGGCCAAGATAAAGGATGGGCTCCCCATGCGTTGTGTGGCACCAGTGTAGGGCTTCTTACTGGTTGGACAAAAAAAATGTCACAAGGAGTTTGCCGTCCCCATGATTTGGCAGATAATATTACAATTTCAAAAATGAAAAGAATTCCAACGAAGTCAAAACACTCAGTAAAATATGCAGACAACTTTGAATCAGCGATACTACCGTTCCCTCACTCCGAATATTTAAAAGTGCCGTAACCAATGGAGTATGTTAATCTTAGCAAAGATTCAGAAAGCAATCAAGAACGTGATAATGAAGGATTCGGAGACTCGAAGGACCCAAATTTTGGACCGAGTAAATCTGCTGGACCTCATTTCATGACGTAAGAGGATTTAAATTATCTAGTGCACGATTTATATGTTATCCAAAAAGCAGGGTGAAATCTTAGGATCACGATTAAAGGGTTGAAAATTGTTGCATCCAAACACGAAACTTTAGATGTCCCGCTCTCGCCATGTCGAATTTAATTTGGTTTATTCTCCAAAAAACGATTTGCTATTTGCAATGATGTTCTCTGTTTTATGGATACTCTTCATTTTGAATTAAACAAAGATAATTAGCGTTTGTTCATCCATTCCTCCTAGGTTATGTTAAAGGCTAATCTCATAAAGAATGGAAATGAGCTCCCATCAATACTGTTAACTCGTGAAACTGAAATGAAAGAATCTTACGAGAATATGCAGTTACTTTTAGAAAATATCACTACCAAAAATATAAATGGAAACTTTGTGGTCACTTAAAGTAATTTCTATGTTACTTGGATTACAGCTTGGCTAGACAGAAAAAAATTGTTCGGAACATAAAGAACTCGTCCTTGGATCCAAAAACGTCCTTTGTCAGCCTTTGGTCGACCCAAAAAATATTCTTTTTCCACCTCTGCATATTAAATGAGGACTTTTTAAAATTTTGATGAAGCCATGTGCAATAATGGTGCCGGTTTTACTAATTTGAAACAAAAGGCCTTATATTAAGTGAGGCTAAGATCAAATAAGGAATATGCAGATTAGGAATTGAAGGACTCGGAATTTCAACAGTGAGTTAGAATAACGGAGAAAACGCGTTGAACGCATTTACAAATGTATCTGAACATGTTTTATGAAATATCTTGGCTGAAAATTACCATGATCTGGTGGCTATATTAATATAATTAAATCATACCAAAATATGGGCTTCAATATGAATTTAAAAATTTATTATTTTGACTCAAACCCTGTCTTTTTCCACAAAACCTCTGCGCTGTTAGAGATGAACACAGTGAGCGTTTCGACCAACATATTTTACATTTGGAAAAATAGCACCTGGGAAATTTCAGCAACATGTTAGCAAATTACTGATTGACACTGAATAGGGACTTATCAGATGCTAAATATACGAGAAAATCCTATCAAAGCACTTTTTCACATTTTTTTAAAATCACGATTTATTTGCTTAAATATCCTTGAACACTTATTTAGTACAGTCGTCCTAAAGAAAGTAGACTTGATAAAAAAATATCTGAGCCCAGATTTGGAATCAGGACGAAAAGGATTACCCCAACAACATCTCTAGGATAGAAAAAAGTTTTTTGTTGACCAGTGTATTTTGAGTTATTCCTGATGCTCAAAATCGCTCCTCACCATTGCTGCCTTACAGATTACGTCTAGCGAATATTTATCCCGTAAATTTTCGAAAGAGAACTGGAGATCGGCTTTCAGTGAATTGTATTACGAGTGCCGCAGTAGGAGCGAAGAAGGAACGGAAAGGAGGGTTTGAGGGAGATAGCGGGTAAAAGAAAGGCACAATTCCTAAGGATATCGAATGCGCCAACATTCTAGAGAGGAGTACGAAATGCATTTGAGCCTCGGTTCGAGGCAGGCAAATTCACCGTCACGACCTTGGTGGCTCAAATAAGACCGTATTTGAATTTCCCTAGTCTCATTCCAAGGATTTTATACCGTTAGAAAGGGAATCTATTCTCCTGTGAAGCGATGGTGGCGGCACAAACTTTGTCGGGATACTTTTTTCCCCCATAGTACGTGCGAAGGCGCAATCAAAATTGCGTCGTGTAAAGCGGTGAATTTGCTAGAACACATGCGGGAATGCGTGGATACGAGACGGCAAAATAGCTAATGTTCTAATTTCGTTCATGCATTCGCGCAATTCCACGCCATTTTAGAAATTAATGCAGCGGTAACCTGCGTTCCGTGCCCCGTGTGAAACGGCCTTAACACTTTGTCCGTCGGATGGGACGTTAAGCCGCGGTCCCCTTGGCGCTTTTCGTTAAGGGAAGGCTAATGCCGACGCCGAATTTCTCTCCACCCTTCCTTAGATATCCTTCCCTCATGGCGACAATGACTTTTACATTGTTTGAGATTACCAATGCATGTACGAGGCATAGAGCTCAGGGAAACATGTCGTAATAATCATCTATTAAAACTGCCTAGGGTCGGAAAGTTTCCTTTGTTTGATAAGGTATTTATAATCCTTATTTAAGCCAAGTGCTACCCGCTAGCAGGGTACTCTGCTACCTGCTAGCAGCCTGCACCGCAGTAAAGCACATACCTTCGCCCCAAGGTCACCTCACACGGCGAAGGCGGGAACCAGAATGACGTCACGCGGAGTTTTCCCAACATTCATACTTAGTCGTCGCGTTTTCGCGCGCTTGAAAATTTTCACTTTTCATTTAATCGCGAAAAATAGATATCGTCATTTAAAAATCTAAAAGCGTGAAATGCGTACTCCAGGAGTAATCTTTCAATTTAGGCAATAAAATGTAATGGGAAACCACCCTATTGGGAGGACGTGAATGCGGGCCATATAAAGAAGGAGGGAGATAAGCGATCATCAGTCCATTCATTCATTCACAGCAGAAGGAGATGGGTGGAGAGCAGAGATTCGGCGGGAGCGTGGCTCTTTGTGGATGGTTCGGTCGCACCTGCTCAATGGCCTCTCTCCACTTTATGGATGCAATCTCAGGACTAATAGGGCTTATGAAGTTGGCCCGTTAAATTCATACCTGGCCTGGGGCGCTCGTTTAACTTGTCTGAGAATGCAGAGAATGGTGGAGAAGTTGGATAACGGGGTGTTAGGCTCTGTAGAATGGATTGCGGGAGAATTGAATAGATAAGAAGCTGGGATATCATTTTTTTATTGTCGATTGCCATGGAGTGAGGAAAATAAAGAGACCCGTGAAGTAATTTATCTCACTTTCCCGGCGAACTGCAGTGATGAAATCTTCTCGGGCTCTTCACCGGGTCAGTGCTCCCGACGACGTTTCGGTCGCGACGAGTCGCTTCTAGAAGCTACCTTCATCGGCAGCATTAAATTCTTTTTCCCAGTGTGCTTGGTGTGTGCCTTTGCTGCTTTCCGACTAATCAACTGAGTATCCAGCTATTCTAAGCAAAACTATCGGAAGTCTTTCATACAAACCTTTCTGAGATAAGACGGTGACATCACTCGCTCCTACCGAGAGGGTCACCGCCTTCCTGGCATTCGTCGTTCTTTTGCGTGATCCTCGCGTGTTTCATTGGTGTTCAGACTCATAGAAACGATCCCTTCCCTCAATTAGCAGTTCTCCTTGAACGAGTAGACGCACCAGAAACCAGATGACGTCGCAAGCTCATGAAAAATTGGCACCGAATTCCGCGTTCCTGATCTTTAGAAACTATGATAGTTTGGCTGAGTGAAAGAGATTTTTTTCCTCCATCTTTCTCTCACACCCATCCAATTCCTTTCATGAATCGAGATTTATGATCTGATGAGTGAAATGCCACATTCCTTGCGGAAAATGAGACGACATAACTTGCGTTGACTCGACGGGAAAACACTTCGATACGATATCATCATTGAGATAAGCAGTGAAAACACTTTGCATTGATGATGACATCTAGCGTTGAAACCATGGTCGTGAATAAGTATTAATGTGAACGCACAAAGTTCTTCTTTTTAATTTAATTATGAATCGCTTTCACCAAGTTACGCCTCAAACAATCAATGTTAACATGGATTGAATAAACACCGATGTAAAAGACCAACATGTGGCATGTTTACGGTGGCATGGAAATAAAACACCCCCGCACCTGTAGTGCGTTCCCCTCTTCACCACACACTGACGTTCAGATCGTAATTCCCTCCCCTCACCTCAACTCTCCCTCTCTCTAACCCACCAATAGGAAAATATTCTCCTTCCACCACCACCCTTTTTACGTGACTATTTATTCCGGCATGGATGAATTCTAAGTAAGTCCTGATAATGTTCCAGTGCACTGAAACATGTGGAATTATTTTTTAATAAATATTTATGTGGAATATAGAAAATCATCATTACTTCATACCTTACAAGGGAATGATGAGCAGCATAAAATCAATATAACGAATGTAAACTTATGATGATGATAATGACATATGCTTACCGAATAATCTGCACAACACATGCGAGAATGCGTGGATGCGAGACGGAAAAATAGCCCCTGTTCTAATTTCGTTCATGCATTCGCGCAATTCCACGCCATTTTAGATATTAATGCAGTTCTAACCTGCGCAATTCCGTGCCCCGTGTAAAGCGGGCTTTAGCTCGCAGGAATGCAGAACAGGAATAGCATCAAATACGTTTGTGACCATTGATGAATGAGCAAATTCCGAGGCAGCCCCTCGACGCAGAGCGAGCTGAGATGTTGAAGATTCGAAGACGGGTTCTCCTCCCGTCCCTAGTATCCCACGCGTGCGGTGCGAAGGAGTCACGCCTCCCTATTCACACCCAATGGACCACGACCGCCTCTCCTCCCCCCCTGTTCCTTGACCTTCCATTCTTCAGCCGAAGTCCCTCTCCCCAAGAGGTGCAACGGCGGTCATCAAACCGTCCGTTCATTCAGCCGCCCATGTCCAAGACTTCGCTACAACCACGATCGCAACGGGAGAGAAATACCCTGCCTGATCGACTTTTGCATTGCAACAAGGAAAATTACCCGTGGTATTTGGACTACTTCATCCATCTTTTTGTAAAACTTGACGAATTCAAGAGCATAATTATAAATGAACTTCCATCTGTAACAAACGTGATATTCAGTAAAAACGCTAAAAAAACCTCATTCTTAGATATATCCACAGTTATGCTACTTAAACTTCTGTAACCGGAATAGAGTTCCTCTATTACGCCCGGTATTTTTCAAACTTAAGCCGCTTAAAAATCGTCTCTAATATCAAATGACATCTCTTTTTCTCTCCGCCGTATTGCATGACAATTCAGTTACCCTAAATTGAATCACACACCCGTGTAAAATACTTTTTCTTTCTCTTGTTAGATGAAGAACCCCAACCTAGAAAGATATTCAAGAAATATGGTTAGAAATAAACGCCAGCGGCGACAGAGTCGCACACAAGTTCGCTTCGAAGGGCGGAAATTCCAGAGAGAAAAGGTCAGAGCAAAGGTTTCTACCCTTTATTGAACTTATCACATTCATATTTATTGTGCGTAGGTAGCATGTTCAATTTAGTGTTTCCGTTTTCAGGTATATCTTTGCTTGTTTTGATACATTTTATTTGCCAGGACGCCTAACTGGAAGAAAAAATGTCTCTAAATCTAAATAGCAAAGAAAAAACTTGAAAAGAAATAATTAACAATTGATAATACATGAAAAGGACCACTTGAAATCCCACCGCCCACCGTGGAACTATCTGGGTGGTCGGTGATACCTCAAAGAGAAACGCATGCAATGCAGAGGGCTGAGGACGTGTGAACCATTCCCATATATTTCCCCACCTTGGTTTAAATTCCCTCGCCTCATTTTCCGTTTGCAATCGCGTGAAGGAAGAATGCTCCAGAATGCCTTCGGTTCCTGCCTCGCTCTGTTTTGCAATAGCTTTGCTATCGCCCGAGTATGAATAACTTGCCGTTTTCCGCTTCACAATGTGAGAAGGTGGAAAGAGTAGCGCGGTGTTGGTCGTAATTAGGGAGTTAACGACAAGAATGCCCCGAAAATATCGCGAAGAGGGCGATTAAATTCTGACCTACATAGCCTCCTGGCTGCTAACAGCAGCCTCGGTGCATTACGAGCTTCTTTGGAGTTTGCCGAGGAATTATTTCCGTTTGCTGATGAGGAGGGAAGTTGGAAAGAGAATGAGGAATGTAGAAGAGGCTTCCCTTAACACTCTTCTTTGGACGAGAGTTACTGCAGCTGCCGTTAATATTGCATCGGAGTATTTCTTCGCGTTATTCAATTCTGCTTTAATTAGGCATTGAAAAGGGCTTTTGATAGCATGTGTGCTCTGGCAGGCATAGAAATAAATTTTACATTACTGCCACAGCTACGAGTTCTTAAATACACTGCGCTTTATAATACTTCGGTTATTATTCTACAGTGAAAATTTTCAGCATGCGTTTGAACATCAGGAATATTAATATGGAAAGGGTAATGAAGGATAATTCGTTCGATGTGCTCCCATCGCAGCTGATATTACAGGTTTTATTACAACACCAACCAAAAGTTTTTAAAAATATTTTAAGTGCCAGTCGGCAGTGTTGATTCTAAGCCTAGTTAATTCTTCTTCCATCGAACCATAGTTTACTAAATTACCCAAGTCACAATTACCGTAGGATTTGGAGTAAATTTTTAATTGATTATAGCTTCTTCTCAACCCCCTCCAATAAATGGCAAATTCCTGCTTTTATCAAATAATACAATTCATTGACGAGTCTCTCATTGTTTATGTGGTCGTATCATTTTGCTGCCGCATCCAAAATTGCATATTTTAAAAACTTATTTTTACACCTTAGACGTAACCCAAGTTAAACTGGACCAAATGCTGAATTTATTGCTCAATGACGAATTAACCCCAACAGAAGCAGCTCCAGCAAGAGTTCCGCAGTTAACGACATTTAAAGGACACTGATAATTAAAAAGAATTGTTATTTATATAAGCGATCAGCACTCGATATAGGTATAATGAAAATTCTATTAAATTTCAAGGTCTAAATAACTAATTATTAACATTTTTAGGATTGTTTTCCCCTGGAATAACCTGTACCTGATTTCAGAGAAAAATGAGTTACACTTTCACTTAAAACCATAATTTTCAAGAAAAACCAAAGATTAAGGAAAGGTGAATGGAGCAATTCGAAACTTCATGTAATTATAAATGTGCAGAGAGAATCGGCTCCCTGTCTTGACAGAAAGTTCTTACGGAAAAGGAAAATGAAATTGCTACAACGAAGTCACTGCTTAGCATATGGACCACTATATAGATAGGGGTCCATTCAGTAGCCCTCTAGGGCCACTTCAACAAATAATGCAGTGTAAAAACTTTACCGGTTCGATAACACAGTAACTGTCGATGGATAGCGATCGTAGGTGTCTGTACGGTGGAGCACTCAATAGAAAGCATAAGTAGTACCGTAATCCAAATTGCGATGCCGTGCCAATTGTCACCTGGGTACGCACGGGGCGGCGGCGCGCCGTCATCAATTACGCCAATCCTACGTCTTGCTCCCAGAATCCTCGCCAATGTGTGCGCGTTTGCTTACATACACAAAGCAAGCGTCCCTTCAGAGCTCCTCCGTCCCCCCAAGCCCCTTTCAATTCCGAAACGACATCATTCTATTCGCACAAGGCAGACACAGGCCCATGCCTTCGGACCTTTTAATAGTAAACTAAAAACAACATTAAATGTAATTACAATGATTAAACCAAGATCGTAACCAGATGCACAAAGGTTAAGAAAACACTTAGCTGTTTCACAAAATAAAATATATTGCGACCGGTTTCGATACAGCGTATCATCATCTGGCCAGATGATGATACGCTGTATCGAAACCGGTCGCAATATATTTTATTTTGTGAAACAGCTAAGTGTTTTCTTAACCTTTGTGCATCATGAAGGAGTTTCACCATGTTACGCCAACCACCATCGCATTTATCGTAACCAGAGATGGGCTCACATACACAAAAAAATTGTGATTAGTTGCATGCAGAAGTTTTTATTTTTAAAAAGAAGCTTGATATAATTTAAAATTACTGATAGTAGTTACAGCTGTTTAAGGATATTTCCGATAATATGGATAATGGATGAAGTAGCCAAAAATGTAACTGGGCTTGGTTGAAGTTAGCTTTAAAATTTGTAAACAGTCACAGGACCCAGTGAAAATAATGAAAAGTGACTTGCTACAGCTAAAACATTATTAGAATTTTTTTCACAAATGATTAAATTGCGGTCGACTTGACAACTTGAATCAAACTGCTTCGTGACGGACTGAGGCCTTTTCTATGGAGCCATATCTAGCCAACAACATTTGAGGGACGAGGGAGATCCAAGAGTGAGCACAGGAGAGAGTTTCACCAAGTTATAAGCAAGTATATCACATTCTCATGCTTTTCTTCGGGGAACCACATTATGTTAAGTAGAATAAAATTACTTTATCATGTTCCGGATACGGAGAAAAAAGTGCAGTTGAAACTACCACACTGATACTGGTTGAAACTCTCTTGTGTGAAAAAACGGGAATCGTGGTTAAATTACCAAAATCCTGACTCTTTCTGCTACACCCAGTCCAGTGTGATGAGACAGAAGTTGGGTAGCTTCGCTTATCGGATGTTTGGTTCATTTTAACAGAAATCAGCTAGGGAACCATTAAAGAATTACGTAGAGCTAGTGTCTCACGGTCAATATTTCCGTTAAATGATTCACAAAAATATCAATTGCCAGAGTTGTAAATCTAACAATATTTATTTTACATGGTTTTTTAGTAATTGCAGCCGTGAATGTAGTTGGTTCACATTTTACTTCAATATGTAATGCAATACAACTAAGACCGTAGCTAGTCTCCAGAACTTTTTCCCGAGCAGATGTTTCTCTATTAACCCTTAACCAGTGACGTGCAATTCTTGTTACACCACCAGTGGCGTGCGGTCTGGGAGACCGCAATAAAACAAAAATTCGTAAAACGTTGCAAAGTCATTTTTAATGCTTATTTTGATGTTTTCTTGACTGATTGACAATTCAAAAACGTGTACTTAATATTATGCATAACCAATATGAACCAATTTTTCAATAAAAATTGTTATCTGAAACAGGAACTAAAAACTGATATAAAAAACAATTGAGTTATTATTATCGTACTCTTTTAAATTAAGTACTTAATTATCCACGTTATGCAAGTAAAAATGCTTTCTTACAAATTAATAACTATTATTATTCTTGATAAATCATTAAGAATTGTTTTTAACAACTTTTTGAATCATTTCCACCAGCATCACGTTTATCGGTTTGTTTCAATTTAGTGACGTGAGGTCTTACAGACCGCTAATCAAATTCAGTTGCAATTTTTCAGTAATAAATAATAAGAACGTTGAATTTTGAATGCTTTGTCCTTATCAATCATGAAAAAATTATGACGCTCACGAGGAATGTAGATATTTTTAAATAGCAATTTGGAAAATGTTCATAACTTTAGAAACGCAGCGGTCTCTCAGACCCCACGTCACCGATTAAGGATTAAGTAGTTCTAGGTTTCAACTGCAAGAGAAGTTAGTTTAGAGGTAATAAAGCGATGATAATGTCTCTTTCAGCCGATACCTATGTCGGTACAATGAAGGAATATCTCCGGAGCTTAACGTAGTGATTTTCTCTAAGCAAAGCTGACGGGGTATTCTCGCGATATATTTCGAGAAGTCGAGTAGCATTAGTCCGTGGATCACGGACGGAATGGACCGTCCGTAGAGCTAACAAATGAGGGGGACGGCACGCGATTTAGCGCAAGTAGCAGGGCACGGAAGGCGACGCATAGGATGCTGGTCCCCATTTATCCGTGGCCGTCGGCCGGCGAGGGGGAGAGAGAATCCTTAGGTACACGGGCGGCGAGGGCGAAGAGGCAAGATGACCGCGATAGGACATGAAATCCTTTAAACACAACACGGAGGCCGTCTGGCGGGCTATTGACCCGACCCCCCCTGCCCTCCTAAATATCTCCCTCGATAATAGCTCCGCCGTTTTTAAAAGACCTCCGTTTCGCGCTCAACGTGTCTTCCCGAAGAAATTAAAAATAGCCCACAGCAAAGAGTCCGAAAATGATTCTTTCTCATAAAAACTACATAGCTCTTCCGTTTAAACTCGAGAACTCGAGTGTTGAGTTTGAGGATGCGTCGGATTTGACTGGACGAGATGATAGTTGCTCGCGCGACGAGCGTGCAGAGAATGCGCTGAAAACATGTTGTCCACTGAATGCGCAAAACTCCAAATGCGAGTGGAGGGGAAGTGTTTGTCTGATTTACTCCCTTCATCACCTGCATTCACCCTGTATCTCATTCATTCATTTCCCGTTCATCCCTTCCACCTTTCCTTCGACGATTATATTCATCAGGCCATTCCATCTCACGATGTGGACGATTAAACTGTACCTCCCACTTCTGGTTGATTTTCAATGCCTTAAATCAGAGCAGATAAAAAGAACTTCTGAACAAGCATTAATCGAAGCCAGAAACAGCGATTAATATTCATTTCTATCAACAGCAACATCCGACATAAGTATATCAGTGTAACTTCAAATCGACAACAACAAAAACAATTATCCAGTGTCCAAACTACCAATTATGAAATAAGACGGTCGTTTCAACAAGGCTGTTTCATCCTTCGATCATGCACTTCCTTTCTTAGAATTCTGAACGAAGACATGAAAATTATCGAAAATTCTTTAAGTGACAATTTATATCAGCCTAAATATGAATCGAGGGAAGAGAGAGAAGTATCCAAGTGAAATCCTGTACTATATCCAGTACCTCGAACGAGCCAGTTTTGTATGCTTATCCTTTCGTCATGGTCATATATATCAGTTTTTTTCGGGATTCTGGATGAAGGCATGAAGAATATAAGAAAATTTTTAAAGCGACGTCCACGGGTGATGATTCCACGGGTCGTGTTTGCCAAGCAAGGGATTCTGAGGGTCGCACGTAGCCTGGGATATTCCGGAGACGGTGTCACGTTCACACACGTCGGAGTGACTCAATAATAATCCGCGCGGTGCGCTGCTCTCGTCGACTGCGGTGGCAGCATCCGAGGAGTTATCGAGGCATGGATTCGCGCGACTGAGCCACATCCGACCCCGGCTAACCCAGATATATATTTTTCGGCAGTGGAAAGAGATCGATTTGGACGAAAGGCAGCACTCCACCACATTCCCTTGATACATAGCCACGGGCGCCAAGAGTGCAATCTCTGCAGCTAGCTAGGCCGTGAACCCGACGCGACCGAACCGGGAGACGTGATCCTGAGGTCTAATATAATGTAGGTAAAAAAGAAATAAAAAAAGGTTTCCTTTAATATGTTACCGCTGTACTGTAATGACTATTTCCCGATTTTAATCATCAACTAGAACAGAACAGAAGCTTTAGCATCAATGGAATGACTCACTGATAATATTGTAATCAAGTCATAAGTTAGTATCTTTGACCCATCCCATCAACTTTTGCCACGAGTTCCAAGGCATCACCTAGAAATGACGGCTGATCTGGCAACTTCTTAACTTTTATATATACAATGCGAATTAACTGGTTCACGGACTGAGACCTAAAATAGCTATATAAAAAATGGGATGAGGGCAAAGCACAGAATGTTTAATTATCCAAGATGCGTGGGCGAGAGATAGCGGAAATATTACCATTTCACTTTCAACACCAACATGATATCTCTTGGGCATAATTTTTATCTTCCCTGAAATTCAATTGCTTTCCAGGAATAATCGAATTCCTTGATTTCATAGGTCTTTAAATAAAACGGCCAAACTGGTACTTAAACGGAAATATTGAACATTACATGACAGTAGTTATCCAGACCTTCGTCTAATTGCCAAAAAATGTGTTCACTGAGACCGAAAAAAATGACATGGTCCGATCGCTTAACTTATATGAATGGATATGGGCATGAAAAAATCTCCAATATGGATAAGGATTGGCTACTTCTGCAAGGTACACTTGGAGGTAATCTGCAGTAAAAATAATATTTAATCACTAATTCACGGTCCTATTCTTTCAAAATTTAATGAATTTCTTAATTTTCTCCCATTATACCGGCAAGGAAAGCATTCATTAAAGCATTGTTTCATAAGCATTGTTTCATTAAAGATAAGAGGGAATTTTGGGATAAAGGTCACTACAAGGAGGGTGCTCATGATGCATTTGGTTCTCACCTAATTGAGATAAAGCTTTCCTCCCATTTTCTTCTCTTTCTGAGACCAGATCTATATTTATAGAATTAAAAACACATTTTTACATATAAATCAGTATTTGGAATATTTTCCTTCCATTTCATCGTCAATTGTCAATAGAAGGCCTTCCCCTGCTTTTGCCAGCCTGAACGACCACAATCTTCACTAGTTCCTTACTTTCCAGATAAAGCAGGACTCCTTTTCCGTGTGATTTGTGCGCCTTGATCCATGCTGCTGTCACTTAGAGTGCATTTAAATCGCTTTTCTAAACTGTTCATAGTGCGGCGATCTGAGCGAAACGATGCCATTAATCCCACGCTCTTCTATATGAGCATAATAATGGTATGGAATTGTATTGACGTGTCATGAATTGCACAGACAAAATCATAACGAATGTAATTTTCAGCAAACAGCCGCAATTACACCTTGTTTCCCCGTGAAATTCGATTCGTTCTGCTAATCTGCGCCTTATCTTCACCCCCTGAATGCGCGGTGGGCGACAACATATCTATAGATGGGACAACTCATCTTTTGAAAATCATCTGATACATTGTTTGTGCCTATGGGAAGCATCAAAGTCGCGTCCACCTATTGTTTAACCCTCGAACCGAGAAGAACACAAGCGGCGCGACGGTGCCATCTGGCATAGGGAGGAATTGATTCGTACGAACTGCGAGACACCCCTCATTCCGTGCACGCCGATCTATCCGTGCACAGCCGAGCAGCGGTGGAGGCGTGACCCCGAGGGTGTCCCGGGGCGACCTTGCAATATTTTCCGGCCCGCCAACTCGCAGCCGTCTTGAAGCCGTTGGGATAAAACTGTCCCACAGCTGAGTGCGAACCAACACGCCTGCTTACTTGCCCTTCTTTCTCTCTCTCTCTCTCTCACTCTCTCTCTCCTTCCGAGATTTCGGTCACGGGGGCAAATGCACGAGGCCACTCCGCTTCCGCACATTGGAGGGAGAGTGGATATAATGTGACCTCGAGAAAAGGCCGGATGCATCTGGACAATATCGTGAAAACACTGTGACGTAATTCGCTTCTGACTCCCTTTGGCTTCGAAACATAAACTCTAATAAAAATACTTCCAAAATGTCACCGCAAGTATTCCACTGCCGCAGACCAGTTGCTCCGCACGATGTAAGACAAGCGATCAATTTAATAATACTCAAAATCTCACACAGTGACTCAACCCGTAGGTTGGTTTGGATAGATACGGTTAGAGCTCATAGGACCGCACTCCATTTCCGAGTAAAACAAAAACGATATTTATGGCATAAATTTTACTAAATGGATAGACAAAGGTATTCAATTTTCCCCGAGCTATGAGGGCTGAAATATTTACTGGGCTGAAAACAAGCAGAATAGTCTCTGATAGGACAATGGGCATTGCCCCATCACCTACTGCCATGAGCCTAATGATGTGGCTTGAGATGTACTAATGTAGACTTTTTTGCTTATTTAATGAAGGATGTATTTCAATTACTCAAATTAATTGCATCTATATTTCTATGCAGCCGTAGAATTTGTACGTATGTGAATGTGTTTTACCCATTTTTATGAATGTATAAATAGTTTTTAAATATTTTTTAAATAAAGAGCGATACAAAGAATACTAATACTATAGTATCCCAATATATAAAGTATAAAATTTCCCAAATACTATATGCAAGAGCTCCCCCTAAATACGCCACAGACTGCAGCACATTCAGGAGGTAGGGGATGCAGTTCCCTTCCCAAAGCGCCCTGGGGCTTTGAAAATTCTTTTTATAAGTGTCCGAACGAAGGCATCTCTCGGATTTTGAACCCCTCGATTGACATCCGATCGCTCTACCCACTAGGCCACCATACTCCCCCCATTCATCAGGCTAAGTTGGTTAATTAATCAGTCCCACACTGATTCAAGATCATGCTCAAATTTCCTTTCTAGTCAGGTATCATGTAATTACTTGATTTCTTTTCGTTTGGCTGACACGAATTCCGCTGCAGCTTTTGCAGAAAGAAAGGTGAAACTTGTTTCTCGGTTTAATGATTGGTGTAGATGTGGAGTATTTGCTTTTATCTTTAATACTAAGTAAATTCTTATTTCATGTACAATGAATTGAAATTTAGAACATTTACTACAAATTTATTGCAAATCGTACATGTTCTTCCACTAAATTTCAGTCGAAGTTACTTTCATTTCTTTTGATTTTCACTTTTTTCGGGGAGCCTTGCCTCATTATTTTTGTTGTCACTTCATGCACTTGGCTGAGAGATATTTTTACATGCATACATACTGGTAAATTTCCAATATTGGAATTAATCAAAGTTGGATGTTTTCACCGTCACGATGGAAGTGCCTACATGCGGTTCTTCGATTCCCTTGGCACGCTTTTTTTTCGGCACCTCGAAACGGATTTCGCCGCAATGTTAACGACTCCAGATCGATCCGCGGGTGAGAATAAAAAAACAACAGCATCTTCCGCGTCCTTCCATCCACGCGTGAACAATCATCCGAAAGTTCCCGTGGTGTTCTCGCTTGCCTGGGCTGCGAGCTCGCTTTAAGGATAAAAAAGAATTCAATGCGATTTTTGCCACTCTCAAAATATGTCAGATTAATGAGCTGGGCTCGCTGTATTTCAAACAACTAGTCTCACGTGGGCAAAGAGAATTGAGTCTCCGTGGATCGACAGTTAAAAACGTCTCTCCGACGGAGGTGCCATTAGGCGCCACTCAAAGTATACCCTGGAATATCCTGGCGGAGAGTCTAGGGTCGGTCTCTGAGTTGGAATCCTCATTCTCGTAAACCAGCACATCTTGTGTTTTGCTCTACTAACGAGCGGTGCCAAACCCAACGGTTAAAATCGTACATTGCAAATACTCACTACGACACCGCGTTTTTATGACATCAGGTTTATCCTGTGTCTTTTTTGTTTGCACACTCGGGAAAAATTTCGCTTCTCAAATTTAACCCATTTCCCTTTTATCAATCAACTTGAAAATGTGAACCACAGATCAGAACTCAATAAAATGCACTCTCACACTAATTATAGGTCTTCAGAGTCAGTACGAGCCACAATTTTCCACGATTAGCATTTGAGGTGGTCGCTCAGCTGCAGACCAAATTTGAAGTATACCACTATATAAGTGAATAAATGTACTTAAATATCTATAATAGTAGAGTCTAATTAAATGCACAACATGTTTTCAAGAATTCAAGTCCCCTCCGTGACTACCAGAATCAAACTAATTCCATTCACGCTTGTCATTAGAAATGTTGATTTATCATAGACGACAAGACATAGTTTGGCATATCATATACGACATAGTTTGGGCAGTTAAATCCTTTCATTTCCAAGTTGATACTTATGCATTATGGGAACCAATCAGTATTAAATTTCCACGGAAGTGATTTGAATTTTATAGCTTTCACATGTTAATGACTTTCAAGATAGATCCGGGCAATTGAGCTTATTTACATCAATAAGCAGATATATTGATTGAGGTGTATAAATATAGTACTTCAGTTCGCCAGCGCCTTGAACGTGCAAATACACCAAGTGTAAACGGAAAATAACCAACCTATGGAAAAATGGCAAAAAAAGAAAAGAGCTTTACGGTATTTCAATAGAGGAGAGTGCTTTCTTTAGAGTTCAAATTAAAACAAATAGTGATTATCATACGTATGTATTTCTTTTTTTGGAACATTGCTCATACAAGCTGTCCGCATATCTTTCAATTTCATAATAATGCTTTTTAGCCCTGGGGAAGAATATTACATGTTCGAAATGTAGGTGAACGGAGGTATTTTATCAATAGACATATGCCTCCTTAAATACATCTCCTAATTAATCACGTAGAAGCCATTCATTTGAGTCAATTGATTATTTTGGTATAATGAGGCATACATAATTTCTTTCATTTATAATTTCTTCTATTTAAGGTACATGCATATTCTAGTTGCATTCAACAGCTTTCCAACTTTTAAACAAGTAGCACCATTAAAGTTTATAAAGAATGTGAAATTTTGTTATGAAATAAAAATAAAATATATCCATATGGAAAATTCATTTTTTCGAAACCTAGTCTCATAAGTACTTCGGGATGGAGTAATCGTATTAAAAAAATTCATGAAAATAACAGACATAATTTTTTCCTCATAGCAACGTACTTTAGTAATAATAATAATAATACAGTGTGTTTTGAATTGCAAGTGTTTGTTTGCAATCGCTTAGTCCCTGTGGAAAGGCCGTTGGTAATTCCTTTGGGGGGCTTTTTCGCATTCCGACGCGACCACAGAGAAATTCCTGAAGGATCAGCAGTGGAGGAGCAAAAAGAACCGAAGTGAAGGGGGATCAGGATGGAGGGAGGGACCATAATACTGTGTGGAGCCCAGCCGACCACTAAGCGCGTTATTTAGTTTTCGGGCCTTAAGAGGACGCTGGCTGCCTACACCAACACCACCTCGCGGAGTGCATCGTAAACAACTTCCCGAGTGCGGCCGCAGTTCTCATTACGGCGCCGCTTACTTTGGCGCGTTCAACCCACCGCAGCATATTACTTAGCGCTTATTCAAAAGAACGCCGGGAATATTACGTAGAATACGTGACGCCGCGATGCGAAAGGCCGAGCCAATTTAAAACATTTATGCAGCTAAGCTTAAATTCTACCGCATTATAGCATGACACTCGGCTCACAGATTACACAACAGATACTCTTCTTGAGAGTACTACTTGTTTTCGCTAAACATTCCTAACTTTTTTTTAGCTAAAATTCACTTTCTTTTCTTCCTCTTGTTTAGATTAAAAATTCGTACAAACGTGCTTTGGAAAACACGTTTCCATTAAAAATTTTATGACAAAGTCACCGCAGAAATATATAAATTTGAGGCTGGAATTTACAAAGTCATTTTCCTTCCCACGAATACAATTCGCTCCAAACATTTTTATACGTAATACATAAAAGGATATCCCGCATAAATCAACGGATATAACTAAAATCACAAACAGAAGATTTTAAATCTTAAATAGCTTTACCAAAACGACAAAAATAGCATGAAATTGCAGTATATTTTATTAAAAAATTACTTTGTGCACGTTTAAAGTCTCAAATATAATGCGGAACTTCTATGAAAGAAACGGGAAAATTAAAATTAGATAAAGTTCATCTCAGACTTCCCTACAAAGCTACATAGACAAATATTACTGATGCTTTATGCAACCATAGTACAGTTTCACTTATAGTACTGGATATCCTGCACGCCGGATATAAACTTTGGTGTTTCTGCTTATCTTTGATTGTGTGTGGTGATTTAGATTAAAAGTTTCTCGCACTATGTAGCCAATAAAAATATTGATCTATTCAATGGTTTAAACTCCTAGTTGCGTTACGAAAGACAAAACATGAGTCATTACTCCTGCAATAGTGCTTGCAAATACGTAGCTAGTAAGCACTGTTGAGTAACACCTACACTTGAGTCAATTTTTTCCCATATACATCAAAAGTGATGCATGTATGCGTGTTTGCCAATTTTCCAAGATGGTTTTACTAAAAGGTACAGAGGACTAAGTTAGTCTTCGAACAGAGTACTTGGAAGAGTTTTTTCTGATTTCTTTTTATATGGCGTATTGTTCTAGGTCAAACTTAGACCACTCTGCTAGCAGCTGTTCCGTTCATTAGTGTACTCTGTTTATGTTTCCTATTTTTATGTAACTCTAAATGCTGGTTTTATGATGTCGTATTTAACCAAATTCAAAGATGGTATAGCCCTTAATTTCACCCAAATGAGGCCGAATCTTCTGATTATCTTCTGTATAATTTTAGACTTGAAGCTAATCAGAAATCTTACTTGACTTGCCAGGTAAACTTGAAGGCTGTCATCCTCCACACTGATGTTGTCCTAACTATATCTCATCCTACGGTTAGGGCTAACCAGGCGTTATAAAACCAGCTCCAAGTTGTCGAGTCATTATTTAAGGTACAGCGGTCTAAGTCTGACTGTGACCACTTATTCTTCGTATCTGGAACACACTAAAGTACCAATAAAGCAAAGTCTTTCATTTTTGCTGTGGAACAGCTTATATTCATATTACATGCTCTCCAGGAAAAAAATACAAGGACTTATGTTGGTAACCCAATTTAGCAGCAAAAAGGCACTTAATGCCAACAATATTTTCACAAAAATATTTATAACACACGATAATTTCAGAAGATAGTATGTTTTTGTTTATTTCACTTAGGCCACTTTGCTTTTCACCCGTTCGGTTTCTCAAGAAGGAAATGAATTATGTTGCCCATTGGAGAGCAATTTAATCGGTTTTCAAAAATGCGCGAAGTGCATTTGAAAATGAAGAGGAGGAAAGAGAAGACCCATGGAGAAGATCGAATCGTACCAAGAAAATAAATCGTGGGAAGTCAACGAAGTCTTCTATTCATTTGTGTGCAAATAACCTGTCGAATTCATGATGCCTAGTTTAAAATTTAAAATGAATCGTTGTAAAGCAATCAGTAGCATTAAAATTAGTTACAATTTGGCCCTGTGCGATATGCAATTGCTGTCAATATTCTCTCAGACAGGGAATATGCAAACTAGGATTTTAATTATTTTATGCCAATTTTACAAAATTTTCAATATTTGATTTAGTCAACTTATACATATATAAAGAAATTATAATACTAATTTTACATCTTCGGAGGAGGTCAATACATCTGGAATTGCCTTTCAATCAGTGCTCGTGGAATTCAAATTCTCATCTCTATGCTAAAATGTGGCGATAACTCGCAGGAGCTTTGGAGTGTGGTACAAGTAAGGATTACTTATTAAAATGTATCGCTTAAAAGTAGAAGGTACCCAAGATGTAATCGCTAACGCTAATTTGATAACTTTTACTTGGTTACATCACATCATTGGTTACCAGGGGGACGGAATAAAGCGGACTGAACGGTCAGGGGCGTGGCTTGCGTCTGGTTCGCCCGAATCAGGTGGACAGAGAGGGAAAGAGAGATGGACCAAGGGCCCGAGACCCAGCACAGCACAACAGGGGAGCCGTCGCGCAGCAGGACCGAAAATCACGGTTCATTTAACACGACCACAAACGTCGAACTGCGTGCGTCCTTGGGCATACGTGCATTTCATGTTCACACATTTACTTTTACAGGGCATAATTCTAACCTTGAATGAAATACGGTATCTTTTTAAAGAAGTAGTTGTAGATTTTGTTTGAGAAAAATAAAATAAGAGTGCTTTTAAAATTTTAAACTAGGTGTAAAAAGTTTCCATGATAGACATTTTTATTGTTGAGAGCAATCTACAAATTAAAAGTTAGAGGAATAAATATTTCCCTACACCAATACATTTCTGCAATGCCGCATTCAGTGTAGTTTCTATGGTTACAGACGAACAACCTTAAGCCGACGTAAATTAGTGAGTAGAGTCCTGAAAGTGGAATGGGAATAGAGGATGCTGATTAAATCTTTGCGAGGAAGATGAAAAACAATTTGATCGGCCATACATGGGTCATTCCGTGTGAATTCAACACACCACTCAACCCAACCACCTCAGATTTCTTTCAAATTTGGTGTGTTCAATAGTACTGGTAAGTGATGGAAAAATACCAATTTGTGGAGGTATATGATGATTTTTGACAAAAGTTACAGGTCCGCAAATGTGAATTTGTCGAAATTTCAGCGTGTCTCTCCAAAGGTAAATGACTATATTTCCGGTTCTGTTCAAGATAGAAAAATGAAACTTATGTTTTTGGAAAGGTAATATGTAGGGCTTTACATTGATATACGACATGGCCTATTTATTATAATTTCAATACTCGAGGTTATTGACCTTGATCTTTGACCTTGAATCCCTCAAAACACCCCTCCTTCAATTTTCTTTATAAAAATATGTGTTACTGCTCATACTTTTTACTACACGCATACAAAATATCAAGATGGCACACTTTAGGCATCATGTCCAAAAAATTATTTGTCTACAGAACTACACAAGCAAAATGCAAGAAGTACCACTTAAATATGAAATGCCCATTGTTGAACGGTATAGGTCATGGCTATGTCGTTGCAGTGTTACAGAAAACAGGTGTTAGGCGGTGAGGTGATGGGCGAGTTTAGTGGTGAGCTGCGACAACCAATCTTAGGACTCCTAAACGTGTGAATTGTGATGATAAAATAAATTGAGTGAAATAAGACCTTGTGAAATGAAGATGACACATGGAAAATAGAGGATGCTACCATTTTCTCAGTATCATAACAATATTAGCAGTCTGATAATGCATCGATGTGCGCAGTGGAAAATACTATCACTGGCCCACACCAACGATTCAGTGATTAAGTTGGAGATGAAATTCGGAAACATTATGGTACACATGGATGAGGCATGAATTGTGCGCTATGCGCCACAACGATTTTATAGGACAACCCGAAGATCTGAAGCTGACTGAATGCATCCTTAACCGCATTGATTATGCAGTGGAGATTGCTTATTACTACCACATTATCACTTTGAGTGCCAGCCGCTAGTTTTAATGCCCTACTAAGAAATCCAGCCATTTTTACTAAATTAGCATTTTTTTTAAATATCAGCATCAATAAAATATTTATATCGATGAGCATTTCAATAAAAATGGACTTTGCTCTTCTTAATGAATGAGTTGAATAACATTTATTGCTAACTTTCGAAAATATATTTTAATAATGAAAACCCACTGTTTTTGAAAAATAAAAAAGTTGCAACAAATGCTGCACCGCCATAAAATGCTTAGTATTTTTTATTACGCTCAATTTGAGCAATTTAAACCATGGAAATCATACAAAAAGCATTGTTCCAAGCAAATCATTCAAAATCCTGGATGACAAAAAGGGTCACTGCACCCTCCACGAACGGTTCTTTCCTCCAAAGAATTTTCACACAAAGTAGGCTAAGATAAGGGTGCCGGTAGCTACAGAGGACTTTTCGTCCTCAAGACATCAGAAGAACTCCTTTTCCACCGAGCAGTTGATTTTTGTAATAGCAGAACCACTAAGCAGTAAACTGGGCAAGTACCATGGGCGAAATATTACAGCTTCACACATATGCAGTCAATTAAATGGAAAGACGTAATATGACGCCCATGGCAATCCTCGCAAGGATTAGCAGGACGTTATATTACGTCCATGGCACGCAAAGTGACGCAATTTTTTCATTGAAAATAATGAATAATAGGTATCACGTTCATTAGTTTCAAGCTAATGTTCTACATCTACATCTATATAATACCCTGCGAGCCACCTATAGGGTGTTTGGCAGGGGGTGACCAATCACCATGTGCCCAACAACCATGTTCCCGTTAATCCTAAGTCTAAAACACCCCCACGTTAATTTTGTGATAATTTCACCCGGTAATGCAAGTGCTAATTTTCATTCTGAAAGCCGCCATTGACGCGAGAGTACTACAATATCACTTTGAAGATTTATTGCTAGATTTGTTCTAAAAACCGGAATTTACAAGCAGCTCGGCTCGATTTTTATACTTTATGTGCGGCAATCGCTGTTTTAGTTCTGCAGAAGAATGACAGAGGGCGTCCAGTTCACGCCAACTTTTGATGTTATCGCTCCAAAGCTGTGAAGTCAATTTTTATTAATTGCTATTTTTTTAAATATACCTGCCTTTAGTGAGCGTGCTAGGAGGAGGTCTGAAGGCCTTTGTCGTGAGGAACGCGAAGGAATCCCGTCGGTCACCCGATATCTACCTACCTGAAGTTGTTGAGCAACAACTTGGCTGTTTCCTCTGAAGTCTACTTGACTCTCTGCTTCCACTAATCGTCCAAAAGTATAGGTATTTTTTATATCACGATCCGCCTTTTTCACGTCACACAAAGGCACGCACGTTCGGACGAAACCAGAATTCCTCGGCGCCCGGCGGAGAGGCTGCTTTTCTCTGGTATTGCGAGATATTAAGCTATTACCGAATCCGGAGTTGATAGCGAAGCTGCCAGATTGGCGCGCGTTTTTATGGCGCTGCTAAAACCTCACCGATCACCGCTCACCTAATGCAACAAACACACGGAGTGAAAGAAGAAAGATAGTGTGTGTGAGAGTTTGTATACGTGACCGAGGTCATGCATTAAAAAACGCATTCTCACGGGAAAATTCTGAAAAAAATTAGCGAGCCAAATAAGCCGATAATATCAACAATGGAAATAGGTGGGACTTTTCCACGAGGTGCTATGCCTTTTAACTATGAAGTCATTAGGTATATACACGGTGACATACACAATTAATGGGTATTTTTCACAGGTTTAGCATTGACGAGAATTATAGTCTCGATGCCTCTCCTGTTACAGTCTGCATTGGTTCTATGTTTACCTTGATTATACACAGAAAACATTTACTCACTGTATTGCCATTAAAAACTCAAGCTTTGACCAAGCAAATACTTTGAAATGCCATTTTGGTATAATTAACGGGCACTTTTTATGACATTTTAATCATAAAAGATATTACGTGTAAATTGTTGAAAATACGTCTCAGAGATTCGATAGTTTTATAACAACAGGATCGTTGCTTCTCGCGACAAATTCGTTGCATACATCGTTCTCCATCTCGTTCCCTTTTCCAAGGCCGACCGAAGGTTCCGATCGATTTTTACGGCGGCCATGGATGATGAGAACCAGAGAAGAATTTCTACAGTGTTACAACAGCTGCAACTGGATGACCTTCAGAAGAAACTATGAATATTATTTTTTTCTGAGAATACTTCTTATGAAGTGTATGCTTAATGATACCTATAGTTAAAGAATCATCTTTTTAAATCCATTTTGGCAGGTCTTGTTGGTGGCGGTGTAAAGTCCTCGCCATCAAAACAAGAAATCATGGGTTCGCGTATCGCCTGTTGTCTCCATTCAGGGCATTGACGTTCGTGCTCATTTATTAAAAACTTGTTTAAACTTGTAAGCCCCGATGTGAAAGGCTTTAGTAAAATGTTGCTATTATAGTTTTTATAGTAAGTAAAGTAGTAGAGAGAATTTAAAACAATTATTGACATTCCACAACGATTTTTTTCCCTCACTGATCCCAACGTCAACGCCTCTCATTTTCAAATTTGCGCCATTTTTAAAGGCATAAGTTTCTGGGAGATACATCTCATACACACATGACCTAACTCTGAATTTTTACAGTTACAATATAAGGGAGGGGCACCACCTACGAGTTTCAAAAGGACAAGGGGGCTAATGCATAAAAAGATGGAATAGGCAGGGAGGGTGAATGTCTTTCGAGAAATGAGGATGTATTTGAAGCGAATTGCCCCCTTATTGACAATAGGGTGGTTTCTTATTTTATTTTTATTCCCTAAATAGAAAGATTATTACTCCTGGAGTGCGTATTACATGCTTTTAGATTTTTAAATGACGACATCTATTTTTCGCGAGTAAATGAGAAGTGAAAGTTTTCAAGCGCGCGAAATCGCGACGGCTAAGGATGAATGGTGGGAAAAGCCCGTGTGACGTCTGGCTGCTGCTGTGTGAGGCCACCTTGGAGCGAGGCTATGAACGCCGCTGCGGTGGAGGCTGCTTGCTGCCGAGCATGGCGGTGGCGTAGAGTACCCTGCTAGCAGGTAGCGCTTGGCTTAAATAAGGATTAATACTCCTTATTATATTAATACTCCTACTTAAATAAGGAAACTTTCCGACCATAGGCAATTTTAATAGGTGATAATTAAGAGATGCTTCCCAGAGCTCTGTGCCTCATGCATGCATTGGTAATCTCAGACGATGTGAAACTCCTATCTACTCGTATAGAAACTACGTCCCAGTGACATCACGTGGAGTGGCATCGAATGGGCGCCAATCTGGCCTTTTTCAAATGAGGTTAAAATTGACCATTGCCATTCGTCTGAACTGGGATTTCTAAAACCAAATAATTTTTATATTATGAATACACTAATGGTGGGTAACGAATCGCAATCAATGCCTTTCGTTTTCTTTGATGAAGGAAACTACCCTATTGCGATATTCGCAGCCTCCAACTCCCATCCGATCGTAGCTCGCCGCACACGAAGACGAAAACATTGGCGTGCGTGCGTTCCGCCACAGCTTCCGTCAAGCGAGCACGAGAGGTTACGAGACTCAAGGTCGCAGGGTGGTTTCCCCGCCTCCCGAACCACGGCAACCAAACAATTTGTATATAATAAATACACTAATGGTGGCTAAAGGATCGCATTCAATGCCTTTCGTTTTCTTGGATGAAGGAAACCACCCTATTGGGTAGATACGTGCATGAGGCGCACTCCCTAAATAAGATGAGATTGCACCCTTAAAACTGATGTGTTAGCGCTGAAACCGATCGGAGAAAATTAATCGTTGTGCAATATTACTATTAAGTCCTTAAAATTCTCTGGTTGTATTATATTTTACCAAAGTGGGCCGTTACGTGTTACGCTTATCAATACATAAAGTTTTAACACCTTCAGTAAAAGTTACACGCTAATTCAGTTCACGCCCCAAATGCGTGATACCGGAGATAGGTCTTTGCCGGAAAGATTACTCTTCATGATTCATGATCACTCCATAATCACCTCATAATACGATGAATAGTTATAAGTTAAGTCTAACTAATTTGAGTGCGTATCGCCCGTTGGTATCTATGGGTGTTTGGCCTGAACACTGAAGACGTCGTAAAGGGACATTAATGCCCCTCGGAGAGCAAAGCAATGAATGATGAGAAAGCAGTCGCTCAAAGATTAATATCGGCCAAAAGGTGCTAATGGAAAGAAGCAACAGGTAATCATACAATAACCACCTTCAAAGCCTCTGCTTGTCAATTATCGTCAATTCATTCGATACTGCGCTCAAATTCAGGCGGTTATAAATTCTCTAAGCACGAATGACAGACAGGTTAGTGCAATTATCCACCCAACATCGAGTCCTTCAATAGAAAACGCATAGATTGTACCGTCAAACGTGATAAACTTCCAGCGCAAAAAATTCATCGGCACCAATCTCGCAATTTTGCACCCGAAATTAGGGTTTATTATGAAATTATTTAAAACTGGTTTCAAGATCTCAGTTTACTCGGGAACTAAAAATGTGGTATAGCGATCTTTTGAAACCCTACAAAAATAGATATCATTGCATTCCTTAGAATAAGGCTTAAGTAGTGTAACTAGGCGGTAAAAGAATGGAATCACGCATCCAGTAAGCATTTTTAGAGGTAGTTTAGCATTTGATGGTTCATTCTTATCGGAAATAAAATCACTCTGAACCTTCCACGGTTCGAAATACGACTCTCGCTCCCAAAAATATCAGAGGTAGGGACTTGATTTATTTATTCCAACTAATATTTAAAAATAAGGGACTTGAAATAAATAAAATATGAAAAATCATTTACAATATAAAATATTGGAAAAAACGAAGTTATAGCAACTGATATTCATATTAACGTGGTTCTATAAAAATATTCCTGAATTTGTGAATCAAATCATACTTACTTCCCTCCCTCCCAGGTCAACTTTCCTCCAGTACCTTACTTCTGCTGACACATGAGTAAAAACATTGATGTTGACATTTTATCCATGCCCTCGATTTGAATTCTAAGGGATTAAGCAAATGTGCGGGCAGTATTTAATAATGAAGGTCAACTATCTCTACATTCGGATAAAGTTGCGATTTTATGTGGGCGGTTGAATAATTGATTGTTCCCGAAATCTCAAATTTAATTTTACCGCAGTCCCTATTCCAGAAATTCCTAAGTAAAAAATTGAATGCTCATTGAATAAAAATTTTGCGGTGAATTCAGAAATTCTATGTTGGTAGGGTGGATATCGGCAAAAATTAGCCATGAACAGAAATGATGCGAGCAGTTGATGATTTTTTGGATGACTAAAAAAGTGCTGATTGTTTTCTGTATCTTTTATGCCACTCAATAAGGAAATCTACTTTTCAATCGAACGGAAGGTGTTCTTTCTCCCTCTCCTGAGTAATTTATGCATGTTTTTATTCATATTATTGCATGATAATTACAACGATTGTAACTGGCGCTACCTGAATGCGATAAAAAACTATAATTATTATTACCTGCAGACTTCCCTGCCGCAGAAGGGTCGGGGAGGTGGGATCACGTGACTTTGGTGAATGTTTTCCCCATTCTTGGCCGCATCGGAAGACGGGGAAGCCGAGACCCCTTCGCACTGAATGAGGTAATCATTTTCACGAGCCCATGGGAGCCTCGGTGCTACTTACATTGCGACTGAATCATTGCAATCATAGGTAGGGATACAATGTTTAGACCTATCTTAGCAGCAGAATGTACGTATGGTTATTATCAGTTTATAGGATAGGGGAAGTCATCATACTTTCCCCGGAAGGGATTGTTATTGCCATATCTAATCATTGTTTTTCCCCAATCTAGTAACCTTGATGAAGAGGTGCGAACACCCATTTTAGGACACTTTGGGAATATTCACTAGTTTCAATGAGGCAATTTCAGCCCGTCTACTCTGCCTCTTTATCTCTCGCGCGTATCCCTTGGGCTAATATTGCTTAGCAATGACTCGAGATGACGGATGAATAGCAGTAGTTTAGGCCAATATCGATGTAAATTTAGGATAACTCATTTAAAATAAGGATACCACATCCTATTTTTCAACCAAATCTAAAATAATATATAACGTTAATTCAGAGCAGGGCAAAGAAGTGGATGGGAACACAAAACACAATGTACTTACAAGCAATCGCTTAGCAAGCGAAAAGTTCTGGGTTCGAATCCTAGTCATCCCGCATTTTTACTTTCTGATTTATATCTTTTTCCATCTGCCGTTTTCCTCGTCAGTTTTATGCTACGAGTTCCAATCCCGTTCTATACCATCCCCTCAATTTATGTTGCATGTTTACCATCATGGCGTCTTGTGAATGGAATGAGATAATAATAATAAACGCTAAAAAGCATCACTGTTCGCCGCAGCGATGACCTCAGTCATGATTTAATCAATTTACCTAATTTGAATGGTGATAAAGTGTTACACAGATGTTAAACGAATTAGCCTACCACTGAAAGAATTTGGACGATTCTGAAGAATTAGGGCGCCGCTGATGACTCGGACGTTACGCACAAGGCTTTGATTGATTGAGCAAATCAGAATAGATTTCTTTCAGAGCAACACGAGCAACACATCTAATTAGAACCCCACTATAATTCCAGATCCTTTAGAAACTATAAGTGATGATTAAGAGAGATATTTTCCCCAACGCAGAGCGCAGGATATCGCTTTTACCAGGAACTATGACGGATAAATTCTTGCCGGTACTTCGTAGGAGCCTTTCAATTTTATTTTAAAAAAAAGGTGTCCTAACTATCCCTGCCACACAAATATTGAAGCGGCTTGTAGGGTAGTATGCGGATGTAGATTTCTAGGGGGATGGGGACCCCTGGATATACGAGAAATACGAGACGTTCGTTCGTTTTGGAGGGGATTGTGGCTGTGGCCACGGGAACGCCGTGGGTGCAGGTGCGCGGGCTGCCACCGGGGTGCAAGGTGTGGGTACCGCTCCTCCTTCCCCTTCTCCCTGCTCCTCCGGCTGCGGCAGGCTGCGCTTCTTACGAGCAGAATACTCCGCGCAGGACGAAAATATGAGTGGGATGAAGTAGATAGGACGCGTGACACAACCACCAAACAAAGCATTATATTCACGCGATGCAGTATTCAATTTGAATGTGAAAGATAACGGCAACAGGAATATTGAAAGATTCCGGGTGGCAGTTCGTCCAGTGGGATCATCTTCCGGTACAGAAGGGAAGTCAATCTAGGATGAAGCTTTTTGGAGTCCGTCAAATGAAAATGCCCACGGTTGTAGATAACCGCATCTCTGACGTCCGAACTCCTGCACTCAAAACTTCATCCTCGATCTGATGGAGAATTCCAAGTGTAGACCGAGCATAATTGGTGAAACACATATGGGGCGATGATTCAAGAGGTCCGAATACTTTTACACTGCATTAAAATAATGCTCATCCCTGAGCCTTAGCGGCCAAGGGCCACTTTGCAGAAGTCATTTGATAACCATGATTCGTAATCGTTGGATTAATAAAATTATGCAAAAAGTGAATTGAACTCAAATGAAAAAACATTCCTTTGAATAATAATATCTAAAAAACAAGTAAGAGAAAACTTTCCCCTTTGGGAATATGTTTAGATTAGTATGTGGCTTAGGAAGAGATGTCCATTTGTTTCTGGGGAATACTCGTTAATTATTATTGTTGTGTTTTTTATTTATAAAATAGACCTAGCAACATATAAACGATGCTATATGACCATGAATTAACCATTGGAAACGGTCATGGAAAAATGAATTAATTGCCCTTCTTAAGTGAAATATTGAGTTGATAATTATTATCGAAAGTATTCTTCCTGTGGTGGAGCATTTTGCGAATCATACCTTCCACACACCTACAAACTGGAATTTACCATTTCAATTCACAGCATCCATGCCTATTTATGTTCCTACTCATAAATTCACTACGCATGAAAACAGTTGATTCTTGATGTTATTGAATTATATAAACTCTTATTATCTCTAGATGATAGCGCAACATTAAAATCTGGATTACTTCTAGAAATAAAATAAATTCCGAAAGCATCCTTCAAATGTATCCAACCTAGGAGGAATCAAGATCTTTAAAACTAAAAGGACAATCGGGGAATGCAAAAACGTTTTTTCAAATCTCTCTTAGAGTAAATTTTAACAATAAATTGGATATTGTTTGTTTTTTCCGTCAATGTTATTATATAAAAATTGAGTAGCGACCGTATATGTCTTTCTGTAATTCACTAGTTCAAAAACTGTGGAAGAGATTGATGCGAAATTTCGCCTGAAACTGATGACTCATAGTCTGGACTTATCTATCTAGCGATTTGACCGATGGATTTTTCTTCCTCATACAATAATCCTCCAAAATCGCTAGAATAGTAATGGCTTTGCCTGGTTTCGCTATTTAGTTGGGCCTCTTCTATAGCGTTGAGGTGTTTTTCCCCGTCCCATCCCTTCCGACCCTATCCTATCCCAGAGGCGTCGACGGGCTCCTATCGCGGCGGCGCCACAGTGGTCCCAAATCGAAAAAAGCTGGCCAAAATTAATTACGCCGTTGTTATTATGTATATATTTGACCTAAAGGTCTATTCTTATTGTTTTTGACCCGCTTATTCTGAATTTATAACTATTTTTTATGTATTTGCAATAATTTTATTGCTATTTCACATTTTGTTTAAACAATTAATTTTTTTAACATTGGAATTTGAGATTATACTGGTGATAGCAAATTAAAATTATACATATCATAAAACTGAATTAGTTATTTAAAACATACATAAATGCATATAAAATGACTGCATTGTTTATTTTTGGACAAATTTTGAACAACTTATTTTGAATGAACCAAGAGAACATTTTCTACTTTCTCATATGTTTGATCGTATTTGATATGAAAAATAAGTTAATATTAATTGGAAATTTATATTATAAGTATATTATTAATATTATTGTACTGCATTAATTGTTTAAAAATTATAATATCTAATTCTAATTAAGTAGACAATTTTATAGTTCCTTGTAACGTGCCAATGGATTTGGAAGCAATTTTAAACGGGGTTCCGTATTTCACAAGTTTCAACGGAGGCATTATTACAATCATTGAAATGTTATAAACAATATTTCATAACTCCTATAACTCAAGTTAAACGCCAAATTTATTGATACGCTTGCAATAAGCTCTTTACGAAGTGAGGCATCAATTTAACGAGCACATGATTTGGTACGAAAAATTAAATGAGATTTTCCATTAATTTGGGCTTTTTTAATTATCAAAAAAATAAGTTAACATTTCTCCTTATCTTTCTCAGTCATTGTTACGAAAAAAATTTAAATACATTCATGATCACTATCCGACAAATCCTCATCACAGTCGTCATCCACTCAATTCTTCCAGGATTTATAAACTCTTTACCTCGACTGGTAATTGAAGTAATTTCCTTCTTTGAGCCTTAGAAATACTTGATATCATTGCATCTGAAGTTAGGAGTAATCTTTTAAACAGGTCTTCATTCCTTGCTATCCAGGGAAATTTCCTTGCATGGTGCTCCCTGAATCTTCTTATGTCCTTATTCCTCGCCTCCATTGCCTCCTCGGACAAGTGGACAATAGTAAGGGCAGCTTCTTTAGATGTCCGTCTTATTGAGGAGCAAGTACTGATGTTTCGTGAAATTGCCAGAAACGATCATGGAAAGGGCTTCTTCGTGGGAGATTTTATTTGCCTCACATCCTTGGCTCTCCATTTTGATAATACTCGCCGCGCTCTTGTGAGAGTGGTTGTTGTCACCTCATTTATTATTTTCGCCACGAACTCATCACCTTTGCTTCGATAACTCATGGATGCTCTACTGGCGATGTGCTAGCTCTAAGATCCTCCGTTTTCCATCTCTAGGCCCTTTTACTGGACTTCTCAAATTGTTTAAATGAAGGCGGAGGAAATTTCAACTTCTCATTTAGGCAGTCAGCGAACTTTCTTCTAAAAAACCTGTCATTTCTTTTTCTTTCCTTCCACCGGCGAAGATAATTTGAGAGAAAAAACACTTCTCCGCAATTTTTTTAGGATAACTTTTGAATTAACGTCCTCATCTAACTCTAACTTGTTGCTCCAGCAATCCAATAAGTATTGGTTTTTAAACGATACGGACCCTTTTCCACTTTCAAGAAATTTTTCATGCATCTCAAGACGCGTGAAAATTTTCAGAGTTATCGAACTAAAACACTATGGGCACTCTTCTTCAATCCCACAAGTCTTCTTTAAAAAGTTCGAGGATACTCGACTTTTTCAAGACTCGATCTTCACGCTTGAGGAAACTAACTTTCACGTCTTTCGTTTGGCAAAATCTGAGTAAAACTGAGTTTTGGCGAGAAAATTTCGGGCAAGCGATGTCTAGAAGTAATTTGGGGGTTCCACAGTGTGAGGTTCTCGATGCTATTATCTCCATTTTCTAGGAAATATCACATTTGAAAGGTGAAAAGGCTTACTCCGTTCATCCCCGGTGGCCAAAGTGCAATTCATAACAAGTGTACAGAGAGCGGTGGTTGTGTTTTCCCGATGGGCGCAATCAATAGCCTAGGCCTTTTCGGCCGTCGTTTGCCCTGCATGTGGTTGAGGAGGCCGCTAAGGAGGCGACAGAGGGACAATGTGCCGCGTGAGGGCGAAAACTAACCCGTCTAACGGAAGGAAAGGGTGGAGTAGCATTTGAGGGATTCTTTTTTGTTTTGAATGCATTCATGTTTTTGAGGATTACTATAAGCACAGCTGCGAACTTTCGTTCCATAAATATATCCTTCCGCTCGAGTCCTTAAGCAATTTTTATGAGAGCATGGGCACGCGTAAATAAAAGGTAAGGTCAAATTGAAACTATTAATGATAAAACGTTCTACGTATGACAAGAGATGTTTATTCATAGGGTAAATATTTTTTGTAGAAATAAAATATCCAACAATGTTGAATAACACCCATAAATACTGGATTTCCTCGAGCCCTACCACGCGCCAGCCAGGCCGCCGCCCGCGTCAGCGCATTGCATCATTATAGTTAAATCAATGCTGAGGTCGGAGTAGCAACTAGTAGCAAAAATTTTCTTCACTACTGCGTTGCATATACTTTTCCCTTTGTATTGGTGCAAAAGACACCGTGCATTCACGTGCCTTTCTAAACGATATTGTACATTTTATTTGAAAATTCGGGTAAAAAACACTAAAAGTTACAAAATATATATAAAATAGTAAACATAGTAAAATCCGAATAAAATTTATGTCTCACTATGTAATAATGTTTATATTTGTAGTTAAAAATGTTTTTGGCCAAATATATCGCGTAAAGGTTGTCCTGCATGACGCTGAACTTCCTCAAAATCGACCGATTTCACGCAACTGTTATTTTTACGGTGAATGCTCCATGTTTGACGGATCACTGCAGCCGCTCTGATGAACAAAAATACTAACTTAGTAGTGTATTTTGTAGACCATATCCTGTAGAATCCGAAAATAAGGTTCAAAAATTCCTTGAAAATTTTCGAAAAAACGACTTTTGGCCAGCTTTTTTCGATTTGGGACCACTGTGCGGCGCCTCTTTCCTTTTTCCTCCCTCTCCATCCCCTCCACGGGTGATCGGGCGTATAAGTCTCTGACTCGGTTCCCGGCCCCGGTGTGTTGTATCCTCGAAGGGCTCCCCTTAAGCCCTTAATCCGTGTTTCTGGACTTATCTCTTCTTTATATTTTTATTTCACCCCTTATAACAGCAAGCGATTTTATTTTAGCGTCACTTAACTATTGTTGATATACCTGGTCACTTATCGACAATTTAACAACCTTGCACTAGTCGTTGCTTCTCAGGTTGAAAGTCTCAGGACGGTTGTACTTTTTCCTCAGTTAAACCGCATTTCCGTATTGCCCTAGACAACAGTTTCGCCATTGAACTTCCACGAAGCGGTTCCACCGGGAAAAAAATGGAAAATTGGCTCATTCCGTTGAACTGTGGTAACAAACACAAACGACCAGGCCTATGCTATCCTATTAAGAATGATTAAATGAGTTTTAGGATTCCGGGACAGATGCTGATGAACCCTGCAAGCCCCTTCATAAGGCGTGTGGCGGGGGATGTTAGGACATCAACCGTTAGAAAATAAAAGGAACTGCTCCAGCAAAGTCCCGCCAAGCATTTATTAAAGTCCTTCATAATTAAAGGGAAAAATTAATTCCCACATCTATCCTTTGGGTAAATGCCTCTCTTCACTTGTCATTGCCTGCCTCGGTGGCGGTGAGGTAAATTCCTCGCCTGCCAAACCGTAGGTCGTGGGTTCGAATCCCGCATAGGTAGGTGATCCTTGTCCAGGGCAGTGTTGTACTTTGTTAATGTTGGAAACCCTCGTTGTAAAAGGCCATGATGTGCTTTTTACGGGGGATGTGATAAATAAATAAATAAATTTCAGTTGGACCTTGGAATACATTGAGGTTCTAATGTGGTGTACACCGAGTCCCTCTGAGAGATGTTTCTTGTTAATTGCTCAATCATCCTCAGCCCAGCGAGCAGTCTCGGAATCACTTGCGATGAGGTGGGAGGAAGAGAAGGCAGCAGAAATGGCCCTTGTGCAAGAAAACGAGATGATGGATGTCGTGAAAAATAATCAATATGCGAGAGACATAATGCAGAGGGAGTCTTAACGGAAATTGCCCCGAGAGAGGAAAAGATAGAAGCACTTGAGCAGTTTTCCATGAAAACTCATTAAACGTAACCAATTACCATAAATTGCCATGAGAAAAAATACCCTAAAGCTTGAGTCGAACCACGGACCATATAGTTTGCGTACCATTCCGTAGACCTCTACGCTATCAATTTTCCTCATGCACGGGAAATTTGAATTGTTTGCAAAATTGTAATTCACCGCCGTTCACGAGGCAGGGTTGAAGTTACGCACATTTCCGCCACGCGTGGCTTTAGCGCTGCTTCGAGGCTCTCATTCGGCAGTGGTTTCAAGGAAATCCTCTGTCCGTCACTATGTGTTATTGGATGGACCAAGTGGGCATAGCATCTAATAGAATGAGCCTCGGTGCAATTGAATCGGGGACGAATCTAGATAGAGTAGTGGTTTTTACAGTGACCCGGAAAGCTATAGGTCCGTGGTTCCATATCCGATCCAGGGAAATTTTTAATCATGACAATTCATGGAAATTTTATCGCCGTTCACGCGGCAGAATAGAAATATTACTCACATTAAATTCCTTTTAAAGTTCGTTCCTGAGGAACGATCGCTAATGTACTTGTGATAGTAGTATCTTAATTAAGGGAATAAGGAGACAGAGGAAGAGAGACACAGGGAAGACGACAATCAGGAAAGTGAGAGGACTAGCTTGGAAAAGGATTTGATGAAAAGCTGCGGGTTGAACGTCAATTTTAGTATTACAATACTATAGATTTTTTATCGGACAGATTGCGAGACCCACGAATGATGCAACGCAGGATTCCCTAGTCGGCCTCTGAATGCGTTGTTAGACACCGCGCATTTAAATGTGTTCACAAAAGTTGCCACTAACGTCGCTGTCGGGCAATGCTCTCCGTATATGACGGTGAGAAATGTGCTATGATTAGAACCATTAACCAAAATTTATATTGGTCATGAATTTACCTATCAAATGCATGAATTTCTCATGCTATCGGTCAAGTATTTCAAAATTTATAAGTAAATATTGAGAAAACAAGGATCACTCTCACTCAATCACCAGGCTGTGGACAATTTTGAAAATCCGATTAACATGTGTCCGTACAGTCAGCACAAAAAAGGCTTGAAGAGGAAGGGCTTGGGCCTCCTTAATGTTCCTCCCTTGACCAAACTCCACGACCACGGCGAAATAAAGGGAAATCAACATCGTAAACCCAAGTTTCGTATGATATTGCCGAACGAAAATAAATCAGGGCATTTGAATTAGTAAATTTGTTTACTTTTCGCCAAAAGGTGAGACTTCAAATGGTGACGATTACGCCGTCCCCATCTGGAGTTCCATGCGGTTGGTTAATCATCGCAGGCACCTATCGCAAAGGACTATTATGAATTACGTACTGACATTAAAATTTTTAAGAAGAGGCGGAAGTGGAAGAAAAGAAAGAGAAGAACCCAGGAATGAAAAGGTTATCTAATGGAAGAGTGGAGGGGAGGGTTGAGTGAACCAAATCTCACCACCGATGATGATCAGTGCTACAGTAAAACCACAAAAATCCATATGTGCACAGAAAGTAGATTGCTAACATCAAGTGTTCTGTGTTTGGCCACAAAAGTTGATAAAATGTAATCTGAAATCAGGAAATGATGGGGAAACAGGCAATTTCTGTACATAGCATGGAAAAAATATTAATGCTCGCACGCAATCGGTAGGAGCATGGGATCTTAAGTTGGTTTGGTTGGTTGGATTGGTTGATAAGGGAAAACAGTAGATGGATTACCAGGCCGAAGTAGGACCCAGCGCCCATTTTAATACATATAATAAGAGCGTGATACTTCTTTTCTACTAAAATATGAATGGAAAGTCTAATGTAAACAAGTTAGGTTTAAAACACCGGTTCGTAAGAAAAAAAAACGATTCCACCGGTTGAACCGGTGCACCGGGTTTTAAGGGTTTTTATTCAGCACCGGTAATCGTTCTATAGTTCCATGCAGCTCTACCCCGAGCAACCGCCGGAAGTTCACGGAGCTTCGCATGCATCTCACCATTATCACCGTCAAACGGCTCAATTTACCAAGTAAATTTGGAAAAGAGATTCCACAAAGTGTCCTTCGTTTACCGTCGTAGGATGGTAGACGAGGTCACGAGAGGGAAAACGAGGGAAATAACGGCATAACAGATAGATTTAAAATTTCATTCTTTCCTCGTTCCATCAGTTATATTAGCTGTTTCTTCACTCACTTCATAAATGGCGTCGTTCGCTATGATGACTCCATGCAGATTTTTATTTTCCAACCCCGCAGGTATATTATATGTATACTATTACTAGAGATGCGTGAAAATCGCAAATGCGATAAATGCGATGTGCGCAAATAAATGCGACATAGATGCGATGACTGGACTTTTATGATATTTTAACGCAAATTTGCCTTTTCCACCGCAAAATTCGTACATTTTGTGCCGAGCGCAGTTTAAATGCTCCGCCGACAGCTGCTAGTTGTCTGGGACTCTACGTGGCCGCGAACTACAAGTGGGCGCGGGCAAGCTACACCTCCGCCACTATATGTCATATTACTTAATTTATTATTGTTCTGCAGCATAATTATTTAAAATATTCCGTATTTTGTCTTATAATTATGTTTCACTGCCATTTATCGTCATCTGACTCATTATGAAAATAAAAAATAGACGCTACAAAATGCGATAAACTGTTATTGAAAAGGAGATAAAATAAAAAAGAAAGTGCGATTTTCACGTATCTCTAACTATTACTAATATGTATTACTAACCGTGTCGAATTTTGCTTTTGGATGAACGTATTTTCTGTGATTAAGTGTTAATATTTCAATGACCCCGTGGTGAGCCCGTGATCCTCTTGCGGCTCTCTAGATAGATAGCGGACCCCTGCCAATCCATTCTGTTGGTGGCTCACTGCGGGGGTGGGTGTTGCGTAGATGAAGATCACACGGATGCGAGCGGCACCCGGGCAGGCCCAGTTGCCGCCGCACCCACCTGCCCATCGCCGCACCCCTGAACTGGCCTCGAAGCCGCACCTCTAGCTCTGCGTTAATCGAGTGAAGCTGATTCCCGGGCAGTCGTTTCAATTGCATCCGATGAGGAGTCAACAGGAGCGAAGGCGGTCGAAGGAAATAAGGCGGATAGCCCGTTTCGGCCGTTCCTTTTCGCTTAATTCAATTCGCCTCTGTCCATTCGTCAACCCTAAACTCCAGCTTTAAGTATACTAGGACTAGCCACGGTGATAACTTACACGGGAGTCACCCGCAATGCACAATCGTGCGAAAGATCCACAGAGAAAAAATCATCCGCTTTGACAGAGATGATTTTTTCAAGGCGGATGATTTTTTTCTCTGTGGATCTTTCGCACTTAAACGCCAGCTTTAAGTAAACAATTAGCGATATCTTATCCGCACTTAGGGTGAGATTACAGAAGCTGTGCGTTAATGGCGGAGTATTAATTGGCGCGAAACTAGGAGTGGGATTTTTTAGCTATCGGGGAAATTGGCGTGGAAGCACAAATATTAAAACAGAGGATCAATCTCAAGTCGGCCTCTAAATGTTTCGTCACCCTCCTCGCATTTAAATGGGTTTATAAAAGTCGCCACTCGCGTCGCTGTCGGACAAAGTGATCCGAGTTTTACGGAGAAGTAAGATATAATGAGGGGTATTTATCCAACTTCATGCACATGATGACGTGATATATCAAATTCATTTTTTAAATGCTACTCCAAGCAATTGCAAACATAATAATGCAAAATAATGGTAATTATTCGATCACATTGACGGATTCATATGTTGTATGCCCTTTTTTTTATTCATTTATTTTTTTTATTCATGTATAACATTTTTTTTAGCCCTGACTGTGAATCATAAAAGAAAACTATGAAGAAAACGTTTCCATAAATTGTAACCGAGAAGTAATCAATGGAAAAAATCGATGCGGCTAAGAAACAGCTCCACTCAAATTCAGTGCCTCACGAGCGACACTTTCCCATTATAGTTCTGCTGAAGAATGACAAATGGCACCCAGTCCACGCTTATTCATTAAATGAACGCCCCTCAATAGTGTAGCTAATTTTTTATCAATCCTGATTTATATTTATGGCTCTATTTTTCCATAATTTTCCTTTACTCTTTCTTACCACTAAGTACGTAGTTTAGAACTCTTATGTAGAGTACATGTTTAGGATAAAGGATGCGTATTAATTGCATGTATTTAAACACAAGGGTTACAATCAGATGAGTGGAAGTGACGAATGGCGGGATGTTCCATAAGAGGTGAGGAGAGATGACTGAAAAGTACTTCACGGTGATATTCTACAGGAGCGGTAGTTGAGGCAAGGAGTTTGACAGCAGAAATACGAATATTACAATTTTGTGAGAAGCTTTTAACTCTAATACGGGCAAGGTGAGTCTCTTGGACTCATCGCATCACATTTTTGAGAATCTTATTATGTTATTGAAATGTCAGCATGTTGTAATTTTTTTACTTCTTCTAATTGTATATTTCCTTTAAATCAGAGTAATTCAAACTTTTTTCGGAATCAAAGTAACTTAGGAATAATTTTTTCCCTGAATTCCCACAAATCCGAGCAAGGTGAGTCTGTTTGCACGAAATGTAAAAAGTAATGTGCATTTTACAAATATTTGGTTTGAATTGTCAAAATAATCTAAAATTATCACTATATACATGTAACGATAAATATTTGGTGTTTTAGGCAGTGAAAACAGAAACAATTAGTCAAAAGAGTCCACTGTACTCGCTGTTTGACTATGTATGAAACTATAATAAGTAATGTAAAACTTTTGTTAAACAAATAATAATCAATTTTATGTAAAATGATTCTAAGGTGCACAATACGTACAAATTGATGTGAAAAGTAATATTTTTCACTGTTTAATAGTGTAAATTAAAAGCAAAAGTTGAAAGAGTCCATTGGACTCACCTTGCCCGATTACGTCAGAAAAATATGTTTCCCGTATTAGGGTTAATGATATTCTCTGGGAGATGCATACGGGTATTACATGAAAAATGAAAGTGAGAATGGTACGGAGGCTTCCACTGTTTTTTAATGATCGTGTTCTCCTCAGCGGGATTCAGCGGCGTTGATTCATATTTGAGGGAAAACCGTTTCGCCTGCCTTCCAGCTAGCTTCACCAGGTCCTGAATGAAAAACAGATTATTTCTTTGTAGAGCATCAGTTAGCCGCGCTCCCATTGATTGGACAGGAATTTAGACTCGATTCTTAGAAGAGCCTCTCAAGTTTTGAAGCTAATGGACACCGTGTTCTGTATTAAAGTTCTCTGTGTTTTTCGGTATCTCGACAGCCTCCTTATTGGCCTTGTTGTCCCTCGAAAATTAATCAACGGAGCAAACATTTTTAGTGACATGTTGAAAAGTAAGAATAAATGAAAAATGGCAGGGAAGTTGATTATATTTTGGGCAGAGGTATGAGATATTACGGAAAGAAACGGAGTACGTAAATGAGGATTTAGAATAGTTGCACGAGAAGGAATCGATTCAATTAAATAGGAAATGAAGAGAAAATGGAAATAATGGAATTGGAAAAAGATATACGCCACCTTTACCAATTGAACTGAGATTGGTCTGAGGAGAGAAAAAAAAGCTGACTCAACGCGTTGCGTCTGCCAGCAGGGAATGAACATATCCATGTTCACCTATCGATTCTGCCTTCCTTCTGCTTGCCTCTAGCCCGAGTGGTTAGATTCCGCACTTAATATGACTCTTGATCTAGTACTGTTAATCTACTTTCTAAATATGAAAATTGTTGCGATAGCATAAGTGATTTATCATTATGACCAGGCACTGCTAATGGAAAATTAAATCCAATATCGGCTGCATAAAAGGGAACACCGGGCAAAGGTTAATTTTAGTGGAGGGTCGCGACCCTCCACTAAAATTAACCGAGGAATCGAACCGACCGGTCGGTTCGATTCCTCGATTCTTGGCCAAGAACCGGAATCGAAAGTGAGTACTTGCAAAGGTGAAAAATCGATTACGATTCCAGTAGTAATTCAAGCCACAAATTTATGTACGACCGCGTTTCCAACTGTCATTTGAGTTTTCGCGCCACGTAATCCTAATAACAAAACACATTACATATAGTTTCTAAGTAGCACATTACTTTCGGAGGAGCAAATGCCGACTTGGGAGCTTGTGACAGGTATATGGCCAAGATACAGTGATGCATTTGGAGAAGTACCCAAGGTCATCGTAGCAAACACTGTTGGAGCTGAAGTGGAAACTTATTTATCAGAGATGAATGCACCACCAAATTCCTTCCCTAAGAAATACTGGAAGACTTGCATCTCCTCCCCAAGGCTGAAACCAGTAGCGAAAAAGTTTCTTGCTACACCGCCATCCACTGCGTTCGGTGAAAATCTTTTTAGTTCGGCAGGAAAAATATGTGATGTAAAACGCTACAGGCTTGATCCTGACTGATTTTGAGTGAATATGATTTTCTTTCTGAAAAAAAAACATTTAAAATCTGTAAAAGGAGATTAACTTTGTGGGACATCATTGATAATGATAAGGTATTCACAATGAAAGATAGATATTAAAGGAGATACTTTTATTTTAAATTTAAACATGAGTGCTAATATTCTAAAGGAATAACTATGAGGTAGCACCACTTTTCAGGTATGTTCTATTTTGAAATTTATTTTTTATATTTTAATTGCATAGTGATGAAATGAAAGATGCTTTTGTCAACTGATTCTTTCACAGAGTAATATCTTTTTAAGTGGTTGTCTTGTTGCCTGGAATTTAGTGATATTTTTCTTGGAGCCTATGGCGTCAGAATCGATGGAATCGGTATCGGTAGAATCGGAATCGAAATGTCAGAATCGGAATCGTTAAAATTTTGGAATTGATCACTAGTTTTTTTCCATTGCATGGGAATTTACCACTTCAATTTCTCCCTTAATATGTAAATAGAAGATTTAAGGAAGCGCAGGATGAGGACATCTACCATAAGTAGTTCAACATGATGCAAGAGGCTGTGGATAATAATATATCGAGTTAGTTTAAATATTGAACAACGCTAATGCCAATAAAGCTCTAAAGCGACATGAATGACTGAAAGCTAAAATGAAAAAGTAACATGCAAGTGTTACTCGTGAGAATGAAACTAAAAATGCAAAAAAATTATAAGAAAATGAAAAAGTCATAATATTCATCAAAGATTTAGATGAATCATTTATAAGAGAGGTACAAAGAAATAGCAATGCAGTCTCCTCACTTTTAAATGAACGAGGGGTTAGTGTGACCAATATCCATAGAAATGTATTGAATTCCTATTTGAATCTTCCCTTATATCACGGCAAACACAACAAAGGCTTTACTTCAACTCCACCGAGAACAAATGCCGTCTATCTGTATTTGAAGCAAATCAGAAAAAGAAAATTAGAAAACTATATTCATGTGATTGCTACTTTCCAATGGCAAAGGCTTGTTAATTAAATTTAATTTATCATAGATGAAATTATAATTTCATATGTCTATTTTTGGTTCATTTAATTAATATTTATTCACAGTTCATTCGAACAAAATCTTCAAAACTCAAATAGGCGGCCACATTTGAATTTATGAAATGACAGCGAGTAAATAGTTTAAAACTTGTCCATAGGCATTAATAGATGATCGGAAGTATTAATTCCAAATTATGGTAGTTGCAAAATGACATGAGGTTAGCGCTCATATTTAGTATGTTGCAGCTTAGAGCGTCACTTCATTAGAAGTAAAAACGTAGCCCAAAACGATACCAAGAATATTATGTTGGCATCCGTGTTTTTTATTCGCAAAATTGTGGAAATGAACACAGAAAACCCATTATGAAGAGCTGAGACATTAGGATTATTCCATTACAGCTATGCGAAAAAAAGGCTTATTTGGAAAATCCCCGGGGCATAAAAAAGGGAAAGAGAAAGAGCGCAGAATTCCTTCACTTTCACCTCGCGGCCGAAATATCCCCCCTCACCCCCTCATTCCTCCCCCTCCTTCATATTTCACATCATCCCCCTCCCCGTTTCCCTCGAGCAGCCGACAACCTTGATCTCCTTTATTAAAAAACAAAAAGGTGAATCCCTTGCCCGCTGTTTGTTTTTTGCCACCACCGCCTCTTATAATATTCCGATTCGCACGTCTGTGCATTTACATTCGCAGCCGCTGTCTTCATTAATGTCGACGCCCCATCTCCACACAGATGATGCTCCTTCCTCAACACATTCCCGCCTCACTATCACTCACCTCAATCCGCAAACCCTTCACGCTCTCTGCCAACAACACTGCCGATATCGAACCCAAAGTGCAGGGTGCAGATCGAATATTTATACATATCTCATTGGTTTGAGAAAGAAGAAGCTACAACGTCAAAATTGCTTTCATTTAAAACTTACGAAGCACTTTTATTCAAGGGAGACCTTGGACGTTGGCAGCAGCAGCAGAGAAGTCAAGAGTAGTTCGAATGGTGGTGCTACCGAAAAATGATGAAGACAAATTCGATCGACCGAATAAGTAATGTGGAAGTGCTACGCACAGCGGGTGACGAGAGAAATCTTCCAAAAATGCGATGGAGAAGACGGAGCTAACGCCTGGAAGAGACTCTTGCCCAAACGGACCAATCAGAACGCACCTAGCCAAAGCCAAGGCCTATATAAAACGGGCAAAAGTACCTGCATCAAACACTTGAAGAACATGAAGACGCCAGCTGCAACGCCAGCGAAACTGTCATCATGAAGATGAATCGACTCGGAGGTCAACCCGAAAACATTGCTACGCTATCTTAGGATTGTTGATCAGTGATGATGACCACTGCCGCAGCGAGGGGGGTTTTGGGGGTATACCCCCCCCCCCAGAGCTCAGAGACATTTTTACGTTTAATCCATGGAACTTAATGGATTAGTGTTACTTATAGAATAGTGTTAGGATTAATCAAATATCCCTCAAAAATCCGTAAAACTCGCGATTTTGAACCATTAATCTTAAAATTTTCTGGAGGAGGGCCCCCGCAACGCCCACTTACCCTGGAGGGTATGCAATACCACCACACTCCTAAGTATTAGTTGCGCCTGAAAACCTCCCTAGCCTTAATTCCTAGCTGCATCCTGATGATGACTGTAATGTTAGCCGCTAATTTAAGCATGTTTTTCCCTTCTTCCGCTCCGCGGTGAGAAGTTTCAAAACGAGAGCCAAGATGAGGGCAGACCGGACTCCAATTTGGATGAGAATATATGCACAAGAATACGTAATCAACAATTTGTAAACATACTTGACTTCTTATCTTTTCTACGCATTCGTGGACAGAAACCTGAGGTGAAGATAACGCTCACTCCATATTCAGCAATCGAAATCTCCACTCTTTCCCAGCAGCACGAGAAATCGAACCCAAGTACAGGGAGTAGATTGAATATTTATTTATTCCAGCCGGACTGATGCACAAAAATAATCCCCACACTTCGCTTCCACCAAAAGAAATTAAAACATCTAGCCTCGAAATTACTCCCTTTTAAAACCGGTAAAGTATCGTTTAATATTCAAAGTAAACCTATTTAACACTAAAGATCTAAAACCGAACTATTCTAAGATTACCTAATTTATATTCACTAACGTCTCCCATAAGTTTCCCTGACAATAACCAACACTTCATCTAAAAGCGAACAAGTAGTATGAATCTTTGATGAAGGTGAAAATTGCCACGTAAAAACTTTAAATTAACTTTTCAAGGATACTAATGACATGAATGAATTACTTTCTGAATCAGCTCTTGACTGTTAATCACGAAATTTATTTCAAAGTGTAAGATTTAAGACCGCTAGTGGTCCGTCAGAGGAAGTACAGGGAACAGAATTGAAAGATTTTGTGAGATAAAGACCATTCTTTTATTTATCCCCAAGTTGATGTTGCTCTCTCTACATCCCGCGGTTGACTCCCCGCTGCCAAGCTGCTTACCCTCCCAAGTCCACCTTAGGCGTCCCCACGTGATCGGCATTCACCTCTCCGATTCGTTGCCATCGCCGTGGCGTGTGAGGCTCGTAGGTCGCTGATGTTGCAGTACCTATTGGTGGGAAAGGAGCGACCGGAAACCAGAGGGATGTGCAGGTAAGGTGCAAGCAGAGGAAAGGGACTGAGAGAGCGTGGGATGCTTAGGTAGGTGCTTTCAATATGAAGAGACAGCATCCGGCAGCCATACATCATCCTCCCGCAAAACAAAATTGGACACACAGTGGACAATTTTTAAAAAAAGAAGACATTCAAGATGAAATACCACAATAAACCCAACACTCAATAAAACGTCAGTAAACATCATACAATCCCGTAATACATAATCATTCTGACCCTTGGATCAACAATACAAAGATGAAATACTAATAAACCCAGCATCAATAAAATTTCATTAAACAATGTTCAATCTCACAAAACACAATTTATTTCTTATTATTACGTGGTCGCAGGTTATATGCACCCTCGACTCTCTCCTCTTTCACCACACTTTCTGCTGGCACACTCACATTTTCACAACTAACGTCTTCGTTCTCCGAGCGTGGTCCGGCTTGGCCAGCCGCTCGTGACCTCAAGGGATAGGGGGAGCGCGCGGGGAGGGTTGATGAGATAAGGGAATTGTCGTCTGCATCGGTGCTCCCGCAGTCTCCGCGGCCTTCCGCGGAATGCGCTTGCGCACGGAATGGGGAAGCAAGGACGTTGGTATCCTCTTCGCGGCCTTCTCTGGGACGTGCGTTATCACTCTCGCTGGTCAGGGGACTCGCTGGGGGCACTGATGAGATGGAGGGATAAACAACACTGGGAAGGGGAAAACAGGGGGGGTCTTCCACACTTGGACAGGGCGCACAGCTAGCTCCTTCGTCCTCCGTCGTCTGGGTTTTCCGTGGGCGCCCTCGACGTCGCTCCTGGAATCTGCTAGTTGAAGTGGGAGGGGAAGTACCATGATACGGTTTAAGCCTATTTTTGTGAACAACAACATTTCGAAAGGGAAGCTTCAACCGCACATTCGTGTCCGAGAGAACTTCAATCACTTTGTATGGCCCCTTCCATGGGCAATGAAACTTCTTAACTCGGCCTGACTTAATTTGGGCATCACTCAAATATACATACTGCCCACACATGTACTTCACATCCCTGCATTTTTTATTGTACTGAATCTCTCGCGTTCTCTGCGCACTCCTGCAACTATTGCGGCACTTCGACCTCACATCCATCAGGATTTTCCGAAGACCCGTAACATAATCGCCGACAATCTTTTTACTCTCTCTGTCCAAACACTCGAAAGGGGTTTTCATTGGAAACCCGAATACAACTTCATGTGGCGAACATGTTGTACTACTATGCGTGCTAGTATTATATGCTGTAGTTGCATATTGGAGTAATACATCCCAGCTATTGTTTTTAGAGTTTACGTAATGGCTAATCATAACCGCAATTGTTCGATGAACCCTCTCAATTCTCCCATTGCATTCCGGATGGAAGGGTGTTGTGCGTAACTTCGTAATCTTCAGTAATCTACACATATTTGTAAACAGTTCAGACATAAAATTAGACCCCTGATCGCTCAAAAGCTTACTTGGCACACCAAATTTCAAAACCCACCTATTCACGAAAGCCTCAGCTACAGTCACTGCCGACTGATCCGCCAAGGGGACCATGACCAAATACCGCGAAAAATGATCTAATATGGAGAGAATGTATCTGTTTCCACTCTCCGTCACGGGTAGGGGTCCTACCACATCGACCGCTACGAAATCAAAAGGGGCTTCGGCTTCAGGTAGCTTCTGCAAAGGCGCTCTCGTTCTACCATACGGGCTACGGCGATTGCATGACACACACTCTTTCACCAACCTTTCAACATGCGCTCGCATTTTAGGCCACCAATAGAGAGATTCTATTCTATTGAATGTTGACTGCGCACCTGCGTGGCCAAACAAAGGGTGCTCATGATACTGTCTGAAAACATCTAATCTCATTATCTCCGGAACCACTAGTTTCAATCCATTACGCGTATCTTTGTATAAAAACCCTCCCTTTTCTTCGAAACCTTGTGATGAACGCCACTGTTTACACTGCATATCCCTTACTTGCATTTTTGCTACGTCATCATCAAATATGGTGTCGACAAGCCTCACTTTACGACTCAAACAATCCAAACAAAATTACTTGCATCCGTGGAGAGGATAAAGGGTTTGTTAAAATCAGGGTATACAAGTACAGGGCTACAAGTCAGTGCATCCTTCAAAACACCCATTGCGTGTTGACAATCCGGTCCCCAGATAAACGCTGTCCCCTTCTTCAAAAGCCTTGTAAGGGGCCTGGCCAGCTCGGCTTATCGATCGACAAAGCGTCGGTAATAGTTGGCTAGACCGAGAAAAGATTGCAACTCTTTCACATTCGTTGGGGTTGGGAAGTTTTTTACCGCATCAATCTTTCCCGGGTCAGGCCGCACACCCTCTTTCGAAATAATATGGCCGAGATAATTTACCTGTACTAAGGCAAAGTGGCATTTTTCAAATTTCAATGAAAGTTTTGATTCCCTCAATTTTTCGAAAACTCGTCTCAATCTCTCTGAGTGTTCTTTAATTCCGCTACTGAATACAATAACATCATCTAAATATACTAAACACTGTAAGGGTTTTAATCCGCGGAGCACTCCGTCCATCATTCGCTGAAAGGTAGCAGGGGCATTTCGCAAACCAAATGGCATTCTAGTGTATTCGTAGTGTCCACTCTCGACAACGAAACCAGTTTTTGGCTGCGATTCAGGGTGCATGGGTAATTGATGATACCCGCTGGTCATGTCTAAGGTCGTGAAATATTTACACCCCCCCAAATAATCAAGAGTATCGACGATATTTGGAATCGGATAGACATCGGGTGTTGTGATGGAGTTCAATTGCCGAAAATCTACACAAAATCTAAAATTTGGCTTCCCATCTGTGGATTTCTTGGGCACGATAACGACTGGTGATGCCCATGGGCTTTCACTAGGTGTAATTATCCCAGCCTCAAGTTGCTCTTGCACAAATTTCTCTACCAATGGCTTCTGATGGTACGGAGTGCGGTATGGGCGACGATATTTGGGCTTTACCTCATTAGTAGGTATGTGGTGGTACGCGATATCTGTCGCAGGTAGATTTTCCTTATGACTAAAAAGGTCACAAAACTCCTCCAGGACAGGCCTCAATACATTCACCTCATCAGGCGATAGGTGACTTAGCTTGTCAGCAAAATTTAATTTATCGGTGACATTTTCTGTCGTCCCTAATTGGCCAACTCTTACCACATCACTTTCGCCCGCCAACCCTGTAACTAGCTCGTCTACCGTAGCCAATAACGTCCCCTTTGGAAAATTTAAATCCTCTGTCCCAAAATTCGCCACTTGAAAGATAACAGAGTTATCTTCACCTACGCTGCTCAAACTACGAGCCACGGCACACCCCTCAACGTCCGGAATTATGGGTTCCACAATCACTTCGCGACCCTGAAAGGAGGTTTCACTTACAATTGTTGTTCTAATTACTTTTTCGCTACGCGGCGGCACAGATATAGCATTTTCTAACCTCAACTCTACATTTTTAATAGTTTTTTCGTGTCTTTTAGAACTACTCTCCTTCTTATTAGGGCTAATCTCGTCCTTCAGGTCCTGTTTCTTCTCTACTAGTTCCCCTGTTAATGGCCAACTATTTTTGCCAACACAAAGTTTACCCCCACTCACATCAATTGATGCCCCATATTTCTTAAGAAAATCCAAACCTAAAATCCCGTCAAATTCTGCAACTCGCTCAACCACTTGCATATTTACATCATACTTCACTGCCCCCACACAAAAGGTCACTTCTTTCTCCCCGTAATTCCACATTCTTCCCCCAGCAATACCCAAAATTCTGACCGCAGGTGCTCTGATTTTGTCTGTTCCACATACAGCGCGCCTGATTAGGGAAATCTGAGCCCCCGTGTCTATAAGCATTTTACATTTTCTTCCTAAAATATTAACTACTGCCACCAAATCGCATGAATCCCCTCTACTGCACACACGAGGTAGGATTACACTTACCAGGGGCCGGATTCGGCGGCTCTTCCGGCCCCAGCGCCGTTTAAATCTCCCGCCTGTTGGACCCCGCTGCGGCTCCTACAATCACGGGCCAGATGATCTCCCCTTCCGCAGATAAAACAGCGCCTTCCTCGGCTGCACTGCTTGGAAAGGTGACCGGGCTGCCCGCAGTTGAAACAGACGCGCTGGCTAGGGGCATGGAATACTCGGCGGGCGGGTGGTCCATCCCTTGGTCCCTCCGCCGGCCTCCTCTCAGTCTCCTGGATCCGGATGGCGTTAGCGATGGCAGCATCGAAGGTCTCAGGGGCAGTCAGTCGACACTGATGGCCAACCTCCCCAGTTAGCCCACGTAGGAACGTGTCGAGCGCCCGCTGATCCGCCTCGACACGTCGCTCCGCCACTCGTTCTGCTGGGCCCTCAGTGGAGTAGGTTCGCGCATTTATCGCCCGCACTCGGTCAGCGAATGCCTCAATGCCTTCGCCCGGTGACATGCGGAGGTTCGACAACACCTCCCGGAAAAACCGCGCGCTCTTTTTGGAGCGGTACCGCGCCGTAACGAGAGCCTTAAAAACTTCGTACGAGTCTGCCTCGCGGCATTCGTCTTTACTACGAATGAAAATATTAGCGTCTCCGAGCATATGCAGCTTAGCGACTCGCAATCTATCGGCATCGGACCATCCACCGAGATCTGCGATTCCCTCCAACTTTGAAAAGAAGGCGTCGACATCCTCCTCGACTTTTCCCGAAAACTCGCCAACCGCCGTGAAATATGCGAGCTGTGGTCGAGTTTCTATCGTGGTTGCCGCGCTGCTATCCTTCAGCCTCTTATTTTCCGTCTCGACCACGCGGAGTCGTTCGCACAGTTCGTTCATGGCCTGCTGGAGCTCCACCTCTCGTCCACCTAAACTGATTCGAGAAGACATGGTCTTATCTTCTGATATGTATCCTCCTCTGACTAAAATCCGACACTTCCGACACCAATGTAAGATTTAAGACCGCTAGTGGTCCGTCAGAGGAAGTACAGGGAACAGAATTGAAAGATTTTGTGAGATAAAGACCATTCTTTTATTTATCCCCAAGTTGATGTTGCTCTCTCTACATCCCGCGGTTGACTCCCCGCTGCCAAGCTGCTTACCCTCCCAAGTCCACCTTAGGCGTCCCCACGTGATCGGCATTCACCTCTCCGAGTCGTTGCCATCGCCGTGGCGTGTGAGGCTCGTAGGTCGCTGATGTTGCAGTACCTATTGGTGGGAAAGGAGCGACCGGAAACCAGAGGGATGTGCAGGTAAGGTGCAAGCAGAGGAAAGGGACTGAGAGAGCGTGGGATGCTTAGGTAGGTGCTTTCAATATGAAGAGACAGCATCCGGCAGCCATACAAAAGTCAATTTATTATAATATTATTTTAAAGGAGTCAGTCGCATTTAATGATCTCTCCCTATTCACTGGGAAACAGAAAGTAGTAATGCGCTTTCAATGCCTATCTCTTAGGTTAAATAACTAGACGGAAGTCATGGGAATATAAATGGAGCCTTTTACCCTTAGTGAAGGAAGATTCAAGACACGTGTGAGTTCAGCGATGACGCATTCACGCCCGCTCCAGTAAGTCAAAGCTCTGCGGAGATTATGAATGAATATTTTCGTTCTTTTGTCTCCAATTAAGTCCAGCAGGTGTTGACTCATCACAACCCAACATTCCACTCAAAAGTGAGCTGCTAGTAAATTCCGAATCTCATGGACACTCTCACTTGTACGCGCGCTGCTGAAATTGCGTCGCTACATTTGGGGCATAAACGAGACAGGAGCAGAGAACATCACGCGACCCCCCTCGTATCCTTAACTGTGAAGAATTTTCCAAGCGGCGGTGAGATGACGTCACTCACTCCATGACGACGATCCGCATGAATAAAAGCACCGAGGAGCAGCGCAACAAACAAATGAAATGCGAACGACGACGAGTTTATTCCTCTCGATTAAAAAAAAGTAGCAGCGCGTGGCGTTTGCTTTAACCCCCCCCCCCTCCGTCCCCTTGGTGATGAACTATTGAGGCCCAATAACAGAGAGGAGTTGATACAATGAGTGCTTGCCTCGCAATTTCAAAACGAAAAACAAACAAAGAGTTCGTCTCTCGGCGCCTTCCCATTCCGGGCGATTCATTCCAGCCTCATTCATTATTTGCCACTTCAACACGCCCTCCCGTGGACTGAGACTGACACATGTATCCCTCCACAACACTCAAACGCACTCGGAACAAAAAGGAACTGATGAGAATTACTCACTCGCACACCTCTCTGCCTCCCATTCCATTTAAGACCCACTCTATTTCGCGATGATGGGAAATATTAACTGGCCATCGGTAAAAACAGAAAATAATCCACACGGCACCCTGAGATCCATCCACGGGGTGCCTGAGAGGTGGAACACCCCCATGCAAAAGGGGATGCTTCATTGTTATAGGGAAAGTAATGATAACAGTAATAATGTCAATAAATTCCTGGGATGTACCTATCTTGACCCACCTACTCCTTCAGAATCTTAAACGGGAAGGATACGGATTCAAATGAATTGGACAGACTGTCATGGCAACTCATAAACAAGTTCCGATGTCTACATGGCAAAGCTTCTGTAACAAAGCTGTATATATCCAGAAAGGAAGGAGGTAGAGGCCTATTAATAAATAAACGATTATGGTATTCCCAGGAATAGGCCATGAAATATACTCTGAAAGCATAAAAAGATACAACAATGAGAACTTAGGCTGCAGTTGACGTCAGTTACGGTCCACTGAATCTTGCAGATAAAGATTACCGGAGATAACTACCGATTCTATCCCTCCAGGAACAAGAATAGATATCCAAAACACTGTATAGAAAATTTTGATCGGTAATGCAAGAATATTGGAAGCATAAAAACGCATCGTTACAATAGATTCTAGATAGCTTCCTCTATCCTGAGAGAGTATAATAAATTTAAATCACCAACGGATGAAGATAAGTAAATTATTACAACTCACCCATTAGTAACAGTTGCAGAGCGAATAACTTATCATTGAGTCGAAATATAAGTAAGAAGAAATTATGAATAAAAAATAATAATGATTAACGGCGTAAGAAAGAGATAGTCAGTGAAACAGTGGAAAAGGGCTTCCCTCAAAAAGAAGGATCAGCATACAGCTGAAAATACGAGTATAAGATGAAGTAAAAAATTCATCAGATGCTACTCATGGAATATGATTCTCTGAGGAATGTATGCTTGGATTGGTTGGACGCTGGCAGCAGCGGAGAAGTCAAGAGCGGATTCGAAATGTGGCGGTGGTGCTGCCGAAGAATGATGATGATAAAATGGATGGGTCCAGTCATAGTCGACTTATGATGATGATGATGAATCATTTACATGTGCACAATTATGTGGGTGGTCTGAGCTTCCGCTGAGGAAAAACCACTCCGCAAAACACAGGCATTGAAAACACTTACGTAGTTAACGATTTTTATTTCTCCTGGTGAATACTACTGACGAATATTTCTCGGGTTCTCAGCCAGGTTAATGCTTTTTTATATATAAGCTTTTTATTTACTTACGTTTAAAGATAAAATCATGCAAGTCCTGCAAATAATCTTAAAATAACCTTAAAAAAGGCGAAAAAATGGAATACAAATGCCAAAAGAACATAAATACTCGAGTACAATGTAGGGCACTCGGAACTCAGTTAGGGTCGCACTCCTAATGAGAATAACTCACCCCAACCTCTCTCCAAATATTCATTCCACTTTGCACCCACTCTACATGACGGTAATGGGAATTATAAAATGGCCAACGATAAGAACAGATTTAAATGTAGGTGTCCATGTAATTTTCTATTTCAATGATGTCCGTTTTGAGGAGCTGGGCAGTGGGCTAATCGTTTGCCTGCTGATTGCTGGTGCTCATTTGCGACACTTGTGAACGATCAGGATCTTCTGTGCGATTGATTGATTGCTGACGGGATCACTCGGACGAACATCACCGCCTTTTCGGCCCTTCGGGACCGATGTCGGTCTTTGGCCACACAGGTCCGAATTCTGTCGTCGTCCATCGCGATTAAGGTTGGTGGTTGGTCATTTAGTACCGAAGTCTTTGGCTCATCGTTTGCGATCGAAGTCATTAACGTTCGAGAAAATTTTTACATTCATTTACAACTAAAAACGGTCGCTCGCAAATGAAATCCTCGATCAAACGCAAAGTCTCGGACAATCATTATTTTTCCTCAAATGGCATTAAGGGTATGTGGAATCATCCTCAAATCATCATAGAGATCATCGATGAAATTTTACAATGTTTTATATTTAACATAAAGCAATATCTTGAAGTCACGCCTCTAACTATTAAATTTTATAATTATGGAGTTAAACTCTAAATTATAAATACGAAAAAACATGCACACATATATAGTGAACGACATCATACCGATTGACGGGAAGAGAGACCAACGGTCGACCATTTTCAATTGGCTCACTCATGGCGATGGACATCATTGAAGCAACTGAATTGGCCCATCGCCTGCCACGAGGTTTCAGGTTGCTGAATGAAATGTTGAGTAAGATCTCCTCCGTGCGCTTAGAATATTTCAAGGTGATGACGTATGTTTTAAACCAAATCTATGCCAACGAATGCGGTTTTGGCGAATTCTCTTCCAAACTCTTAAAAGTTATGATTTCGTTGTTAGTCGACGAGAAGGTAATGCCGAATTCCAAAATTCGTTCTCAGAAGTAAGTGGCAAAATTAGGAACTCAGGCAAAGCATTGGCTCTTCTGGAAGATGGCGTCGGTGCGGTTAAAGTTGGAAGGAAAGGTGAAATAAGCATCCAATAGGTGTGTCTACTTTCTACGCCTCCCCCTCCGCCGATTAAATTGGTTCTCCGTTTCTCCGCATCCATCAAATCCGGGTTTTGAATCAGAAGAGAGTAATATCGTCGCAACCGGCTGAACTACTGCACAGTTGCAATTTCATAGCAATGCGCCATTTTCTCGCGTGACCTGAGTGCAACTTGATGAATTGGCAAGTGAAACGTCTGCTTAAATTTCCTCATATCCTCAGTTTCCCTACTCCACTCAATTCAGGTCAAAGAATGCCCTGCACCTCGCGTAACATTCCGGATTCTGTTTTTCGATAATCAACCGCTAAAAACTAGACATGCATTTCATAAAGGGCTGCGAAATATATTTGGGGAACGTACTTCACATTCACTGATAACAGTGATGTCATCCATTTATAAAAATTCAAGGCTCTCAGGAAGTTAAAATGTGCACTAAGTGTTCATGAGACATTTTCGAGTAGTTAGTTGATGATTTGGTTGAATAAGCATTGCTCAAAATCATCGGTCAGAAAAAATTTTGTTCTGTGACGATCATTTCGTTGACGATAATAAAATTATATACGAGTATGTTTCGATCGTTTTCATAAATCCCTTGAACCTTTGACTATTTTTTACCTTAAGCATTATTTGAGCTCATGGTAATCTTTCCTTTGAAATTTGCCACGCGAGGTTTAACTGAATTTGCAGAATGCAATACCAAATATAGTTTTACAAGTCCGGTAATAATCCATGATTAAAGTAAAAATGGTAATATCCACATTATTTTATTTATCACTTAACCGACCGCGGTTTCGACCATTGTTTCGGAAGTGTCGAAACCATGGTCGATTAAGTGATGAATAAAATAAATGGTTTCGACACTTCCGAAACAATGGTCGAAACCGCGGTCGGTTAAGTGATAAATAAAATAATGTGGATATTACCATTTCTGCTTTAATCATGGATATAGCATTATTCCTCAAAATTAAGCCTGAAACGATTGTATACGTCCGGTAAGAATGTCCAAAAACGGCATTGCTAAGAAAATTTTATGCTAGATCTGATCATTTCGTCTTATTTGTAGTTTGGGCTTCTAAATCCGAAATTTGTCAGCAATATGTCACGGTGTAAAATTGGGTTAATGCAAAAAGCATTTAAAAAAAACATTTTTTGCAGTTTGTGTGAAAAGCTAAAATGAATCAACTTTTTGAAAAAGATTCTCAGTCCTAAGTTATTTTTGACAAATTTCAAAGCTAAACGTGGGAGCACAAGCATTAGTTTAAATTGAATATTTTTTGCCATCGCCATAAAAAAATTATTTTTCCTCCCTTGATCTCTAGGTAGAGACCATTTCGAAATAAAAAGGGTAGGAGTTTAAAGGGTCATAACGCAGCCAGTAATGATTACACGAAGGTCAAATTTGTGTCTGTTCAAAGGCAGTTTTGTTTTACATAGTTTGATTTTAAAACTTTGTTGCAATTTGCATCAATGTTTTTTTTCCGCAATATTGAAACGAAAGTCCTTTTTAGGACGAAATGTATCTTTGATGTCACGTAACTTCATAGCCACCCTGTGCTTTATAAAGTTTCTTTTACATCCAATAAGGATTTTTTTCCATGAAATAACAAGGCTTCAGATTTTAAACCTATCAAACAATTAACGTTAAAAGGTATTCAGCTCAGTAAAAACACTTGTCATCCGATCATGGCTACTAGAGTCTTGATAACGGCACGAGTTGCCGAAACCATGGTCGGTTTAAATAAAAGTGTGTGAAAACAGACAAGTGACTTGAAACGTATTTTCGAAACTGGTAAGTGTATCGCCACGGGAAAAATCTGAGGGACAGATCGGTAAAATTGTAGTTATACTGCGGTAAAATACTTATCTTAAAATAGAAAGATCGTAATTACTGTAAATACACGAAAAAGCGAGTCGCGGAGGAGGACATCTGTTCACAGACGGATGGAGAGCGGCTTCGGCGTCGATCCATAAATTTTGAATATTCAGGATTGATAACTCTTCAACTTGTTGCAGCCAGTATTTTTCCTAAGAAACACTCGTTAAGAAGTTTTGCAGTGGCGATAGACTCGCCGATCTCGTAGATAATATTTTTTATTTGATTACATAAGATATAGAAAAGTGCTAAATATTTTATTTGGACAGTTTTTTATTTATTTAAAATAGAAGAAAACCTAGCGAACTGAGGACTTTGTATTAAACCTAAAAATGATGAAATTACACGCCAAAAAAATTTCCATACTTGCATGTTCCGCCTAGGAGTTTGAAATAGGGGCTCTTTTATCAACATTAAGTTGTTGAAATAATATTCAAATTTCGCCGAAATGCTTGCTATAGAATGCTTGTTATGCAAAATAGAACAAGCTTTACAATGAAACTTATTTTGTATTCGTCTAATTTTTTTTTACTGAGATATGAGCTCTCAAACTGAAAATTTTCAAAAGTATAGTAAAGTTGTTACCAAGGCTGTCAGTCGCTTGATTCCCTTAGTGAACATAACTGAGCAAAACTTACAGTGGTCTAAACATTTTAGCTTAGAGTAGGTACTCAATACAATTCAAAAGATAGTTACCCTTTCCTCGTTAGGTACTTCTTTTCTCGTAAATATGATTTCTCCTTTGCAATTCAGGTCATTTCCTAACGGCGAAAGTGCTAGCACATTAAAAATACCGCTCAAAAACCCGTCGCGGACGTTAGTGATAGAAAGACATGGAAAATCCAGAACAATTATGCGGGATATCGCATATCTTTCGCAGTTTGTAATCATATTTCATCCGCCTGCCCTCTTTCCCCTGCACGGTGCCCAACAACTAATACGGCCATGCATCAGGGTCTAACGAGAGGTTTGGGGCGAAGTTGTCCACATTCAGAACGAGAAACTTCTTCGCCGAGGCATGAAATGCTCCCCCAAAGAAAGGGAAAGGACGAGCTAAAACGCATTTAAAGAAACAAGTGTTTCAATGGACTCATTACCAGTGATGTGATGTAAAGAAGACAAATGTAATTGAATTACTGTACACGATTACATCTTTGTTAATCTTAACCTATAAATGACTCATTTTTAAAGAGGTAATTTTTAGCTGTAATCTACTAAAATGCTATTGAGAATAATCGTTACCTGTTTGTGATAAAAGCTGAAAATTTGATTTAGGCGCCCGCTGATCAAAAGCCAGTCTCAGAAACAATAACCTCATCCACTGCTGTCAATTTTTGGCCGAGCATATTTATCTATGCCTTATGCGCCTAAACATAACATTTTTGATGCTATTCCTTGAAATTGTACTAAATAATTATGAAAATGCCGGTTCGAATGTTATTATTCCATGTATGAGAAAATATTGTCAGGTATTGCATCATGTAAAGGAGCAAAATTAAAAGTTATTTCAATGGCAAATGTAATATTTTCGATTGCTTTTTCAGAGATTATTTCGTAATTTTAATTACTTACAAAATTTGACGAATAAATTTTAATAAAGCCCGATTACCTTTGTTCCATAAATTTCCTCATATTATACATTAACAAGTGATTCAGTTGTATGGTATGTTTGCGAGGGCGTTGGTGGAAAGAAATCTATAGATCCCAATGGATCTCAGGAGAGTTTCTCGGCTAATTCCAAGAAGAATAGCCGCTTGATGTTTTTTTTCTAATGAAGCAGAAATTTATCAACAGCAAGCTATGGGGGACGCTCACCATCACATCAGCTCTTGCGTTGCGCACGTCAAAATAAAATAAGAAAGTAATCGTGGAGGGCCTTTTATTGATTTTAATTCATCTGCGTAGCCCGGATATGACGAAAATCGTCTATTTGAAACTAGATTAGAGGAGATAGGCTCACTCTCTCATCAATATTCATCGTGCCGCACCGTCATGTTTCCTCAAGCGACGTGTGGTAGTGACAACACTTCTACTTTTAAACTGCTAAGACTGTTAAAAACTGTTAATGGCCCCAGCAGGTTTTGCTGCCATGCGTGAAATTAGTACCAGGGCTTCACCCATCGCCTGATTCGATCTGCGTGCAAAAGCGTCCGCGGCTAATAACGTGATGACCCTGCGGATAAAGCTTTGTGCTACTGACCGAATGGGCTGAGGCACCCATTCCGTATGAAACCTTTGGACAACAACAAATAAATTATTCCGAGAGCGAGATGGCTCAGGAAAAAGAAACTTGACCCCCTATCCTTAATAATTCAACGTCGCACGCGTGCAGCTCATTTTTGGATGGCATTTACCCTCACATATCCCTTCCAATTTGTAAAATCAGCAACATTTCTCAATTGACAACTGTGATAGTGACTGATGAGTAAAATATGAAGTAATTCTTCTCCGGCTAATCAATGTACGTTAATTCTTCTCGAGATTTCGACCGTTTTAATACGTTTTGTATCACCAACGTTTCAATTTACGACTCGCTCATCGTCATCAGGGTTCTCAATTCTAGTCATTAGCTACAGCTCAGATGGATAATTAATAATCCAGTCATTCTTAAAGGTAGTAACATCAAACCAAATGATCCGTCAAAAAATGTGCATTTTCCTCTTTCATACAGACAATCTGAACTAATTGCCATTTTATGCTGCAAAATGAAATTTTCTTCATAATGCCGCCATTTTAATTATGATTAGGAATAAGAAATAGTTATCTTTTAAACAACAAGTATTTAAGTTGTATTTTTCCAAGATATTACGCTTAGTTAGAAGGTGTTAACAACAGCAAAACCTTCCGTATTCTTGTCAAGTCAAAACTCGTTATTGCTTATGGCGACCATTTATGGCATTTAAAGTTAGTGGGTTATCCTTCGATTGGTCTCATAGGCAGAAGGCGTAAAGCGGATATGAATTGTGACTTTATCTCTCCCTTCTCATTTTGAAAAATCGCAGAGAATCCCGCATACCTTCCCCTCAAAGAAGGACGCCACAGGGGCACGGTTCCAAGTCCAATTCGACCGACGTAGAAGTGCAATCTAATTTATTCTTCGGAGTACGGGCCTCTAAAAAATCCTCCGAAAATATTTTACCTTCAACCTAGTCCAGACAAATTCAGCTAAGAGTTTGAGGGTGGAATGGACTTCACTATTAAAATATAGCAAACGCCCTAAAAATCGACACATGTTTTCGGATGATTTGCTCCTTTTATTATCAACACCTCTTATTGAACTATACACAAAGTTTTTATTAAGTACAAATTTATTATTTCTACGTCTTTGAAAAAATTTTTTGCATCTTAAATATCCGTTGTAATATTGATGAACATTTACTAGCTTTATCGATCTCGTATCCATAACACATGTTAATGAGGGAAAAGTGTTCCATTTGCCTCTAATTCCAGCTCCGAATATCCTAAAAAAATATAAGTTAAATAGCTATTTTGCGAAAAAAAGTTTTATCGAGCTGTAATATGCTAGCTCTGTAATAGTCCTGATGCACAACTGAAATGACAAATTTAAAAAAACAGAGGAAACTAACTTATAGTTCAACAAACCCCCAAAAGGATTGTGACAAAATGAATTTTATTTGTTCACCCATTATAAGCCAACGTTGCTTCTAAGTAACATCAAAAATATACATATTATCAGCTCTATTCAGGAAAGATTTCAACTGCGTGTTACTTTGTGCTGTAAAAATCAATGGCGAAATATGTAACTGCCACAATAATTGTGATTGAGTAGAAAATGTTCACATTTTTATAATGAAAAGCATTGAAATTTAATTTCTCTCAGAAGCAACAATGGGTACGAAAGGGGTAATTCTTCTATCCACGTCGTTACCAATTATTACCCATAAAAACTCTCTTAAGAAACGAGAGGAATTCTTTAAAACAAATCAAGACGGAGAAATACTTTGAAAGAGAAAGGAAAAATACATTGAAGGTAAATGAAAGCAAACATATTGTGCGAATATCATAAGAAAGAACCACTCGCTTTGGAGTCAAGGACAGAGACGGGTAGGAGAGGAAGGACTGTCCGACTCAAAAACATCTTCTCGTGGGAATATGGAGCGGAGGAGGGGAAGCGGTGGAACCCAAGGGAGAGACAGCTCTTCTCATGTCCGGAAGAAATCCACTCATGAAGAAATTCGAGACGACGCACAGTGGGCTGAAATCGAAAAAAGCTGGACAAAAGTCCAAAATGACGTTTTTTGAGATAGAGACTTCAAACTTGGCGTAAATACTTATGAATGATTACCAACTATAGGTCTATGTGCCATTTTACAGCAATACGGTCCGTTACTGAGATACAGTGGCCCAAACATGGACAACTTTTTAAAAACACGCGCGGTCTCGTTTTTCTTCAGAAACCTTTGAATTTAAGCAGGTGGTGTTGCGTTTGCATGATTTTTATGAAATAAAAAACGCAATATTCCTTTGACTTGATGCTTTGCCTATACTTTCCGTGAATTTTGAAGATTTTGGTTCTCATTTGACTAGTTTTACAACGCAAAATGGCGGACCCGTTTTTCACGTGAAATTTGACATAAAGTAGACATTATCTTTCGTTTACGAAATATATAACTCGGGAAATTCACATCACGGTGTAAAGTAGAGATTTCTCAAGAACACTAAGCAGAAATCTTGGAAAAAAGTCTGCGACGAAGAAAATGAGAGCGATTTTTCGATCGCGAGTCAAGGCTGAGCTACACGCCGCGGGACCCTGACGCTCGGTAACCGAGGTCGATGTTCCAAGTTTTTTTAAACTTTATTCTTGAAAATCGTCATATTAAGCACAGAACCTAGTCATTAATGACCTAAAACACTATACTGATGACATTAGCAAGGATTATGGTTCGACCGAATTGACCATTTAACGCGTTACTCGAGTGGAAATGCTTGGGATTGGATATTTGTCGGAACCATTCCTCGTATAATAAATATGCTTCGGGTATTGAAGTAGGGTTAAAAGATTGATTTGGCATGCTAAAGAGAAAGAAAAACAAACTATTTTCGCGAAATGCAACTACCGTTACCCTTTTTCATTTCTACCCTCGCCGAGGTGGGTCGCGCGGAGAGGGGCGTTTTATGACAACGTACAGCCTTTGAAGGTATTCAACAGATTCTTTCCCCAGTGTTTTTCATTTTTTAATCTTACCAAGATGTATACAATGTTTTAGTGAAAATGAAAAAACTTAAATTTAAATTCATTATTTTTATGTTATTATAAAATATAAAATGAAGAGTTAACCTGACCAGGTAAAATTTCAGTTTCGGTCGTCCATCTTCAAGACAATATGCGTGGCAACATGTCCAATAAATGAAAATTCGAAATCCAATCATATATATGCATCGGAAAATTGTTTGATAATGTTTTGCTCTATTCGTAAAGGGATATTTAAATTAAAATACAATATAGCCGCAATGGAAATCCATGTATCACTTTAACTTACAAATAAAATCAATGCGGAATCATAAATTGCGATATAAATACTATAGTGGTCTTGTATGTCTCACATAATTGTTCTTCCTTAAAGTCACTGAATTGTATTTTTTTCATTTAAAGTTTCTACCATGAATCCTCCGATGAACTTATATCGTCACTACCGTCTGATCCCTCTTCTACACTATCATAAAAAAATCAGCAGATCTCTTTAATCTTGTGGCATTTCCTTCGGTCTCCTCGGACTTGATAGGATGGTGAAAAGAAATGTATCAGACGTTAATAACAGTAGTTTATAAAGGTCTTCATTCGTGGTCTCTCTGGAGTGCTTTCTGTTGAATCTCAGGCGGAATTTATGTGTCTCGTTATTCTGGGCTCCTAATGCCTCTTCAGATAATTGTCCCATAGGAAGAATCAACTCTTTTGCAAAATCGCTTGTATGCTAAAGGACCTTATGTACCGTGATTGTTATGTAATACCAGGGATACATCTTAGTGAATAACTCCGCAGTTCTCTGGCAGTACTCCTAGAAAGCTGTATAATTTAGAGTTGTACCACTTGATATTGCCCTCAAAATGATGGAAAAATGTTTGATTAGGTCAACATTGATACATGTAATTATGAAAAATTAATTTTCCTCTGATGGTACATTACACTTTCCTATGAAAACATAATTAAGATAAAGTATTTAACTATTTCATTTACAAACGTGCGTGAATGTTACATTTGCTTTACAGTGCATGGTTTACATATGCTATTGCAGTCTACATTTACTCAATGGCCCGTCAAATCAGCGTCCAAGTCTGAGGAATCGAAAAGACCTCTTGAGGTGTTACTGTCATTCGTGTTCTCTGATACAGGCCTTGGAACTTCAACAATAAACCCCATCCTTCTTATAAAAGCATTCTGAAACCTAAATTTTCTCTGTATAAGGAGTGTTTTCAGATATCCTCGGGCCTGTAAAGAATGTTGGCCGAAATTAGAAGGTATTTTTACCATTGAAATGGATTCCAGCTTTGTTGTATTCTTTCTTACCTACAATTTTTTGAATTCTATCCAGTACGATATGTGTAGCACACATTCAAAAAATCGGATGTAGCAATGTGAGGTTGATAATCCAAAAGAATATTTGGTCACACCTACAAGTCGATTCTATGCTGCCCTCAAATCATTCATCTCCATAGCTGTTGATCCGAATATGTAGCACTAAAATCTTTTATTTTTCCAGTAATATTGTCTCCACATTTTTTCGTAATTAGACCAGCATCTAAACTTAAGTAATTCACGGAGACCATCTAGAGCAGCCTCGTAGCTCACAACATTTAATATCCGCTACAAAAAATCCAACAAGTGTATTTTTTATCCTGATGTCATTCCCTTCGTTTCTAATAATTCATTATGAGACTCAAAACGAGTAACTTGGTTTGAATACATTTGTACGTCAAAAAGCTCTCGAAACCCTGCGAGGTGAATTGAAAATTAGAAGTATATGTTGGCGAACACGCATCATAATTTCCATGGTTACTGAGAGGCAAAAATAGTAAAAATTCATAAGTAATTAAAAGATTTCATTGAAATTCTACTAAAACAAACTCATCTTTGAAATGGAAAGAATAGAAAAACTCACCTTACAAAATTCAAGCTGGAAAATCACTGCGCCGTCAAAACGAACTTAACAATCACACTACTGAACGAAACGACACTAGGAGAACTAGGGCGGCACTTCTTCACCTATTTCAAATTAATACAGCAAGTTGAAACGTATTTTTGTAGAAAAAAGGGAAAAACTCTTGAGGAAGAATCTGTTGAATACCTTCAAAGGCTGTACGTTGTCATAAAACGCCCCTCTCCGCGCGACCCACCTCGGCGAGGGTAGAAATGAAAAAGGGTAACGGTAGTTGCATTTCGCGAAAATAGTTTGTTTTTCTTTCTCTTTAGCATGCCAAATCAATCTTTTAACCCTACTTCAATACCCGAAGCATATTTATTATACGAGGAATGGTTCCGACAAATATCCAATCCCAAGCATTTCCACTCGAGTAACGCGTTAAATGGTCAATTCGGTCGAACCATAATCCTTGCTAATGTCATCAGTATAGTGTTTTAGGTCATTAATGACTAGGTTCTGTGCTTAATATGACGATTTTCAAGAATAAAGTTTAAAAAAACTTGGAACATCGACCTCGGTTACCGAGCGTCAGGGTCCCGCGGCGTGTAGCTCAGCCTTGACTCGCGATCGAAAAATCGCTCTCATTTTCTTCGTCGCAGACTTTTTTCCAAGATTTCTGCTTAGTGTTCTTGAGAAATCTCTACTTTACACCGTGATGTGAATTTCCCGAGTTATATATTTCGTAAACGAAAGATAATGTCTACTTTATGTCAAATTTCACGTGAAAAACGGGTCCGCCATTTTGCGTTGTAAAACTAGTCAAATGAGAACCAAAATCTTCAAAATTCACGGAAAGTATAGGCAAAGCATCAAGTCAAAGGAATATTGCGTTTTTTATTTCATAAAAATCATGCAAACGCAACACCACCTGCTTAAATTCAAAGGTTTCTGAAGAAAAACGAGACCGCGCGTGTTTTTAAAAAGTTGTCCATGTTTGGGCCACTGTATCTCAGTAACGGACCGTATTGCTGTAAAATGGCACATAGACCTATAGTTGGTAATCATTCATAAGTATTTACGCCAAGTTTGAAGTCTCTATCTCAAAAAACGTCATTTTGGACTTTTGTCCAGCTTTTTTCGATTTCAGCCCACTGTGCGACGATCCGACGCTATGTGAAAGAACGGGCAGCCGGGGAGAGAGGGAGAAACAAGAGATAAAATCATAGAGGGAATGCTCACTCGAGTCGTCGTTGTTTGAGTGAGCAATGGAGTGGTGGTGGATATGATCGGAGGTACGGGAACAGAGGATGTGCCCAGGGGAAATTAGTGCTCGGAGCCGCCAGACTTGACAGAGCAGACCTTGGTGTGGCTAATAGAAGTGCTTTCAAAGGCTTTCCACGATAATGAAACAATTACGCAGTGCTACTCTAAAAGTTTCTTCAAAGTGATATTAGTCGTCATGGAAACTGCTATGGCGTTATAACCGCAGCATTTCAATCAATCAAGCATGGCGACTGCATAGAGGAGGCTACATAATACATAATTTGCCAAATAAGGTTGCCACTTAGGGTTTAATATAAACGGATTTCAAACCTGTCCGCATCGCGGCGATGATGTTAAAACGATCCTATTATTCATATTCTATAATAATTAAAATAAAGAAAAATAGAATTTAACATTTTACGAATTTGATCGATCACACCATCACGAAAATGAATCCCGGTTAAAAGTCCTAATTAAAGCTTACTCCTGTATGTAATTTGGATCGCTTTGTCCGTCAGCGCCGCGGGTGGTAACATAGGTGTACCTACCTACTTAAATTAGTGGTGGGTGGATACATCTTCAGAGTCCGATTGGAGATTCCTCCATTAAAATATTCCATTAGATGCAAGCATATCGTGGAAATGAAAACCCGACTCATTAAAACATCCTCAAATGAATTGAAGTAATTAGCTAAATTGCGTGTTTCTAATGCTCCTGAAATTTTTGACAACAAATGAATTGACATCACGATCATTATCATCGTCCTAAAAGGGCGAATAAAACAGTACAGCGCTTCCTTCCCAATCAGGCGTAGAGTTAAACGCAATTTTTTATTCTTTCCATTTTTTGGGATTCATTGCAAGTAATCAAAACGCAAACGCCAAGTAACGAGCCAACCGTGATCGTGACGCTGTTCTCCGAGCAAATTTGCGCATGCGATTTGTGCTGAAGAGCAGCTTAACTATTCACCTGAAATGCCATTACTCCACTACACGAAGACCATAACGATCTTTAAATCCATATATGAAAACAAGAAGTTTACAGAAAATTCTACTTCGAAAGAATTTAAAAGAAAAAAATAATAACCTTTTTCAACGACAATCTTTTAATTTATAACCATCGCACAAACATATTTGGGATTAATGAACTTGAGCAATTGAAGGATTCAATAACTTATCATTGAAAGCATTCAGCGAATTAACCGGGAACCATTAATAGCGATAGAAACTGTGATCAAGACATTTGTTAAAGATTCGCGTCCTACTTTCATGGCGATTCGTAACGGTAATGCAATGGCAGTGAGAAACGAAAAAAAAATTCAGATTTTACATGTTTATCAAATCACCTTAGACCTTTCTCCAGAAAGATAAACCGTCTGAAACAATTAATGGTGAAGCTTAAATATACGAGAGATTTTAGTTAGTATAAGCAATACGATTGCGCAATCTCACCCACTTTGTGATTGTTTCCGAGAGTTGTAATCGCACATATTCGTCCAACCTCAATTTTGCCCTTAAAAATCCAAGGTATTGAATAAAATGTCGAAAACACTGGATGCCCTATAAAAACCGTTTTCGTGATAACTGCAAAGTACATCCAATAACGTGATTGCGTTGCCTCAATAACTAGCTCAATAACTAAGGAGTTGCGACCACATATTTTTGGACAAAAAAATTCTTAAAATTGTCTCCCCACCACCTCTTGAAGTGTTGTCGATTCCTCCTAAAGCAATCTATATGGTATGTAAAACACCTCGGAACTTTCCGAAGAAAGAAATAGCGAGCATGACATTACCTCCGTGCCGATTCGCTTTATTTTTTCATGCTATTGCGCATTAATAGGCGAATAAAAGTGGTGATGAATTAATGGGTTCATAAAAATCGGATCTAAAATTTTCAGTAAAGCCACAAATTGTCCGAACTCTTCTTTGAAACCTAAAATGTGATCACGACATTACCTTCATGATGCATGGCGCGTATATTAACATGGCTATTAATTCACAGCTTTGCCGATTCCTTTCACGAGAGAAAAGGAAGTAACAGAAAAAGGCAAGAGATCTAGCCACTAACATGAGTTTTTGCGGCTGAGGGCGTCGAGCTTGGAGGGGAGAGTATGAAAACCTTGTCCCGAGGGGTGAATTCGCTCGAGAGCGAAGGTGTAATGGGAGGATATTGTCGTTACCCAAGTAACTTCCCTTCCACCAACCCTCCACCCCTTCCCTTTCCACTTTTTGTTTACCGTGCACAGGAGCGTGTTGTCCCCCTGCGACCCCCTATTTTCCCCGAGCAGCACCACTGTCCTCATGTTTTTCTCAATCGCAGAGCTAATTGCTTCGGACGCTCAAACAAAGAGACCGCGGACGTCCCTCGCGCTGAAAAATCCTCGCCTTTTCTTCAGCTATTATTTTCTCAGCGCCCATTGTTGCCGCCATTTCCGCTGTTTGTTGACACTTGTAGTCCAGGAAATGAAGCTCATAAAAGTGAAAAACCTTGCAATTTTTTCAAACTGAATCGATTTGCATCAAAATTTGGGATTAGTCTAATTATACCCCCTAATTCAAAATCTATATTATGCCGAAGGGCGCTTTTTATTTTTTAGGGGTGAAAACTACCCCTAAAACCTGGAACTTAAAAAAACATTTTTCAAAGCTAAATACGAGTAAAATTTAGTTTAAATTATTTTTTTATCAATGGAAAATAATATTAAGGCATTTCAACCCATAATAATCAACCCTTATTGGGGGTTAATGTAAAAAAAATTATTTGCCTTAAAAATAAAAACTATTTATCACATTGTATCTTCTTATTCACTTCGTTGCTCCTTTAATTATGTATTCACTTTTTTCTCTCATGATTTTAATCACAGCACAGAAAAGATATAACATAAGGATAAACAGAACAAACTTCGTCATGGTAACATAAACAAATAAATGTATATTTATATAGACATTACATGAAACACAATCAAACGGAGACTGTATGGCTTCCAGTCTTCCCACCACATGCATGCTCACAGGTCACTGTGAGCGAGAGCACACATACTCACATATGCGTATGTGTATATACATCTTATGGGTATGTGTGTTTATTTTGTAGCAAATTTGAGTGTATCGTTAGCTTCTAACGTAAAGTACACAAAGTATATGCTAATAATGAGGAATATTATGCTCTAGATTGTGGATTTCGAATTTTTCGAAAATAAATTTGATTGGTATTTCAAACTTAGCTCCTTTATTTTTTATGATAGAAAGTTCATTTAAATTGTATTTTGTAGGGTTTTTACTGACTACAAGGTCATGTGAATTAAATTGTTTTCGAGTCATTAATTTTGAAAGGGGAGGGATTTAAGGGTTTAAATAAGGTGGAGCTCCCTTGGAAATAGGGGTTTTAATTATCAATATCTCACCAAATATTTATTGTATAGAAAATTAAAACACACTAAAATATTTGAAAATAAAGAAGCTACAATTTATTACTCTTGTATTTTTTTCATATCACCAGTTTTTTTGGAGTTATTTTGAAAAAAAAGAGCATTTTTAACGAAATTGTAGAAAATGACTTCACTTTTTCCTCCAATTTTTTCAAAATTTAGAGTTGTAAATTAAAAAAACTTCTAGGATCAATTAATAATACTTAAATAAAGAGAAATACTGAAGGGCATTGATCAATTTTGTCTAGTGTGGTAATAAGGAGTTGTTTTCACTGATTTTTTCGTACAAAAAAGTAGGGACTGATCTTATTTTTAATCATAACTCGCTCAAATTTCACGATAAAAAATATTTTTTCTCAGAATAAGAAAGTTTTTTAAAAACACTTTTTAACAGATTACATAATTTTTCCTCGAAAATTACATTTTTCCCGCTATTTGGTATTGAATCTTTCAAATTTAGCGTATGACAAACAATAGATAACCATCAACAAGTTGTAGCTCGGTCCGAATTGGTCATAAAGGAAGTATAAAATAAGATTTTTATTTAATTTTTTACAAGCTACAGTTTTGTAATTCACAATTCCCTAATAAAATTGATACTTTTCAAGTTATTTGCCTACAATCGATTAAAATCGTTGATTTTTTCGTCAAAAAACTGTTACTTTCAATCGCAAATAACTCGAAAAATATTCATTTTACGCAAAAAATGGAAAGAACATTTTATTCTTAGAATTTAATCTTCTATCGATTCCTGTGATTAAAAAATATTTAAAAATTTCCACCCCCGAGATGGGGTGGAAACCACCCCCAGGGTAAAAGCGCCCGTCGGCATGATATAGATTTTGATTCTTGGTATATTCCCTACTTATTGTGAAAATTTCAAGAAAATCGATTCAGTTTGAAAAAATTGCAAGCCAAAATGCTTCATTTCCTGGACTATTGGGCGTGTTTTTATTTCCAGCCCGCGTCGAAAGCCTCGCGGCCCTCTTGTTTATGAATCGAACACACATCAAATTGATTCGGATTCTCAAAACAACCTCCCGACACTCCCCTCCACCCCCAAACTCCAAGCCTCATGTCTGAATAAAGAGTCGCCATACAGTTTAATTTTCCCTTTTCGTGATTTTTGGGAACCAACCCCAGCTTCCCCACCAATTACCCTCGGAGCTGTTTTGTTTCTTCTCGAGTTTCATTTTTTTTGTCACATCGCTCCATGAATTCCGGCCGATACGTCCGATTGCGAAACTTGGCAGGCAAAACTCAAAAAAAAGCACCCGACTATTTGACTAGATAGAATGGTCTCTTCTGTAATCATGAGGGACGTTCGGACAAGCAAACACTTGGACAGTGAAAAGGACTTTTTGGAACTGAATGCTCCCGCTCCGAGTTACCTGTTCTAAATGATTACCATTATTTAAAGCAATAAACGGTTAATTTATTATCGAAGTACTCACAACCAGTCAATCAGCCTATCTCTAAATCCCAACGCTGCCATCATAGTTTGCAATCGATTGCGCAAAAAATGACATTCTAAATCTATCTGTTCTACAGTCTATCTCTATTTTATTTTTATGATCTGATCTTACATAGCATACTTCGTATTGTATTTCTTCTATTATCTAAGGTGGATTTAAGGAGCGTTTGGATGGTCAACTCAGCCAGCCCCTCCCACGTTGAAGTTCCGTCTATAATCGATAGTAAGGCCTATTCCCATTCTTTCTATTTATAAAAAAAACTTCTCTCCTCCGCTCACCCAGCATCTCTCAATGGTGGTACCCTTCCCACCCCGTATTGGACCCAACCAAACCTTGTCTCCTCATCTCCAAGGTAGGTTTACAGACAAACGCACCATTCCCACAATTCCTATTACTCCTCACAGAATTTAAACGGTAGCTTTTCACGCGATCACATCCTTCCACTCTAAGAATTCGAAGCCTCCTTCCATCCCATCCAAATATTTCATTCTCTTTATCTCCTACATGGCCAGAGTCCTTCCTTCTGAAGTTAGCACTAATGCTTTCCCGGCGAATATGGTCAAAAAAGGGCTTCCATTCGGGTTATCTCTTTCACCATGCCGCCACGACGCGACACTTCGGAACCCGAGTCGCGTTCCATCAGACGAGGTAAGCCCTGATAATGGATCGCGACTCGGGTTCCGAAACGTCGCCGACGAAACCGACGCGTCGGTCGAATGGAGACTGATAACCCGGCTAGAGGCCCGAATAGCCTTTTTTTACCTCCTACTGTTAGTTATTCCGGCATACCCTCCATCCAACCTCCTCGCCCTCGACAGTTTGGTATTGTATTTGGAGGAGACGACCGACAGCTTAGGTCATTTGGGCCATGAGGGAAGGGTAGGTAAGGAAGGGTGGAGAGAAACCCGGCGTCGGCATCAGCCTACTGTTAAAGAAAGGCACCAATGGGACCACGGCTTTACGACCCATCCGACGGACGGAGTGTTGCGCTTTACCCTCTTCATCTTTTTTCCAAATGTTTCCTTTCCCATCACTTCCACTACCTTTGTAATTGCCACCTTCCCGCTCACGTTTAGTCTCCAAAACTCAACCTATCACCTCCATCTTCCCCAATCGAAAGCGAAAAATTTCCAATTAAACGGTAAGACTCGTAAAAATGTTTATTTCGCGAAAATAAAAGGAAACGTAGCAGGAGTGATTCTCCGGAGATCCTTTGCCGTGGGAGCGTTTGGAATAATTTCAAAATAGCTTTTTCACAACGGTCTGCATTAAGATATTGCAATTATTTATATTCATCAGCCCGCGAACAGCACTAGTTGGCCTTCACGTCGGAGGGCTAGAATGAATAACGGCGGACGGCCGAAAATTTCCACGTCCTGGTAAGACGGCACCTACCAAGGTGGGACACGAGCCTGAACTTATCGTCATTTTGACAGACGAGGACAGTACCCCGCCGCCTATGTAGAAAAAACAACGTTTAAATAATTTTAAAGGCTCCAGCGTCGGAATTTTCACGCCAGTGGTTGGTTTTAAACTGCAACTTTTCGTTTATTTTTTTAAAATCTCTTATTCGGTAATCTTGTCATTTATTTTTTGTAGCTATACTTTAAACTTCTCTTTTATACCCTTTGTTATCATGTAACAGTTTCACTATTAATTGTCATAAATGCTGTATGTGATCAACTTAAATAAATACCTTTCTGAAGGACAAATGAAATAATATTGACATAAAATGGCGGAGAAGCGACTCTTTACGCTTGAATAATTTCTTCACAGAATGAACAACGCAAAAAAAATCCATGGGGAGAGGACGCCGCTGTCATATCAATAAAATATGATTCTCCCACATCAAGCTTAAATCCATTAGCGCTTATCGATCAAATGGCAGAGCGCTTGCTCGGTTTAACTCACCCAACTAGGGCTTCCTTTTTCATTCCGTAAATAGCCGCAAGGTGAAAAGGTGGCCTTTATTAAATTTACATAGAGGCTTATGGCCAGATAGAATTCATACTTTATAGGTATTGTTGGAATGTTTCCATTTTTATTCCAGTTGGCCTGGAATCGCAAAATCTCTATCCTACTAGTAATGAACATTAAGAGACTAAATTAAATGAAACCTCGGGAGTTGTAAAGTAGGGTATCGACAGGGATAGAGAAGAAAATGTCGTTAGTACGTACAGACATGTTAAGCTCTGGCGAGCGTTGCATATGGCTGATATCCAGTGTGTTCAAGGCAAGTTCCATACAGCACAAATATAATCAATACTTACTAATTGTGTAAGGCCAGAAAAACTATATCCTTAACAGAAATGCCAACACTGGAACTCGACTATTGAAACGCCAGAGATGAAAACTGCACCAATACAAATATTATAGCCAAAAGGCCCTCAGTAAATTCCCAGATAAACTATTTCATATATACGCAGTTATTTCCATATTAACCGAGGGAACAGATTTGTTATTGAGTTGCAATAAACAAAGCTGTCATCTCACCACACCAGTACCTATCGACTCCCTTGAAATGAGGAGGGGCTAATAATTCATGCATCATTCTAGCCTGAGTAGACTCGTAACGAATAAAATGTAAGTCGTGCGTCACAAGTAATGTTTTGACAACTTATTACAAAGAAATCTGCACATACATATTTAAAAACAAGCAGGGAAATAACACCTTAAACTCGAATTAATCTTTTCTCATCGCCATTCCGCGAATGATACATTTAGATACAAGAAGCACGATGCGGTAAGCAACGCCAGCGGGGAGGGCGAAAGCATATCCCCGCGGACCCGCCCCGGTGACGTCCGCTGGGATAACAAACGGATGCTTAAAATATACATAGTTCTTTCTAAAGCTTCCACATTCTTCTATCGACAGCCTACTTGGAAACCACACTTACCGATCAAATAAAAGCAAAGTCTACATTGACATGCCACTAAATTACTCTATACTCACCTGCCACACTTTCCTTCATACACATACTACTTAACTTCCGTATCCAACAATTAAATAAATGAGTAATCTATAACGGCATGTTTCATTATGAAAAAGCCAAATAAATACCCGCCATTTTGATATGCTTTGCCATTTGGCGTATGATGATTGCCATTAACACGGAAAATGGACAAACTATGATGGAAAAACTAAACAAAACGATCGAAATTAATTTAATTCGTTCAATCCAGAAAAAGGTAATAATAGCAATCGTATTCCATGCTTGCATCACGGATTTATTTGCCTTAAAACAGGGTTCATATTGTAATGGTACTTACTCAGCGCTTTAAATTTTCCTTGCGAACAAATCTTGAAAGCAATATTTTGTTTCAAATAACTTTTCTCAGTACTATACTTTTTGTCGGCCACGGTGGCGGCGGGGTTAAGTACTTGCCTGCCAGATCGAATGTCGCGGGTTCGAGTTCCGCCTTGGTAGATTGCCCGTACCCATGGAATGAACCCAGTGTGTGTAAAGCGTCGTTTCATTTTAATTCCTCCGATGGAAAAGGCCTCAAATGAGCTGTTTTCGGGCCGATGAAAATAAATAAATATACCAATATCTCTTTTCCACTCTGAACATAAAATTTAAGAACATTCCGACATTCCTCTGCTGATGACAAGAAAAATGAGAAAAGCCTATTTCGTCATTCAATTGCCAAATTGGTCAGTAATGATGTCATTAATGTTGGTTCACAGAGCACCAATATCTTTATTCAAATATTTTTTTAACGTTTAAAGTTAATCTTAGTAACTCTTTGAGTTAACAAAACGAATACGGAAGTAACAAAACGCAAGGTATAATCACAATAGTTCACTAATTGTCAGTCAATTTTTTTGGGCAGTTAAGCTATAAAATATCAAGGAAAAAAAACCACAACATAAGTGATCCAAGGACACTTTTCTCTAATCATGCATATTCGGCAAATGAGCATCCAGTGACTCGTACAACACATTAAAGTTTCAATACAGTGGCGTAACTATGGGGGGCAATGAGGACATAGATCCCCCACCCCCCAAAAGCCTCAGAGAAATAAAAAAAATTATAAATACATTCTCCAGTTTGACACGTAATAAATGCATCTGCTTAAAGGAAATCTTTAGCGCCAAAATTATGTAAAATTTCATTTCCAGGCATGTCATTTCTCAAAAATTTGCCGTTACCCCATCCTCACCCCACCTCCCGTCGCTACTACTGGCCATCCAATCCCCCCCCTCTCAAGGCATATTCCTTGTTGCGCCACTGGTTCAAAATTTGCATACATTAAAAAATTTATCCATAATTAAGGTGCTTACTTGGATAAATCATTATTCAACAAAGAAAACAGCTTGATTATGGGTTAAACACTCTGTAAAACCTGAAAAATTAATCGCCATGTCCCTTATAAAACATCGTCATTTTAATACTGCTTAAAATACAGAACTATTCACAAAACTAATATGCACTACAGTACGACATTGCTACATGAAATGATAATGGCAATTCCGAGAGTATATCTCCTCGGAAGGATGGGAAGACAGGAAAGGGTGTTCCGCAAACCCCTCCACGCTACCTTCGCCGAGAGAACACCTTAAATAATAATCTCCCATTTGTCATCTCCGCAATTTTATTGACCGACTCTCGCCACCCAGCTACATATGCAGATTGCCAGATTGCGATGTCTGTCTCCGCACGCATCTCAACTAACTCTCTCTCTCTCTCTTTCTCTCCTCATTGCGCATGCGCAATAGGTCTGGTTCAAAAACCAAGCCAAGTGGCCAAGGAGCCAAGTGGCGCAAGCAGAAGAGGGAGGAATAGGAGCGACTGCGCAAGAGCGCCGAATCGGCGGGAGCCAGACAGGGCACCGCGGCGCCTCCCGGGGAGCGGCGGCGGCCGCGGAGGATGAGGACGACAACTCTGCGGGTGGAGAGTAGGCGGACGAGGCCACGCCCCCCCGGGGGCGGCGTCGTGGTGGTGGGCAGCCCAGGTGCCTCCTCGTCCACCACCCGGGGCCGCCTCCGCTCCTTCCCCGCGGCTACGGACACCACCACCTGCGGCCCGTGAGGCACGCCGCCGCCAAGGACTCCTCGTCGGACGTCGGTGTGGCGTGAGGGCGACCGCGTCGCTGCTCCCGGCACAGCGTTCCGCCGCACCGACGGGCGTCGTGTGTGTTGTTTTTGATCCAATGAAAGACGGGGCCTCGCGATGATATAAAAAGCGCTATACACGTACTACCCAGAGCGATCAAATTTTCTGGCCATTCCTGAGGAGGCCGTATCTACCGTGACCATGTACTCTCCGTGGTCACGGCTCTACTAACGAATCTCTCTTCCCGAAAGAGCTAAGAAAGCATTCCGGTAAACAATTCACCAAGTGATGCCTAGCTAGGATTGTGACAGGAGCCCATCTCAGGCCAGTGTCGGTGTCGCTAATCGCCACAGCATGCAATTCGCTACATGTGCATTTCATGTTTATCGAAAAAAATAATGTCACTTGCTTAGGGATATGCACTCTGATGATAAAAGCGACGGTGCTGGTCCCGAGTTCATTGGTTTGTCTGAGCGTGTGTGAAGACGGTCGAAACAAGGGAAGATATGACCAACGATGGACGCCATTACGGTGGCGGTGGTCGCGCCCGCGATTCGCGTGGAGAAGCCAGACGGCACAGAGCATCTCGTCTCCTGCGGGAATCCATGTCTGCCCGCTCCCATGCCCCACGATGCAGTCCGCCGCCTTGAGGCACAACCACAACTGCGAGCCAGATTAGCCCAGCGATGCGCGTACACATCAAGGTTATTGCATTCAGCTTAATCAGAAGTTCATACTGAACAGCTGCATCGCAACGGTTGGACACGAAATGAGAGCGTAAATACCGTGGTGATTTTCATGGGACTTCGGAAGGCATAAAGAGATGAAAATGTCAATATGATTTATCAAATCATTAAAGCATTGACCGTCGTCTACCAAGGCTATTTAGACTGATTATATACATCCTCATTGTGATACAGGTTTACACACGGCGTTAAGCACGTATAATTGAAGATTAGACGCGCCGGAAGGAAAATGAGCCACAAAACATCCTTATAAAATGCGATCAATACAACAAACCTAAAAATCACACTCAAGTAATTAGTTCAGGCTTATATTCGTCGGAGTGTGCGGTATTCATAGTTAAAATAACTTTATTTCAGTCAATAAAAATTCCATAGAATCGCCTAATACGGTTAAAAGGTGGAATGAATATGATGAATGCGGGTTTTTAGTTGATTATCACGTCCCTTTCACGCTCTTAGGATACATCTGCCACAAGTACAGGTCAGTGGGTCTAGAACAAATACTCATTATATAAAGCATGCGGCCAGTTGACCATTTGAAATTGTTCTAAAAAAATCAAGTTTATCACCCATTACATCAAAATGCAAAATTTAAAAATCAAAATCACTAAAATATTTAAAATTAAAGACATTTTCAAAGAACTAATAACTTCCTCCTCCGCCCACATAAAAGTTTCTGTGCTCTTTGCTTTCGTATTTAAATTTTCTTCCCGTTAGACCAATATACACCACACTACCATCATTGCAAAAAATACTTTTTACTCGCAATTTTTATCCTCATCCACATTCTGTGATTGTAATAAATTTTTTTTGGACAAAAACCAAGTAAATTTAATACGATATCCTAACGCCACGTCGATGGGAAAGCCATTTAGATGCTCGTAGTAATTTACGGTTGTCAAATGAAACCTCAGAGCCACACAATCAGTCACTCCGCCTCCTAGACGACGAATATCTTTTCGATAGAAGGGTGGAATTTACTTTCCCGCCTGTAGGGGCTTTCTCTAACTCGATAGCAAGTCTTATCAACGTTGCTGCGTCGTTAGCTTATCGAAAATCTTCACTAACGACAATTGGTTTTCTCTACGCTCGCTTAACGATATTTTCTCGATAGCACTAACGAAAAAAGCCGATAGCTTATCCCGGGACTCGGGAGCCCGTCTTAAGCTTATCGACGCCCGCTATATTGTTTTTAGGTTTCGGTTGCTCAGTGCGTGGCAAAGTTATAATTCTGCTACCACAAAGCGATAAAGGTATTTTTACTTGAAAAATTATAGATACACTTTTGCAAAGGAGATGGAAAGCATTAAAACGTTTTTCAGCAATCAATGATTATAAAAAGTGGCAACAGAGACATTAGTTTTTGCGGGGGAGTGAACATGTTGTTTGAGATAGATTTAAGAAAGTTTTTTACCTTGTGAAAATAATATTTACACATTTTAATTACAGTGCTCCGATTATTTTCAGCCGGTAGCTCATTTAGGCTCGATTGATGGGTCTTAACTTTTTAGGTAGGGATCTAACCACATCTTGAGGAGAGAGCAAATGTAATTAAGCATCTAGTGCAGAGAAGACGACTTAGGAATGTTCAGAATCCTAATTTTTTCGCCGGATTTTTAATTGAAAACAACCTTTTGAATAACCCCCGATGTGGCCGTAACACTGACGGATTTTTTGACGCCTTTTTTTGGCTGGCTAAAGCCACCGTTCATGAAAATAATTACGGTTTCCCTCATTTACTCAGAACTCACTAGTCGTCACTTATAACTTTTGCAATGCTGTTAAACTAGGTCCCAACGAAAAATATGCCTGTGTTTTGATGGGTACATGCATACACTTATTTTAGTATCATTTTCAGCTGCTGATTGCAGTGATTTCCTATGCCTAATTGTGGCTACCAACGATAAACCTATGCTACGCTTTGATTTGTGTGAATTTAATCAGTGATTCGATGCCTCAACATGGCGGGCGACTATGAATATATTTATATTATTTCCTTAAATGCACATTTTTTTCTATGTTTGCTATATTGTGCTTATCTTCGCTTTGCGTAGAATATAATTATAAGTAATAACAGCACCAACAACATTAATACTTCCGTAATCTTTACTCAAGAAATTGACACTAAAAAGCGTTAAGTATGTGACACGAGTTCACAATCACAACACTCACGATGATTCCTTCCATGACATCCGCGTAACCTCGGTATTTTTTATCAACGAATTGATTTCAAGCATCTCAAAATATGATGAAAGCGTCAATAAGTTTTTCTAATTGAATAACTACCACTGTGGAAGTTGTGGACTTAAAGCGGAAATAAGGCAAAAGATGTAAACAAGCCGTGGCTGAAGATGCACCCCGAAATTTACATTGTTACAATACTAATAAAAATAATTTTGTTACTACTATAATCACGACAGTAAAATTATTATAGGCGTAGGTAACCGAGTAAGTAGCAGACAAAGTCCTCTTCAAGATAATAATACTTGAACATAACAATACATAATGCACCAAAAGTAGCCGATATTCTTCTGTCGACGACTGTTGAATCCTTGAATATACACGCTTATTTACACTAGTTTCCCCCTTATTTTATTTTGTTCTTCATGGAAATATATTACGACACATCATAAAAACAGCAAATGAATCCACTACTAAAATAATACTCATCAGTTTTCTCCATCATTTATTATTCTTTTCCAAATCGACCGGTGCGTCCTTTAGCAGCTTCTTGTTTATTTATCGTTTATTAGCTACCGTAGTAAGGCGCTGCTTCTTGATGCTGCCGAACGAATAAATCTAGGCATTGTGATTGGTTGAAAATTCTAGCCTCACTCGCAGGCGCCTACGGTGTATTGTTTGCTATCGACGAACCGTGGTCTTGTTTTGCAACGACGAGCTGTCGTTAAGGTGAGATACAGAAACACACTTTCGATAAGAGGGTGTCGTTGCAAGAGATGACATTCGTTAACAACCCGTTAACAACAATTCGTAAACGAGTTAGAGAAAGCCCCTACAGGGCCCATGTACAACCGAAATTACCTCCCCAAGATTCCCCGGAAATATTTGGACCAGCACAGTTCCCACTCCCCATGCGACGCAGTTACCCCTACCACCACAAGCAACCCCCTTCTGCTCCAGTATAGGCCAAGATATGGGCTAATGGAGGGGGATAACGCAGGGGGGGGGGGTGGAATGTAATAGGTGAAAATGTAAGAAAAATAGGTGAAAGGGATATCAAATTCCTTTTTAGCTGAAACAAACGAATTAAACTTTATTTCTACACTACGACATCTCTACTAGCAACTAGTCAGTTCCTCTGCAGTTAATTTCAACAATAAAAAAAAGTCAGTGGTCAATTCAAGCGCACAGGATCTCGACATTAATATACAAGAAATCCTAAATGAGGCAATGTAAAAATATGGCTCTCATTATCCACAAAACTATTGAAATTATTTCTATGTTATGGAGAACCAACTGTCGGCGTAATTTTGCTTCCCTTTTGAGAAAAATATTCTAATAAAATTACTTCTCACAGAATCGAATTCAATGATATAAAATAATATTGAGTAATTCACAGTCAAATTGTTATGAATGATAAGTGCAAATATTTATTTTCTAAACGCAGACACTACGATGAAATCCCTAAGGCAAATTATCAATGACATACCGGTATAATTCCGAAAAGATAAATCATTATTTGGCTCAATAAGCATTTCAGCGAATCACAAAAAGAAATTTCGACACTGAAGCCTAATTTACACCGAGCATACAAAGTACATAGTGATGAAAAGTGTAAAGAAAAGCCTAGCTTTCGAGCAGTATGTGACCCTTAGGCATTAACAGAAGCACTTTCTTAACTTTCTTATGAAGGAAATGCTGGATAGAATAATCATGGATGGTTTTCAAGCATTAAATTCAAACTTCTTTTTTACAATCAAATGAATAGATACGCACAAATTGTTCGAGCAACACATCTAACCGGAGGAGAACTCAGGTTTAACACAAAGACTCATAATAAATAAAAAGGAAACGATATTCAAAATTCGCTAAAATAACTCAAATGTTTAGTAAACTAAAACCACTGATTTTGAAAATATTGCAACTACAACGCTATTTCTTGATTATGATATTCACGGTCCGTTATTACTTTTCCTCAAGATAATTGTTAATATTTCCTAACATATTCTATAACTGCTAGTCATCGCCTCCGGCATTCCCAATGATCCATTCTGACTTACGGATCCACACTCCAATAATTTCTCCCAGTTCCTCCAAAACTCATCCTCCTTCCACGCGTTCGTGAAGACAGCGACCACTCGACAAGCCACTCACGGACGTGACGTGAGCTGTACTACAATGGAGATAGATGATACACGATAATACTTAAATACAATAACGATTATAAAATGCGAAGAAAATTCGCCCAGATAATAGGATGAGTGGAAGCAGGAAATAATGCAACCTATTTTTAACATAAGTGACATAAATTATGAGGACACCATAAAAATGCAGCAATCCACGACTTGAATTTTACTGGCTGTGTTTAAAATTGTTTCCTTTGATCATAGCTCGAGACAATACGTTAACGGTCTTAACCACTTTCGCGAGGATAACCAGACTTAAAAATTGCTGATCTAAAAGACAGGACTAATTGTTTTCATTATATTATACATTATATGATACATCTTAAATCGGAAAACCCAATCCAGTAAACAGCTCAGTTGCTGAAACATTTTAGCAGGAGGCAATAAATATATTCATCTGAGTATGAAATATACCAATATTGGCGGCAGTGAAGCACATTAGACGACATACAAAAGAGGTTAAACTAATCATTCATTTACTAAATATGAAATCTGAATGAGCCAAAACATTAAATAAATTAAGAATGCCCAATGTGGAATGTAACTGATGCGTTTTCCCGGTTATTTTACAGCCCCGTCTGTGGAGTAATGAGTCTCACTTAACGGAATAAAATTTTCACGATGCAGTTATCATTAGTTTGTATATAATGAACTCACTGGTGATATCTGTTAAAACAAGGATTATGTTGATCGATTTCCAATTGTCCTGTAGTTTCCTTGCGGCTTCTGGATATCACCAAGCTTAAAATTGGGAAATAAGTATTTCAACAAGATTATAAAAGCCTAAGAGGTACTAAATTCTATGAGCGTGGGTTTTAAGGGGTGCAAAAATAAATTGAAAACACCTCTTTAAAGCTCCATTGACTTGCGAATATTATTATTTTGATAAAAAATCAACGTATATCAGTGGTACAATTTTATTTTAGCCCTCATCAGTCACTTTCCTATTAGACAGTGTGTGTTCACAGTATGCAAAAAGGTAATCAGTATCCGTAATAGCAACCAGAACACAATCGAATTTAATACTGAAACAATAGTAATAAACAATAACACGCTAGCCGCATTCGTGAAATACATCCACGACATCGTTTTAAGGACCAACCAAAACCTCTCGATTCAAAGAAACTGAGAGTCAAACAATAAGCATGTATCAGCAAACCAAACGTTTGAAAATCTTTCGCAACCGGAGTAACTGACATGAGAGTTCCAAATTCGATTCGGAAGGACAATCCGATCATCCATACGCATCTAAATTAATACACATCAACTCCCATGCACGATACGCATGTCAATAACCAACAGTCCAACCGCGGAATGGCGTGCTTTGATCTACCCCCCCCCCCCTTATCCCTCACTTCAACAGCCAACCGGATTTTCCGAACGTGGCCAACTACTGCACGCCGCGGTTCCAACTACGGCATCCCCGGGCTACGTAGGTTTCGTGGAACCACTAGGGTGAAAGGGGGGGGATGTAGGGAGTGGGAAACATATCAGAGACGAGGGCAAGTCGCGCGGAGGGGGGAATAAACAAAAGCCGGCGTTGTTTGCGAAGCGAAAGACCGACCGACACTAGCGCGGCGGAGCTCGGAGAAACTCCCCTCCCCTGGTTCCCTCCCCGCTTCCAAGGGTCTCATATCCCCTGGCGTAGTCCAGCTACCCATCCCCCCCGATTCCGATAATGTAATCAACGAGAGACGTACCTTCCCCCCTCCGCCCCGTGGTCTCAGCAAACGTGACTGCTCCTGACACAATCAGACCCGATGGCTCTAAAACGGGTGGGTGTGTACCCAGATTATGCGATCGGTGAAGCCCTTGGAAAAGCCTTTATGGAGGTCGCCCTTCACGGACCCGAAGCCAGATTAGCGCTTACACAAATGGCGAACGACGAACGTCCCATTATTCCTCGTTAATCTATCGGCTTGGCTTTAAAGAGAGGGGAAGGAGGAGAGGTAGGTATGAAAGGGAAGAGAAAGGGATTGAAGGGGGTGGGGAACGAGAAAGATTCTCGTGGGTCTCCAGGGGTGCGGTCCAATGAATGCTACTTTCGCTACCAGACGCTACAGACGGAAGCGCTCCGGAGCACCGGTCCATAAGCGCTATGTTCGCTACGAGAATTTCTTTTCGGACCGGTCAGAAGCGAAGTCAAAATGGCGGAAATGAACGAGGGCGGGCAAACTGGGATTATGAAATCGAAGATGTGGTTTTATTGCGAATTGAGGTGATTATGGTCATTGAAAATTAATAAATATGTTCGAATATCATTGAAATGAATATTTTTTCCAATATCGAGGTTCCACAAAGTAAAGCAAGAAACTTTGGACCGTATTTCTCACACCTACCCTCGCTTACCCCTTCTAATTGAAACTCATTGCCCTAGTGAAAGAAAAGGTAATTACTCTACCGTTTTCTCCCTTGAAACATATTAACTGATTATGGCTAACGACTATTATAAAACATTAATCCACTTCATTTGTATCCTATTTTTCTTCTGATATTAATTTATGGCATGAGTTGATGCGTCGATATAAGTTCTGACAATCCTTTCTTATTGTACATATCCCTTTAAATAATTTTTTGTTGCCTTTTGAATGTAAAGATTGCTTCCAGAGACATTTGAGTTCATTTCGGGGGAGATAAGAAAATGTTTAAACGGAGAGACAGTGCTTGCTATATATTTATTTAAATTACAATTAAATATACTATGTGCGCCTACTCCGTGACTTCGTAGTCACCTTTACAGAAAAAAGGCGTCCACATTCGGCGTCCAACTACTGCAACGTTTGTAAACTCTCCATTGCCTCAGTGGGGCCGATTGTCGCCCCGTCGGGGTTAAACAAATCGATGTTACCAACTTTTAGAGATGTGATGGGCTCGGGTTTATCCAATATCACGAAATGAAAAGGAAGGCCTCGGGGTGTTTCAGAGTCTCGTAGGATTGGCGGCGTCGCAAACGGATTCATTCCGAGTCGATCGGGAACCTATCCTACGCTCGTCTTCCGTGCGTTTCACACATACTATCGGAAAGCGTTCCACATTTGGTATGACGCCAACAGTCATAGTAAACGGGAAACGAGAAAACGTCACAATTTTCAAGAGACAAGTGAGCAGCGATAATAACCTCCCGCAAGGTTTGAGACTCTACTAGGGAGGTGAAAGGTATATGCGGGCATAAATAATTGCTAATTGATACATTGTCACATAATTGACGCTGTTGCCGGGTAAAATTATTTTAGAATTGTTCGTCTGTAGTATATTTAACGTAATGACCAGTCATTTTCAGGAAATTACGGGAATGAAGGAAAACGAGTTTGTTCTTTCACTCTCGTGAGAGCATAGTTGATAGTTCTTAAGAACTAAACTACAGGTAATCGCGAAATCCATCATTTTTTCAAACAACATATGGTTTACTTACTCAATTTTGTAACCAAATTGTCATATATTCATTCAGTATCTCAATTAAATATGAATATTGACCATCATAAATGAATTTATGGCCTTTATGATATGCTGTAAACGTCTTCAAAATTTTCCGTGAAAATGGAGGTACGCTGGAAGAAAATGCAGCGATAACATTAGGTTGAATAGTGTCCATTAATAGTAATGGCTCGAGTTTTGGAAGTTAAAATAATTTGGTTGGTTTGTTATCGGTTTTGCACGTTCTCGGTTATTTTTATAACACCATTTTATTTGGTACGAAAATCACAAATTGTTGTAGGCTCGAAGATTTTCGCGGCGTTGGTTTGATGAACTTTCCATTCTATTCGGGTTTCTTCACCGCGTTTGTTGTATTTTGAAGACAACAGTTACGCCGAAATTACACTCGGCGTCTTCAGGTCCTTCGACCTGAAGACGCCGAAGACAACAATTTCGGCGAAACTGTTGTCTTCAAAATACAACAAACGCGGTGAAGAAACCCGAATAGAATGGAAAGTTCATCACAAATTGTTGCTATCGACGCACCTTTACATACATCTCCTAAATTGCATTTCAGTGAGCGATAATTCCACAAAGAAAAAAATATTCAATGCGAAAGGCAATCGAACCCAGATACTTCGCCTCGCTGCGCATTGCCTGAACCCACAGCGCCACCGCCGCTTCTTGACAGCATGCCGAAATTGGTGGACTATAGAAACCAAGATGGTATGAGGGAGCTTCCGTATAGTTGTTACCGTGGCTATTCCCGTTATACTTGAATTAATATATCATATTAAAATGAATATTTTGAATGTACACCATGGAATCAACTGAATTAGGTACATAACCACGTCTAATTTCGATGTATCTACGATGCCAAGTCACACACACAGTCATTTCAAGCTAGACAAATTGTTATACTTCCAAACCCACGGTGACGTATTCAATGCATCATGCTACATGCATATTTGTAAGTTATTACGCCATGCATACCAACTTGTGTCACGTTCTTTCTGCCAAATTACTCGTCCAAATAACAATGCAAACGAACTTGCACCGACAGTGATACAGACTGCTCATTTATCGTCTAATTTACACGAGAATTTAAGTCAGTTACACCTATATTACTACATCAGAATATCTACATATACATAGGCGGATCCAGGGGGGGGGGCACGGGGGCACGTGCCCCCCCAAAACCTTAAAAATATGCAAGATTTTTAATACGGTCCCATTATCTGTGCGTTCGTTTTGTATTGGGAGGTATCCTTGTGCCCCTCCCAGAACAAAATCCTTGCTAAAAACCCAGAAGTAAGACGTTTTGAAGTAGAGAAGGCATCCACTCGCTTTACGAGGAGTACAGCTGGCTAAAAAAGGTGCCAAGCATTTGCTCTGGGTTTAGAAGGCAGTTCGATTCAAGCGATATAAATGTGAAAATGTATGAATTTAGAATACAACGAACTTTATAAAATATCATAATATTATTTATGGATATGAGAGAAAAGTATATTTCATTGTATACATTTCTTTGACGAAGCACAATAGAAATACAATTTAGAAACAAGATTTTAGTCTCAAATTTGGGATGTAGGGATATTCTATAAATTTTATGACCTTAGAACACAGTAAACTTTATGAAACATTAGAATATGATTTTTGGCTATGGGAGAGATATTTTTTAGACAAAAATATTTTCAATCTCCAATTCATAATATTAATTCATAACTATGACCTCGCAAAAGCTTTAAAATTACGAATGTAACAGCATCATTTAGCTTGTGACTTAAGGTGTTTACACTACAATGGCTAGGAGGTTATTACGTCTTTTTAACCTTAAAAATGTAGTTATCTTTATCTATGTAACTTCTATTTGATAGAGAGGGATATCTTTAAAGAAAATCCTTTGGGATAATTCAGGATAATTTGAGAAATAGAATGTTTTCCTCAGCGAGCTAAGCATCAGGCCGCAACCGCTAAGATTTATTTCTACGAAGGACAGTAGAGATATGATTTGAAACAAGAATATACGTAGCCTCGAATGAAGAACTATTCGTTACTTAGAATTCAAGATTACTTTTATCTAAAAATAGGCAGCCAGAGTGGTAATAGTGCCCACCACTAAGAGACGGTTGTACTTAACCACAGAGTGCGAAAAACGAAGTCAGCAGCTGTGACCCAGGTCACGACTACCGGGGGCCTTGTCCGCTGTCCCCAAGGCCGCGCACCAACAGACGGAGGACGCAAAAGAAGAAATTTCAGAAAGGATACCTTTTCCCTCAACATAATTCAAGACGTGGGTCAGAGCTTTGATGCCTACAGCTACGGATTTTGAGAGGATCTATCTCGAGAACAAATAGAATGTGAACGGCTGGCTGTGAGCCGAGTTTTTTAGTTTACAGCATTTAAAGTCTATCACAGCGTCCCGGTACGGCTTTTGACGTCTAGCGGGGCCAAAAGTTACGAAGGCAGGCAAGATGTAGTGGAATCACATTTCGATTTAATGAAAGCCGATAGATAAAGAGATATTGCAAATTTTCCAAAAAAAATATTTAATAATGTACGACGCTTTTCGACCATCAGGTCATTCTCAACAAAAACAATGTCAACAAAATAAGGGCCCATTTTGATTTTTTAAGCTAATGCCGTTCGTTAGGCTTCAAAAAGACAAAATATGCAATTCCTGGGGCGAAGACTTGAGTCACTTACGCGCATCTGAGAGCAAAGAACGAAGCCTATAACATGAAAGACGAACTGAAACGATAATTCATCCAGATACAAGGCGGGCCGGATAATTTTGAAAATGTTTCTTTTTAGTGCACTACAGTACACAAATTAGGCGAAAAATGAACAGAGGAAACTTGTTAATTTCATTGCCAAACTCGACAGGAAGTCAGTTGATTATACCTTGCCATGGGGGAAAAATATAATGGCACATTCTGTTACCACGTCGAAAATGAGAAGGTTTCTTTCGGCTAGTTATCTACTTCGGGTGTTACGTATGGGGCTGGGAATATCTAATGCATGTTTTCGTCAATCCATGAGACCTTCTTCTGATCATAGTTGTGATAATCGTCGTCTTTTCAATAACAAGACGCATTGTCGTTTGAGGAAAGTTTTGTTTTAAGCGTTAGCATTTAGTCGAGGTTCTTAAAAGTAACACAAATAGCGGCTGCAATTGGGCCCGGGTTCACTCATTGCATAAATTCTTGCCTCGTTATATGAATGAATCCCTTCTCCCAGGGGCCGAAAAACTAAATATCCAAAGATACATTTTACGCGGTGAGCATTTATACAGGAATATCGAATGGAGTATTTTTGGCATATTCCGATTGTAAGTTGTTGCGGCACTAGAAAAATATGGCGGTTCAAAACTATCCGTCCTCCCCTTTTTCGGAATCAAACCTCCTATTATGCAGTTTTGTGAATCGAAACTGCAAGCAAAATTTGCTTCGTAGGCCTCATGGGGAATCCTAATCCGTAGGCTAAAATATGTTATCGCGTTAGAATCTTGAGTTATCCATTCATTAATTGTTATAAAACATTTGATTCTATGTATATTAGATATTGATTGCTTTTCGTACACAATTTAACAATCCAAAACCCTTTTTTTGTCTTTGATAACAAGTTATTCATTTAAATACAGATTTTCAACACTAATACAGGATTTGTTATAATCATGCAACATAAAGTAGGTTCGAAGATTTTCGCGGCGTTGATCAGATTATCTCTGCTATCTTTTCGGGTTTCCACCGCGTCCGTTGGCTTTTGTCGAAACTATTCTCGCCAAAAGGCAACGGACGCGGTGGAAACCCGAACACAAGGCAAAGATCATGCAACATAAAGTTTTAAGTCCAAACTTCGAACTGCAACCGACCTGTTGACGAGCCTTTCCGGAGATACTTCCTCTGAGTGGCTGAAATGTCATCTATCAATGATTTTCCCGAGGTGTAACCCTCATTTTCCTCCATTGTTGGGAACTTAAGTCCCGACGAGTAAAAACTAGTGATGTGTTTTTAGAAGGTTAAAAAACTTCCATCTGATGTAAAAAAAAACTTCGACGGAGTCGACGTACAAGTAGCCCTCCGGCGCGAGAATGCAGGAAAACAAAATTGTGCGATATATATAATTATATTACCTTTGCTAATCCAAGTACATCTCACCGTGCGAAAGTTAATCACAACCAAGTTGATTTTGATCAATCAATTAGAAGGTAAACGAAGAAGATTTGATTATTTCCAAAGCAGAAAAAAATGAACATTGTGCTAACCCGTAATAAGGTATAATACATCGCCAAATGTGATGATGTGTTGGAGGATTCCTCATTCGTGATTCTCCCCCGTGATCCAACGGATAGATTCCAAAAAAGTGTTAAAAAAGCTTTATCTTCCTGCTGTAGTTTATAAACTAGCCCCTAAATTAAATATCATCTTTAGGAAACTGCCTGGTTTTTCACCAAAATATAATATAAATAGCCTCATCATTTTGCCACAGAAACTTCAACACCTCATACGTCACCATCCAACTCCAAGCTAGTTTCATTTGGAGTAAAAAATATATTTACTTCTGTACCTGTACAAACAAATTTGTTACTTATGAGAGACATACTGAGAGACCACAACATTAAAAACTGTGAGTCTTGTGAACTTCATTGTCAAATGGAACAGTGTGCCAGCCAAAATTATTTTTTGAACAATAAGAAAATTTATCACCAAACAGACGACCTTGCGATGCGGTGTTCCCTTTCACCTGTAATAGCCGAAACATTTACGGGCAATTCAAAACGCCAATTATTTGATTCGGGCATTCTATCTCATCTAACATCTTCTGGTACCGTTATGTTGACTACATCATTTACCGCTGGACCGGAATTGTCAGACAATTAGAAAATTTTGTGAATCTTTTAAATCCTCGACATCCTAATATTACCTTCGTAGTAGAAATGGAATCCAGAGTAGTAGAATGGACACTACTCTGAGGAACGCCAGAAGTGACTCTAACCCCATTGGAGACTGCACCGTCTAAATCTACTTTTTGGACGCGATCGCTCAAAAATTCTCTAATCCAGGATATGACATCTTCGTCCAGACCATAAGATTTCAGTTTTATTATTAACTTTCCGTGGGGTACTTTATCAAATGCCTTTTTGAAATCAAGAAAAATCGCGTCTACTGGAATGTTGTCTTCCCCGGAGACTAAAATATCGTGGGCGAAAAGCGCTGAGTTTCGCACGATCTGCTTTTCCTGAATCCATGTTGATTTCCCATTAATAAGTTTTGCGCGTCTAGGTGTTTCATTACCGAGCTGACTACGATGTGTTCAAGGACTTTGCAAGAGATGGATGTTAAAGATATCGGCCTGTAATTAGATGGCTGTTCCTTGTCTCCACTTTTAAATATAGGCGTTACATTAGCGATTTTCCAGTCATTAGGTACTTCGTGTTGCTTGATGGATTTAATGAATATCAACTGCAAGTAAGGTTCAATTTCTGAGGCTAGTTCTCTATATACGCGAGAAGGGATTTCTTCTGGACCAGGTGATTTATTTGGACTGAGCGATTTCATTATATTTTCTATTATTCTCTACATTTAACTTTAATACTGATCCTTGAGACTCGGGGAAAGCATTTTTCAGATGACTCTTAAACCCATCAAAATCAGCTCTTTTAAAAACGAAAACTTTGCGCTCTTTTTTAAGTTTACAGCGATATTTAGAGAAAACTTTGCAGTTACTACCCTATAGTCACTTATTCCTTCGACAGTGCCAACGTTTATTACCTGATGTGGTACATTTGTCGCTTATAATTCCAGAATGCTTTCTCCACTGTTTGGTGCGGATGCTATTTGAAACAAGGAATTAAATGTAAAAGTGTGTAATAAAGCCTCGCAGATCACTTTATCCCTCCCACCAGGAATGAAGCTAAAAGTCACCCAATCTATAGAATGTACGTTGAAATCTCCACCTACATTATCCTCTCCACCTACTATCTCCACCTAGTTTCTTTCAGGATACTTGGATGCTACGCTGTTTATTTGATTTTGAAAATCCAACATTGACGTTGTATCTGAGTTAGGTGGTCTGTAATACGAACATAATAAAATAGTTTTGAATTTTTGACATTTCATTACACACCACACAGATTCAACGCTGGTCTCAGTTACGGTTATCGCTTGGCTGACGATTGAATTCTTTACAGCTATAAAAACTCCGCCCCCAACTCGATTAATTCTATCTTTCCGATAAACAGTGAACGATTTTGGGAAGATCTCATTGTCTTAATCATCTTCTGTTAGCCAACTTTCTGTTCCTAAAATGACGTTACACTTCGTACTATGAATTAAATGGTGGTATTCGGGAATCTTATTTCTTAAACTACGGCAATTAACCACAGCCACGATTAAAACTTTGGAAGTAGTATTATTGCGATTCGGGAATAATTCTGATTTTCTTTTGTCGAATAGACTATTCACAGGCTCTATGCTGCTGATAAATGGAAATGGATGTGTTATTGTCTCACTATCAAAATGACTGGAGCCTTGACTGCCTTTGAAAGTATTGCTCGACTGACGCTTCTCGTGCTTAAATGTAATACTTGTATTAATGTAAATCGGTAATGCTGATTCTGAAACGCTGATTTTCCTTTCCACTACTCTGTTCTCATTTCTGGAAGAAGTTTTGTCTGTGAAAAGTTTTGAATTTGCCCTTTTATTTTTCAACCCACTAATATATCTACACTCTGTCCTACTCTCTACTCTAAGAAAGACCTACAGTGCTCAAATATGCTACTCGCTACGCGACTAGCCGACTCGGCCGTGTAATGGACTCCCGAACGGTTCAGAGGGATCCGACACGATCGGATTGCCGGCCTAAGGTCCACGAAGGAGGCTCCGATGTCCGTGCAGAAACGACGCAGCCTCTGGTTTATGCCTTCCACTCGGCTCCAAACCAGAGAACCACGATCGATCCTCGGGTCAAGACTACAAATCGAAAGCTCTATGCCGACCCCATTAATTTCAAAAATGTCTAAAAATGTATGAACTTAATGAAATTTTTGCCTCTAATTTGAACAATTTATCAAAACATCTTAACCTAGCTAAACAGTTGTAGTTAAGGCATTAAAATAAGGTTAACGGCATGGACAATGAAGCGAACTTTTTTCCGATGATTCTTTCCATTGCAGCAGCGAAATAAAATCTCAGTTTTTTATTGCGCGGCATAAGCAAGGTAATCGCCAAAAAACAATACATTTCTGCCACTTCGATGTCTTTCCAGCTCATCAGGTGATCAGAACGATCAGAGGAATTTTCAAGTGTATACCTCCAAAAGTTATTGGTTTCCAGACAAATTAACTGCACTAAATTAAACTGAAGCCGGCCCGCAGAAGAATTTTGCGCAACTAGCCATCTTGCTTTCACCGACCGTTTCTCGTGTGCCATTAACACACGTGTATTTGAGAGGCTACTTTTCCTGCTTTTTGAGCTTTTTAAAAAAAGAATGGTGAACCACTGCGTTGTGTGGGGGTGCACATTTAAGTATACTACGAGGGAAAATTTTCCTGGGGGCGAAAAATTTTCTCTACACGCGTTAGTAATATATACGTATAAGGAAAGCATGGTTTGCGTTCAGTAATGTCTCCACTTCCATCTCACAAAGCATGAAAATATTTTCAAATGCCTTTTTTTGTACGTATCGCCACGAAATTTATATCACGTGAAGTGCACGTTATGCTCTACCTTTTTAAATTTATTGTTGGCAATATTCACATAGTTGTAGATATAGCATGATGACACTGTGACACGTAATTTTTGCTGAAATGCAAATTGTTCTCGAAAACAAATTCCAAAAGGTATGTGACGGAAGCGGATATTTACCGGAGTTTCTGAAAGCGATATCATTGCAAATGCAGTAGCTTCATATCTTTAGGATCGGTAATTAATAACATGTGCATTCTGTCTCGGTGTCTGTGTTTTGATGACGGAATCATCATGATGTTGGACCCCTGATTTAGAGCCGAGTGGAAGGCATAAATCAGAGGCTGCGTCAGTTCTGCAAGGATATCGGAGCCTCCTTCGTTGATCTGCGGCCGGTAATCCGATCGTGTCGGAACACTCTGGATCGTTCGGGAGTTCATTACACGGCCGAGTCAGCGAGGTGTGTAGCGAGTAGAATCTTCGAGCATTGTAGTCCTTTTTTAGGTTAGTGAGTAGGGCAGAGTGTAGGGTAGATATAGCGTGGGTATAGTAAATCGTGGGGTTAAAGGTTCCGTCCAAACAGCAATAAAGCGTTCAAAACGTCAAAATAGCCCTAGTGAAAATAGTGATAGAGCATCACGAAAATCAAATATAGCATGCAATTAGAAACTTAAATTATAGGAAAGTCCACAAAACCGTGTATAAAAGAAGCTTTATCGATCGTAGTTGTAAATTGCCGTAGTATTAAGAACAAAGTTGCTGATTTCCACCATTTAATTCTAAATACAGAAGCTGATGTAATCATAGGAACTGGAAGTTGGCTATCGGATGAAATACACGACCGAGAGATCTTCCCGAAATCATATTACATATACAGAAAGGACCGTAAAACGAGAACAGGAGGAGGAGTATTCATTGCCGTCAAGGATGAGATCAAAAGCAGAGCCGAGAATTTTGGAGATAGTGAATTGGAAAGTGTTTGGTGCTCAATCGAATGCTCAGCTAAGAGATACTTTATATGCGCATATTATAGACCACCAGATTCAAGCATAGATTCAGTTTTAGAGTTAGATAACCAGATAAGACGTTTTCCTTCTCAGAAAAACCGTAGTAGTGTCATAATTGGCGGCGATTTTAATGTTCCATCTATCGATTGGGAAAAATACTGTTTTAAAAATGGAGGGAAAGACAAGGACCTGTGCGAAACTTTGCGTTACTCATTCTATTCCAATTCCTTGACTCAGCTAGTAGATACACCAACCAGGGGTAACAACATACTAGACCTCTTAGCAACGAATATTCCAAGAGTGCGTTATCAGAACTGAGGCTGTGGCTGGTATAAGTGACCACAAGGCAGTGCATGGAAAGTTTCGTATCGTCTCCGATAGAAAACCTGTGTCAAGAAGAAGGGTCTATTTATACCATAAAGCGAATTTTGAAGGGTTAAAGCAGTACTTGACGAACTCATTCACTGTTTTCAAAGACGCCACTCTCAATCTTGGGGTAAACGAAGCATGGAAGAATTTCATTAGTATTATGCAGAAAGCCGTGGATAAAACGATTCCCAGTAAGTTAAAACGTTTTAATACTGAACCGAGATGGCACAATGCTAAAGTGCGTAAAGCTCTTAAGCGACAGAGAGCAATTCACGCTAAAATAAAAAAGATACATGCGGGACTTACCTGTGAGAAAATACAAGAAATGCGTGAAGATTATAAAAAATTGAAAAAAGAGACGAAAAAAACACTTAGGGAGGCGTTGAGTGAATTCAAAACAAAAATATTGGGCGAATATTTAGATGACAACTCTAAGGCTTTCTGGTCATATGTGAGGGAGGTACAGGGAAATTGCGCTCCAGTCTCTTCACTCATTAATGAACGTGGCGAAAGAGTGACGACAAATCGAGATAAAGCTAATCTCTTAAATAACTTTTTCCATAGTATCTTCTCTAATTTCACGGCCAATATGTCAACACCTCTACCTCGAATCTACCAAGAGCAGATGCCGTCTATCTGTATTTCAAACAGTGGTTTAGAAAAACAACTCAGCTCTACTGATCCAAAGAAATCGACAGGCACTGATCTCATTCCAGCTCGAATGTATAAGTAATCAACGTCAGAGATAGAGCCTTACTTGAAGATAGTGTTCGAAAAATCTCTAGCAGAACACACAGTCCCTAACGATTGGAAAACAGCGAACGTCACGCCTATATTTAAAGGTGGGGATAGGGAAAAGCCTAGTAACTACCGTCCAATTTCACTTACTTCCATTTCTTGCAAAATATTGGAACATATTATTTTCAGTTCGATAATGGCTCATCTTGATAGCCAAAATCTGTTAGCAAAAGAGCAGCACGGGTTTAGAAAAGGGAGATCTTGTGAAACTCAACTTGCTCTCTTCGTTCACGATATCTTATCCGCGGGTGACAGATATGTTCAAGTCGACGCCATATTTTTAGACTTCAGAAAAGCATTCGATAAGGTTCCGCATTTAAAGCTGATTCAAAAGTTGGAAGCAAACGGCATAGATATACACGTTATTGGTTGGATAAAAGATTTCCAAAAGGATCGCGAACAGAGAGTTGTTTTGGATGGAGTTAGCTCGGATACAATTCAAGTTACCTCAGGCGTACCCCAAGGAAGTGTTATCGGCCCTCTTTTGTTCCTTCTTTATATTAACGATATAACCACCGTGGTCACGAGCAAAATCCGCCTCTTCGCAGATGATGTAGTGGTATACCGTGAAATTTACGACCTTAGCGATAGATTAGCATTACAAAAGGACCTCGTTGCCGTAAATGACTGGTGCAGTACTTGGGAGTTTGAAATAAATCTTGAAAAGAGTATGGTGATGAATTTTTGGGAAAAGGATATATCTTCAAGAAGGAGCTACACCGCTAACGGGATTCCACTACCAAATACCGAATTCGTTAAATACTTGGGGGTCACCATTACCCGGGATCTTTCGTGGAGTAAGCACATACGTGAAGTATGCGGGAAAGCTAACCGTAAACTTGGATTTGTAAAAAGAATTCTCGGTAAATGCCCAAAAAAGGTGAAGAAATAAGCTACCTGACTCTAGTGAGGCCTCACTTGGAATATGCTGCTAGCGTGTGGGACCCTTACGAGGTAGGACTAATAGGTGAAATTAATCGAGTACAGCGCAGGGCGGCCTGATTTGTAATGAGTTGTTACAACAAAAAGTGCAGCGTTTCAAGTATGCTAAACGAGTTAGGATGGGAATCTTTACAGGAGCGTAGATCTAAGTATAGGGTTAACTCACTTCGGAAACTCCAAGATAATATTTTCTCAGACGACGTGAAGCGTATCCTTCGTTTACCATCATACTATAGTAGACGCGATCATGAGAAAAAAATAAAAGAAATAGACTGCAAAACAGAGAGATTTAAAATGTCATTCTTCCCTCGTACAATTAAGGATAGCAATGTTGTCTCAATTGAAAGGATTAATGGCAACGCTCGCTAGGATCACCCATTGCATGTTTTTTCGTAGTTCTAACCTTGCATGTATTTGCTCTAGGAATTACTAACCATTAGTAATTTTTTTATGATTAAGCATGTACATTTTTCTAGTGTGCGTAATATTTCTTTGACTGTGGTGTGCATGTGGCGGTCCTCTTGCATGCTGCATGTTGGTGATTGGTCACCCCCTGCCAAACACCCAATAGGTGGCTCGTAGGGTATTATGTAGATGTAGATGTTTTTCAGTTGTGTTTTCTGTGTTTGCCAAGAAAAACTTTCTCCAGTTTCCATTATGTCATGTACTTTCCGCTGTTGCATTATTACGTTGTATCGGTAATTTATTTCCGTTGTAGTATTATTATTTTTTAGATATGTAGAGCGTGTATTATGCCCCTTTAACTCTGTCTCAAAACTTAACGAATTTCTTTCAAAAGCATAAGTTTTGACTTTGTTAATATCTGTTGAGTGAAATTCCGAGAAACTAAACGCTTAAATAATGGTATCATATGATATCAATGGTGCCCTATCATAAAAATCTGGGTGGGAGGGGAGGCTCAAGTGATGAGGCGTGCTCAATGGGGACGTCCTATAGCAAAACTTTGGGTAAATCCGGCCCTGAGCTAGGCTATGCGGAAAGTGATTCATTACGAGGTTGGTCACATTCAATATAATTCAACCTTTCCATGTAGTACTTATAAGGTATATGATCATTTCGTGGCCTCTATATAGAAAATGGTGTCTGTTATAATCACTAACCCGGTAAGATGGAAATTCTAATTAAAAACGTACCCCCTCATGATGTAAGATTTATATTATAGTCTGCTTCCCCTTCGAATATTATAACAACAAGAAACTGATTATTGATGATAATGGATCAAATCGTTGAGTTTTTTAAGCCAATAACTTCTTTTCAATTGAGGGATAGTGAGGGGAAATCCAAAACACTGCCAATATAAAATAATGTAAATTATATTTCTGATGCTTAAGGATAGGAATTCAATCGCATTGACTCTTTACGACCTCAGAAAAGCATTTTACAGCACCAAGCAGCATGCCTTGCTCAGAAAGTTAGATCGTAATGGGTGTAAATAGGTTGAATCAAATTTAATTACCTAATATTTTTGGCCCGATAACTTATGGCAATGAAAGGTTACGTAGCATTGCTTCTACGTTCTTATGAATTGTGATCCTTCAGTAAAAATCAATGCAACTGACAACTCATACAGCAAGTGGAAACATCAAACCTTTGGAATTTTCGAATTATTTTGTTTGAGTAGCATGACAATGTCGCTGGTAAATTTAAGGGTGAACAATACCATGCATTCGCGATAGTAGGTAAGCTGACCGTTCCTAGCAAACGACGCAGTTAACCATTTTCCCCATCTGCTACGCCCCTTCCATATTTGGGACACAATGTTTTTTTTCGAGATAACTCATGCATTTGGATTCCAATTCCAGAATATTGAGCAGGAACCGAATTAGTATTAATCTTAGCTCAGCTTATACTACCAATTTCATTACTTCGTCAAGGTTATGTTCCGCTCAAAGATTGGTTAATTTACCACGTAAGTGTCACGATCGGTCCCTTTCTTTTTAATTGGATAAATCTTAAACGAAATTGACAACGTTTTCTATAGTTCATAGCCTTAATCAATGCGCCATTATCTTTCACAATATAATTTTCCTCCAGTTCCTTACGTACGCAAACGCATAGGTCGGTGAAAGCAACATGGCCGCCAGCAGAAAGGCACGGCTTCACCCCCCCACCCACACTGCCAATCTATTGTATATATCTGTGGCCTTTACCACTTAATCTTCCTTTTCTTGGGAGCATTTTCCTCCGCATCGGACGAGGAATCATCAGACGTAGCCGCGGAGAAGTGCAGCTCCCGCGATATCCTGGATGTCGAGGGTAGCGATATAGATGTCAATTCACCGGCAACCTCCGTTCCCAGATCATCGTCCTCGGAATCGAAGAACAGGTCTCTATCCTCACTGCCACTGCGGGTCAAAATCTCCAATATCTGTTCATCCGTTATCAATCTCTTCGCCATGATTCCAGCCGCTGCAAACAGAGATTAAAAAACACTGGCGGTACACTGCCAATTTCTCACGACGAATACAGTAAAGTTATCACTCGCAGAATGAGAGCCACAAACGTCTGAACCCAAGAACGACTGAGACAGAAGTAAAGGGAAACTTTATAATCAAAAAGAATTGTGGGTATGTGAACGAGAATGAACTTTACCCATTCTGAGAAATACGTTTCTATACTGATGGGTGGAATTCTAGAGAAGGTCTTCATGAGTTATTTCAGCCCGTGGTGGAGCGTATTTTCCAAACAAAATGAGGGATTTAAAAAATTCCGAGAAAAAACATAATTATACTGATTGATGCAATTCCAGAGAAGCTCCACAGGTGTTCTGAATGCCACAGGTGTTCTGAATCTGAGTGGAGCCTACTTTCCAAGGGATACCAAGGCTGCCCTGTGACAGACAAAGAGCTTTTCTTGCAAGGATTTTTTTTACCTCGAGTAATGCATTTCGGAGAAATAGCTAATGAGATTTTTGGAAGGGTTTGAATTCGATAAGAAAAATTTTAGGAGCATATATTTGGCATTGAAAGGATTGATGCATTAAATCCGTTAAAATTGACCGTAGAACTTCGTTTAAAATTTTACAATGCTAAGAAAAAAATGAGGAATTCAATTCAAAGTCTGCAATTTACGTGCAAGCAACAATTATCCATTTGAAAAATCCATATAAGCAATCCATAAGTTGACCGCGAACCAATGCCTCAGGTATGGTCGTAAACGCGGGAAGGAGGGATCACATCAACCCTCGCTGCCCGAGATAATGCGGAGTCCCCGCTGCGAGGGGGCGAAAAAGGTTGGAGCTCGGAGGGTGTAGTAATCCGCTAGACCCTTTTTAACGATTGCTGTCAAAAATGCTCCGTACCACGAGAAAGAAGAGTTTCTTGGGGCTCAGTACAGCAGTCATGCTAAGACGAAAACTCAGCCGTCTCGAAAGGGTTAATGTGCATGTGTGGACACATTTCCCCTCCTCCTGTGTGCCAGACCGACTTGGTTTCATTCAGCCGTCATCATTTCCCTCTATAATCCAAACTGCCTATCTTATCCCCAAACCGTATTACCCAAACTGCCCATCTTATTCCCAAACCCACATTAGGCAGAAGGTTACTTGTATTTTGGAGCATAATCAGTATCTCCTCTACCTTCTCCACCGCCGACTCCTACTCGCATTTCCCCCCAGCAACGTACCTCAAATCTTATTGATGCCTTTGCGTTCTTTCATGTCAATTTCAAGCATTGAAAAGAGATATCATTAATTAAGCGGTTCAAAACACTAAATAACTATAATCTACTTGTCATAAAATCATGTTTCTTAACGATTTCTGAGTCCATGTACACATAAATATATAACTCCAAGCTCGTGCAATCCTGTTTAACAAACTTAATAAGTCATAAATATCAAGTTTGCGGCATGGGAATTAGGAAAACGTACTTACTTCTTTTTTTATTACATAAATAAATTGACTAATCCTGTAATGACAAAAATAGGAGGAAAAAATTTACAATCAATACGAATGATGCGCAATAATTTAACACCTGGAATCCAATAGCTGACGGAAATATAGTGGATGAAGATTAAGAAGAGCAGAAAAACGTAGGCAAAGGAGGATTTAAAGCCAAGGAGCCTTAAGCCTGCGTACCTACTTTACGTTTGAAATCAGTACTATAAATCGATAAATCCTGAATTGGCACGAAAATAATCCAAGCTATAAAAATGAAATATAGGAATTTTACGTCTTAGTTGAAAGAGAGGAATGCAATTACTGGAAGAAATATATATGGAGGCGAAGAGCGAGAAGGACAGATAAAAAGGAGGAGGACTGAAAACAAAGGTATGAGGAGGAATATGGGAAACGGAGAAGGCTGGGAAAAGAAGAGTGGATATGCCAGGGCTTGGATGGTGACCCAGAGGGTTGGACAGTAAATCTTCCACGACCCACCCCTTTTCCGGGATAGAGGAGATTCTTGTGCGGGGGAAAGATTGTTTGCTGAGGTTGGGAGTGCGGACGAGGGCATTAGGGAGGCAAAGTGTAGCTCTTCTGAAGGCCAGAAAGGAAAGGCAAAGAGGAGCAAGATGGAGAGGTAGGAGTAGAGGGAGAGTAAGAACAGTCGGAACTGGAGATAGAAAACGGGAGAATGGACGTTGGGAGGAATACCCCTTTCTCGCTCAACCCATTGGTCGGCGCCATAGAGCATCCTCTATGGTCGGCGCGGTGCGGTTAGTGTCCGTCCGCCGGCGCCGCAGACATGGCTTCGACTTCCGCGGTTTCCCCTAGCATTCCTCGCTGGCATCCCGCACGGGATTCATGGGCAGAGAAAAGAGGGAAAAATATTCCTTGGGGAGGCTAGATGCTAAACGTGGCAGCCTTGGTATAGCGTGTATGTCTAAATGTCGTGGCAACGATGACTTACGCTGTCATTTCTCCATAATAAACCATAAAAAAAAGTCTGCGGAAGTTTACAAAGGGCTTTGTCTTCATTTTACTGCCACAATATTTTTTCGTCGCTGCAAATGCCGAAAAATGCCACTGTTCATTAATTGTAAGTTCACCAATCCAACCATGGCTGAGAGAATACTTCTCGTACATAGCGCAATAAATATTAGTACTTTTAATTGAAAAATCGCGAAGAAAATAGTCAGAATACCGCAGTGATACAGTGAATCCCCATTCGTAGCCATGCGCTACCACGATGAGCGTCCCAACCGTGACGTCACGTCTCTTCAAAACACAGCTTCACAGCTTCTATTTTTCTAAGCTCCTTGTCGGAGCCAATGGAGACCAGCGTTGCGGATAGAGAGATGGAAAATCGCCAGACACTTCGCGTATCACTCGCATACATGTTAACTTACTGCCACGCCCCCCGATGGATAGTATTTTTGCGATTTAAACGAGGTCTAAGCAGCATCATACTTTTACCATTTCCTAAGCAGTAGTGTTTTATCGTGCAAAATATTCACCACATGCATTCTGTACACAATGAGAATGCTTGTCCACGATTCCAATGTGTACAGTCCATTTTCCTCAAATTACCCCTTTTAATGCTGATGATTGAACTTATATAAATACAATGCAGTTGCTGGCAAAAATATGCCTTCATGTCTTTGTGACATTGTGAATGTCCACAGTATTTATTCGAGCACGACGCGTTTTAGCGACTCATCCTGATGATAGCGATGCTGATGGTTAAGCACGGAATGGAATGGGGAGAGGGGGGTAAGGGAGAAAGGGGCAGCCTTGATTTGAGACGAGGGTTTTTCCAGTGAGGAAAGGTATCTGACCAGCGAGGGGAGGGTGGGGTCAAAGTGGGTGAGGAGACGAGAGCTAAAGAAGGTAGCGGTGTTGGGGAAGAAAGAGAGGATTAGCGGGGTACATTGAGTTTTCTAAATCACAATAGTCTATGGAAGGTCGTTGAGTCCGGCTGTGGGTGATGCTGTTATGGGTTAATGATTTCCCCGAAGGACATGGGTCACTGGGGGAATTTTAGTAAAAGCACTGCGTATTATTCGTTCTTGGAAATTTTAACGGCACACAGGTGGATAGGCACTTAAGAATTTTAAAGGCTGGTCAGATACCTTTCCTCACAGGAAAAACCCTTTTCAGATATGGTGAAGTTATGAGATTAACTGAGAATACGATTTATATGAAGGCTTTGGGAAAATTGAGTCGCCACTACAAGTTTTGAAGCACGAATTTTAAAATAAAGTATTCTGCAGTCGGGGTGTTGTCGCTAAAGGTATCATAAATTTTGAGCGTTCTACACCCACCCTTTGCAATGAATTACCTCTTTTTAAATTCGACTGCGACTCAATATGATCAAACGCTTCTACTTTAAGCGATTTTTCCGGTTACGAAAGAAGTTCTCGAAATGAGCGTGAGACAAGAGGCAGGAAATCTAGCTAATACCTAAAGAACGCCAGACCGTGAGGAATCTTTAAAAGAGGAGGCAAAAAATATCCTTAAAAATATAAAACAGGGATTATGTTAAGAAATGGCACGATGAAATTGTTGAAATATTTGTGAGTGTGACGTAGAATGCAAAATATAAAAATACGCATCCGTAAAATACATTTGCATGGGTGAAGAAGATGCCACTGTGACACAATGGACCACGACCATTTTAAATCCTGGGCGAAAGAGAGGGTAGTCGGAAAAACAATTGGCTTCTCTTTCGCAGCATAAATAGGTAAATGGCGCGGGAAGACGAACGAGAATAAATGGAAAAATCTGAAAGACAGAGAGAAAGACAAGGAGGATTTGGGGTGCGATGCAAGCGGTGAGGAGGTTGAGGAAAGGATCGGCCGTTGGCGGAGGGCAGGGGGAATGTTTATATCTTTTCCACCGCTGCTGTGGGAGGGGGCAGATCGAAGTGAAGTGTGGAGGGGAAGGAGACCAGGGGATCGGTGGGTGGGGGGGGGAGCGGAACGGGTGCCGAGGTAGCCAGAGTGGAATTGCATGCGTTGGTGAGGGAGGTGTTTGTTGAACATGATTGTGTCCACCGGAGGCTGGGCGACGCCCAAGGTGGTAAAGGAGTGGTAAAAACCTTCTATCACCTTGGGCGACGCCTAGTGCGTGGCCACGTTCAGCTGGACAAGCGAGGAGGGATCGAGCGAAACGGAACCAAAACGCATATCCCTATCCACCGCTCAACCAATCTGTTCACCCTTCCCAGGACATATTTTTACATCGATTCACAATACTTAAATTGCGAATGAGAAAATAATTCAAAATTTAATGAAAATAATTCAATGCAAAGAGTCTTCAAGCAACCTCGAAGCCAAAGTTGTGAACTTGATATTTTAACTCCGTTTGAGGCTCGAAAAAAATGCCACAATGCATGCATTTCGAAATTGAAAAATATTACACGGATAAGTAGATATTAAAAAAAATGGTACCATTAACGATTGAAATGCATTAAGGGTGGAAAGTAACAATATGGGAGTCATCGATCATTTGGACTTCTATCCATGCCAATTATACGAAGGTACGAGGAAACCCATTTTATTTGCGGAGAGGATACGCAGCAGGGGACGGAGCGAAAGGTGACGCATTTGGAAACAAGAGTTCACACCACCGAGTGTGGAGGAGCCAATGGAGTGAAACGAAGCGGCAGTTCACTTCGACCTGCAGCTCATGGGGTGAGTCGATGGGAGTGGGAGGCAGTTGGTCAGCGGAAGGGGAGTGCGAGTCGCTCCCCAAGAAAGAAAGGGAGTGCAGGCGCGCGCAAATGGAAGCGAGCAGAATTTGGAAAATAGGAAAGCACCCCTGATCATTGCTCCCCTTCCGCAAACAGCCCCGAGGAGGCGGCCGCCGCACGAATTTCATGGACAAGTTCTTTGGTCTCCAAATATCTGCTCACATTAGATAACCCATTAAACAAATCATAAACATAAGGTAGAACTGAGCTGATAGTATGGTCATTAATCAAAAAGATATGCCTTAGGGTTTCTTTGTAGATTCAAAATCTCCAAATGATTGTTACAAGTAAATGCAAATAAAGTGTAACTTTTTGAAATGGCATACTAAGTATGATATATAGGCAAGTAGGGTAAAAAAAAGCGTCCTGGAGCACCTGCCATTTTTAATTACCTCCCCCCTACACTTAATTACGCTCCGCCATCTTTAATTACGCTATCACGTGACTTTTTAATCGACCGTCACTTGTTTTATTGATCGTCATTTGTTTCCCTTTCATCTTCTTTATCGTTATTCACCTATTTCTATTTTCTCTGACGTAATTTACTTTTACGCTTCTCATTTGTTTTCTCTCGTCGTTTGTTTTACCAATAGCAAATGATTTTCGATCGTCATTTGTTTCCCTTTCATCTTCTTTATCGATATTCACCTATTTCTATTTTCTCTGACGTAATTTACTTTTACGCTTCTCATTTGTTTTCTCTCGTCGTTTGTTTTACCAATAGCAAATGATTTTCGATCGTCATTTGTTTCCCTTTCATCTTCTTTATCGATATTCACCTATTTCTATTTTCTCTGACGTAATTTACTTTTTACGCTTCTCATTTGTTTTCTCTCGTCGTTTGTTTTTCCTAATATAAGATTTTCGATCGTCATCTTCTTTTCCCAAGCTGCTTCCCCCACTCCAACCCCGCCAACCTCTCCCTCCCCCTTAACCGCTGGATGTTCTGGGTTCGATAGGAAATAATTCGACAAATGAAAGGCAAAGAGGTGGTAGATATTTTTTTTTTTTATTGTATGTATGCATGTTTACAAACATTTTATAAATTTCAATTATCGATAATATTATCCATTCGGGAAACTATAGTTTTCAAGTCATTTGCTATGCTCGATAAATCTGAAGGGTAATTCTTGGGACATGGGATACCAAAGAGATTGAGATCATTTCTTCCAGCCCTCACCATAGTGTTATTAAATTCACTGTATTCGTAAACATCTTTCTCTCTAAAAAAGTAGAGGATCCCATTGGTATGTCTAAATGCAGATTGTATACCTGTAGGTATCTGTGGCATTAATTTTATGTGACGAGCTTGACTCTTCGGTCTAAAAGTGCACTCATCCATTTCAACAATGAATTCCCCACTATGAAATATTAGTGTGCGGGCAGAGTATGTATTAACAATTGCTTGAATTCTAGCGTTTCTAGGAAGGCCGGCGGATATAATATTCATAGGACGACCTTCAACTAGCTCCATTGTTGGATAATTAACCATGTATATCAGGCCCTTGATAAATATTACAATTTCTCCACTAGGCCTGCGATAAAGAGCATCAAAACCATTGAAATCTTGCTCAGGTAAAAATGGTAACCAATCTGTGATAAGCTGAGGGCCAACGATGTCTATTCTTTCAGTCACTTCCATATCCACATACCAAAACCATTTTTCATGAAATAAATACAGCAAATTATTGATTATGAGTAACTGGCGTACATTATCAAGTTCACACAAAGTCGGACGGTGAGTATTATTTTTTGCAACATTCGGTTCTGCTCTGAATCTATCCTCCGGATATTCAGGTGCTCCCTCAGCATCATCATCGTTCCCCTGAACTGGATCATCTTCCTTCTGAGGTTCCAAGGGTGGTCCATAGAGAAATTGAGCTGCTAGTATATCATCTTCATGTAGTGTCAGACGGTAATCATAATGGTTATAATACGCAAACATCAGAGAATTCTCATAATTCGAATGTGTAATTCCTAGAGTGTGACCAATTTCATGGAGAAGAACGGCGAGCAAACTGACTTGAAATTCAGGAAGTTCAGGATGATCCATTCCTAAGTACCACATTTCATCTTGATCGATGTGAATTTCAAGTGGAATATCTCGACTTGATGGTAATTGCGCATGAGCTAATTTTCCACCAATCCCATCCAAAGGCGTAGAACAAAAATGTCTATTTAAATATTGTTTATGATTGTACCGTGTATTCATTATGAAGATATCCGGATGTTTAGGATCATGCTCGAACTTTAAATTAGCTGCCTGACTCCATATTTCAAACGCTTTCCGAGCTAATTCCATGTACGTCGAGTTCACAAATCCATAGTGCCATTTTATTATATCTTTATTCCATTTGTAATGGTATACAGAAAACGCAGGATCATCAACAACTCCGCAGCGTGGTCTATTGGTTAAATTCAGAGTCATTTCATTCAATTCCCCATCTTTTGTAATGTTATAGTATTCTTGAAAAATTTCCAAAGCCTCTTTCAATTCCGTATGGTCAATGCTAGTAATTTCATTTTCGGTCACGTTCAAATATCCATACTGTCGAAGATATTCTGCTACGCAATACGTTTTATTGGTGTGGGTATTTTCACTGGATAACACCTTTTGTACAGCAAGCTCAGTTAAGAGCAAAAAGATATAGACTGCTCTCATTTCAGTGTGAAGCGTAGCACGTGAGGGAATGAAATGAGATTCACAATTTAATACGAACTGAATTTATACACTTTTCAACGATGAGGGAGGGGGAAGGCCTCATCATAAGTCCGTTTACGTGATTCTTCTCTTATCCTATAATCACCCCAGGCTAATGTCGTGATACCATCTCTACATATATAGCGTTTATCATCGTTTGCACTCAAGGCTACTTTATTTATTTTTAGAGTGTACATTTCATGTTTATTAGATCGTAAAATGTACATCTGTCGATACTCTACGGAATTATCGAGTAAACACTTTTCGTAATGTTCGAAATTAATAGATTTTCGAATGACGGGCTTGGCAATACCTTTAGCCTTCTTCACTTCTTTAGCATTTTCCATACGATAGGAGTAAAGTTTGCTTCTCAAGCCGACAAAATTCGTCATAATGTCACCATTACATTCATCCTTCATCTTACCAACCACTTTTTTATTAAAATTTGAGAAACACTTGTGATCACAGGGATATGCAGATGTATCGTACAGTTCTAAGTTTTCTTTCATGTCTTCGTATATGTCATTAGTCTCAACATCAATAATCATACCATCTGTATCCATTTGATTGAGCGATATCTTATTCCCATACTTCACTTTAAGGTGACCGTAAAAAAAATCGTACATTAGGGTTTTGCTTAGATCCAAAACTGCTTGTCCTGCATAAATTGGCTTCACCATTTTAATCGTTGACATTCTACTGTGAACAGCCACCAAATTTTCAGAAAATATAGTTCTATCTAAAAATCTCGAACTGTAGATCAATTTATTCAGTCTTTTTTCGTTACACACCAATTCAAGGTCAATTCTTCTCCTTAAATTCTCCATCAGCTTACCAAATACACTATTTACCATAAGTTTGAAGAAATCCCTGTCAAAATCATTTTTTGCCAACTTCCGTTTTTCGGTATTAATGTTTATGTAAGGATCTAACCATCTCGATTGATCAAACTCGATCACTCGTCGAATTCTATTCAGCTTCAGACCATATCTAAGGGCTTGTTTTAAATTAACATAATGAATTACATATTTTTCTTTTGGCTCAAGTGTTGTCAATAATTTTCTGAATTTACCAGTAGGAGGTATTTTATTTTCTGGACAAAATGGAAGATCCGAGTGAGTTTCATGTATATTATCGGGATAATCTAAATCAACCTCGAGAAAATATCCTTTAGGATTGTCATCTGAAATATTCAAATTAAACTCTCGAATTTCCTCTTCACTAAGCCATTTAAAACTACCACGAGGAAGAGGTTGAGACATTGCCCACCCATAGAGATTGTTAGCATCCAAATACAAAAGGTATCTATTAGGAATTGACGCATCATATTCCCTCATATATTTATTATTTGCCTTACTGTACCTCTTACAGCATTGACTAATACCTCCTCGTATTCCATTTTCTGTCATCAGCAGCATATCGTAATCAGTCATCAACTCGAGAGTCACCCCTGTATGCTTTAACATAGCATCAAACGCTAACCCCGGTGATGTATAATACCATGCAGGGTCAAGCTTATACGTTTCCATGCAAACATCCCGAAAATTTTCAAAAATATCGGATAAAATCGTAACATCTGTTTTCAGGTATAAGTCGGAGTATTCACCGAGAGTCTGGCAATTGAATTCAAACCAAATTTTTTGAGCAAATTCATAATCGTCATCGCTTACTGTTTCTCCATTAATATGACTATAAAATTTCTCCTTCGGTGGTAAACATTTTTCCTCTAACTTTTCCCAACTGTCAACATATTCGTATGGAAAAATTCCTTTCCTCGTAACAAGGTTCAACTTATCTCCATAAACTCGTTTTGTATGAATAAATTTCTCTCGGGGGAGATTGTCAGCTAATTTTGATAGGGTCGAAGCCATAAATCGAAATGTATCCACAAATCTAATGCTGAAATTGTTACCGATACTTTTGCTAAAAGATATATACTTTTCCTCAGAATTCGCTATGCAATTAATTTCTTTATTATCGTAACCTAAATTTGGTACAATAAAATGAGCATCATATCCGCTTAGGTTATGAAAAAATACAGGGAGAAATTTGGGCATTTTAAACTTTAAATTACATTGTGAATGTAAAGCTGCTCTAAACTTTCCAGTCAAGTGACAATGATCTTGAACGCGATCAGCACCCAATTCTTCTCCACAAAGATGACAATACTTAGCGGATTCAAATGCCTGTTTTTCTTCTTGTGTTAACGCAATCATCTGTACCGTATTTTGATACATATTTTGTACTAGTTCGGCTACCTCTTTGATCCAATTCATAAAAACTTTCGCAGCATCTCTCCCTCGATAAGAAATTGGTTCAAATTTTAGATTATTTGTACAAATAAGTAAAAAACAAAAAGACATTATTTCATGTTTTTCTATTGCACACGTATAAGAATGCTCATCATTCGAGCAACAATGTTGAACCTTCGGAAGTATTGACTCAAAATCGGCTACAACTATGGCAGGGACACGCATTGCACGACCAACATTTTTAAATTTCAACAATTTTTCATCATCTCCCGGCATAATTATTTTAGAAGGAGCATTTTTCATACAATCTAAACGATGTATTTCGAGTTTTTCATGCGTATGAAAATGACAGAAGCAGCGTTTGCAAACGTATATAGAATTATGATTTTTCGTAATTTGTGAATGAAGCAATTTATTAAACGATTTAATCCAACAATAATGTGATTTATTTTCTTTAACTAGATAAAGTAAATCTCTATGATCAGATAGTTCTTCATCCACAACTTTTAAAGGATACACGTTATTTTTCTCATCTATACCGAAAACATTAATAGAAATATTATTTTTTATTTCAAATTTACTAATATCTCTCAAAATAACCGGATATTTAATGCAATTCCAATCATACTTTGTTTCAAAATTTTTATCCTTAATATATTTTATAACTCTAGAGCATAAATATCTAGGTGCTGTTTCTGCCATGTATTTGGAATAAATCGCATATTTAAAGCAGTATATATCATTATTCTTAACATTTATTACTGATTTGGTATCATAAATTCTCTTTGGGAGTTCGATGAAAGTGGATCCGCCCAGAGGACGATATTTATTTATTCGTAATTCTAAACCTGAAATTTCACGTAAAGTCCACCCTGATCCCTTTGCTTGATGTTCGGATTTTTCTTTTAGTAATTTAGCAAACAGATGCTCTACAATTTCATCTACATTGTCAGTCTCAAATATTCTAACATTTTCCGTTTTAAACCATCTTTCATCCGTAAGTTCCTCTTTAGAAAAATTACACTTGACCAAAACATTGATTTTTACCGGAGAAGATTCCAATACATATTTAATTTTCTCAATGACCAGTAACCTGATATTATTCAGAAATGTGATTAAATCACTTCCCTCATCCAACCCACTAACCCAGTAAGTCTTTAATCTATTTTTCGCTGCCGATTGAACTTCAACCATTCCCTTTACATTTCCTGCTCCAACTTGTCGTAAAACATGTCTTCTATGAACCTCACTACTCTCATGAGAGACTTTGTTACGAAAATATGTGTAACAAATTTCACATAGTTTATCTTCTATTGTATTAGCTCCAACACGAACATGTCTTTGGTGTACTTCACTAGCTTCATGTGTAAGTCTATCTCTAAAATAAGTGTAACAAACTTCACAAAGTTTATCTTCTATCGCATTAGTTCCAACACTACCTTGTAAAACATGTCTTTGGTGTACCTCACTAGCTTCATGTGCAAGTCTATCTCTAAAATAAGTGTAACAAATTTCACAAAGTTTATATTCTTCCGGATTAACTCCAACACTATTCTGTAAAACATGTCTTTGATGAACGTCACTAGCTTCATGAGCAAGTCTATCTCTAAAATAAGTGAAACAAATGTCACAAAAAGTGTCCATGTTCTCAATGAATGTTATGTACACTGATGCTTCACAATACCTAATCTTCTTATTCACTGCTAGATAATAAGCTACTTACCGTTATATATAAACCAGAGCTCCGACCAGCAGGACGTAACAAGCAGGAAACCGGGGAAAGTGTTTTCTATTTCTAATATTCTCTCAAGAAAAACTTATTCCTTCTCCAAATTATTTCTTTTATTTTAAAAAGGTTTTTTTACAACACAGTGATGTGAATAATCTGTAATTAAAGAAAGATCAAAATTTAAGTAAATATAATTAAACACAAAAACCTAATTTAAAAAACAAAATTAAATAATATTAAATCATAGATACCTTTTAATCTTCCAAGGACAAACGCTCTCCGTCCCAGGTGAGCGTGAGAGGCTCCCCCTCCCCCCGGTTCACAGCATCCACCGCTTCCCTGTTGAAAACCTTTAAGTATCTTTTAGGGAGGAAGAGCCTCCCTCGCTGACCAGCACCCTCAATCATTGCCGAAACCCCATCCCCATACCTAGTTTCAACCACCCATAGATATGTTATGGTATATCTAAAACCTACAACAAGGTTTTCTTTTTTTTAGGAAGGGAGGGAGTTCATGGTTCACCTTCTGAATTTTCCTTCTCAAGTTCTCCATCTAGAAAGAAAATACATGTTAAGTATTAGGGAAATAATCGTATATAACGTTAAATATATACATGTGAGGAAGAAAACTAAGCCCCACTTACTGCGTTCGGTTTTGGATCGCCTCTGGTGTACTCTACCGCCGATCGAATTGAAGTGGTGAATTTGGAGGAAGATGCGAGCTCTTATATACCTAAAAGAGGGGTAATACTTTCGAATCACTTAGGGGGAAATAACTGGGAGTAGGTCGTAATCATCCAAGGAGAACTGCACTAAGTGAGAGGATGACCTTCCAGTACCGAAGCATGAAGCAAGAGGTCTGAAAATGTCCTTGAGAGCTGCACGTGGTATTTATCCTTTCATCATCACTGCGGTGAACCACTGAGGCGGATATGGTAATCACAAGATGAAACAGCATCAATCCAGAGTGTTGGAAATTCTCTCAAGGATTCCGCGTGAGAGGCCGACCTCGGCACGTGCGTGTCGATCAGCGGCTAAGTGGGTGGGGCAGCGCAGATTCCGCGTGAGAGGCCGACCTCGGCACGTGCGTGTCGATCAGCGGCTAAGTGGGTGGGGCAGCGCAGATTCCGCGTGAGAGGCCGACCTCGGCACGTGTGCGCTTAATAGCGGAGGAATTAGGGGATGATGTAATACCACTTGATATTCCAGAATTCCTATTCCCTATTTCCGGTACCAACAGGTTCACTGGGGAAAACCTAAAATGGCGCCCTCGATGGTCTTTGAACCCCTTTACCCTCCCTACTTGCGACACTATCCATATATATATATATATATATATATATATATAAATCGGGCGAAAATTCATTACAAAAATCATGAACAGCCTTTTAGCACAGCCGGTGGGTTCTCTAACCCTTTGGAAAGAGATAGAGGAATTCATATTCAAATTAAAAGAAAAAGCAGACGAAGAATTTAAAAAAATCCTCCAAGAGGCGGAAATAAGTCCGGATCCGAGTGCTTTGCACAATGTCTGTGATCAATATGAAGCATTTTATGAGAGAGAAGTCTTTCAAAAATTAACTGAAGATTCGTTAAAGTCAACTATAATAGAAAGGCTGCGTTATTTAAACAAAGATAATTATAATTATTACATGAGAATTTACAACTGGTGTGATTATTACTAAGCGATTAGTCACCATTATACACTCATATAGCGTCTCCCTGTTCACTCGCAGCACAAACGGCTTTGATAGATTAAAAGACGCATTCCCTATCCTAACTCACACGCCGAAATCCAGTATCCGCCGCTATATACCTTGTTGGATATCTCAGGCAGGAGACCGAGCACAACAAACGGCTGTTTAATTACCTATTAAGAAACATGAGTCAGCAAAGGAATTACAAACTTAAATATAAGAAACTTACAGAAAACGCGCGTGATTTATACAAGGGTTCTACTAATGCTGCTGGTTTTGACCTTCGAAGCGCATATGACTACACCATTTCACCAGGAAGTCGTCTGTTAGTAAAAACAGATCTCCAAATTGAGCTGCCATGGGGTTGCTATGGGAGGATTGCCCCGAGATCTGGTCTGGCCTTAAAATATGGAATAGATATTTCAGGGGGAGTACTGGATTTCGATTTTCGCGGAAATGTGTCAATTATAATTTGTAATAATAGTAGCGTCGTCTTTAAAATAAATGCTGGTGACAGAATCGCACAATTAATTTGTGAACAAATATTAAATCCTGATTTGGAAGAAGTGGATTATATGAATGAAACTGAGAGAGGATGTAAGGGATTCGGTTCGAGTGGAGAGAATTGAAAGAGTAGCCGCTAATTGTATGAAATTAAATTATTTGAATAATAATGTATAATATGATGTTTTTAAAAAAATTAAAAAAATTATTTAAAAAAATTTATCTCTACTTTTTTTTACCTAAAAAAATCTTTCAAACATAGAGAATACTAATTAAGAGAAATATTAAAGAAATTGTGAAATATCTAGAATTTCCCCGTCTTCATTGAAAATGAACACTGTCCCGAACCCAAACGCCTGAGGACTCCCTACGTACAATGCAATTGCACTCGGCATGTCCGTTACGAACCAAACCACTCCCCATGAACGCCCCGTCCCCGTGGGATCGAAATACGAGCCTGGGGGTAAACCGTATTGTTCAGCGGTAGCCGACAATTGTTCAGCGCTCAAAGGTGGTAGATTGTCCGCAACTGATAATAACAGTAAAACTGCATACGTACAATTATTTGTAGGAGTTCCATCATGTATCTGGATCTCAAACGGTGGCATATCCAATAAGGCGGGGTCTTCATTCAAAACATTGTCCAATTCCTCCATTAAAATTTCAAAATCGAGATGAAGCGAATAGGTTTGTAATTCATCCAGCGACTCCTCTCCCATCTCTTCACTCGGGAATCTGTTTTCGCTATTTTCCAAAGGAATTCTGGAATGATCTAGTGGGGACATTTTGGTTGAGGATGGGATGGGTTAGAAGCACACACACACACACACACACACACACAACTTCACTTAAGAGCGGTACACGGACTAACAAGGGTCGTTTTAAGCGCCGTTTTTATGAATTTATACACAAGAGGTATATATATCCACTAACAATAAACACCACTTCACTTGCCAGCGAGACACGTAATAATGAGGCTCGTATTGAGTGCAGTTACTTCTAAGACGGGAGTGTTGGAATTGGCCGCGACTGATCTTGACACAAATAGCGTATTGTGGGTCACCTTTCAAAGAAATGCAAAACTAGCAGTTGGTGGTAAAAAACTCCAATTTAAAAACCCACTTGAATGCGAGTCAACTTCATTCGAAAATGGTATGATACCTCATGCAGAAATTCTTCCAATCTTGGAGGCTGTGGTTGACGGTGCTACAGCGTTGTACGCATTCAGCGAGGTCGAGTGTAATTTCTTCTCCGAATTAACAAAACGCACTTTCATATGTTTGGAAAAAGAACTTAATTGTCCGGCGCCGGAATTATGTTCTTTTGAGACAATAGGATGTTTAAATCCTTGCCATAAGTTACGTAATAGTAATTGTGCATTAAGGAATGCTTACTCACTCGCAAAGTGGATGCGATACAATCTTCTGAGTAATGACGTCACCCCCTGCCATCATTCTGATGCATGCATTTCCAGCGCACTTCCTACATAATGGGTGGGGATGGAATATCAGCGAAAGCAAGGTTAAGAAAGGATGGAAAGTTATGCACCTATAAATGGACTGAATCGTTCCTTCACAGCAATATACGATCATCATGTATTCTCTGCAGACGCTGTGTATCAGAACAGTCAGAGGTTGGAGTGGTACAGGCAGAGAGGCGGATCTAATAGAAATTGCCGAGTTATTAAGAAACTACTATCCGCATCTGTTTAAAGAGTTGATGCGGACAGATATTGATAAAGGTGTACAAGAAATGAACCCGTCAGCGCTGACACATTTCAGCTACTTGTTAGCCAGAGGAAAAACTGTTGCAAATATAATTTTCCGAAGAGATTTTACTCTCTCGGAATACTTTGGGATAAGAGATTTAAGATATTTTGATGGACAAATTGTGATAATGCTGAGGGGAAGAACACCGATACACATAAAGTTCAAGCATTTTGTTAAAAACAAAAGGAATGGCCGACGTGAATTACTCTGCCCTATGTGTTTTTATCCAGTGCTAGATAAATGCAAAGATATAACAAGTTTTGTTAAAAGTTATTCTGCAGATACTTTTAGTGTTGTTGAAAAAAGTATTTTAGTTAGAGATCCAGTCAAAATAGTATCGTGTTTAAGTAGTTGGTGTGAAAACTGCTGTATAAGATCGCTGTTTTCTGACATACATCCAACAGATTATTGTATACCCAGTTGTGGAACAGAGGAGGTAACTGATTTTATGTATGTCAACGATGTCAAGATAATTGAATCGAGGTTAAAGAGATTCAATTATAAAAGTTATTTTAACGACCATTCAGTATTTAAAAGACTGAAAATGTTCCCATACATGCTCACAGATAGTGAAGATAGTGATTGAGAAAACAGTAAAATAATTGTGAAATCTTTTGAGATATAGTGAAGATCATTGTTAAATTTTTTTTTAAAATCTATTGATCATCTCTGTTGTTGTAAAAAAAAAAAATATTTATAATTATTGTAATCTATTAATTGCTTTTTTTGTATTGTTAAATTCTTTTAAATCTATTGATCATCTCTGTTGTACCAATATTTATAATTATTGTAATCTATTAATTGCTTTGATTTTTTGTAATATACTAATTGTTTTTTGTTTTTTTTTCAAAAAATATATTTTTTATAACAGTAAATCTATTGGTTCTGTTTAATAACTAATGATACCATATTGTGAAAAAAAACATTGATATATTTTCTAACAATATATATATTTATTATCCTCTATTAATGTTTTCATATCATAAAAATTAATAATAAATGAAAATAAATTTGATATAAGTGTTTTTTTAAATTCAAGCAATCCATTACAGCGGATAACATTTATAATTAAATGAATCTACTATAATAAAGCATTTAAGTAGGTCCCGTCAACGTGGTGAGAGTGTTTAGATGTCTTTGAAATGGAAACATCCATTCACGTGCATTTGTGCTGGTCCGTCTGGTTGTGGGAAAACAAATTTTGTTTTGCGATTCCTAAAAAATTTACCGCATTTAGTTGAAGGGAATATATCCAAGATAATATGGTGTTCTACACCAAATAGTCAACCATTAATTAAAGGCGTAAATTTTTTAAACGAACTCCCCGAAAGTTTCATCAACCCACAAAAGACACCAACTTTATATATAATTGATGATTTAATGCATGACTCTTTTAACAACAATAAGGTTAGCGAATTATTTACAAAGGGATCGCATCATTGCAATATTTCGATAATTTTAATAAGTCAAAATATTTTCTATCGTTCCCCATTTTCACGCACGATATCTCTTAACGCAAAATATATTGTTTGCTTCAGAAATATCCGAGATCGATCACAATTTAGATATTTAGCGAGCCAAGTCTATCCTCAAGATTCAAGAGGGCTGACTGAGGTATATATGCAGGTTACCTCAAAACCTTACACTTATTTACTCTTAGACTTTGCTCAGGAAACTGACAATCGGCTGAGATTCAGAACTCATATCTTTCCTGAAGAGATCACTGAAGTTTACACCCCATTAAAGCTTATGGAAGAAAAAACTTTGTAAAACAAAAAAAATTCGTAAATATGAGAAAAAATAAATTGGAAAGATTAAAGCGAAATAAAGGTCTCTTGAAAGAAATAAGTCAAGCTAGTCCACACAGAAGAAGGAAAATAATTGAAGCAGGAAATTCAGACCTCATTAAAACATTAAGCGAGTGTTGTAAAAATATTATAAATGGTAACGTTCATATAAGCCCGAAGTCTAAGAAGAAATTGACCAGATTTAAGAAGGCTATTAGAGAAATAGCTTGCTACAAAGTCCCTCTGAAAAAAAAGCGGCGATTATTGAGTCAAAAAGGGGGATTTTTACCAGTCTTATTGGGTTCTCTGCTTAGTGGTTTAATAGGTAGTTTTATTAAATAATTAATATGAGTTTTCAAAAGTTCCTGTTGGTGAATCCGGACGATATCGTGAAATCCGAAAATTTAACTGAGCAGCAATTATCTAAATTAGACAAGGAAATGCATTCTGTTTTACAGAGAAAGGACTTAGAGGATTCACAGAAATGGCATCACTATAGGAGAATTTTAGATGCGTACCTAGAAAATGTTTCAGAGAGTAAACGTGACGATTTTTTACCTCCACTTGATTTAGTAAACGTTCTTTCTCCTCCAAAAAGCAATGATTTTAATGGGAAATCGAAGGAAGGTAAGCAAAAAAAAAAAAAGCTGGAGTCTGTTAAAAGAGGAAAACGAGTATTGAATATCCCTAGGGATGGGGTTATTAGTAAATTAGGCAATGGAAATAATAATACTCCGAATTTGGATAAAGAAATGCGGAGGATTTTAGACCGTAAAGACATTGCAGACTCTCTGAAATGGCAATACTATAAGAGATTACTTAATTCGTATTTAGAAAACAATTCGAAATCTAAGGATAGCATTCCTCTCGCGGAGCTTAAGACGGCTAGAACTCCAGAGGAAAGAATTAATACACCCAAGGCTGAAAAAATCAACGATTTAAAGAATAAAGGAAGAAACATATTGAAAAATTACACAGAAATTGAAGACCGATGGGAAAAGAGTCAAGAAAAAGGAAAGGAGAAGATGGAGGAGTTATTGAACGAGCTCGAGCAAAAACTCCGAGACGAAGACGTGGAAATAAAACAAGAATTAGACGAATCATTGCTAAAGGATCAAATGGACCTGGCGTACCTAGACTCGTCACCGGCAAAACCGAGGCGAGGAAGTCGGAAAAGAGTCAAAAAAGTACCATATTCACCGCCAACTCCGAGGAACAAAAAGAGGGCAATATCACTAGACAACAAAGAAGGAAAGAAAATAACAATGTCCCCGAAAACTCCAAGGAAGACATCAGACGACGAAGGAGATCGTCGAAAACAGGAGAGAAAAAAAAAAACACCTCCATCAAACCCCAAGAAAAAAAGGAAGAAAGGAATTACGGAGAGAGAGATTCCATGGTTGAGTCATCCTTAAGCAAAATTTTTTTCGACCCTTCCAATCCAGCTAGTTTTTCGACTAGAGATGCTCTATGGGCTGCATCGGGAAAAAAATTCTCAAAGGAAAACGTACAAAAATGGTTAGATTCACAGGATAGCTATACACTTCACAAACCGATTAGAAAAAGATTTCGTAGAAATCATTACGAAGTGTCATACATCGATGAAACTTGGCAGTGTGATCTAAATGATATGAGATCTCTGAAAAAATATAATAATGGCTATCAATATCTTCTTACGGTGATAGACCTCTTTTCAAAATATGCATGGGCTAAACCCTTAAAAAATAAGAAACCTGAAAGTGTGATACATGCTTTTCGCTCGATTTTTAACAAACGGAAACCATTGAAAATTCAAAGTGACAAAGGTGGTGAATTTGTTAATGTTAAATTCAAAAAATTTCTCGACGAGCGAGGAGTTAAATTCTTTTCCATAAATAATCCCGACATTAAGGCCTCAATTGTGGAAAGGTTTAACAGAACGTTGAAAAGTAAAATGTATAAATATTTTACAAAAAATAACACTTATAATTACGTGAGTGTGCTCCCGAAGCTACTGAAAGGATACAATGATCGAAAGCATTCCAGTATTGGAATTGCTCCTTCTCAAGTAAACGAATCGAGTGCATTTTCAACGGCTGTGTATCAGTCGAGAAGACGACTTAAGCAAGATGATGGCGGTAGGAAATTTGAGATTGGTGACCATGTTCGTATTAGCAAGGAAAAGTTACCATTCGCTAAAGGTTACACACCGAATTATTCTACAGAAATATTTAAAGTGAAATCCATTTCAAGGGATTTTCTCATACCCACATATAAATTGGAAGATTTAAATGGTGAAGAAATACGAGGTTCTTTTTACGGAAAAGAGTTAGTACGAAGTAGAATAACTGATATTACTGAATTCAAAATTGAAAGGGTTTTAAAACGGAGAGGAAAAGGTGCTAAGCTGGAATATTTCGTTAAATGGAAGGGTTACGACGACAGTTTCAACAGTTGGATATTAGCTTCCACTGTGAAAAGATTGCTTAACAATTAAGCTAATATGAATGATTTTTATATCACACTACTTAGCGACAGTTCGGCAAAATTTTACCCAGACAATTCGATCGCTCATTTTCGCACAAAACTTGCTCGGAGAATCACTCTCAGTGAAAGAGAAAAATGGGTTGTTGGGTTAGTGGAAATATCATTACCACGCGTTAGCGCACCAGTGAGCAATAAGGTGTCTATTCGAATGCTCAACAACGAGCATGAAATCACGTTAACGAAACCAAGATATACATTGTCTTCATTGTTCAGTGAACTTCGAGAATCCATACCTGAAGACAGGCTATTAGAATATGATATCGAAATAGCAAATTTGGATAAAGGTGATGGTATTTCTGAAGATGCGGTAATCCTTTCACCTAGTAAGGCATTGCCAACGTCTTTATCTGACTCGGTAGGGATCAAAAGGAAAGAACCACCAAAAATCAAGGAAGAGGAATACGTTGGAATCGTATTTGTTTATAACGATCTCGTGAAACCGCAATTTATAGGCGACACGATGAGTAGATGTTTAAGAGTCATTAACATTGGAAGGGGTAGACATCAAGTATTTCAACAACCGTATTATGTCCCTGTTGAACGGATGGAATTTGATAGTATTGAGATATTTCTGGGGGATAAAATGGGTCTATCATACCCTTTTGAATCGAGCATCGAACCTGCAAGATTGATTCTTCACTTTAAAAAAAAGGAATAATTTTCATAAAGTTCAGTTCCCATCAAGATGTCTACGGATGTAGATCGATACTTGAAATATTACATTTCAAGACAAAAAGGTGGTGAGATTGGTCCCATTTATCGAGCCAGTCAATATAGACAGAAAGGGAACGGATTAGGGAGTTTTTTTAGCGGGCTTTGGCGATCCGTGAGACCTCTTCTCACTAGCGGTTTGAAAGCAGTTGGGGAGGAGGCTGTGAAATCAGGAATTGGTGCCCTCACAGATATCGGTACAAAGCCTGGAAAGGAAATTTTAAAAACTCGTCTTAAAGAGGCGGGTAGTAATTTAAAAAGACGCGCTGAAGACAAAATGGAAAGAATGGTGGGGGCTGGATTACGCACGGCAAAGAGACCACGAAAAAAAGCTGCTAAAAATGCTATTCTAACTGTTAAAAAGAAGCAAAAAAAAAGGGGAAATGTGAAAAAAAAGGTAAAGAGAATAAAACGAAATCACGTCTCAAAGAAGAATAAAATTACAAGGGCAGTGAGGAGAAGTAAGGGACGTGGGAAAAGAAAACAGCGAGGTGGTGGGGTAAGGGATATATTTTCATTATAATATAAATCCAATGAAATATTATATTAGTCTTTCGGCTGAAACGGTGGAAGATACATCAACTAAAATGACGCAGGTTATTCCCTCGTCTTTGGATATATTCACCCGCCGTCCTATCCAAGCTAGTATATTAGGCAACCGAATAGTCGCTTACAAGCCTGTGACGGCTATCGATACCTACTCAGAATTGAAATTTTCCATCAAAGGAAACGGTGATAGATATATAGACTTGAACGATATATCCCTGAATATTAAGCTCAAACTCTTAAATGGAAACAAATCGTTTGTGAATGGTCAAGAGCAGCCAGGAATTGTAAATAACATACTCCATTCTCTTTTTGAAAATTGCAATGTGTATCTGAATGGGCGAAGAGTGACAACGTCGGAACATTACGCCTACCGTAGTTATTTGGAAAATCTGCTTAATTATGGTACGGACGCCGCACGTACGCACTTGCAGTGTATCGGATGGGCGCTTGATAATGGTGAAGATTTAGATAGCCTCGAAACAAATGCAGGATTAAAGACTAGGAAAAGAATGCTTGAAAATAGCAACCTTATAGAACTGGAAGGAAAACTGCACGCGGACGTCATGCATCAATCCAGGCTTCTCCTAAACAACGTTGACGTAGACATTGAACTATCTTTTGCAAAACCTGCATTCTTTCTAATGGATAAACCAGACGGAGAAGGAGTTCTGAAAATTGAAGATGCCACACTTTACGCAACTCATTATGACCTTGATCATTCCGTTCTAGTTGCACATGCAAAAATACTCTCAGACGGAATGTCTAGTATTTTACCTTATAAACGTGTTGAAATGAAATCATTCACGATTCCTGCGAATAGCAGCATGTTTAACAATGATAATTTAATTTTAGGCCGGATCCCGAATTTACTTCTAGCCGTTATGATAGAGGATAATGCATTCCTCGGAAAAAAAAATAAAAATCCATTCAATTTTCGTCATTTTAGTCTGTATAACTGTTCTGTTTTCGTCGACGATCAGGAATATCCGTGTGGAGGAATTGAAACAGACTTCGATACATTACAAAAAAAGTTCTGTACACGTGCTTATCGACAGCTTTTCTCCGCACTGGGATTACACCATGCTGATGGGGGAAACCAAATAACTTTGGAAATGTTTGAACATGGATACTTTGTGCTAGCATGGAATCTTAGTCGTGATGCTTCCGTGAGTGAAAATCACGTTTCACCATCTCGCATGGGGAATTTACGATTACATGGTAAATTTAAAAAACCCCTCGAGCACGCAGTGACAGTTCTTACTTATGCCGAGTACGATTCTGAAATTTTAATAAATAAAAACAGGGAAGTCACCTTAAATTGGACATAAGCAATTAGGCACTGCGGGCATTATGGATACAAATGGAATTATAAGAGCTCTCACGAGTAATCGAAATACGCGAGCATTTTTTCGAGGAGTTTTCGCATCCGATATTATTAAGAAAATCAACATCAAACCTGGATTATATATAATCAATTTTGATCCTTCTACACGTCCTGGAATTCATTGGGTTGCTATTCATGTGATCAATCTAAAACGCGCAGAATATTTCGACTCATACGCGCTGCCTCCTTTCGTACCCGATATACTAGTTTTTCTTCGTCGCTTTTCCTCGGTAAAGAAAAATAGTAAGCGGTTGCAAAATTTCAAATCTGATTTATGCGGGGAGTACTGCTGCTTGTATGCGTACTTCAAGTCAATAAATCGTACGCTGACCCAATTCACCCGGCTATTTCCCCACCCCGAGCTTAATGATTGTAAAGTGACCTCGATCTTTTCTCGCGTGTTTGGACGTGGACGGATAAATCGCAAATGTAATCCAAGGTCTCAATCTTGCTGCGCATTAGTAGAGACAAGTACTTGGAGAAATAGGTTGCGTAAATTGTGAAAACGATTAGTCATGATGCAGTCTTCCAGGAAAGAAGTCACGCTCTCCTCGAACGGAGTGAAACTCGTGGATGGTCTTACGCTACCTAAAGATATTACCAAGGAAAAGTCTTGCAAGCCATCTTCGAGAAAGCGGAAGATGAGTAGAGAAACGGAAAAGGGAAGTAAACAAAATAATATGAATAAGGGAGAGAAAAAGAAGATATCACCCGATGAATCAGTCTGTATCCAGGTACCTACCGGATTGGACGTGCCGTCAACGTCACTCGTGTTAACCCGAGAAAAGGGAAAGAATCCTAGAAAAAATTATTCGAGGAAAATAGAAAAAAAAACCAGTCGTTTACAACACATAAAATCCTCGATAAAATTACCCTCACCCTTGGAGGATTATAAAGTATTATACTGCCTTGGTGCTTCACTTGGTGGTAAAAAAAATCTTCGCATCGGTTGGGGGCTAAGCGGTGGACGAGCATTTGCGAGAATATCGGATGACTCTGATGTAATTGATCTATTTAACAACGACCTCTACCTTCTTAAACATAACAAACATCACATCACGGAATATTTAAATTCTGGTGCAGTCATTCCAGAATTCCCTAACGGAGTAGCCAATCCTATTTTCTCCGTCTCATTCCAGAAATATTTTGAAATTAATTACGCTGTGTTTTCCATTCAAGGAAAAGAAACAGTTGCATTAAATAAAGAGGAATGGCATGTTCTCGCAAATATGCTAGACAATGTGATACTCGCTGTGGATTTAGTGGATCAAAATCAGATGGATTTGGAACAATACTTCCTACCTTTCGAGCATGCAGCTCGGAGATTGGGTATAGAGGATATGAAGATTATATTCGGAGTGGAGCAAACAATCATTGCCACAACATATTTTCCCCTAGACCCGATGTATGTGGAAGGATGGGCAAAGCTATTATCGACTTCCAAGCATGTGTTCAAGGACAAGAAAAACTGTTTGTGATACGTGAATTGGCAATAAAAGATTTAGATTCCGGTCGAGGAAAGTCGTGGGTTTTTAAACTTCCACCAATTTTTGATAACAGTCGAGAAAATTATTGGCTTGTTAATCACTACCATGGAATTGACCATGGGTTGGGAAATGTACCATATTATTATTTAAATGATATTATCGAGAATGAAACAATGCCATATAATTTTATCTTTACCAAAGGATTAGAAAAATCAGTTGCGATATCCACGCTCATTAATCGCCCCGTTATAGAGCTGGAAAGATTTATTAACGTGCCTAGCCTCAAAACGCTTCCAGAAGCAGAAGGGGTAATGTGTAGTCTCTGTGTTCATAAGACAAAAAAGTATGCGTGTGCAGTAAAAAATTGTGAAAAATTACAGAGATGGATTAACGAAAATATTGGTGTTAGAAAATTGGATAAACTGTTGCAGACCAATAAAACCTATGTATCGTCTGTATCACCCATGAATTGTAAAAGAAAATTAGTATTAGATGGTGATTGTTGTTAATTTATGTATAGTGTCACTGTTTGTAAACTTGCATGCATGAAATAAAAAACAAAAAAAATTATCTAACACCTCTATCTCTTTCATTTGACGAATTATTTCCTATCGGACCCAGAACCTCCATCGATTAAGGGGAGGGGGGACGATGATGGGGGGTGGAGGGGAAGCAACTTGGGGAAAGAAAATGACGGTCGAAAATCTTGTGATATTGGGAAAACAAACGAGAAGTGGAGGGGTAAATAATTGAATAGCGAAAATAGATAAAAGACAAAAGAGAAACAAGTTAAGATCAATAAAACAAGTGCCAGTCTATATATTAGGAAAATAAACGAAAGGAGAAATAGTAAATAACGTCAGAGAGAGCAAATGATAAGCGAAAATAGATGAATAACGATACGAATACGAAAGGGAAACAAATTAAGATCAATAAAACAAGTGACGGTCGATTAAAAAGTCACGTGATAGCGTAATTAAAGATGGCGGAGCGTAATTAAGTGTAGGGGGGAGGTAATTAAAAATGGCAGGTGCTCCAGGACGCTTTTTTTTACCCTACTTAGGCAAAATATATTGGATGACAAAAATCTATGAGGAATCACCTTGTTAGTTCGTAAAAGGCAACAGCTGCACCATGAGATTGTTTTCATAGTGGAGTAAAACATATCACTATTCTTTCGCATGATTACGGTTGAAACATTCAAACACCTAGCCAACTACTTTTTCGGGATGAGACTTTTCGAGAAGACGAATCTACTCTCTGATTTGATCTGCCTCGTGGAAATGTAGACGCCGTTTAACGTAACCAACACTAAGCGCTATCATTGTCCATTAGATGCTTGTTTTTTAAGCCATGCGTAGACGAACAGCTTCAACAAATCACCATTTTTACGACTCCTTTCTTTTACTTTATATCTGTTTGTATTATCTTGCGAACCTTCGAGCTCAGTGTATTGGGCCACAATTCACGGAACTTATCCGTATTCATTTTCTTCGGCCGGGTAATTCACAGAAAAGAAATGCGAATTCGGTTCCATCCCTTTGCGGGGCGTAGAGTTAGAGCTATTTACGCATTCCAAAATTCCCAGAAGAGAGGCTTTGCTGGAGTTCGACCCGAACATTCTGCAAGTAAATTATTTCGGCAAGTTATAGTACAAAGAATACGACGAAAAGACGTGAGTTTTAAGCCATCTCTAGAATCACAAACCTCCCTTTAGACGTTTCAGAAATAAAAACGCAGCAATACACCTGAAGACAATGGAGAGAGTCGACAATTGTAGAGAAAAATAAGGTAGCTGAGTAGTTGGTAGGGAATGAGAGGATGTGAAAGAACAGAAATATGAAATGTAGATATGGAACGGCATCGATGTAAGAGGGCAGGCAGACAGACAATTAATTTAAACACATTATGAGAAGGGAGTAGTGTTCGAGTCTGTAATGGGCGTGGAAGATGTGATCATGCTAATCCTTTATTGGCCAATGCATGCCGTTCGATACGCCATTCATTCAACGCTAGCTAAACAGATCTCCACATATTTTTTTGTACCTTGGGTGATGTATATTGTACGAAATACACATCCAACGATTTGATCGTTGGATTATTATTCCTCATAGAATGATCCTCCAAGGTCGTTCGATCATTAATTGCTTATGCTTGGTTTCGCTGTTTAGTGGGCCTTCTTCGCTTCCATTGCGTTGATGTGTTTTTCCCCGTCCCATCCTATCCTTCCGAACCTATCCTACCTCAGAGGCGTCGACGGGCTCCTATCGCGGCGGCACCTCTTTCCTTTATCTTTCCTCTCCTCCCCTTCCCCGGGTGATCGGGCGTATAAGCCACGGGCTAGGTTCGCGGCCCCGGTGCGTTGCATCCCTAAAGGGTTCGCCGCCTTGAACCCTCATACTCTCTCTGTAGGAAACACGTCTTATAAAGGCATAGTGAACCACTCATATTTCTTGGATTTTTCCCGATCTACGCCGATTATTTAAAAATTACAATGCGGCCACAAGCAGATCACTACCTCATGAATCACATTTTAGTCAAGATTGTTTGTGGCAATGCAGAAGCATACACCATTATGTCAAATATCTTTTACGGAGTCTCTTTTGAATTCCTTTTTCACCAATGAAAATTAAGCCAAAATGGGCAATGTATCTCGGGCGATGTATTGCATTATTTAATAATTAATCAGCAATTTGGAAAATAAACTAATATTTGGTCTCCACTCGATACTCCTATCAGCTAATTTCATCCTTCTTTTCCTGTTCCAAATATTTCCAATTTCACAGGAAATGAAAATCTGACATCATCGCAGTCCACTGATATTGCAAGAAGATAAATTTAAAAATATATTTCTTATGAAAACGTTTTGGTATGAGCTTGCAAAATGAAACCTTCGCGACCGGACACTATACACTCACTTCATTTGTAAATATTTATGACGCTACCGCAAACAATTTCTCGTGGCAACGCCTACATCAATAAACGCAAGGAGAGGAGGATTTAAAAAAAAATGTGGTGATACTCGGCTGGGAAACGGTAGGCGAATGAGGAGAGATAGAGAGACCGCTGTCTTGGAGGGGGGGTTAGAGGGGGGGGGAGGATGAAGTCGAAATGGGGGTAAAGCTGGGTTTACACCTGCGAGAAATTGCGCGAGTTTAATGTCTGACAGTCAAAATTGCAAGTGTAAAGGGGTCGGCGAGCAGTGTCGCGAGCTGGGCGGCGGAGTGTCTGACACTTCGACTCGCAGGTCTAAACATGAAACTTAGCTCTAGCAATTTCTCGCGCTCGCACTGTCGCCTGATCAAACCGCGGGAGATATTTCCCGACACTTTTGCGGAAGTTGGGCGGAAGGGTAGTTGTGTTGTCTCTCGAGTCTCCTGTAACTTGTTGTTTTTTGCTTTTTTTTTTGGAGCCATGTTGTTTTGTAGATGGATGAAGGGAATAGGATGGAAAATCCTCTTGAGAAAAGCAGTTACAAATGACTTGGAGACAAAAAAAACATATTACGTTATATGAAGAAAGCGAAATATTGTGGAATGTGACCCTGAAAGATTACAGAAACAAAGTGAAAAATCAGGAATCTTTGCGTGACATTAGCAAGAAGAATAAATACATCAGAGAATGATAAGAGTCACCTAAAAAATAGAGATTGTATGACGAAGATAGTGCATAGATAGTACAGCGCCAAACATAAAGGCCGTTTTACACGGTACACGGAATTGCGCAGGTTAGAGCTGCATTAATTTCTACAATGGCGTGGAATTGCGCGAATGCATGAACGAAATTAGAACGGGGGCTATTTTGCCGTCTCGAATCCACGCATTCTTGCATGTGTTCTAGCAATTCACCGCTTTACAATTTTGATTGCGCCTTCGCACGTACGTCAGACTGCGCAATTCCGTGTACCTTGTAAAACGGCCTTAAAGCTATGCATGGTAGTGGGCCTTCAGTGGCACAAATTTTCTCTCAAGTAGATTGTGATGGACAATTTTACTACTTTACTAGTATTAGCTATTCTTATAAAATTTGAAGAAAATTATAATTGAACTTTCATAACTTCCTTCGGTCTGGTAATGAATTCAAATATACGATGATATTTAAGTGGAGTTAACATGGAAGTAGTGGCCACAAGCAATATAAGCTGAGATTTGTATTTCGGAAGGAATCAGGTTCAGTGGATGATTCCTATATATTTTCCATTTCTATGTCTCCTCTTCCGCTAAAATCAAATGATAAAAACAACATCTTATGGCAGAATACCAGGACGTCTTCGATCAGGTATTGTAGACCCATTAAATTATTTCTGGAAGATGAAAGTTATGAGGCAACTGGGAAAGAATTGCAAAAGATGAAAAGGCACAGATCTCTCCACTGATGCACTTGGTCATCGAAATAAACGGGAAAAAATTGTACAAAGTATCAGAATTTTGACGTTAAAAGAATCCTGGCATTTCATCAGGCATTAGTTGAGTGGAGGTGGAATTATTTCATTGGTTTGGAACAATTCTTAGCGCACTTTCCTGTGGTTTCTCCATAAGTACAAGGGAATTTGAGAAGCATGCTAAAAAACAGTAGAAATATACATGCGTCATACTCATGGTATTATATGCCTTTCACGGTACTTAAAATATAATTCATGGGACAAAAGTGATTTGCCCCCATTGCATTGTTTTCCGAAGAGGCCCAAGAAGCAAGGAATAAGCATATTCGGAAATTCAAAGAAAATCACGCGCTAAAATATTCAAGAAAGGACACAATGAGAGATGTTTTTAACCTACTATTAGTCACATCTGACCTTATGTTTCCAGAATTAGCTTTCTCAGGGAACCATTATTACCTGCGCCTAATGAAATGAGTAATGTTAAAGAGATGGAGGACGTGGAGTCGGTAAATGTCGGAAATGAAGAGAGTTGGGAGAGTAATAATGATGAAGGTGACTAACGTTCCGCAGTTCACTTTGTGTGAAAAACGATTTTACATTTAAATCCTGTGTTTAAGAGCCTATTTTTAACGTAATTAGTTCATTAAACTAAGAAAAGCGCATAACTATACAACTTTTTAATGATTTTCTTGATATTTCTGTAAGTGTTAAGTAACATGAAATTATTTTGCAAATTAAATTAATTTTTTCATAAAAACCACCTTGAAAATACCTTAGATAGTGTTATTTTGTGTTTTTGTCGATAATTTGGCATTTCCTAATGTTTTCACGACAAAAGATCTATGTTTTTTGAGAAAAATAATTTTTTCGCGTTAGATTCGCAATTTGTACCACTGTGCCATCCGTATGGTTACTGTGGATATTTACACATACGTAAACAGGCCAATATAACGAATAAAAACGATTATACTTATCAGAGGCAAGAAAACGTGGGGTTATAACTATCAGCCGCTGACTCGCTGATATCGATTCTCTCAAAACTATGTCCTGTTTTTGGACTTATGGCCCAACAAAGTAGAGCAGATTCTCCAGCTCTGTAGCAGACATCCTGATGAAATTCCTAAACTGTTGAGAGTCCTCTGTTTGTAACTCATTTACTTAAAGTCGTGAAAGCTCTAATTTGCTTCTTTAACAGATTTAATCTAATCTAAAATTTGTTTTTTTTTTCTGAATCCAAATTGGTTCCTTCTATCAATCCATTTCTTAACCCAGATACTCTTCTTCCTTTTTTTCTGTTTATGTAATCTATGCCAATAATTAAGAAACACTATTGTAGCGGCAGTTTGCGCACGTCTACTTCGTGACATTGTAAAAAGCTACTGACCACGGTACGGGAGGGACCACTTCCGCGAGTTGAAATTGCACCGAATGCTGTCACATGTATACGGATTTCATACCAACTGTCGCAACCAACAGTGACACTGGCTCGCGCGAGAGCTCGCAAAATAACTTGCGTCCAACTCTCGGGAAAAATTGCATCCGTGAGTTTACACTATGCGACACCACTCGCGCAACTTATGTCGCAACTTTTCTCGCAGGTGTAAACCGAGCTGAAAGACGTCGTGTTTTGTGGCGAGAGAGCTCGTGCCGGCTTTTTCGAGGAGTCAGGTCGGTGGTGATTCGCAGGGGGCAAAAGATTGCACTGGAGGGGGGGGGGAATAAATGGGAAAGGGGTGAGATGGGGGTTGGGTAGGTGGTTGTCTGAGTGTGATTGGCGTGGCAGGTGAGGCGAATTTAAAGAACATGATGGAGGGGAGGGAATGCGAAGAGAACGGGAGGAAGGCATGCTGAATAAAATGAGAGAAAAAATGGGAGGAAGGCGAAAGAGAGCAGATGGTAAAGAGGTGAAGGAAGGGATTAAGGAAGGCACATTCCAAGTTAACACACTGTACACGAATGATGTCTTGCTTTCCTCCCTCTTTCTTGAGTATATTTTCCTCGACAGTTAACAAAAATACTTACAATGTGCTTTTCTGTAAAATATATTAGATGCCGGCCTCGATGGCAGCGGGCTAAATTCCTCGTCTGCCTAACCGAAGGACACGGATTCGAGTCCCGCCTGGGTAAATTGTTTCGATCACAGGCAATGAAGCAACTTACAAGGTTGTTTTAACACTTATTTTTCTCCATAGTTACTTAGTCTCCCAAGAAAATCCTGGCTTTCAAACTTTTGGTACACATTTGTAAAAATAAACCCTCGCGACAGGGATACAAGTACACTTATTTCATTTGTAAATGTTTAAGACGCTATCGCCGAAAATTTCTCGTGGCAACGCCTCCGTCAATAAATATACGTTTTTACTCATTGGTAGTGCAATTGCTTTTTTGCTATTATTTATTCGTTCTCTTTCGTATTTTAATGCTCATTTAGCCCCCAAAAAAATATTTTAGACACATTTCCCGCACACAGATTGAAATAAATGTTTACCTACGCAAGAGATTTAGGTAAATAAATAAATTTGTACAACGAAGTACATATTGATAGGGAAGAAATACCTAACAATACATTTTTACTCATTAATAATGCAATTGTGTTTTGTAAATACTAATTCGTTTTTATTGCGTTCTTTAATGTACATTTTACCCCAAAAACTGTTTACAAGGGAATAAAAAATAATACTAGAGTCTATTTTATTAGAATATTTTGACCCAAAATTCACCTCAAACATGTATTTCAACTGCCTTCTTACCTACATCAATCAGGAACTACTTAAAACGGCTAATTACTGCCTCTGAAAGAAAGAGAGGGAACTCCCCAATGAGCCCGATAGGCTGAAATGACTGGCCCATCTCAACCATGATTCCACCCCTCCCACGAGAAGGAGATGCGAGCCATATAAGACGAAGCCGTTCCCTGCGACTACCTTTCGGAAAAACCATTTTCTTACCTCAGCACAAGAGGGTGAGGGAATGCGTTGGGAGTTATATGGAGGGGAGGGACCCTAACATGTAGATCCTGGCGGAAAGAAGTGGGCCTCTGAGGGAGGGGAGGGGACGGCGAGGAAGAAGAAGGAGGGGGAAAGGGGGAAGAGTTTTACCCCGTTCCATATCACGCATCGCCTGGCCGGGAGACTTCCCCATGTTTGAGCAGGGGGATCGTGGCAAGACGAAAGAGAGGGAAAAAACACAAGGAAGGAGAAAATAAAAAAGGAGAGACTACACCCACAGAGCATGGAATGAAGTTGGTGGGAAAAAAAAAGCCTTCACGGGATCAGGTTTTCCGCGGTGTCGTGACAAATTTACACTTTTTCCGCTAATATAAACACGAAGTCGGCTGGAGTTGGAGAATTCAATATTTTCTCCCACCACTTCGAGTCCCGAGGGTGGCCTACCCCCTCTCGACAATGCATTCGAATGAAAATGTTACCTCACGTACCCCAAGGCATCACGGAGCGGTACGAGGAATAGAGATACGAACACAACTCTTACGGTAACTTCCTTTTCCACGTCCTGAATGCGAGGCGAGAGAGGGAGGGAGAGAAAATTATGCACACACGTAGGTATATCTACACGCTGTCGACCACATCATAATGTTATGTTCCGCGCACTATCTTCCGGGATATCCCGGATTCGCCTTTATCCCCATTTCACAACATTTTCTTCCCCGTGCCTTTTTCGCATTCCCAACTTCCATCGAATTCCATCACCATCAAATACGCGCGCACTCTCTCCGCACCGCTCCGTAAAGAAACACCTTAATATTCCTCGCCGTAAGCTCATCGCAGGCTCTTTCCGCCAGCCGTCTCCTATAAGAAGGCTCAGGATGCCTCGCTTCTCCTTCCTAGGACGGAAAAGGACCGACAAGAACGACGCGTTGCCATTAACATGTGTTCAACGATCTGTTCGCTATCCCTAAAGGGCTGAAAATCTCCCTGTGCCTTGGAATAGGGCTTAGGGTGGCGAGATTATTTTCCAGATGAGATGGAAGGAAGCAAAACAACGGCGTGAAATCTCAACAAAAAGTTGGAATGAGCGGATCAGGTACTCGTGAATCACACGATTCTTCACCTTGCTCAAAACCGAGGATAATGAATGGTAAAGGAGGATCTTGGAAGGAGAAAATTAGATTCCCAAAAATCGATGCTGAAATACATAATATTTGGATCGTGATTTGCGACGATTTTGAAATTTCCAAAAATCAAGTTCATCTGATCTCGGCATCACTTGACGACGAAGGGCAACAATATCAATTGATCAGCATCACCAAACGCCTTGAGCATTCATCGTTTGTAGTTTGACCTTTACGAAACTTGACACCAGATGTGAGCAGGGAGAAATCCAATATTGATTTGATTTGTCGTGTTGCATGGTGGTTTATGGCAGATATTCGAAGTTGGTGTGTTAATTTGGCAATATCTTGGTGAAAAATAGGTTAAAGGTTTTCCTTTGTGCGTGGATGCTCCAAGGGGTATGGAACTGCAAAGAAAAAGGACAAACTTTCCGGGATGAAGTTTGCTCAAGGTAAATGTAAGGGCCTCTTGCAATTCGACATTTACCTCATGGTAACACATTGTCTTCGTTGGTGAACTTTTTAATATTATACTGTGAATAATCATGCAGTGATACTAATTGTCTCCATTCGTGAGTGTGGGTAATAATTGACCTCATAGTGCCCCCTTCTATGCTTGCTTACTTGACGTAAGTGCACCATGCAAACTTTTGATTCGAATATTCGGTTGTAGTCTTTGGGAAGAAACTAAAATTTCTCAGGAGCATTACCCGATCAATTTTTCTCTACCCCTCAGTACACTGTATGACCCTTCCGGGATGGAACCCTGCATTGAAGTTAGGTCTTCTACTTGATATTGTGACGAAAAGCCTCGTCACGGCGCATTCTGCGTCCAGCTCTTCTCCCCGATTCATATTGGCGCGCGGCAACAGCGAGTGATGAGCGACCTTCTTTTCTTTTTCCTGTGTTGTCTGCTAGAATTTAGCATGTCTTTTGTTTTGTAATGGGTATATAAGGCCCGGTATTGTGGGATGTGGGGTCGATTCCTGAGAAAGCGGCAGTTGATCCGCTAGAGAAGACGGAGGTCAGCTGTGACAGTGCCAAGGTGGGGCGACAAGACGGGGCTGCGGCAATTTCGGAGGTCGGGCAACGCGACCAGGGGAAGGGCGTGCGGACAGAGAAGCGTGGAGTACAGCGAGACACGAGAAAAGTGTCCTTGCTTTTTCGTCAGGACATCACGACATCGTCCAAGGATTTGCGGGAGGTGGTTCCCCGCGATCGACGCATCGTGACCCGGCGGCCAGGATTCGGACCCGCCGTCTTTGACACTTAAGTACTCTAAACCCTCTCCCGGGACGGGGAAATAATCCCGATCCCTTCCCCGCTCCAGCCAGCCCACGCGCCCTGTACGAAGAAAGTCCCCCAGTGTGCACGTGTGTCATAATACTCATGTGGCTTCTGACACAAACTCACGTCTCTCTTTCTCGGTCTAAAGACCATTTTTAATTGTATCACGATTCTCCCGTTCGCGTCATCCCATCTGGTTGAGTCAGACTCATTTTTGATTGAACAGAACGTGGAGCATGTAACATTTGAAAGTAGAACGACGAACATTACTCATAATTGCCTTTGAAGTGCAGCAAGATTTCGAGTGCCCGTGTCATAGCAATCTTTGAGAGTATACAGTGTTATTTTTGTCCATTTTTGTTCATTTACCCCAATAATCATCTCATCCCTCATTTATTAGATATAAGATTTCTTCTTTCTTTTGTGTATGGCATATTTGCTTCATTTTTATTTTTGCAAGTGTATCATTGATGTCTCGCCCAATTCATCATCACTATTCCATCCCTCATTAGCGTTTAAGGACAAGTGTTCGTTTATTTTTCACTGAATAAATTTTTGTATGACAGTTATTCGCTGTGTACGAGGTCATTCATCCCCTTGCTGTGCCATTGCGTTTAATGCCGCGAGTTCCCATCTTGACTGCGAGCCCCAGAACCTACGAAAAATTAAGAACTCGGATAATAATCTCAGTTCGACGGTGCATGGCTCACGGGAGCGTTCCGTCACAATATGTTTCCAATTTTATTAATTCTGAAGGGAATTTTAGTTCTTATACTCCACTATTATTTAACATGAATGAGAATACATATATACCAAGACTGTTTTTTGCCACGAAAAAAACATTTCGCTTAGCCGCGATTCAAACCCAGATCCTCCCGATTTCCGGTCAGCTACATTACCAAGTAATTTTTCTTCTAGGCGAATCTTAGACACAAGTAAAAGGATAATTTCATATTCAAGGAAAAAGGTTGCTTCGAGGTATAATTCGTAGCATATTTGACCGGCCATCGGGGATATCCGGGTTCGAATCCCAGGTTAGTCAAATGATTTTTTCATGTCGATTATCACACTTATTTAACTATGCACTAGTGTATTTAACTATGCACTCGTGCGCGTGACTGCGTACAAAGTTGCTTTTTCGACGCAGTACTTTGCATGAATGAGAGCACAAAACCTTTTGCATGTGACGCAGGAGTATCCTCTTTCACAATTAACTGTAACCACTGTACGATAGATAATATTTAGTTGCCGTTCCATGCTTAACAACTTTATTTGGTAGAATGATTAATGATTTTCAAACGCTCTACATAAAAACATATACTTAATTCAACTTACAAATAAAATCCGAAGATTCAAACGTTATGGAGCGGAATTTTTCCATATTGAAACAAACACTTGCAATTTTCCACGATTACAAGAAAAGTTATTGTGACCTAGATTTCAATGATATAACAACATTTTCAACGTACAAATGGCGTGTTATTCATTCAATGTATCTTCTTGGGACTAAGTTGTTTCTGATTCCGAACTAATGGATTCGACTTTGCCAATATTTGGCCCGCTTTAATTTCGTAGGGGATAAGTTATTTCTAATGCCTTTACTAATTTACTTTGAAAAATTGCGAGAAATATTCCTCCTTCCGTTAATTATGTAAAAGATAAGGAGCATACGATAGAAATTCAGGGAAAAAGGTTCTGCCCAAAATAAAAGGATAATTATGGTAAAGCTAGAGACTAAGCCGGTAGATACCGTAGTGGTACATGTTAACATACCTAAGACGGAATACTAGGATGAAGAAGTTTAAGGCGTCTATGAAGATATCACCGCAGTAATCAAACAGGTAAGACTTGAAGAAAACCTTATAATTTTAGGTGATTGGGTGAGAATACTTTTTTAATTCAATGAAATTATAAAATCTCAGTTTTACATTCTTCGTGGAACTAGAAAGTATTACTTTTCTTTTTTTAGCTGCGAAATCAAGAAAATTGCCGTCCAAGCCTGAGCGGGAGAGGCACTGCGAGGGCCAGCGTAGTAAAGTGAATCTTCCGAGCTATTGCTACATATTTTAATTATTGCTGCTATGCTATACAGCAAAATATTTTTATTAATACTGCTGTTTCTTGCTGCTTTGTATTATTATATTTCGGGGAGGATGATGTGAAATAGAAGCTGGAAATATTTTTAAATACGTGAAAATTTGCGAAAAAATGGCAAAATTGGTCATTTTCAATGCGTTTTTACACAATTGACGGAGACTAATTCCCCTCAAATCTACATTTTTACCATTAATATTATTTTTTCAGAATTTTGCACCCCTCAAAACCCCTAGAAAAAATTTAAATGCTAAAATAATCCTTTTAATTTCTCCAAATGACCGAAAAGTGGTACAAATTGGAGGCTCTTCCGAAAATGGTGGGTGATGGAGAAAAAAAGAGTTAATATTCGGATTTAGGAGGTCATTTTAAAAACGAAATAGCAGGAATGGTGTCAGGGCCGATTTTCATGCCGTCCAGCGATAATTTAAGCAAAACTGATTATTTGAATCCACTCCCCCTTGATTCTAAAAAGATATAAAGCCAGGAAGCATTTTGTTACCACTTGAGGCAGTAATACTTGCGTCATGGATAATGGCAGAAATAAATACTACATGGATTTTATTGAAACGTAGGTATTACAACGCGGAAATGTCGGGAGTAAAGCAAAAAGGGAAGGATGCAAGACAAGGGCATACCCAGGGTAATAACTAGGGGGGGCAAGCCATAGTCTAGAAGGGGGCGCAAGCCAAGTGGTGACATTTTAGCATGGAAAAGGTGAATGAAAAAAATATTTTAAAAAAATTATAACAGCGCATTATTAGTTTCTGATATCATTTCATAGAAAAAATATTTTTATTTTAGTTAAGTACATATCTTATACCTACTAATGCATATCATTTTTCGTGGGTTTAAAGGAAATTTGTTGAATACTTTCGTTTCAAATCAGTACCGATTTTGCTTAAGGACTTCTGCGATTTTTGCTTCTGGAGGGGGTGCAATTGCCCCCCCTTGCCCCTCGCCTATGATGTAAGGTTCTATTTTTTCTTGGGGGAGATTCAGGAGGAACGTCTGCTTTGTTCTTTCTCATCGTCTTTACAATATTCAATCTTTTTCTGATAAAGTTCTACTGCTAAAGGCATGCTGGTACACCAACTTTCACTGGTAATATTTCTTCCTCTGCAGTCAATGTACTCTGCTAAGCGTTTGACAATTTCATGAGGTTAATTGGATTCTTTGAAATCTGCATTTTGCATCTGGCTACCTGCCCATATAAATTTCAATTTTTAGGTAAAATATCCTAGCATCCACCACAGCAATGACTTCAATAACATATTTCTTTGGCTTTTTGATAGATACTGCGTTCAAGGACATCGGCCTCGAAATGGTATAAGTTGCTCAAGGATCGTGATGCACTCTGATGGTGTATTTGCAAATTCAAATTTGTTGGATATTTTATTAATGAACTCAGTAACTGCAGCTTACTAGTCACTTTTCTTACTTTCTAGTCTAGTGCTGAGGTCATAAAAACTAATGCACCGTGGAAAAAAAATCCAATAGTTCAGTGTACGGGAAAAAATTTGATAGACTTCTTTGCTCCAAATCTCCCTAATATCAACATGGGAAATTTTATACGCCCAGGTATAATTTTATACCTGGAAGAAAAAGGAGACTAATAAGAGCCAGTTATTCATCTTCACTGAACTGCTTGTATCACGATCTCTTGCATAATTTCCAGAAACAGAATTAAAGTAGAGATTTGTGATTTTCACAATTATATATAATAATTCTGCTCAAAAAGAGGCGAAATGCTGATGATTCATTATACATTCCATTATATATTCCAGGAAGATGAGTCATCGGCAATTTCATCAAGCCTAATTCGAGCGAATGAATTTTAATCGTCTCCACGATGGATCGGTAGCGAGAATAAATTGTAGCACTTTCGGTCGCATCGGGTCAAAACGTCGGTTGCAGAAAAACTAGGGAACACTTTGAATATTAAACGTTACTTCAGTCAGAATTACAAGAAATTAGAGACCAGAAAAACTCTAGTTCGAACGGCATCATTTTGTTACAAAAACATCGAAGAAAAAGTCAATATTACCCGATGCGATATATTCAGGGTTATTGGCTTTATTAAAGCTGTATGTGATGTCTGTTGCAATATGAAATTTATGATGTTCTTACCATATAAATCAATAAATATTAAAGATGATTGAAAATCAATTTTCGTTCATTCATTATTTGCCATATTTCTCATTAGTGTCCTCCTTGTAGCGCTATGATTACTGAATAAACATGTTTCGGAAAGTAACTGTATTGAATACACGTTTTCAAATGGACGTGGGTGGTTACTATTTCATTCATACTGAGGAATAACGTAAAAATGTAAAGTTGTACGTTAAAAAAAAGTTTCACGAAGTACGCGCATTTCGGTTAGCGTAATTGACTTTTACGATGCTTTGAAGAACACTTAACAATTTTGAGATGAGAACGTTGACCAGCTCACCCCTTCGAGGAGAGTGCATAAGGAGAGAACAATGCAAGTAATCGTCTTTCTTCATAGAAGCAGGCCGTACTTCCCAGCCTCGTCGAGAGCGTGCGTATTTGGATCTTCCAAGAAACGTCAATCGAGTGGCTGAGATGGGACTAAATTATCTAGGGCCGTAAATTATCTAAATTGCCGTTCTATCAAATATATAAAATAGTAGCAATAAAAGACAATTTCCACTGTTCTCCGATACAAGGAAGAATACATTTTAAAAAAAATGCGATTACTTTTGCTCTATGAAATACATGGGTGAGGAAGAAGCATATCCCTGAGCATAGACGCGGGCACTACCTCGAGTAGTATAAAGGAAATTGACCTTCGCAGGCCTTCCCAGAATCTCACCAGCTATTCCTTATTTTGTTCCGGGGGCGCACAGGCCAGAGTGAGATACCGGGACCCCTTCACGTTGCTATGAAAAGGCTGAGGGAAGTCGGGTAAGAGCGAACACGCTCATCTGTCGAGGGGCAACCTACTCGCGCTAGGAGACGCGAGGTCATCAAGAGATTGAAGTTGACGTGAATAGAAAAGTCAACCGAACGGCTTTAGAGTGTCATGGCATCTTACACCTCGCGTCTCATCCCAGATGAGATTATCCTTTCCTTCTGATATCACTCCGACCCGAAGCTACTTCCTACGCCGCGCCGGGAGGCGCACGATTTTTCCCCCATGATCCCGAAAGCCCAAAGCCATTCTAGGCCTGGTCTTTTCTTTACCCACGCTGCCTCCTAGCCGTAACTAACAAGGAGACTTTGCCTAACGGATGTCAAGAAAGAAGACGAAACCTTTCTTATTTGAAAGTGGACACTTAGATAGGAATACAGTTGAAGGGTTTTGTCCAAATACGCCCGGGTTTGAGAGAAAAAATCATTTAAAAATTGAAAAATATGGTCAAAAGCGATTTGGCCGAGTGGTAGCGTGCCGCGCTTCTGGTGTGTAAGTTCAGGGTTCGAGCCTCGGAGTCAGTAGATTTTTTCCAGTCTGCCATCTCCTCCATTTTTTGTAATCCGTTCCATCTTATTCTAACTTGTTCATTTCGGACGTTTTACATTTTTTATTACTTGGCTGTTGTTTGGGAAAAGCCCTTAACTGACATTTATGTAGCTAGCTAACCCTTGCTTCGAATTATTCTTTCCATGCCAAGATTCATCAAAGCAGGAGTTATAAAACGGAGGTGCTGGCTTCGAAGTGAAGGGAACTCATTTCCAAAGCCAAATGTTTTCGCATCGGCGCACCGCGCTTGAGAAAAATGCAAGTTCAAAAATATTTGGCGAATAAAAGCGAGGGCACGACCGACTAAAACAAAAAAATCACCGGTCAAAACTGAAAGAAACGCAGGTACAAACATCAAAGGGGACTCTGCGGAAACACAGTACGTGTCATCCGAACTTTAAACCTCCCTCGTCGGCTCACTCCATACATATTCACCCAACATCATTATTAGTTCTCGCTGTCACTAAAAAGGTATATGATGTTCCAAATGCTCGATGCATGCCTAGTATGAAGCATGTCATACGATTCGGATGAATCACGGATTTTGCTTCTTTTTTTCGTGATCACATAAAGCAAATAAAATAAAGGGAATCGATTGTTCTAAGAATTTGATTGATGAAGTCTTTTAACGTGCGTATAATCTTGGTTCCTAAATGCACGCAAACCGGCGTGGAGGACGATAAAAGGAGTACAGTAAGAATTTGACATACTCGAAAAATAGCAAATAGGCTAACGGTCGACAGAGAAAGCACAAAGCAATAATTCGATTTTTTAGCAGCAGCAATACATATGTCCAATTATTGTGATCTCATCTTTTTATAAGAGATATATGTAACGATTGCGTGGTTAAACCAGAATTTTATGGCGTGAAAGAGTAAAAATTTTAATCTCCGAATTTTTTAACTCGTCCGTCCCATCAATTTTAGATCAAAATCATTGCAAAAATATTGTCAAAGATGCGTGAAATACTCCAAAATGAATGTGTCCAGGTTGAATTTGATCTAGAAATGAACTAAAAAACACCTGAAAAATGTCGCGGTCCATCTACCCCTTCCTCGGGCTGTTTACTTCCACTTTTTTAACTGCTGCGTCGCTTCATTTTTTATGAACGGCGGGCGACACACTAGGACCAGCGAAACTCTTTCGGTCACTCCTCTCCCCTTTTTGCCTTTCGGGTGATTCTTTAAAATATTTTTTCCACGCGTTCATTTTTCATGGCTTTATTTTATACTACATTATTGATCTCTACTCTTCTTCTTTTTTTATTGAATATTGATCTACTACCTCTCTCATCACAATTACAGGGTTTAAAAATCGATATCTATGCGAAGGTTATAAATTTACCTCGAGAAATAATTGGGCTTGGCCATGGTTCAAATCCAAGTTTTCCTAAAAAACATTCTGCCAATTGCAATAAATATAACAAAAACAATGATTATTGATGGCGAATATCGGCTTTGGTGTAAGCAACTTATGATATTTTGAAATTTCTTTGTTCACCGCATTTGAAATCATTCCTCACTTAACTATCAACATTTATTATTTTCATTCGAATCAGTAACCGACAATAAACCATGACCAGTGTTCTCCCTTATAGGAAAAAGTAAAAAATGAAAAAAATAGTTAATAAATTTGGTGCTAACGGAAAATATATCCTAAAATGGCGTAGATTCCTTGAAACTAGTTAAACGGCGGAATTTGCTATTTTATACAATTATATTTTACATAAATTCATAAAAACATTATTTAAAAAAATAATCACTCACTCAATTATGCAAGCAGAAGAAGAAAAATGTAGCCGGAATCAATGTCCTACCGGTTCCCTGCTACGTAACCAATTGTTTACCTAGTAAGCGTTTCGCGTGACGACGGGTCGCACGGATTTAGTCCATTATTAATGCCGCAGAGATTAAAATTCCTACATTCCCTGATGCAGCAATATGCCCAGAACAACAATAATCAGCGATTTCGTGTGCGCCCATCTAGCAAAAGGTTTTTTTCTCGCTTCCCAGCGTCTGACATGCGTCACACTTTTGAGGGCTGACATTATTTTCAGCGGGATCTTGAATATTCACTCTCCGGGAGAGCAATACTTAAATTTATAGGTCTTAAATATACTTAAATATACTTATATTTATAGTCGCTCACGGTCACGGACGTCATGAAAATTTGATTAGAGTCACTTTCGCTCCGCAATGATACAGGCGATTTTCCAAAACGGCACGCAGAGGAAATATTTTTAACCGGCGCTCTCCTCACGGGATTAATTGCGCTGTGCGAACGTCAGCGCGCACGTGATACTTCGTGTTTCAATTTTTTACGGCGAAGAAGCAATTAATGATATGCATGAGAGGTCAAATTATTTTTATCGGTACGTGGTACCATTTCTCTTCGGAAACAGCCTTCTCTCACCATTTCAGCATCGGGAAAATCATTATTTGCAGCTGTGCATTGACAATCGAAATGCAAATCTCCATTATTCGGAGAGGACTTCTTTTGCTAGTGGAGACATATTCATCGATCGAACATATTCATATTCAAGGTGGTCATTGGCTAAACAATAACATAAGAACACACACTTATAAAAAAACCTCATACTAGAATGATGACACATGTAACCTTCTACGAGCACAATATTTACCAACACTACTACAATTTATAATGATATAAATGGAAAGAAATTGTGAAAAATCATAGCACCAAGAGTAAAGCCTAAATTTGCGAACGCCACAAACGCGAAGGGACTCCAGAACAATGATAGAAAGTGAAAATAAATCCCAATTAGGAGATAGAAAGCCTATGTACATTAGATAGATACATATTCATTGTAACGTATTACTAAAAATGCTATGACAGTGGTGGATCCAGTAGAGGAATAAGTGGGTGGCATTGGGGATAACCCTCCAGTAGTAGTGGGGATCCGAGCAAAATTATAGTTTTATCTAGTTTAAATTTAATACCCTCTTAGTCCCTCTCTGGATCCGTAACTGTGCTATGATATGGTTCATCCTTCGAAAAAATCCTCAATGAATCGAAACGAGTTCTTCTTGGAAAGCCTACTTCAGGAAAATTAGACTTGCCTAGCTTGCCTTCGGGTGAGAGGGAAAAATTACTTCATGTGATTTCAATTTGTTCACGATTCCTTCTAGCTTATGAAAGAGATTAAAAAAATGACATTATCATTTCCCACATTCATTCAACTGAAGTAAAAATACCAAAGCAAACGTTGCACTCAATAACCAGTATCTTTAACTCGCTCATGCAATATTTTTTCATAGTTTTCAGTTCGACTGAACTTAAGGATCTATTTTGTATTCTACTGCTATTGCTTGAGCGAGTAAAATGTACTGGTTATTGAGTATTAGTTTTAAGTATTAGTTTTGTAGAATACACTGAAGATGGTAAACTTCAGTCAAACTGAAAACTATTTTTTCAATCTCAATTTTTGAACATACACAATTTATTTTTAGTGTCATTGTTCACTACTATCCATAAAATGCGGTGCTTACTGCCATATCGGAGGGATTACATAAATCCAGCTAGGGAGGGTGAACGCCAAATATAATCGGGTTACAGCCAAAACAGGAACATCGCAAGAGTGATTTATGGGTTTCGAGAAATGGGAACGTGAAATTGCGAAAATGCTCCGGGGTGAGAAGTGTCTGATTTGCAATTGAAATACACGGGTACCGAAATCTGTGTAGCGGCTACTAAATCCAGCAAGGAAATCCCGTCGGTAACTGAATCAATACCTTTGCGAGTTTCGTCATAAAAATCTACCCTCACATTTTCACACTCTTCCGCCACAATTAATTACTTTGATGGGAGTGTAAATTATCGAATTTTTCAATCAACTAGGTAACAAATAAATATCAAATATCATCAGAGTGGTCGCAATTCACTTGCAACAAGTATATAAAAACAGACTTGTTTTAACATACATCAATTCTTTCGGACGTGCATATTCGGGAAAATTTCATTATTTGTAAATGTTTCCGAGTATTTGGAATACATCTCGGAAAAATCAACCTTGGCCAAAAATAAAATTCTTCTCAAATAGTTCAAATTTTTTTACCTTCATGTGACCAAGCAAAAAATAGTAATTCCATTAAGCATTAGAATGGAGAGAGATTTTTAACCAGAGCCATTGAATTCTTATTTTCCCATACCGAGTAGTAACTTAAACAAATATGCATAAAACAGAAGACATTATGTGAGCGCAGTTAAAATATGAAGGGGAAAAGATTCGAGGAGGATAAGAAGAGGGATTTAAAAAAATGACACTCATAAAAGCCTATGTCAATTTTAAAAAGGGACAAAAGACCTATTTGAGGGAGAGCATTTTCTAGTTCATACTATGATATCAAATGCAGCAGTTCATAAGGGTGAGGCCAAAGGCCTTGTCTACATTTTTTTATCATAGCGCATAAAAGATTACTTTATGCATCTTCATTTTACTACCGACAATAAAAGATACTTGACAGCCATTCCTTTGGAACAATTGAGGCCATTCAAGTGTTGTCATTTTAATACCACCTCTTACAGTATATTCAAGGCATTATATATACACATTAAATAATAATGGATTAAGTAAAAGAATTATTTGTACTTACACACATTGCCACGAGAGAAACAAATGGGCTTAACACTCACCTGCAAAGAAACAAAAAAATTATTTGATTAAGAATAAATAATGGCATGGAAAATTCATGTGAGTGGAAAACACATTTTAAAATTATGCAGGAGAATTGTTTTCTCATCATACATTCAGATTATCTGAAAAACGGAAAAATTTACATGGGAGAACCAAGTGCAGATTATTTTTTCCATGGCAGTAACACTGCTTTTAACGCATTTTTAACGCATTTAAATCGACATAGGAGTGACAAAAACTTGGAACAATAAGAAGTTTGGGCAAATAAGCGAATAATACCATCATCATCATTAGTTAACATTCCTAAGATGGGTTAGACACAGCTTGCCATTCCCCTCTTGTATCCGCTAACCTTTTTATAGCGACGTATTTCTACTCTTTTACATCCTTTAAAACATGTCCTCTGTAACTCATTCGAGGCCGTCCCTTCGCACTCTTGCCTGAACACTTGTCCGACTGTTATTGCTTTCATCATGTCTCACACTGTGGCCGACCAAGTTGACCGTCTCCTCCTAATGGTTTTTGCTAGATTTCTCTTTACTCCCTCTTTTCCTAGGATCTACTGATTACTCTAGTTATTGCTATGTTAACTGAATCGATTCCGTTAACATTCTTCGGTGAGCACCACATTTTCGGTATTAAAAAGCATCTATTATCTAGATCCATAATGTTAAAATATTTCTTTCAGTGTAGGTCAACGCATGTTGTACAAAAAAAGTTATAACTTTCATATTAAAATAAAGAGAATATTTCGTACAGTAATTGTTGAAGGTATTTTTTAATCTCAAGTATGATATGATCGTTTGTCTGTCAGACCCTTGTGCCCCCCCGGAAAACGTTTAACGTTGGCTATAACTTTTTTTGCATAACATAGGTTGACCTACACTCCAAGAAATATTTTAACATGAATTAAACGAGATCAAGATAAGGAAAAAAAATACTCAAATTACATTTCAGGCACCACGTTTCCTAGAAACATTCAACCAATCATGTATGCGAAGTTTGCCTCAATTAAATTCACAATGCAATATTTCCCCACCCGATAAAATAAGTACCTTCGGCTTAAGACCACAAACTATTGAGACCAAAACCTCGGCGTGAACTCGGAGGCTTTTGTTTCGAATGCAAGACAAAGCTAATGATTTTTCAAAGGACAATTTTACTCAACCAAGACCTTCGAAGGAATATGATTTTTTTCTTTCGCACAAAGAAAGTAATTAACGGCAGCTACATATCTCATTAGTTTTGCTAAATATAGTTCGCAGAAAACTTAACAAAAGGAAATTAGTAGGATTAATGACTACTGATAAAGTGTTACCATGATTTGATAAAAAATCAAAAATGTTGGATAAACACGTAGATAGGGAAATACTGACATGGAAATAACTTTATCTCCCTAGGTGGAATCTTTTAATAGGTATCCTCCCCTCAACCACTATACGAAAACATTATCTGACTACGTAATATTACCAGCAGAATAGCCAAAAGGCCCAATATTGAGCAACACATCATTCCAAAGTGAAAAAGGAAGAATTTTTATCGTCAGACATTTTCGTCATCCTAAATAGGGCGACAAATGCATCCGTTCCACCCTAGTGAGGATGAGAATGAGAGGATATTCCTTTAAAATGACAAGACGGACAACAAACATCGCCACCCTTCCCCCCAACCTCCCGAGAGACGACTCCACAATCCCCACGCCAATTCAAAGGAATCACCTTGGACGCTGATATTTAAAGGCACAGATGCGCCAATGGCAATAAGTAAATACAACCCCATTCCCCGTCTTCCAAAGGGAAACCCCTACTCCTCATTTCCCGCTCAACAATTCGATTTAAACAAATTCCTACCATACCACATTTACTCTTCGGTGGTGCTCTTTCGATACCATGCCTAAAACGCACGCAAACTATGAAATAAATATCCATCACTAGGCTGCTCCATTTTTACCACGACATTATCGACGAACATAAGAAAAAAATAGGGAGAGTTTAGGTCCTTGCAAACACAAATCGTAATTGCTGACGTTGCAAATTTAAAACGATAATCGCTTAAGATGTAGTCCAAACGGAAATAAATCCCAGGAAGGACAAAAGTAGAAAACAATTAAATGAAATAGCTGTTCTAAACAGAGATTTCAACATGCGAAATTCGCGTTATTAAAAGCAAACTTAGAAATGGATTACAAAAGGAGCAATTTGGCAGGGGTCAGCATGCTAAATTGTATACCAAAAAAGCACTGGAGCTTCTTAGCGTTTGTGTCTTCTCAGCTTCTCACCTCAAGTCAACCCTGCATTATTATAGCTACATGAACGCGAAAAATCGATATTAACTTCAGGCGAGTTAAGCGAGCATCTGCTACACTCCCTGCATGAACATGACATTGTCCTCGAAGCGAGAAAAGCGGAGAAAGTAAAAGAGAGAGGAAGGAAGCGAAGAGGAAGAAGATCGAATGGCACTGGCCAAGAGCACGCAACTGAGGGGACGGGAGCGAGGATGGAATTGGGAGAACGGAACACACCCTCTGCCACACTCTCCCTCTCATTTGGCCGAACGGAAAGGCATATAGGGGCGAGAGGCGACAGGGCGGCGGTAAAACGGCGCGGGAAAGAAAGGTGTGGGCTTGGGGCGGTGGTGGTGGGGTTGGGAGCCAAGCCTCGCTTATGTGGAGACGCCGAAGAGGGACGACGGGTGGGCCCGGGGGGGACGAGTGAGGAATGGTGGAGAGCGGAAAATGGCACCGCCCCCTCATATGAACGCGGTAGCCGTTTAATTTAATTGAATGCCTCCGCGCCCATCAAGGCTCCGGACGATAGCCGCCCCAAAAACCCTTCTAACTCTCACCTCTTATCCCGCTCCTTCCTTCCATCCACACACGCGCGGCGGGACGGACACTATATCCCCCGGGAGGGCCCTACCCCCCCATCCCACCAATCGCGTGGCCCGCACTCTGCATGTGCATTCGCCGTAAATCATTCAATCATCTCCTCGGGCCAGCGCGCCATGTTCACCGTCATTTCTCCCCTCTCCCTCATGATCATGCCCACCCCGAAGTAATGCTCCGCCACGACCATTCATTAATTAACGCGCCGGAGGCGCTTTCCCGCTGTACCGGTGAATTCCTTCACCCTAACCTGCCAGATTACAGAAGATTATAATTTTTTGCGCAATAGTCTATGTTGTGTGGGTAGTGTTTTGTTTGTGTGAGCAGAAGCTTACAACTAATGTGGAATTTGGCATTTACATTGATATTGAATGAATGCATTGATACATATTTAAACCTTATAATAGTAGGTGAGATATTTGGTACCTTACATACTCGAGCAATCACCTCACTGGACGACCATTGGCTCTTCCATATTTTTTATTCGATATAAGGAAGAGAGTTACGTCAAGCAACAGAAGTAATTACGAATTGGAACGGGATAATGACAGAACCGCACGTTCGCGTGTGAAAAAAAGGCTAAGGGAGAGTCGGAAATGGATTGACGCGCTTTTGGGTGCGGTCATGAGGACACTGATGAAAGAGGACGAGAAAAAACTGGAGACCTTGGTGATGTGGGCGTGAAGAAGAATGGAGATGATGGATGGACCACAACATGCTAGGCATCGTGGGCGAATAGTTGAAGCTTACTTTTGACCACATTATTGATATCATTTACCTACAGATGGAACAGGAGTGAGCCTATCACACTACCTTGTAAGATACCTGATGTGACTTCAATTGCCGGGGAGGTAACACTGTCAAAAACAACTCTTTGAATCCGATCATGCAGGAAATGATTTATCCATGATATACTATATATTAATGTTTAACTCATACGATTTTAAATTCAAAAATAGCTTGCTATGGGACACCTCATCAAAAGCTTTCTTGAAATCAAGGAATATAAAATGCACTGGAATATTATTTTCGCCACTAACTAAAATATCGTGGGCAGAGAGAGTAAGTCAAGTTTCACATGATTCATTCTTTTGAAAGCCATGCTGAACATTGGGATGTTATGTTCATTCACCTTTCTTGCAATGTCCTAATGTAGCATCAATGATTTTTTGTCAACACCAGTAGTATTTTAGTAACAATGACAGATGGTAAGGAAAATATTGAACACTTTAATTGTACTTTCAAGTTCTTTCAGATTAAATACAGCACTGGATTACATATGGTTAAAAATTGCTTTAAAAATGTATGTAAGCAAAACAAAATTTGGATGAATATTTCTCGGGTTTCCAGCCGAGTGAGAAAATTCGTGGCTAAAGTTTCAATTAATTACATCCAACAAAGATTACAATATTGCAATGCAAATGGCCAATGATATGTTAAGAAGGTCCAGTGAATGGTTGAAAGGCAATGAACTATACTTAAATGAGAGTAAAACCTTAAAATTCACCTTCGCACGAAAAGAAACACACAATGAAATTAATTCGTGATTCGTCAGTGAATCGTGACTACTAGTCCCGGGACTTTGGAACACGGGTCAATGACCTCATGTTCTATAATTCTGGCACCTCCTGACCCACCCCCACCTCCTTCCCCTCGTCGAACCCACCCCCACCTCCTTCCCTTCGCCGGACCCACCCCCGCCCCTTGGCATAACCCTAACCCCTCTGGAGGAACAGGGGTTCGATGACCTGACTTTCTAAGGGCAAAGCATCATTCTTTGTGCCATACCCTCCCTCGTCACAAGCCCAGCCCTAGTTTCGTAATTAAAGTGTCTTCGGAGGTTTTGGAAATTCTTATGTAACCACTTACCCCTTCTCTCTGTGGAACAGGGGTTCGATGACCTGCCTTTCTAACCCTTCTTGGGACCCTAGCAACTCCTGCCTATAGGACAAAGAATAGCCTTTGCGCCATACCCTCCCACGTAGCAAAACCCAACCCTGATTTCATAATTAAAGTGTCTTCGGACATTATGGAAAGCAGTAACCTTTTCCGCTGGCCTCGTAAGTTGAAGTCTCCGAGATCCATAACCCTATTGATAAATTAAATCTAATTATTTATTACCAGAGGTTGCATGCGGGGTTTTTCTAAATAGTATAGTGGAAAGAAGGACATGGTACATTCGATCATTTTATTTAACAGGTTCATGAATACAAAAATATGATGAAAGAAAAATAAAATAAATGTATGTATCACATTTTCCATTCATTAATCAGAGCCTGAGGAGCACACAGCGACATAATCAGAGATGAAATCATTTCCTTCGCGAGTTGATAAGACTGCGCGAATTTCCCTTGAAAGGGCTTCCGCGTTTAAGGAGTTTGGTGGATTTCCAATCTCTGACATGTTGATTTTCACAGTGTCAACGTATTCACAAAAAGCTCTCTCGTGATTGCTATTGCTCTCACTGTGATATGAATTGAAAACAGCATCAACGTATGCACTTACAAGTCTGAGAGTGAACGAAGACCATGCGTTCCGTTCCTCCCATCGCATTCTAACACAATCAGCATAGGCCAACAGTCCATCCCAAGAGGATTTCGCCAAGTAAACACTGGTAAGTTCATTATTGTCTTTCTTGTCCTCCAAGATGATGGATTTTGTACCGTATATGCATTTAAATTTTAAAACACAATTCCCTATTGGGATACTATGCGGCACCGTATCACTATGAAAATATGAATTTATCAGTTTCTCATTTTTCATTAACTCACACCAGCCCAAATAGTCCAACACGACAGAGCAGCGTCCAACTTTGCTCAGCGCTATGAAGGGGTTGCACTTGTTTATCAAGTCAATGCCGATTGTCACTCGCTTTGTATCACTGTAATTCACTTTATAACCACATTCAAGTATCCCGAGGTGTGGAGGTTTTCGAGTCAGCGGCAGAGAGGGCTCACACATGGCTTGTTCCTCCTCTTCAATCTCCGGCATGATGGACGGTTCGTAGGACGGACGTGTGTACCGGCGGCTATGGGATGGCCGAGGCGAGTACGGGCGTGAACCTCGACGATGGGACGATCCTCTCACCCCACCTCTCCCCGGCATCCGGAAGGAACCTCTAGGCGTGTCCATGGCTGTGGGATGACTGGTGACATGGCTGGTGACTGTCCTTCCAGTGCTGGGCTCTTTCTGTTCTCTCCTGGTGGGGGTAAAGACGGAGGGAAAGAGGAGCAGCGGGGAGGGGAGGAAAAGATGGTCGCTTCGCACTGACGCTCGTATAGGGTGTAGATACTGTCGCGGCCCTCCCGACTTGCACGCAGAATAGAGATTTATACGTAGAGCATGAATTACACCGTCTATCGAATATTTTATCAAAGAGAATTAAAATGAGCCTATCGTTGCAGTCGTGGTCTGCGCTGAATATATTTAAAAATTTCTTCATGGAAAACCCCGTGCAACGGTAAGCTAGGAATACGGATGTGTAAAGACCACACGTTGCTGAAGTCCAGCTCTGAAGATGTACGTTGTTGTACCGCCATGACTTGCATTCCCTATTAAGAAAGGTTTTATGATCTTTGATAAGTGGAGGCAGTCCATAGCTATCAAAGTATTCCCCTTTTCCCTTTTCATCTATAAATATTCCAATCCAATGCGATCCAGACTTTCTCTGGGGGTCTGTATTCACTACCAGGGCTGAGGGATGAGTGCAGTTTTTAGGCAAGTTATCTGCTGCAAACACACCTTTGAATAATGAACGAGTCTCACAATGTTTGTTTAGAGCGCGCGTCAGTTGAATACCGTCCATCTAGCTCACTCCTTTCGAAATGAGAAGTCCATCTCATTTCATACGTCTTTATGCACGATACATTGCACGTAGGTGATGATATAAATATGGGGCAGTAAGGATTCCATCGATGATGCTCCTTTTCTGGCAAATACCATGCCTCCCAAGCCCCTATAGCAATACCACACACACTGCATATAGCAACGTCGCGTATTCCCGAATAGAAAAAGCCAGCATCTGCTGAACGTTTTGTACTTAAAGCAAACCTACTCGACGCCCCATTAAACGATTTAACATGAAATTCGGGAGATGAAATCCTCTTCAATCCATCTTTGCGTAGCCATTTAAGGAGGTAAACGCAATTTATCGTTGAGTCAAACTTTCTGCTTCGATGATTAACAGGACAGATGTTAGTGGGTAGAGTAGTTTTGAATTTTAATTTCTTAAGAGAGGGGCATCCTAAAACTTCCAAATCGAGTACTTCCCGGAGAATCAAGACTTTTTTCAGGAACTCGCACTTTTCTGGACTTTTGGAAACACAAAAGTACACGCAGATGTATGATATTCTAGAATAAAGCGTAAATCTGTGTATTCGGTATATCCATCGTCCCAAGAGAGGCCGTGATAATGTCTTTTTAACCATAAATCCTCCTTCTCCTCTTTCTCACTTCTCCTACTCTTCGAATAGGGGGGTTTGAATAGCCATGTTTTTGCGCTGTTACTATCAGAGGTAACGATGGATAGTTCTTTTACGACTAGCTCGCCCTCGTGTTTGAAGCACTGAATATCCACAATAGCTGCCATCTCAGAGCGGCGTCACTTCGTACTGAAAGCTAGTGAGGAGTTCGAACGCTTATAAGTCTTGCCTCTCCTAGTTTCGGAACTCTCACCCCTATCCTCCTCCCCCTTCCCCTTTTCTCCCTCCTTTCACACTTTCCTCCACCTTGAGGTGTTCTTCCGCTCTCTCTCTCTCTCTCCTTCTCTCTCTGTCTCCCTACGGGCGCTAACTACTGTAATCTACTCCGACATTGCGATGCCGATCGATTTCGAGAATATTATTAAATTCTGCGTACAACAGACAGTTTATAGTCTCGGCCAATGCGTTTTTAAATCTTACTTCCAGACGAAGGCTTCCATGCCTCTGTAGACTCCAATGAGAGGCGTTAGCCTCTAAATCAGGTGTCAGATCAAATGCGGTGAGGAAGTTACCGTCCTTATAATCTTCCCTGGGTATACCATAGCCATCGTCTTGAAAGTGAATGCCTGTGCCTGAGAAGAGCGTGTGATAAGCCGGTAGGAAAAGGCCAGATCCCGAAAAATCAGGTTGCAACGGCCTGTTTGGAATCTGTTTCCCATCAAGATACAGAGACAAGAATGTGAGGTTGAAATTCTGGAAATTAAATGGATTGGATACCATATATCCATTGAACGCTGCGTTTGAGACAAATCCTACAATCACACGCTTTGGAAGTTGTCCCAAGAAAATGTTATCCATAGTTTTACTCTGTACATCCTTCGAAATCGTGATGGTCTTAATATCCACACGTGTGATTGGATATTTCGCTGTGGATTTTTCTAGAGCGCGACTGTGCCCTATTAGCACCGACGGGCTTATTTTCACTTTACGAATGAGAAGTGCCGCGTCAAGTATTTTCACTTTAACGTTGTCGTATATTCTCGAAGCCATCATGTTAAATTCCGACTCTGACCGAACGAGTTTCAGACGCATCTCTATTCCGTTCAGAAGAAATATTTCCTGGTTGAATAGATCGCAATGTAGATGGCCCATTAATTCTACAGAACGTCCTTCATCAGTGTATCGACGTCTTTTAATGGCTCCTGTATTTTTACGACAATCGTCCATTAACCCAGGTGTGTCAGCGTACCAGAGCGCTTCCGTGAGATGTGAAGTCTTCGCAGCGGGCCCGTAATTGAGGATTGTTTCAATGTATGCTCGATACGGATACGTATGACTAGGGGGCGTCACCAATTTTTGATTTAGAAAAACATCCACTTGGGAGAATAGAGAATGGAGCCATAGATTTACCGGGCCGATTACAGAATCGTCCACAGCCAACTGTGTCGGTCGCTCTACTCGCGCTGTTATGGATATAAGCGTATGCGAAAGATCTAAGTACTCCTCACCATATCCTGGTATTACGAACTCCAAAGGAGCGTCATCGGACAGGGTAGAAACGGGTTTATAGTGTATCCACTGACCATCCTCGATACTCGTTTGTGTTGGCGGCACGGAAAAAAGATCGAGTTCAGACTTTACACATTCACAGGATTGGTGGTGCAGAAAAGACATTTTAGGTAAATATGTCCTTCAAGTCTTGTTTAGAAATCTTTCTTGACAGGACCGTCGTCGTCTTCTTCCCCTTAATCTTCCTCTTCTTCTTTGAAGTAGATGTCTTACTCCCTCGGGTCTTCGACTGAGACTTCCTCTTACGCGTTTTCTGAATATACCCACCCCCTGTCATCCTCTGTATTTTACTCTCCGCCCTTCTCATGAGATTCTCTCCAGCCTCTAGAACGCGTTTGCGTATCACCCTTTTTACAGGCTGTGCATCGTTCGAGGCCAAGTCGCCAATGACATTCATCCCGGTTCTAAGAGCCTCGTGACCCACGGTGCGAGCACCGCTTTTCAGTAATGGCAGCACGGATCGAAAGAGCCCTCCCAGAAACTTCCCTATACCGTGACCTTTTTGATAGCTAACTCCCTGATAAACAGATCCCACCCCATTTCCAACCTGATTTAGGTAGTAACGAGTGTAAGGATCGTAGTTGTTATTCGTTTTTACCATAGCTCCCACGCTTGCGAAAGTGAAGTACTACAGCTGATGTCCCATAAAGAAATGGTATGGGATGACCCGCGTGAGTCCTTAAATCTATTTCTATCGTGTCAAACTCTCTCTTCATAATAGGAACGTAGAATGGTCTGCTGAAAATGTGGTTAACGTTGAGACCGAATTTTTTTTCTCGGCCGCCGTACTAACTATTCGCAGGAGAGGGGCTACAGTATCGCCTATTACCTGCGGCTCAACGATGTCGCAATAAACGTATATCTGAGAGGGGTAGCCTATATCGAGGTCGGGTTTGCGCCTAGCTTTTTTCTGCTCCACAATGTCACCCCCAGGCTCGAACCCTAGTTGCAACGCCAAAAATTCAGATATGGTAACAACTGTGTCTATCGCCTCAATTGTAATAACTCCCCGTTCGTTGTAAGAAAATTTCACATCTTTAGAGCTAGAAATCTTCTTTAGATCTTCGTTAAATGTCTCAACGAGATCTACGATAGATGAGTAGTGACTCGCCGGTAGTTTTCTGTAATAAGAGTCGTTGCTACTGGCATGGTAAACGGAATATTCGCGCTGTTTACCATAAACGTTGCAAATTGTCATGGGGAAGTGAATCTCTGCGAGAGAGACCTCCCACTGCCCGTCCAAAGAGATATTTCTAGGCAGAAGACATGTAAATTTAGAGGTTGTGTTGCTCCCATGACTAGACATAGAGCTGTTACTAGGGAGCGTGAGGTAGAACTCTTCAGACATCATAACTTCTTTATCGATGACGCTGGAATCCACGAGTTGAATTTGGTGGGATATCCTCTCCACTTGGCTAGCGCCTCTTTTCTGATCCCTCTCCCCCTCGTCTGAAGTACTTTATCTATTTTGAATGTCCTCGATTTAGAGAGAATAATTTTTTGTAATTCGGGTTCATAAAAAGTACCTTCGATTATTTCGCCTTCTAAATCTCTTAACTCGTAAACTGGCGGCCGCCTCTTAATAACTCTCTCAACTATAAATATTTCTTCACTCCAATTCGATTCGTATCCTTTCCGAAATGACACCTTCTCTCTACTTATTCTCACTCTGTCTCCAACTTTCAGGCGTGCTCTTACGCTCTTCTTCTTCACAGCGCCGTGGACATTATTCCACACTTGAAGAATATTATTCTCGGTAACGTCCGCTGGAGCCATCTTGATTGTAGAGTGTATGGATTTATTGTACGCGTCTACGATCTTCTGAAGGACTTCAACGTATCTCTTGGTGTTGTACATCGTAAAATATCGCCACATCCGAGATTTAAGAGTTCTATTTAGGCGTTCAACTATCGCTGATTTGGTGTCCGGATTATTAGAGTGGTAATAACCAATCGATTTCTTTTTTAAAAAGTCCTGAAATGTTTTGTTTAAAAATTCGCTACCTTTATCGGTCATAAGTTTGACCGGTTTCCGTCTCGTCGATTTTAGTATTCGAGAAAATCCCTCTGTCACAAATGCACCCGTCTTTGAGCGCAAGGGGACCGCCCATGAAAAGCGACTAAATACATCGATCACAGTGAGAATATAATTGAATCCATCGTTCTGTTTTCTTATATGCTTCATATCATTTAAATCCGCCTGCCACAGATCGTCCATATTGTCGACATCTATTTCTTTGAAACTTTCGTTTTAAGGGCTTATGAAGCGTGTATGCATCTTGTTTCTGAAGCTATATTCTGACATCTTTCCTTGACAAAGTAGGTGGTGCAGCTTTCCACAGCTTCTCTGCTCCGGAATATGACGCAGGATGCGCAGGGTCGTAATAAATATTTCGAAGTATCGAATCCACAGACTTCTTCATTTTTTAAAGCGATATGGAGTCCAGCGCTGAATGATCGTCTCCTTAGCGGAGGATGAACTCTTTGGTGAACTCTGAGTCCTCCGACGCATAAATGGCAGCCTTTCTACGTTACGTTCTCTCACCTTCGGTGTGTGTGGCTCTGAATGATTTGAAGCCGCGGGCGATTCCCTATACATTCCATTGGCGTGTTTATTTCCGATAATAACGACGCGAAGGAAGCGATACCGATAGGGTTTGAATTTTTCCTCTCTCTCGTTATATCTCCAACTAGATCTGTGATATTGGACGCTGGAATAACGCCACCATTGATGGTAACCGTTCCATCAGAGCTCCAGCTGATTTTATCTGACAACGAGATTCTGTTCACGAGAAGCTCTGCCCTTTTCCTGTATTTCAGTGGTACTGAATTAATAATTTCAGACCGTAGGGGAATGCGTCTCTCCTCTCCTGCAGCGACAGAACTTTCATCGTCCACGTTGCGTTCCTTTTCCATTATAGGTAGACCTAATGGTTTCCTTTCCTCTCCCGCAAAGTGTAGAAAACGATGGAGATATTGTTTATATAACTTCCATTTTTCACTGTCTGATTGCATGGGTGCGCGTAAAATTCTCTCCCTCTCGTCATCTAGGGCCGAGAGGACTTGGCCGCTGTTGGTCATCGGAACGGTTGGGTTATTCATGCGATGCAAAGTTTCATGAGGAACAAGCACCATTTTTTTTGGCGTGATCCATTTCTTATAAGGCTGGAAATGACACCAGTTATAACTGGTAAGAGCAGTGGTAAAATGAAACCTCCCGATTGCACAATTAATTTCCTCTTTTTCTGCCAACAGCCTTTTCCCGTTGCGAGTTTACGCAGTAAATCTTTGTGTCTCGCTAATCGCTTTTTCTGTGCAGCAGTCAAATCTTTCTGCAAATGTGCAGCAGTCACTACACTCTCCCTTTCAGCGTGTTATCAACAATTTAACATATGGTTCTGGTGAGCCCAGGGTCCGCCGTTTTGAGAATTGCTGCGCGTATCGAAGGTTTACAGCGTGCAATGAAGCACAGAATATCGACGTGTTTAGCTATCCTCTGCTTCATTGTGACTAAAACACTGACCAAGTGTCTGTTTCTATTTATTACCATTCTAGCGACGAGTCGTTCGATCTCATTTCCTCGGTTGGTAGAAATAATGATGTGCATCGTCCGGAAATATTTTGGCACGAAATCGAAATGCATCGGGTGTGGATTGTTTTAAATCGATGAATAAATATCCATGAGCTTCTTGCGCTGCATCGTCATACGCGTCTTGCAAAAATCTGATGTCTCTCGGATAAATCTGCCGTGCGAGGCTCAAAATCTGACTCCTATCCCTAGGATTTTTAAAGTATACAACGTAGTGGGTATTGAGTGATATATCTCTAGCTCCCTTTCCCTGATGAAACAGATTCCGAGTCAGGTGGATAATACTTATATTTCTGTGGTGGCTTCCCCTTGAGAATAAATCTACCACGACTCTATCGCTACTTTCCATCATTAAATCGCCTAGGATCTTTAATTTAGCTTGACGGCTGAATACTCTTCATATCTGGTAGTCCTTCATGAAAAGTGGCACCCAAAGGTTTTAAAGACTCGTAAGAAGGCTGCCATTCCGCATAACACCAGATTATGTCGGAAAACGACACGTCAAACATATCCTTTTGAAATGTTATCAGCTTACTTGTAAAGCAAGTCTTGCCACATGAGGAAGGGCCTGCAACTAACGCGCAGAAAGGATGCTTCAGCCTTAGATCCATCTTAGAGATTAAGCAATTCTAGGTCGGGTTTACGCTTATAATGGATAACAAACCACATCACAACGCTACTTGGTCTCGACACATGCATTTGATAAAAGGACTACTCTTTGTTGAATTCCCATGGTAGGAGTTCTTAAGCCCATCCACCGCGTCAAGGTGGTAGTCCATCGGAGGGAAAAAATGATAAAATAATAGAAGAAGTATACAAATAAAAATTGAAAGTAAAATTCTTAAGTAAATTGAAATTAAAATACAGAGGTATTTTTAAATAAAAAAATAATAGAAGAAGTATACAAATAAAAAAGGGAAATAATATTCTTGATTAAACTGAATTAAAATAAAGAAATATTTTGAGAAAGAAAGATGAAGTGAAATAAAAACGTGTTATTCAAAAGAGATGCACAATTTCAGTTTAAGTAAAGAGAAGCTATTTACGAGAAATAAAGATAAAATGAAAAATAAGAATGCATATTGGAGAGAGAAACTTAAAGGAAAAGGAAAAGAAATAGTGAGGTTACTGATAATATAGAAAAGAATGAGAAGTTTCGTTTAAACCCATAAGGAAGCGTACAAAAATCTTCGGTCCTTTTCCTCTTTGTGTAGACAACTCGGAACAGCTTTGTCTCAGTCCTCGTCGCAATGTCATGGTTCTTCAGGCGATAGATACGGTGGTTGTATGTTAATCTCCGCCCCGGAGCATCTTCAAGAACCATCTTTTTCAGCGCATCAAAGCACACATTTTGGTCGTTTGATACGTTTATAGTGATGCCTCTCACTTTGCAGACTTTTTTCTCGAAAGTTGGAGAACATTTCGAGCGCACCACATATGCATAGTTCTTAGGTCCACCAGACACAAATTCAGAGATGAAACACCCTTCTCCCAGGGGTGCCATCTCGTCAGTCATATCACCCTAATAGTCGCCAATCGGCGGTGTCCATTCCCCGGGTTTTTGTGTGTAGATGCAGCTGTCTGTGTCGTGATAAATCGTGCGTCTATTCAGATGCTCGAGATACTTGTACAGCTCGAGCCTAGCATGAGCAGTTGTGTAGCACGCCAATACAATATTACCGCTAGGTGTGGCGCTAACAGCATCGGCGGCCTCTTCCCAGTGCACGTATAACATTTCATCATTTATTTCCACTGTCCGATGCACTTCGACCGTGGGACTCGATAACATTGTGTATAACTCGTCCAATTCTTTTACTACACTTGTCTGAGCCTGGTTCTCACGCTGCCCAAACTTGCCCCAGAAACTGTTGAGCATGAGTTTTGCTAAATATCGTTTTCCAGCGTTGAACTCCACATTCTTCTTCTCCAGACATACACCCTCTCTCTCGAGAAATAATTTTAAGTATCTCTCTTTCTCATCCTCTGAATTGCACCAACTAGGCCACCCGCTAGCCTCTTGCTTAACTTTCAAAAAGTTATTTATGTAGCCCGAAAAAAGACCTCCCTCCCTTGTTTCCCTGGAATACTCTGTAATATCATCATAGTGCCAAGCTTCATGTATCTTCAGCACCTTATATCCCAGAGACATCGCCTTTTTTACCTCGTTGGTAACCCATGTCCCCACTAGCTTTCTTTCTTCTTGCGTGTGACAGCATGCCCCCTGATTTTCAACTAGCGCACATTTACGGCAAAGCGGAAAGAATAATTTTCCATTGGCCTTCATTGGCAATACTGGCAAGTAGAGGTCGGTAGGGGGAAGAACATCACAGCGCACCAATCCTTCAATCTCTTCGAGGGGAGGACAATCTTCGCCCACGTATATCACTGGATGCCCTAGAGGATATGCCTTATACTTATTCACATAAGGATATAGTGAGCAGATGTCTATGTATTTTATTTCTTCCCCCTCCGACTCATTGGCCCGATGATAGAGTTTTATCGCGTTTGTCCGCCCTCCGTAGAAAGCGTCCCGGGGGTTTAGAGGACTTTTTTCGCACAACGGATGCTCCCTCAAGTACTCATGCAACTCGCTGTCTCTCTCTACCTCCCTATCGAACTCGCATTCCCACTTTTGGATTACCCTGTAGCCCCTTTGGGTAAAAAAATCCAATTTTCTCTCAGTCGTCTCGAACCTCGACTGCATGGTTTCTTGAGAGTTTTTATGAATGGACTCATGTCTATTTGGAAAGCAGTTGGGGCAGCCGTGGTAAAAGCACCCGTTAAATTCGAAAATTATCTTCGAATCTGGGGTTTGCAAGTACCCGTCAACCTTCTTCCCCTCCCTTCTCACTTCTTTTCCATTTGCAGCGTGCTGTATCACTTGACCGCGACTTCGCTCCTCAGACAAAAGCCACTTAATGGCCTTTTGGGATTGAACGTCTGCCCATCTGTATCCTCTGGGAGGTATAATGGCTATCTCATTAGCTTTCAAGTATTTTTTCTTAAAAACGCACATACAAGCGCTGGCAATGGTCAGCGCCTCTCTGAAGGGATCCGTCTCGTTTAGGCTGAGAAAATCTTGCCTGAATTTCGTACAGGCTATACGAAGAATATTCACGTCTTGCACACAATACTTCACGATTTCCTCGTCCATTTTGAACACGTAATTTTTTTCCGTCATCTCTCTGTGCCAACTTAGAAAATTTTCTGCATCCTTCCTCGTCATCTGTTCCACACCGTAGTCAGCAGGTGGCGGCATAGATCCCTCGTATCTACTATTGGCATTCTTGTTAAACAGATGCGGGAAGTATCCTTTCGCTAGGGAGCTATCCAGTCCCAGCGTCTGCGGAAGTTTTGACAAAGGCATCGGAAGAAAATTGAGTGAGTCGATGAATTTAACCCCCTCATATTCCACAGATATCAATTTGGCCCCTTTAGAAATTATCTTCGGCTGCCAGTTCATTTTTCCCACCATTGCTTTTATGATGAAGTGGCTGTCGTAACCTTTGGCGTAATGTGCCACGCAAATTATCTCCTTAAAACCCCTACTCCTCATGACCACTACGGATTTTAAAAAGTCTAGGACTGGTTCCGAGTCGCGAAATACCTCCTGTCTTTCTCCACATTGAGTGCAAGCTTGCATAGATGCATCATTTATGCACTCACCACAACATTTTTGTGCGACAAGGAGGTTAGGGGTATGGAGAAATTGTCCAGTTCTTTCAGGGAGAGGTGTGTCCTGTCTACACTCTATGTCATTAAAAATAAATAGAAACTTTGTCGCTGGCTTGTTTTGTTTCACCTTTGGCAACATGTAGCATTTTCTATCAGACACATGCCTACTCTTACACGTCTGGCAATAGATTTCGTCACAAACATGCATCGATTTCGCGTGTTCCAAACTGTACACTCTTTGACAGTTCATACAATATTTTAAGACGTCGCACGGCGCCTTTCCTCTACCCCTCCTCCCTAAATGTTGCGTGAAACATCTTACTCCATAAAAGTTTCTGTTGCACACTTCACAAGTCACATTTGGCTCGCATATATCGCATGGCGGCGATCTCATGCACCTGGAGCACTCTGATGCACATTTATGCTCGTAGAGGTGAGAAAAGCCTACCCGACAAGGCCTGCAGTAGTAATCGTAACTAAAGGCCCCTTTTAGGGACACAATATAGTTGAAATGTTTATCCCCATAGATCAAGTCGACGTGTCTCCTTGCACTCCCATCTTCTGCCGGAGTTGATGGTCCTTCGAAGAGAACTTCTTTTCCCCTACGGTCCCCAAAAACTGTTAAACTGTATGACGGAAGGTGGTCTTGGAAGGATTTGAGATGCTCCAATCCACCGCCATTATTTAAATTTACCCCTGAAACTTCACACAGCTCTTCAGCCCTCTGCGTTTGTAATCCACCACCTCTCTTCACTGCTTTGTAAATTTTGGCGGTGTCTTCATGACGTGAAATCCCCACACATATAGCCCTAGCCAAGCAGAGGTTATCCCTATCGGAAATGACAACAATTGATTTCTTCGATTCGCAAAAGTCTTGGAAAGAACAGAGGCGATTTTTTAGGCGGCTCCCTCCGACAGGCATCTCGACATAAGTAAATGTTACATGCAGTATCCCGTTTAACAGAAAAGTCTCGTTGGACTGAATAACTTTTTCGATTCTTCCACAAATCACCTCGGCACTAAACTGATCAACTCGTCGATAGGAAATGTTAATCGTTTTTCCGGGATTTTCAGAGCTGTATATAGACATTCCCGCCTTACTGTTTGGAGGGAATCCTTCGGTAAACTCACTGATTAGCGCATCTAGTGATGCTTGAAACCATGCAAAGGGATCCATACCTTCGGGAGTTGGGCGCAAAACGCAAGAAATCTCCCGCCCGTTCAAGCGGAATTTTTTCAAACAACTTCGGTTCTCGGAAAGTATAGTGAAAAATATATTTTCCGGATCACCACCACCCTCTTGTGCTCCCCGCTGAGTTTCAGCAGATGATTCCGCCGGCCCGTTTTCTTCGGGAGAACAATCCGCGCTCAATTCATTCATCACGTTAGCTGTCAGAGCGTCTGATGAGCTGGGCTGTATACACGGTCTATTTAACTCATTTGAGAGTGAGGAACTACTCCCCTGATCTTCGCGGGGGGTATTATCAGAGCTGGTGGCGCCACAGAACAATTCTCCGGTTAAAAAAGGAGGCGTTTCGTGGTGAAGGGGAAGGAATGAATTTTCTAAAGACTCTAGCGCTTGGGAGTCGATATTAAAAGGAGTTTCTTCGAATCCGACGTGAGGAGAGAAAACATCCAATCCATGAAATTTATCCAAGTCACTAGAGTGAGCAATATTTTCTTGTTGGTCAGAATTCTCTCTTTCAAACTCTGAAGGTGGACGAGTTGTATTTGAAGAGCTTGATGAGCTAGATATAGGTGAGATAGGTGGAGTTGATGTTCTGCATTGACGATGTAGAGAATCCATCGTCCGCAACCGGTAAGACAGAATCTGATGGCGGAGACACTGATTGATTAATCTCTTCTGCTGCTTGCGATTTCATCAAAAAGTCCACAAATCCACGATCAAGCGTGGGGAAAGGAGAGGCATTGCCTGGTGAAGCAGGTAACACCTGATGAGTCTCATTTTCCGTATTTGAAAAATTAGGCGTGACGTTTAATGCCTTAGGGGCAATTGCAGTCGAAGCGGTCTGAGCTTTCTTCACATCTTGAATTATATTAATCAGATCGTCTACTCCCACTTCCTCTCCAAGCACAACCCTACGGTGCACCAAACCGTTCAAGGCACTGTTCAGAAGAGTTAAGTCTGTAAACGCTCCCGAACGATGGGCGCGAATTATTTCAGCGGCCGGCACGAATTCAAAAATTTTATCCATGATAATGATAATGATTTATCAACTCACTTCTTTTCCTGGCGATTCTGATGCGTTCCCCTCTGGAGATACTGCTTTCAATTGGCTGCAACGTGTAGTCCCCACGAAAAGGTTGACAGCGCGGCGACTTCTCACTCTGGACCGACGTGTGATTAACTGGATAGCGAAATGTATAGACAGTCGACACACTGACTACACCGCGACTTCTCACTCAGGATCGACCTGTGATAAGCAGGATAGCAAAGTGTATAGACAACCGACACACGTAGCACACAGCAACTCTGGCCTCTAGACGCAACCACGAGACAAACAAGCGATAGAGCTCTACTCTCAGCCCTTTTAAGGGTATGAACTGGCATACCCCCACTCAAAAAAAAAAGGGGGTGAGTTTCCTTCGAAACGCATGGGAAAATACATTCACTTTGGTCTTTTCAACATACATATTTCTCTTACTGGCCATACCCTTCCAAGGGTTGAAGAACCCTTTTTACAAATCGTAAGTAATTTTAGGAACACTTTAAGAAACTGAAACACCTTTCACCATCCTTCCCGCGATTTATAGTTTGTCACACGAAATCTCTTTTTTCAAAATCGTTCAAGCCGTCGCGGGAAAATTCTTTGGACCCTCGAAAAAGCGGCAATGCGATTGTGGAGGGTCATCGAAATAAGGCGCTAAACACAGCAGACCCTTTTCTCAACTCCCCCTTCACTCACATAACGTCGGCGCAGAACCTTACCGATCCGTGCCTGAAAGGCCACTGCAGAGCTGTTAAGAGGTGGCCGTCAATAAATACGGAAAGGCATCCGCATTTAGACAATGCTTCCCAACTCCCTCCCTCCCTCCCTTTCACTTGCGTACCTTCCCCCGCCTTTACTTCCCCACCACTGGAAAAAGGGTTGCGAGTGGGTCTCAGTTGTCCCTCACATGTCGGACGGAAAGCACCCATCCACGACCCACAGCAGAGGCAATTATTGAAATGGACGACAAGTATGAGAAAATCACTCCTCAGGAAATTGAACGAGAAGTAAGCACGTTGGCATTTTTTTCTTGCGGTCATTGTTACCAATCAATGTATTCGATTTTCAACTCCCCAAGTCCAGCACTGAAAACTTATAAATCCTTTATTTCAGATTCAAGCTGCCAACCTTTATAGCTGGGAAGATGACGATCACTCAGATTATGACGATCCACCATCCTCTATCAAGAACGGCTTTCGATGCTCTACACCCGTTACAGCAAAAAGAGAGTTTCCGGATGGCTTCTGGTTGCCGAATGGCGAGGTATTTGCGGCTGTAGGGAATACAGAGGAGATCAGCAGCACGGCGGAAACCGTAATCATCGACGCTGCAACGCATGATGATGATGATGTTACAGAGGCCGAAATCCAAGACAGTCTGATGCTTTCATTTGAACTATCAGAACCACTTTCCAGTGATTACTGTACGTGTGCCATTTGTGATAGCTGTGCCAAGAATATTGCGCGTGCTGTTGGTTCAAGTGACCATACCGAAAGAAAAATCTCAAATTGCCGCGAGTGTAAGTGTGTGACATGCAAAACATGCCTTAACCTGGCTTTTCACGAAGTAGTTTCAAACTATAGAGACATTTTACAGTGCAGAGAAGAAGTGACTATAGAATCAGGATTTTATTTAAATATTTAACTGTAAAAAAATAAATAAATAAATTATAAAATGAAATCTCTGCCTTTCCTTCCAATTACCTGGCTGGCGCTCACATTTCTTATTATCTGCGTGATTGCAATACCTGTATTGGTTGATATGGATCATATTAAGGTTTGTTTGGGGGTAACAGGAGAAAGTGAGGGCACGGATTTATAGAACGAGTCTTTCGCCATTTCCAAACTACCCGTCGGTTACATAAGGATTTCCAAGTTGTCCGAAGACACTTTAATTACGAAACTAGGGCAGGGTTTGTGACGAGGGAGGGTATGGCACAAAGAATGATGCTTTGTCCCATAGGCAGGAGTCGCTAGGGTCCCAAGAAGGGTTGGAAAGGCAGGTCATCGAACCCCTGTTCCACAGAGAGAAGGGGTAAGTGGTTACATAAGAATTTCCAAAATATCCGAAGACACTTTAATTACGGAACTAGGGCTGGGCTTGTGACGACGGAGGGTATGGCACAAAGAATGATGCTTTGTCCTATAGGCAGGAGTCGCTAGGGTCCCAAGAAGGGTTGGAAAGGCAGGTCATCGAACTCCTGTTCCACAGAGATAAGGGGTAAGTGGTTACATAAGAATTTCCAAAATCTCCGAAGACACTTTAATTACGGAACTAGGGCTGGGCTTGTGACGAGGGAGGGTATGGCACAAAGAATGATGCTTTGTCCTATAGGCAGGAGTCGCTAGGGGCCCAAGAAGGGTTGGAAAGGCAGGTCATTGAACCTCTGTTCCACAGAGAGAAGGGGTAAGTGGTTGCATAAGAATTTCCAAAATCTCCGAAGACACTTTAATTACGAAACTAGGGCTGGGCTTGTGACGAGGGAGGGTATGGCACAAAGAATGATGCTTTGCCCTTAGAAAGTCAGGTCATCGAACCCCTGTTCCTCCAGAGGGGTTAGGGTTATGCCAAGGGGCGGGGGTGGGTCCGGCGAAGGGAAGGAGGTGGGGGTGGGTTCGACGAGGGGAAGGAGGTGGGAGTGGGCCAGGAGGTGCCAGAATTATAGAACATGAGGTCATTGACCCATGTTCCAAAGTCCCGGGACTAGTAGTATCGTGAGCTGCATCACAAATATTCGGCTCACGAATGACCTCAACTAGTAAAAAAAGAGACGACTCACGGTTCACGAATCATGAAAAAAATGATCCGAATCACGAATCACAAATCACAGTTTGTGATTCGCGAATCATGATTCGTGATTCATGAAGACGAATCATGCCCTGGGCGGAGTCAAATAGGCCAAGCCCCAGAACGCCGCAGCGCGGGGCGAAAGAGAAAACGCAATCGAAAATTTTTTTTCGCTCGCTACTTAGACCATATAAGAAGTAGACCCGCCAGGTAGGTAAGTTATTTAGTTATTTCATAAATGCATAATTTTTTACTTAGCAGACAGCTCTCGTGTTATTTATATTTTGCGATGGTGGAAAAAGGTCTAGCGCCGACTTTGCAAGTGACACCTATGATTGACGTACGCTACGGAAAATTCTGGGAATAAATAATACCTATTAACATATATATAATTAGAAAGAAAGAGAGGATCGGATTAAAATAATTTTAAAGATAAATTTGCTTTAAAACAATATATATATATATAGCTACCATACCCACAAGACATTTACCCGGGCCAAACCACTATCACAGTGTGGATGTCACTAGGCTTTGGGAACTATTTTCGTTCTAAAGTACGCTACGTACTCTAACAGTTCTTATTGTTATCTGCAACTTTATTCCTTGTTGCGAATTTCGCTAAAACCTATCTCTTTTTAGCGTACATTTACATCGCGCGATTTGAGATAAATTGTAAAAAAATAATAATACAGTAGTAAAAAATGAAATAATGATAAAAATGCTGGAAATATATAATAGTAATGAAACAACATTACATAACATAGTTCTGGAAAATAATAATTATACATTAATGGTTCCACTGTAGAGGCATATTAAAAGAAGTTATATAGTAAAATCACCGCTTAGCGTGTAAACAAGGGTTAATCGTGTTGGAAGGAAGTTTAAGGCCTTGTTTAATCGTCGTAATGACTGCTAAAGCAACTGGACTCGTACATGTGAACAGATAATAAGAAGCACTGAAAATAAATTGTTTATTCGATTGAGGTCTTGAGTCAATCTATTAGCAAAGTTGAATGAGTGTCCAAATTATGACCCTTTTTACCTCCAAATTATGAATTTATGTGAAATTATATAGTGAACCGTTTACCGGCGTATTGATATGAATATTTATAGTAAATTACACCCTCCTTTTTTTTAGATTTCTCTCAGATGATACTCACAAGGTCTATTATATTTTCATTCAGACTTCCACATAACTCACACAATTTGTTCATTTTATTTTCATTTTTCTTCTGTAAAACCACATTTCAGACGCCTGCAACCCTAGGCTTCTCTTCCGCTGCCATCGTCCATGATTCAGTATAATATAGAAGGTCCATACACTGCTCAGGATTAATTCCTTACTCCAACCGTGATATTCCCAGCTGTGAGTAAGTTATGCGTTTGGAAGAATATTATCTTCGCTTGAGCTATTCTAGTGGATACTTCTCGTTCACTTCGTCCATTGTTGGGTTCCCAGGTAGTAGAATTCCATTACCCCACGTTCGCGGGGGATCGGGTAGGTGTGGTGGCTAGAGTGCTGGCTTCCCACCCCGTGGACTTAGATTCAAAACCCGGCGGTGGCAGAGAATTTACGAAGTCTTCCCGGTCCCTGCTTGAATTTTATGTGGAGAGCATTTCAAGCCCAACGCTTCGTCCGTCGGATGGGACGTTAAGCCGTGGTCCCCTTGGCACCTTTCGTTAAGAGCAGGCTAATGCCGACGCCGGGTTTCTCTCCACCCTTCCCTCCATACCCTCCGTCAAGGCACAAATGACCCAGGGGTCGGTCACCCACTTCAAATACCATACCATATTCATGTTTCTGTTAACCTATTAAACTTTACTTCTCGTCCTAAGAATAATGTGTCACTTTTCTTGGCATTGATTTTCCGCCGATTTCTAACCATGGTCCTACTCATGTTTACTACAGCAATCTACGGATCCTTCTCTGTCTGCTGTGGCTGCCATATCATCTACTACATTATTTTATTCGGTCAATTGTCATAGGGTTTAATTAAATAGTGACTTTGTTCGCAGTCATATATATGAGTGCTAGTATGATTTCGAACCCGAAACCTTGTGATTTGAAACATAGCCTTGTTGTAATCACCTAAAGAAGCCATCCTTGACTTTCGTCATTTTTCAGGTAGTCGTCATTATTCGAAGGAAGAAAACCATGTTATATTTTTCATTCGGTAGGTAGAGAATATAGAAGGCGCAATAAGAAAAAGTAAAATGCAAAGGGCGATTTGAAAAAATGAAAATTATTTGTAGGAGGGAGAAAAAACCATAGAACCAATAGAAGGCAGGATATTACGAGTTATATCATAAGATATGATGAGCTCATGCATCACGTCTTGGATGGTAAAGCTAGATAAAAAATGGGAAAGTGTGCATTGTTCTTATTCTACAGTGAGAGGTAAAGCCGCTATCTGCATGAGGATGGTAACAAACAAATCCGGCAATGAGAAAATGAGTTCGACTACCGGTGAAGCCAAAGAGTCGAACACAATTTTCGCAGCGAAGCGTATTCCGTTTGTGCAATTATCGACATAATCGTCCTTGCGTATGAAGTGAGGATTTTCATGAATTGTTTCCCAATTTCCAATTCTTCAAATATGCACGATACAGTGGAGGATCCATACACACTCCACGGCAAAAAATATATCAAGGTGAGAGATTTAATTGCTGATAAACCATGACTTCCTTCCAATTTTGGACAAGAATGTTATAATCATCCTCCACTAGCATTATACAACATTCTTATTAGCCGGTTCTCATTAGGAGGACCTAAAGACACAAAGGGAAATTTAATTAAAAGGCCTTTTGAACTTTATTTTGAAAATGATGAGGGATAGAATCAAACGAGAGGCATTATTTTTGACACCGCTAATTGAGTCCGGCGTTATTCATGAATTCCTGAGAAAGCAGGAATTGAAATTATGATTACGGGGAAAGAAAGAACCCTTCTCACTAATTTGAAACTCAAACGCTCCGTAGGAAGCTTAAAAGGCACCGATTACTTTGTTTTCATCAATACATTCCGATGAATGAATAGAGGAGAGAAATTGACCAATCCATCCTCAAACTTGACCTGTAGTTGATTGCAAATAATTCCGCGAATACTCATTTGCGATGAATACGTCCGCATAGCTTGAATATTATGATGGAGATATGCGTGAAATTCTATGATTTACGGAATTACGAACACGCCTATCCGTAAATACGAGTTAAGCCCATAGTTATGAGTAATCAGCCCTTTGAATGCACGAATAAACAGGTACAAAACACAAAATTAAAAACAATCGTCTTTTTTTCAGCAAGGTTGCCGTCAACTAGCAAACAGCAAACACCGAATTCTCTTTAGCGCACATATTTCAATTATATTCCTGATGATTCCTAGAGCATAATTTCTTACAGTAATTACTGTGTATCCCATGTATTGTGATACAACGGTAATTTTCTCTGAGTAGCTACTTTGACAGGGGATAGATTTATGAGAAAATGAATACATCCAATTAGCACTGATAATTAAATTTATCTTCCTAAAGAAAGCCCTGCAAGTGCGATTAAGAAATATAAAATGTCCAAAAAAGCATCATTACAGAGTACAGCATAATAAAAAGAACAGAAAAAACTCTTCCCACTTCGATTAAACCATTTTCTTAAGAAAGCATAAAAAAAACAGTCACAGCGAGCACATTTGTAAAATCGAGGTAAGGATGGATAGACCACACTAATGGAATTGCCGGTTCAACTCAACAACAACACTGGGTTATAAGAATGCTATATTTCCAGAAGTCTCCGAGGTTATTGCGTTCAGCATGGTAAGGAGTAAATTTCAATTCTGTAGGCAATAGACCTCTGGACAAAATTTTAATTTGCCTTCAAATATGTTCTAAAAAATCAATAAGGATAATTATATACGTAAAACGTTTATTATATGCAATAATTTTCCATGGAATGTTTTTTAATCGAAAGAAAAGGAAGCTTTTCTCATCAGCAGACACTCCCACCTCAATACGTATTTCCATTGGCTGACGGAAATATGACGTCAGCTCATGCAACCATGCGGCGGTCCCATGAAATTCATGGGGGTTCTGCGGATTTGCAAGGAGATCTTCAGCACGGATCGGCACTTCGTTAGCGTTTCACTTTGAGAAGTGAACACAATATCGCCGTGACGTGCTTTTCCGATGAGTGAAAAAGTTACTGGGGATATTATTTTGCTTCCGTGGGCATCATGGATCCTGGTTTCGATAAGGGAGACGCGAGAAACTTGCCTAAATTTTCAACTGCCTCAATGTTTACATTCATAGGTATAAATAGTAACTACTGAATTAATAGTAACTACATAAATTCTGAGACCCGGGGAGTAAAGATGGCTAGGTGAGTATATCACCACGAGTGGAAATTGATTTTCTTAGGGTATTAGTTGATGTTAACGTTTCTAAATCCTTTTTTCACATAGAGTCAGACGAGAAGAATACGGCGATGATGCTATAAGTTACGTGGTTAAGCGTGATAAAAATGAATGCATCGTCCGTGATCGTATTCGTAGATTCGATCGAAGGCCTATGTTGTTGAAGCCCGTCTTTTGGAGGAGAGCGGCGAAAGCGAAGTTGTGATTCTTTCGTGTAAGGATTGCATAGCCAGTTTGGGTACGTAAGACTTTACTCTAAGTGGTATTGTATCTTTTTTATTTGGCATTTTAAGGAAAACAAATTTTCCCGTTATCTATTCGTGTAGAACAACCTGATGAAATTTTAAGTGGTGAAATCTCCGATTTAATAGACATAATAATTAGTATTTCCTGAAGTGTGGAAAATATAATATGGAACTTCTTCGAAGTAGCCCACTTGCTCAAAATTTCACTTTTAAGTAACTTAATGGGATAAAAAAATTCCCCTTTTTCTGTTGCTGTTCCTTACATTATTTACCTGCAGCAAAAATATAGGAGATAAAACTATCCGCTTATTATTATTACATTTGTTACCTATCAATGAGCTGTAGGGTTCTACGGTACTTATTCATTTGGTTTTGTAAGCATATATTCGAGTTACTCTAACATTGTCCAGTCTTTCCCTAGTTTCAAGAAAGAATTACTTCAGTTAATTATATTAGAAGTTTCGTAGTAAGTACCAATAAATCAAGAGACTGAAATTCGTCAGCACTTTTTCATCCGAACAGTTCGTCGTTCACCGTCTTGGGGGACCGTGTGAAAATACTTATTTGAGGCATTTCCACCAGTATTACTGCACGTAGGCACAATGCAGTACTTATAGCTGCGCTTCGACAAATCGACGAAATACGTACGACAACAGAAACGGCGTAATATCCACAAAATCACTAATTCTTTACCTCCTCTACAGTAATGCGCACGGACGCGAACAACACTATTGCATGAGCTGACGTCATTCAAGATGGACGTGGTGCGAATTACGTTCTTCTTGCATGGCAAGTGACAGCTATTTAAAATGCTCGAAATAAAAAAATGCAAGATTATACGGCCAAAGTGTTACGCCACGTAGATTAATATTTTCACGTACTTTTCAGAAAGGTCTTTACCTTGATAGGTGTCCAGAGGTCTATTTACTCCAGTTGTTCTTCTAGAAGATATTCACTCCAAATCTACAAGGCACCATAGTTCTCGTGCAGTAATCACAACCGTTTTCGTTCCTTCATTGTAAAAATAGCCAGTCAGGAGCAGTGACTTCATGGCAAAATTAGCAGTGCGGGAATGCATTTTCTTTAACTTTATTTCACAAGTGTTATATTACTCCGGTGTTTTTTAATTACAAGTTATTATTAACGTTTTTTATAAAAATATTTGATTTGGGTGTTTACTAGAAATTTTGAGGCACCAAATTGAAAAAGTGCTATTTGATTATTATGTCTTTTCAAATCAGTGCTGGAACGGCGTTCCGCCGCGTTCCGGTCCAATGACACCTCTGGTCAGGAGGTAATATTATTACTAAAACTTATTTCTTTACTCCGAATTCAATGTATTAATTATGAATAGTAAATACTATCAATGAAATAATAGGAAAACATAATCCATACTTTGCAAAGCATGTCATCAAAGTCCACATTCGAAAATTCGTTTTAACTCAGGTTTTCCTATAAAAACAAGTGCAATATGATCTGTTGGATAACAATTGAGGCCTCCAACTACTTGATGTTTTTGAGCCATGTACTTGCTAAATAATGCGCAAAATTAGAATTATAGCGATATTATGAATTGAATTCTAGTATTTCATTATGAATTCGATCACCCAAACGCATACAAAGCTAAAGTTGATTTTGACGGGCGATGCAACTGACCGGTCCAGTGAAATAAGACGGAATCACGAAGGAATATTCTGACTCGATGTATTTCCTAATGAATACCGTCAGAGGCGCGCACAACATTCTGCACAAAAGCCAAGCCAACGAAGAGTAAAAAACAAGCAGTCATAATGAGAGTACCTACTCTAATTCACAGGAACTATGTTCGGGTCCTTACTTCCACTATAGCAATAGCGATCCACTTTTCTATGAAGCGGAAGGAAAAAATAGAGTTGAACAATCTAATTGATCGATCAATCGTTAACTCATCTAGAATAGTGGAACTTGTGGCATAAAAATTATAACACACATAGCGTTGAATAATCCATTTGCATTATGAAATACGACGTTAGCTGAGTTAACTCGGTTATGCTTTTATCCAGAGTTATATACAAGTTAAAAGTAAGTACGAAGTTCTCTTATCTCGAAAACAGAAGGTCATTCTATGGAAGTTTATTAGTCATTCGAAATTTATTCAAATTTTCCTCATTCAGTCAATTATTTTCAGAGGCACGTGTTAGTTAATTCGTCTAAAATAGGCAATAGAAATCTACATGCAAATATTCACCTACCTGTCATCATATACGAATCCAGCATCCAAGGTGTTGTTGTACAGCGCGAACGCCACGAGGCTGCATCCCAGTGCGATGTAGTCAACCATCTTGACGCAAGAACCCACGGCACAGGTTGCGGAACACACGATAAAAACACTTGTCACACACTCTGATGAACTACACACATGAATTGATGAGGGGTTAAGAGAGGGTCATCATATATAGTGCCCTTTTCAACTCCTACCCGTTCGTTAAACCCAGAAATTCCAAATTTCAGGAAAGCCTTACAATGATAGCCCCGAAAAGCGTGGTCACACGTTGGAAGACTGTATTCTCCCTTTGGAAACTGTAGAGGAATTCAGTGTGGATGAATTGGATGGCTATGAATGCCACTTAATACACCTGAACTTATTCACTTGGATGTATTCTTCAAAGGATTCTCATCACTTCCCTCGTTGACAGATATGAAGTGATAGTGAGATTGTCCCCGGCTGGTGACCCGCCAAATGAGATGTTTATTCCAAGAGCAGCTTTTTCCCGAGGCATTGGCTGCAATGACAGAACAAATTGCAAAATTATTAATATTATTATTATTAATTATTATTATATTATTAAATTATAATCATCCTAGTATTGATGGAAACAACATTCTATGATGAAAGCGGTAATTATTTTTTCATAAATGATTTCACAATCAGTAACACAAATGAATTGGAAAAACAAGTTTTTTCCCCAGCACTAATTCAATTCCTTTTACATAATTTTCAACAAAACACATGCAAATATTAAGCACGACTTTTTATTGACATATATTGGGCTGAAAAAATTAGTGTAAAACATATAATTTTTTGAAACTGAAAATGCAGGAGCAATTTCCACAATTTTACATTTATTGTTACGTATGAATAAATGTAAAATTGTGGAAATTGCTCCTGCTTTTTCATTTTCATTATGTCACGATTCCACTCCATCTCGCCTGAAACCTCAGACTATATATATAAGTTTTTCTTTCGTGATAGCGTTACATATTACATATTTCGACAAGATGCCTCAAAATACACATCAATTGGCAAAGAACATAAGAAAATTCCACAATTTACAGTCGTCACAACCTTGGTTAATATCTCCTCAAAAAATTCATCAGTCATTGGTGGTGCACGGGGAAAAACTCCAGGTGACCCTTTGATAAACCCATTGGAAGTAAATTTTAATTATTATAAAATTGGCAACCATACGTTTCGATGTAAGATCCTTGAAAATATGAAAAATACTTCCAAATGGCAACTTCATTCATAAAACGTTAGTTTTGTACAATATACAGCCCGACCACTTAACAATTTGAAAGACGGGTCTTATTAAAATAGTTTTAAATGAAAAATCATCACCGTAACTAAAAATATTTTAGAAATTGCTTAACATTACACATAAGCTCTGTTTCATTCAAATATTTATTAGCATGGAGTCAAACCAGTGGATTTAAAACCAATAATTCCTCATTTAAACATGATCAACAGTCAAGGAATTTATGTGAGAAAATAAGAGACCAAGATTTGAATAAGAATTAGTTAAATAGCATATCCAGTGGCTATATGGAGTAACCTACGTTGAGGCCAGTCGCCGGAACAAATAAGGAGTCGAAAGGGCCAAAATTTCGTCAATTAAATTTGATAACAGAAACAAACTTACATTGAGCAAGGTAAGAGACTGCTCCCTAAATAATCAACAGTAACCGCACAAGAGTGCCACAAAGGATATGGGATATTTTTCATAACTTCGTTTTTAATGGCACCAATTTTGAATCCCAATGGTATTAGGCATTATGAGGTATACCAATGATAAAAGAATTACCTAAATGGTGTCACAAGGAAAATCTATAATCCAGTAATTCAATGCTGAGGTACATATCACTTATGTCTTATAGAAAGCGACAAGTCCTGAGTGACAAAATAACTTACTCATCATAAGGCACAGCTCTATAGGCACGCCATAAACCAAAGAAATTTTTAGTATATGTTTGCTAGGGTCATTTATAAGAAGGTTCTTTCTGAGAAACTATTTTTGGAGTCATTTTACCACTAAATATTTTTTTCGGATAAGAAAAGACCATTTTTGGCTATAAAAACTACTACTTTGGCTACACATATGAATTGGATGGAAAACCGTTTCACTGCGAGAAAAAAAAACAATTGTGTGATAAAATATGATTTTCAATTAATACCCTTCGTTTTATGCTGACTACGGTATTCTTGAATCCGAATTTCTCCGTTTGTCTTCCATGTGTCTTCAGTAAATGCGATTTTTTTTCCTTTTTATTTTTGATTATTGGCTAAGTATTTAATTTAATCCTTATAATGAAAGTTGTCAACTTCGGTTTCTTTTGCCAGCATTGTGATATCTTTCGTATGAGACAAGGAATTTGAATTTATTTTGGGTGATCCCATATGGGCACGCTAGCCGGTAGCCGGGGGTGTCTATTTTGGCGTGTGTCCTTCGCTACAAACGTCTTTATTGGGTCTGTTTTCATATAATTTCGATGTAAAACGCTAATTTTTTGTCAATCTTTCATTTTTCCTTATGTCACTCGATGTTAACGACTTCAAAATTTTTTGCTGTATATTTTAAAATTCTTCCATTAATTTTTAGTAAAAAAATACATTTTATGCTATTCAACTCTTTTATTCATGGTGCTTGCGTTATATTTTGCTCAACTATCTAGTATGAAGAATGAGAGGCTTATTTTCTACCACTGGTATACATACCTAACAATCAAGGGCATGGTGGAAGGACGTATGCTTGTTCAGAAAACTATGTGCCAACCCCCGAGGTAAAATATGATGAATCCATGATAAAAAATGTTGGCAATCATGGCTGCAAACAGTTCATTAGGGGTGAAACTATAAATTTCGGCTTTAAAATATGGTGCTTGAATACTCCTTAAGATTACTTATTGGACTTCAGCATATAGCAGAGACTGAGTGTTGAAGAAAAAAATAATAACCATAAATTCGTAGGTAAATGCTCTTTGTATTTGCTTATCATGTGGGACATTTTAGTAGAGCAAGCGATAACTCTTACCTTTTCCCTTTATTTTGACAATTCGTTTACTAGATTTTCTCTTATGAGTCAGTTAAAATCTCAAGGATACAGATCAGTTCTGAGAAAAAGGATACCAAAAGGTATTCCATTCATCGAAAAAAACAGCTAGCTAAGCAGCCCCGCTACTCCCATGCTTTCAGACGGGAGAAAAAAGGGAATATTATTGTTGTTAGATAGAATGACTATTAGGTAGTGACTGTCAAGTCACCTGCAAGTCAAGTCAAGCCAATGTGTACACCCAATCACAAAGGTCACGTGATTCCTACGTGTAACCTAAAAAATGGTACATCTACATCTACATAATACCCTGCGAGCCACCTCTAGGGTGTTTGGCAGGGGGTGATCAATCACCAGCATGCAGCATGCATTTGGGCTCCCACATGCACACTACACCGTCCAAAGAACGTCCCGTATTATAACAAACTATACTACTTTATGCTGTTAGAAATAGAATAGAAATTCAGAAACATTCATTAAGTTTTATATAGGTTAGTAAGCTACACTACAAGTCATGCAATCTATTTACGAGTTCTATTGCTGCCGTTATAATGTCTTATTGATCATGGAAAAAATGACATTCGGAATCTGTCTGTTCTGCAATCTATCTCTCTTATTTTATTTATATGATCTGATCTTCCGTAGTACGTTGGCGTCCGCAATATATGGTTAACTTCGTCAGAAAAGACACTGCTCTTGAATTTATCTAAAAGGTTTAGTCTATTTTTCAATCTACGGTCCGACAGAGATTCCCATCCGAGTTTATCCAAGAGGTCAGTTACACTAACAAGACTATCGTAACGACCTTTCACATACCTGGCAGCTCTTCTTTGCACGCGTTCTAACTCTGTTATTAAGCCTTTTTCATGAGGGTCCCAAACACTGGCAGCGTATTCCAAATGTGGTCTAACGAGGGAAAAGTAGCTAATTTCTCTCACTTTGTCGTCGCACTTTCCTAATATTCTTTTAACAAAACCCATTTTACGATTAGCTTGACCGGTTATTTCTCGAATATGTTTATTCCACGATAGATCATTATTGAGTCTAACCCCTAGATATTTCACGGATTCAACTGCCTTTAACTGGGTGCCCCGAATGATAAAGTTACGCTGCAGGGAGTTATTCTTCTTCCAGAAGTTCATTACGACGCATTTTTCCAAATTTAATTCTAACTGCCAAGCATCGCACCAAGCTTGGATAGCAGCAAGGTCATTCGTTAGTTCATCTATATCTTTGCAGGAACGGATTTCTCTGCAAACTACAGCGTCGTCTGCAAATAATCGTAACTTACTCTGCACTACTTCGCCAATGTCGTTTATATAAAGAAGGAATAGGAGTGGGCCAATGACACTACCCTGAGGAACGCCAGAAGTGACTCTAACCTCATTGGAGACTGCACCGTCTAATACTACTCTTTGGACGCGGTCGCTCAAAAATTCTCTAATCCAGGAAATGACATCTTCGTCTAGACCATAAGATTTCAGTTTTATTATTAACTTTCCGTGGGGTACTTTATCAAATGCCTTTTTGAAATCAAGAAAAATCGCGTCTACTGGAATGTTGTCTTCCCCGGAGACTAAAATATCGTGGGCGAAGAGCGCTAACTGAGTTTCGCACGATCTGCTTTTCCTGAATCCATGTTGGTTTCCCATTAATAAGTTTTGTGCGTCTAGATGTTTCATTACCGAGCTGACTACGATGTGTTCAAGGACTTTGCAAGAGATGGACGTTAAAGATATCGGCCTGTAATTAGATGGCTGTTCCTTGTCTCCACCTTTAAATATTGGCGTTACATTAGCGATTTTCCAGTCCTTAGGTACTTCGTGTTGCTTGATGGATTTACTGAATATTAACTGCAAGTAGGGGGAAATTTCTGAGGCTAGTTCTCTATATACGCGAGAAGGGATTTCGTCTGGACCAGGTGATTTATTTGGACTGAGCGATTTCAATATATTGTCTATTCCGAGCGTACTAATGCCAATAGCTGGCATCTTATGTATACAGGGATTGTCATCGGTCTCGGGTGAGTTTTCGGAAGGCTCCGTGAACACGCTCTTAAAGTATGAATTTAATAAATTGGCTAAAAGGCTAAACTGGTACAAGTTAGGCTGCCAGCAGTGGTCTCTAGCTACAATATTTAGATGGGCGGAACTGATCTCACGGATCAAAATATCAACAGGTACAGGAATTCTATCAGAGGAAAAAATGGTGATGGTCCACATTAAGCTATCTCCTTTAATGCTGCCATTGTAAATGCCTGAATCTGTATGGAAAATTCTGGTTCAATTATACCGCAGTAAGCCTTTAGGCGAGAGATTGAACAATTGTTTATGTAACGAAGATGTACCTTTCCCAGACCCGATGGTCGTATTTAACATTCTCTATCAAATGCAACCAATCATAGAAAGTCTGATGACATAAGGTATGATGGCAGTGATAACCAGTTTGTCCCGTTTGATAGATGCCGATGTTCTTATGAAGAATATTCTTCCCGCGCGCGCTCAGAATGTGCTAAGTGCCAAGGTCTTTGCCTTCAAAGAAATTCTGACCTTCATACTCGGCAATTGAAAACCCAATTTATTGTATTCAAAGACTCTACAAGCAGTATAGGCCTAATTTTTTTATAATAAACTCATTGATAACGTGTTTTTTTTCATTCAATAACTGTTTTCAAAACTGAGTTTTATACTGTTAAGTTCCTTGGACAGCAAAAAAATAACTAGAACGAAAAAATAAAGTATGATGATTTAAAATTATTTCAAATTGCTAAATAAAAGAAATATTATAGGTAAATGCAAAAATGTATGGCGTATCACGCAATAAAAATGAGAATTATGATGGTTAGAGCGATTCTTCTGCGGAATGCAGACCGGTGGCCGGAACGGCTAGCGTGCCCATGTGGGCACACCCCCTCTAGCAAGAACGAATCAACAGAATTTTAAAACTAAGTGTTTATCTTGATGCTTGGGCAGTAATTAAGCAGTTTTTAACAGAAAAACAAAATAAAACTCCGAAAAAAAACTCCGCTGTTAAAGGGTTAATTTGTCGAAAAAATAATATTCCGTCCTAGCGATCACGGCGAATACAACTGACTGTGCTCGATTAGCGGCAGATCAGCATTTCCAATCATGAGAATAGTAAGTTCCTCCTTATTTTCATGAGAAATTTTCCAACTGTATCTGCCTCGTGATAACTGCTTCAGCTTAATTATTAAACTAAGGCTTTATCTCGCCTGGTAGTACTACATTAAAGGATTGAAAATATTCTAAGACTTTCCCAAAGGAAGCTGTGGAATGCGGAGATTATAGGACTATCAGCCTAATATCCCATGCGGCTAAAGTAGTGCTAAAGATATTGAACAGACGAATGGAGGCGAGGGCAAACGAGTATTTGGGCGAAGATCAGTTTGGCTTCAGAAAAGGGAAGTCAACTCGTGATGCAATAGCAATAATGAGGGCCCTCGTGGAGAGGAACCTAGAATATGAGCAGGACGTATATGTGTGTTTCGTGGATTTTGAGAAAGCGTTTGATAGGGTGAACTGGGTAAAGTTAATGGATATTCTCAAGAGAATAGGTGTAGACTGGAGGGATAGACGACTGATTCGTAATCTGTATATGGCCCAGACTGCGCAAGTGAGGATAGCGGACGGAGAATCTGGGTGGGCAAGCATTGGCCGAGGTGTGAGGCAAGGCTGTCCTCTATCGCCACTGCTCTTTAACGTGTATGCTGAAGAGATGGTAAGGGAAGCGTGGGATGAGTTAGAAGCTGGGATAAAAGTGGGAGGAATGATGTTCAAATCAGTGAGATTCGCGGATGACCAGGCGTTGATCAGTCAGTCAGCAAGGGGGCTTCAGGTCCTAGTGGATGCGTTATACGAACGTTGCGAGGAGTTTGGGATGAGGATCAACCACAAGAAAACTAAGGTAATGCGGTTTTGTAAAGCATCACGATCGAGGAATGTGAGACTCAAGATAAAGGTTGGTGGTGAAAAACTTGAGCAGGTTGAGCAATTCAACTATTTAGGCAGTACGTTAGAGGAAAACGGATACAGTAGTAAGGACATCAGGAAGAGAATAGCATTAGCGAAGGAGGCGTTCATGAACAGGAAGGAGCTTCTGAGAGGATAGTTGTGTAAGAGTTTAAAGAAAAGGTTAGTGAAGAGTTTGATTTGGAGTGTAGCTCTCTACGGTGCGGAAACGTGGACTCTGAGGAAAGAAGATGAGAGAAGATTGGAGGCGTTCGAGATGTGGGTATGGAGAAGAATGGAGAGGGTGAAATGGACGGAGAGGAAAAGGAACGACGAAGTGCTGGATATGGTTGGCGAGGAGAGGCAGCTTTTAGATGCGATACGCAGGAGACAGAAGGTATGGATGGAGTTAGTGCTTAGCGGTGAAGGGATGTTGAAAATGGTGTTGGAGGGTAGAATGTTGGGGAAACGAGGGAGGGGAAGGAAAAGAATAGGATTTTTAGATAGATTGAAAGAGAGTAGGCCTTACAGTGAATTAAAGAAGGCAGTGCTGGAAGGAAAGGGAGGCTCCCAGATCACCTCTTAGTACTCCATGGAAACCTACCTTCATCGGTAGAATACTATAATAATAATAATAATTTCCCAAAGGAACGGCTCCACCTTTATGACGAGTTAGAAGGGAGAAGTCAACCTCTAAGGGTTTTTTTGAAAACTAAACCCTTCGGTTATAAGACCAACGCTTCCTAAAAGCACTACTATTTTGGGAATTTCTCCAAGGCATAACATATGTGGAGCCAAAATATCCATCGAGATTCAATCATTAGCGCTATTATTTTACTCAAATTCTCCTCACTTATCGTCATAAGATCACCCCTCACATCGCACGCAAGGAAACAAGATAGAGAATGCAATAAAAAATCACATCACACGCACGGATGGAATTTAAAATTTCGGATACCATGAATTTAAAGGAAAAAAGAAATTTTTTAGTTCCGGAGAAGAACATTACTTTAGTGAGTAATGAGAGGTTAATAGGGTGGTTTCCTATTATTTTTTTATTGCCTAAATCGAAAGATTATTACTCCTGGAGTACGTATTTCACGCTTTTAGATTTTTAAATGACGATATCTATTTTTCGCGATCAAATGAAAAGTGAAAAATTTCAAGCGCGCGAAAACGCGACGCGTAAGTAGGAATGAAGGGAAAAAGTCCGTGCGACGCATTTCTGGTTCCCCCTCCCGCCTGGTAGGTGACCTTGATCGAGGCTCTGAGCGCTGATACGTCGAAGGATGCTAACGGGTAGCTGAGTACCTTCCTGTCTGGTAGCGCATGGCTTAAAAAAGGTTTATTAATACCTTATCAATCGAAGAAAACTTTCCGACCTTAGCCAGTTTTAATAGGTGATTATTAAGACATGTTTCCCTGAGCTCTGTGCCTCATGCATGCATTGGTAACCTCTGACGATGCATAACTCCTATCCTCTCGTGTAGAAACTAGGTCCCTGTGACGTCACGTGGAGTGGAATCGCATGGGCGCCAATCTGGCCTTTTTCAAATGAGGTTAAAATTTGACCCTCGCCATTCGTCTAAACCGGTATTTCTAAAACCAAATAATTTGTATATTATGAATACACTATTGGTGGGTAACGAATCGCCATCAATGCCTTTTGTTTTCTTTGATGAATGAAACAACCCCATTCTGGTCTACACGACTCCATTTATATTGATTCAAAAAAATACTCACTTAAAATTCACGCCATGATGATCTCCTTATCTTTCTACCTTCACACGAAAATTTCACTATAATTCATTCATAAAGATACACATTAAACCACTTTATATACGACTTATACTTCAAAAAATGTGTACTTCATACCTATTAAGTAAATCAGATTAAATAAAAAACTTTGAAAATTTCTTATTTGAACATTCGCTATTAGTATGTGAAATTTACAGTTTTTTACAGAATATTTTTACTTGACATGAAGCAATTTCACGTCAAAAGCCACGTTCAAAGTCCCACCTTGAACCACCAATATTTAAGTCAATCAGAATCAAGAGATATGCCGTCATCGTTGACAGCTTTCGGAAAAGCGCTAACACATAAGCTGATATACACAGAAGATATTTCTGATGCCCTATTAAACGACACCTCATGAATGTAAATAAATAATTTATTACTCAACATGTCCTCAACTGCATGATAACTACAATGAGGCGGCCAAGAATCAAAATGAACCAAGGAAATCTGTTGCCACACAAATTAGAAACATGCCATGCATCTAACGCTACAGGTAACATCGACCCTTTTCTTCGCAGGAATAAATTTTGCAGCTGCGAGAACTCCCAGACTAGCGGGACTTAGTCCGAGAAGTCTCGCCACCAGTTAGCGCGCCAAATTCGGGGACTGTGGGAAAATTGAATCATCGGAGCTAAAATATCAATCCGGGGGATTAAACCAGCTGTGCCCGGTCGCAGATTAGAGACTGCAAACCCCTTCTGCCCTCTTGCCTCTCCGCCGGAATTATTCCTCGGATCCCTTTTGAATGCAATTTGAACGCAATAATGGCCACCGGTTGCAGCGCTGGAAAATTGAACTCCAGATACCGGCGACGCTACAAGCATTTCACGTCTAGTGCAGGAAGGGGGGGAGGAGGAGAGAGACCACGGCTGCGATCCAACCTTCATCCCTCCTACAACGCCCAACCGCCACCAGCATCACCACCCACCCCCAGATGGACGTTGCTGAAGTCTTCCACCCCAATCCGGATGACCTCACGTCTCAACAAATACGCTGACCCCAAGGCAATATCACGAGCCATTAATTCTTTGTATCACGGCTCGGTTATGAGGCAGAACGTTTCGCCAGGGCGGTGCGAGGGAAGTAAAAAGGAAGAGGATCAAGAGCTCGACTGGTTGAGGATAAGAGAACAGGGGAATGAAAATACTTCCACGCCAGAAGACAAGATAACTCCACTTTTCCTGCAAGTGTATTTCTCACACTCGCAGACCGAAGAACTAAATAAGCTGGGTTTTGGTGCGAGGGATTTCTCCATTCGGGATAAAATTATAAGGACATAATTCAGCCCCTTACGAACACTGACTCCCAAGTAGGGTTTGAAGATGAACATTTCGAAGGTTCCTTAAGGGATTTTAATATTTAGAAGGTACTTGAAGACGTTTATTCCATGTATACTAAAGGGGTCAATAACTCAAGTTAGCGAATAAATTAGCGGCTATTGCTACAATTGTTATATTATCTTCTTACGGCAGTAAATGTAAGCGGTAACTCACCCTTGGCGACGATTGATCAAAAAATAACGCTCACTTATTTGCCTTAGTGACTCCAGTAGGTATTACGGTAGCAAACTTTAAGTTCAAAACTAATTGCTTACATTAGAATTTTAAGGAATGATAGTAGGTGCTAGGCCAGCGCCAATATCATATTCGTAAATAAATATTATGTAAAACACACAAAATGTAAAGGAGAGGAAAACCTAACCGCTCGAACAGTGTCTCTACGTAGTGTTATCACGTAGTCTTCCGTGGTGTTTTTGGTTCGTGGATCACTCCATCTTCCCAGGTTTTCGCCGCGTTGTTTGCCATGGATTGACGGCAGTTTTGCCTGGAGGAATCCCGGCGAAACCTATGACAAACAACGTGGCGAAAACCCGGAAGATGATAAGATCCACGAATCTTTTCATACAGATTAGATCACTTGTTCATAGCATGGGTGTCTCAATGGGATTTGATGGATTACGAAAGGCAATTAATGCTTGATAAGAGCTGAGAACTAGCAAGGTGATACTGGTATTCGATTAGTTCAATGTAAAAATATATTTAAATAACTCCGCAATAAATACAACAATATGGAAAAAATTACATAATATTGGTAAGATAGGGCCCGGAGAATATAAAGCGAGCCCTCTCCTAGGTTTCAACCCTCTCCTCACTTTCCGAGGGAAGCAGCGATGCCGACAAACTTAGCAGGAGAGAGGGAGAGAGAGAAAATGGCAAACTTGAAAACGCGAGTAGAGATGTAGAGGGCCGGAAGACGTAATACCGAATGCGCCAAGATTAAACGGAATAATACTACGAGGCAGCAGGTAGATGGGATAGTGGGGAGGGGGAAACAGACCTCCAGGTACGAACAAATACGCGCTTATCGGGTTTAACGTGAAATGCGGAGAATTCAGGCTGGAAAAGGGAAAAGGGCGATGAAAAGGCATTGCGAGGGTGCGATCAGAGAGGGGCTGGAGTCGATCCCTTCTGTCATCGCTCACACTGACTGTGGCGTGGCCTGAAGACGCGATTGCTCCTCTTACGGGAATGCTAGGCTAACGGTGAATGCATACGACGGGATGTGGAGTGGGAGGGAGCAATTGTGTGTCAAATATGGCCAGCTTCAAGGAACTACGTGTGGGAGGCGCCACATATTCCATCCCATAGAAGAAGCTTGCATAGTTTATATTACTAGTATTTATGGAAGCTTGATTGCCACTTTTCGTGCTGTAATCTGATTTCAATAATGAGTTGTCGGCGCCTCTGTGCAGAGCTTAAGCCATTGTCTACGAGACATTAGATGCCGGAAAATACAAATTTCAACTACCATCTGTTTCGGTTTACAAATAGTAGGCCTGTTTTTGCGTACGTCCTAATGGTAATACTAATAAAAGTTTCTTTAGTAGCATTCTTTGGGCTGCTAATATTAGGTTAGTGGCGTAATTTTCTTTATAATGATTGTCATAGCTGTCAATTAATCCCTACTATTGATTCGCGAAGCGTTATATTTGATTTTGTCCACTGTAATAGCCAGTTATTCGAATCGGAATGTTTTTTAACGCATCATTTATCGGGAAAATTTTTCCCTTAGACACAATAATTCATCGAACTTTTAAGTGAAAGAGAATTTGCCCATGAAGTAAGCCGCGCGAACATGAATGTTTGCTTATATTTCTCAAACTCTGTCGTAAGAACTTGTCAACAAAAAAACTTGGGTGACCTTAAGTAAACTAACCAAACTGAATTTAAAAATTGTTTTTTGTGCATTGCACCCAAGGGGTTTAAAATCATGAGTTTAATACAATTCCATCACTGCACTATTAATTAATGCATGCACATTCTTGTAACTCAAGAACTTGAAGAAACCGTGCTTTATTCCTATTAAAATATCCTGTTGATTTCGTTAACGCACTGATCATTTTATTTATTTTTTGTACCTGCTTCAGTGTTCAATTACGAAAGTGAACGCATGGCTACTTATGAGCTTTTGGTAGTCTGAATACAAGTTTCCATTCTTGTTTTTAACCTTATCACGCTGGAAAGATTAGCATTTAAGTCTTTCTGAATAATAAAAAAACGTAAATGCCATGGAAGGATTACTAGCTATGATATCCAAAAGGGATACTTAGGGCGACTTCAAAAAAGGTAAGAAAGGAAGCAAGCTATCATGGAATGTGACATCCTTCCGCGTGATTTTAAACGAAACGCGTCAATGAAAAGAATGAGTGGAGCGGAGGGAAATGAACGCAGCTGCGGCCCAGTCGTCATCGAGTGAAGGGGGGAAGGTGGGCAGACCTCCCAACTGACCAATCATGTCAGGACACAGCTCTATGCTTCGCTTTTTGCTTCCACCACGATATCCCAACATATCATTAATCAAACGTGAGTGGGCCATAAAAGTTTAACATTTCACAATGCCTCCAAACTTTACAGGATTAATGCGGAAATATAAGAGGAATTAAAAGAATAGCTTTAGCATTAATCGTCATTCTACAAAATGTATAGTATTCCTCTTGAATTTCAAAGGTTTTCGTTCCACCCCGTGGGATACTATACGTGTGTGCCACTGGTCATTGAAACAGATGGTTGGTTAGGTTAGGTGAGGCCAGAGCTCACCCCGAACGAGGCCACAGTCCGTGAATTTCACACTTTAAGAGTGGAGGGGGGCATTTTCTTTCCCCTCCTCCCGCCCCGCAGTTCAGCGATTTTCGTTTGGTGGTGTTCGAAGGCTTCACTCGGTATTTGAACCCGGCGCTCATCGATGAGAGGGCAGACCTACAAGGCAACCACGCTACGCCGGGTACTTAGTACTCGGAAAGTTTCATTTGAGGAGCACGCGTTAACGGCTTGAGGGAGAGGAAAGAGGGGACTGTTTTAAGTACGGAATGCTTTGAGGAATTGGATAATTGAATGCGGAGGATTATGGAGCGGGTGAATTGGACGGAGAAACAAAGGAGCGATAAAATGCCGGACGTGGTGGGTGAGGAGAGGAAAGCTGTAGAGGAGACGCAAAGGAGAGAGGCGATTGGGATGGAGCTAGCACTAACGGGAGAGGCGATCCATGCTAGAGCGAATCATCAAGAAAAAAATTCTTCTTTATTATTTTGTCTTCCCCTTCATTTCCACGGAAGATTTATGGCCATTTCATTTGGGGATTCTAACAATCAAAACAATGGACTGTCAAATATACCTTTAACCTAGATAGGGGCAACCAACTCAGGCGGGACTCGAACCCGCGAACTTTTGTTTGACTGGCGAGGACATTACCCCGCCGCCACCTATACTATACTATCACAAAATTCAATCGGATTTCACAGAATGGATATGCTTTAGATCGATACCGAAGATATAATGCAATAGCTTTTTTTATTCATTCCAAAAGACCAATTCATAGTTGCGAGAATAGGTTAAACTAGGCGATAGACTTCAAATTTCCCCTTTATATGGTTGAAAACACTATGGATGAAAGCCTTCCAAAATGCAGAGCATTTTCACTATTTAATTACAGCATTCTACCGATTAAGGTAGGTTTCCATGTAATATTCGAAAAGCGATCTGGGAGCCTCCCTTTCCTTCCAGCACTGCCTTCTTTAATTCACTGTAAGGCCTACTCTCTTTCAATCTATCTAAAAATCCTATTCTTTTCCTTCCCCTCCCTCGTTTCCCCAACATTCTACCCTCCAACACCATTTTCAACATCCCTTCACCGCTAAGCACTAACTCCATCCATACCTTCTGTCTCCTGCGTATCGCATCTAAAAGCTGCCTCTCCTCGCCAACCATATCCAGCACTTCGTCGTTCCTTTTCCTCTCCGTCCATTTCACCCTCTCCATTCTTCTCCATACCCACATCTCGAACGCCTCCAATCTTCTCTCATCTTCTTTCCTCAGTGTCCACGTTTCCGCACCGTAGAGAGCTACACTCCAAATCAAACTCTTCACTAACCTTTTCTTTAAACTCTTACACTCGTAGTATTATTCCGTTTAATCTTGGCGCATTCGGTATTACGTCTTCCGGCCCTCTACATCTCTACTCGCGTTTTCAAGTTTGCCATTTTCTCTCTCTCCCTCTCTCCTGCTAAGTTTGTCGGCATCGCTGCTTCCCTCGGAAAGTGAGGAGAGGGTTGAAACCTAGGAGAGGGCTCGCTTTATATTCTCCGGGCCCTATCTTACCAATATTATGTAATTTTTTCCATATTGTTGTATTTATTGCGGAGTTATTTAAATATATTTTTACATTGAACTAATCGAATACCAGTATCACCTTGCTAGTTCTCAGCTCTTATCAAGCATTAATTGCCTTTCGTAATCCATCAAATCCCATTGAGACACCCATGCTATGAACAAGTGATCTAATCTGTATGAAAAGATTCGTGGATCTTATCATCTTCCGGGTTTTCGCCACGTTGTTTGTCATAGGTTTCGCCGGGATTCCTCCAGGCAAAACTGCCGTCAATCCATGGCAAACAACGCGGCGAAAACCTGGGAAGATGGAGTGATCCACGAACCAAAAACACCACGGAAGACTACGTGATAACACTACGTAGAGACACTGTTCGAGCGGTTAGGTTTTCCTCTCCTTTACATTTTGTGTGTTTTATATAATATTTATTTACGAATATGATATTGGCGCTGGCCTAGCACCTACTATCATTCCTTAAAATTCTAATGTAAGCAATTAGTTTTGAACTTAAAGTTTGCTACCGTAATACCTACTGGAGTCACTAAGGCAAATAAGTGAGCGTTATTTTTTGATCAATCGTCGCCAAGGGTGAGTTACCGCTTACATTTACTGCCGTAAGAAGATAATATAACAATTGTAGCAATAGCCGCTAATTTATTCGCTAACTTGAGTTATTGACCCCTTTAGTATACATGGAATAAACGTCTTCAAGTACCTTCTAAATATTAAAATCCCTTAAGGAACCTTCGAAATGTTCATCTTCAAACCCTACTTGGGAGTCAGTGTTCGTAAGGGGCTGAATTATGTCCTTATAGTTTTATCCCGAATGGAGAAATCCCTCGCACCGAAACCCAGCTTATTTAGTTCTTCGGTCTGCGAGTGTGAGAAATACACTTGCAGGAAAAGTGGAGTTATCTTGTCTTCTGGCGTGGAAGTATTTTCATTCCCCTGTTCTCTTATCCTCAACCAGTCGAGCTCTTGATCCTCTTCCTTTTTACTTCCCTCGCACCGCCCTGGCGAAACGTTCTGCCTCATAACCGAGCCGTGATACAAAGAATTAATGGCTCGTGATATTGCCTTGGGGTCAGCGTATTTGTTGAGACGTGAGGTCATCCGGATTGGGGTGGAAGACTTCAGCAACGTCCATCTGGGGGTGGGTGGTGATGCAGGTGGCGGTTGGGCGTTGTAGGAGGGATGAAGGTTGGATCGCAGCCGTGGTCTCTCTCCTCCTCCCCCCCTTCCTGCACTAGACGTGAAATGCTTGTAGCGTCGCCGGTATCTGGAGTTCAATTTTCCAGCGCTGCAACCGGTGGCCATTATTGCGTTCAAATTGCATTCAAAAGGGATCCGAGGAATAATTCCGGCGGAGAGGCAAGAGGGCAGAAGGGGTTTGCAGTCTCTAATCTGCGACCGGGCACAGCTGGTTTAATCCCCCGGATTGATATTTTAGCTCCGATGATTCAATTTTCCCACAGTCCCCGAATTTGGCGCGCTAACTGGTGGCGAGACTTCTCGGACTAAGTCCCGCTAGTCTGGGAGTTCTCGCAGCTGCAAAATTTATTCCTGCGAAAAAAAGGGTCGATGTTACCTGTAGCGTTAGATGCATGGCATGTTTCTAATTTGTGTGGCAACAGATTTCCTTGGTTCATTTTGATTCTTGGCCGCCTCATTGTAGTTATCATGCAGTTGAGGACATGTTGAGTAATAAATTATTTATTTACATTCATGAGGTGTCGTTTAATAGGGCATCAGAAATATCTTCTGTGTATATCAGCTTATGTGTTAGCGCTTTTCCGAAAGCTGTCAACGATGACGGCATATCTCTTGATTCTGATTGACTTAAATATTGGTGGTTCAAGGTGGGACTTTGAACGTGGCTTTTGACGTGAAATTGCTTCATGTCAAGTAAAAATATTCTGTAAAAAACTGTAAATTTCACATACTAATAGCGAATGTTCAAATAAGAAATTTTCAAAGTTTTTTATTTAATCTGATTTACTTAATAGGTATGAAGTACACATTTTTTGAAGTATAAGTCGTATATAAAGTGGTTTAATGTGTATCTTTATGAATGAATTATAGTGAAATTTTCGTGTGAAGGTAGAAAGATAAGGAGATCATCATGGCGTGAATTTTAAGTGAGTATTTTTTTGAATCAATATAAATGGAGTCGTGTAGACCAGAATGGGGTTGTTTCATTCATCAAAGAAAACAAAAGGCATTGATGGCGATTCGTTACCCACCAATAGTGTATTCATAATATACAAATTATTTGGTTTTAGAAATACCGGTTTAGACGAATGGCGAGGGTCAAATTTTAACCTCATTTGAAAAAGGCCAGATTGGCGCCCATGCGATTCCACTCCACGTGACGTCACAGGGACCTAGTTTCTACACGAGAGGATAGGAGTTATGCATCGTCAGAGGTTACCAATGCATGCATGAGGCACAGAGCTCAGGGAAACATGTCTTAATAATCACCTATTAAAACTGGCTAAGGTCGGAAAGTTTTCTTCGCTTGATAAGGTATTAATAAACCTTTTTTAAGCCATGCGCTACCAGACAGGAAGGTACTCAGCTACCCGTTAGCATCCTTCGACGTATCAGCGCTCAGAGCCTCGATCAAGGTCACCTACCAGGCGGGAGGGGGAACCAGAAATGCGTCGCACGGACTTTTTCCCTTCATTCCTACTTACGCGTCGCGTTTTCGCGCGCTTGAAATTTTTCACTTTTCATTTGATCGCGAAAAATAGATATCGTCATTTAAAAATCTAAAAGCGTGAAATACGTACTCCAGGAGTAATAATCTTTCGATTTAGGCAATAAAAAAATAATAGGAAACCACCCTATTAACCTCTCATTACTCACTAAAGAAATGTTCTTCTCCGGAACTAAAAAATTTCTTTTTTCCTTTAAATTCATGGTATCCGAAATTTTAAATTCCATCCGTGCGTGTGATGTGATTTTTTATTGCATTCTCTATCTTGTTTCCTTGCGTGCGATGTGAGGGGTGATCTTATGACGATAAGTGAGGAGAATTTGAGTAAAATAATAGCGCTAATGATTGAATCTCGATGGATATTTTGGCTCCACATATGTTATGCCTTGGAGAAATTCCCAAAATAGTAGTGCTTTTAGGAAGCGTTGGTCTTATAACCGAAGGGTTTAGTTTTCAAAAAAACCCTTAGAGGTTGACTTCTCCCTTCTAACTCGTCATAAAGGTGGAGCCGTTCCTTTGGGAAATTATTATTATTATTATAGTATTCTACCGATGAAGGTAGGTTTCCATGGAGTACTAAGAGGTGATCTGGGAGCCTCCCTTTCCTTCCAGCACTGCCTTCTTTAATTCACTGTAAGGCCTACTCTCTTTCAATCTATCTAAAAATCCTATTCTTTTCCTTCCCCTCCCTCGTTTCCCCAACATTCTACCCTCCAACACCATTTTCAACATCCCTTCACCGCTAAGCACTAACTCCATCCATACCTTCTGTCTCCTGCGTATCGCATCTAAAAGCTGCCTCTCCTCGCCAACCATATCCAGCACTTCGTCGTTCCTTTTCCTCTCCGTCCATTTCACCCTCTCCATTCTTCTCCATACCCACATCTCGAACGCCTCCAATCTTCTCTCATCTTCTTTCCTCAGAGTCCACGTTTCCGCACCGTAGAGAGCTACACTCCAAATCAAACTCTTCACTAACCTTTTCTTTAAACTCTTACACAACGATCCTCTCAGAAGCTCCTTCCTGTTCATGAACGCCTCCTTCGCTAATGCTATTCTCTTCCTGATGTCCTTACTACTGTATCCGTTTTCATCTAACGTACTGCCTAAATAGTTGAATTGCTCAACCTGCTCAAGTTTTTTACCACCCACCCTTATCTTGAGTCTCACACCATATGTTCAGGAAAGAGATAGTTGGTAGGGTTTCCCACTTCCATTCCAACGGTGTTTTTTACGTGACACCATCACGTGGACTACCTTTCGCCTGGCTCCTATCCTTCGACCTATCTGGCTTGGGTGGCCCTACCGGGAATAATTTGGAATTAATCCCGCCAGTGCAGCTCTAGGGGTCATAGGAACGCGCAAGCCTTTCCACCGTGACAAGGTTGTAGCCCAAGGGATTACCCGCGGGATTTACGTTCGCTTCAAACGCTAAAACAAAGGTCTGACAACACATTTCACATTCAGGTGAGGTGCTCGTTTGTTTCCTAAAGAGCAGAGATCTGAGGAATGGGGGTGTTTTGATTCCCAGCCGCAGGGTAGGCCGCCTAAAACTTCTTCGCCGCTGAGTCTCATCCCCTAAATCTGAGTTTCACCTTCCGGGCTCTTAATCATATTTCTCGACCAACTCTTTTTTCTTCCGAAAGGAAAAAATCATATCTATTAGAGCTCGTAATAAAAAAAGAATGAAAAAAGTAATGATGCTTCAGTGCCAGAATATTAAATTAAATTAACACAAAGGAAGCTATATCCTGAGACGTAGTAAGCGAAAATCTTTTAACACGTGAAATAAAATCGATAGTTTGAAAATTCACTTTTTCAACTTTTATTTTCAATTCAAAACGAATATTTCTCATGTGAATAATTTTTCGTCGCGGTGATATATGATTTATATGCCTATATTTATACACTGATGCATATATACATTTATAATTTATAAACGACACCACGACAAAACAATGCATGCACAGTATACCGTATAAGAGGAGACGCTCACGATCTTTCGAATATTCGGTCGCACATTATTGAATGGAAAAAGAATAGGTAACAATTAACAGGACATAAATCAGCTATAAAAATTGAAAACCACACGGAATGGATTAATTCTCCGAATGGCTGAATAGAAAGTAATTGAGGCAGTGAAGGGTTGATTCCACCACCACTCTACCACCTCCCATTCCAGTTAGGCAAAAACTACCAACGCAATCATCACAACCGCTTTAGAAGCCCTAATTAGCCGATAAGTAAATAACGGAACATTCAAATCAACATGATAAGCTTTCATTCGCCGTAAAACCAACATTTAAGCCAGCCTCCCTTTGAAGCGACTTTTTGCGAAATGATAAAACCAACAATCAGCAATTAATGATGCTGTTTGAATAAATCATTCACCACCCTTTGGATAATTTAAATCGCTGCATCGCCACACGAGCAAAAGGATAAATTCATGCGCCGTTGGAACAGGGATGCTCATCAAAATGCGTCGACGCAACGATGGATTAAACTAGCTAAAATGGCCACGCAATAGTCGAGATCTACTGATGCTAATAGCCTATTCAAAATTCACGTGGGAAGATTGTTGAGTGAGCACGGCAGGATACATGGGAAAGAACCATTCATCGTGCAAGTCGACGACAAATTCCTAGTTTTAACTCACAATACACGTTGGTGCCCGAATTAGCAAAAACAAATAACTCTGCGATTCAAAACGAACAATTTTCATGTATTTTAATGAAAAAAATTGCCCACGATGACACCTAGTTAAAGCAAAAAGGCATCAATTACAACATAACTTTTATAAAACAACATTTTTCTCGTGATATAAGAGGAATAAATTTTATTTCGAGGCTGGAAAGATCTCCGATTTATCGCTTTATTTTCAATGACAAATGATTGATTTTAAAATTTTAATCATTTTCGGCGAATTTAAGACCTCAATTGGACTTTGGTAGCCAGCTCTGGAAGCAATCTTAATGTTTAATTTTTGCTTATAAACATTAGTCGACCTACTGTTTCAAACGAGGTGAATGTGCAAAAAATTGCATGGTAATCCGTTTCTGAGCTATCCTAAAACTTTTAGCATTCTAGCCAGTCGCGAGGTGGTTAAAATATCGATTACAAAAAAGCAAGTAACATTAGGAAACTTGCACCCATTTGAGACGATTTGGCTCCATTTTCTTCTAACTAACGTGATTCAACAAGGCACATTTATTGAAGTCGTTCGCTAAAATTCAAAAAGTAACACGGTGACGTGACTTCATTTTTTCACGATGACTCCTACGGTATGAAAAGCATTAAATCAGAACTACTGCCGATTACAGTTTTTATTAAAAAATATTGTTACCAGTTAACCATTCGCAACATGAATTGAATTTTACCAAGTGGATATTCATGAAAATGACGAAAAATTGTTTGTCTTTCCAAACTTCTTTAACAAAGAAACAAATATAACATCGTATTAGCTCCAATTCCAATATATTTTATCAGATTCTGACTCTATTTGTACCTAAGGGCAATTTATATACGCTATTCCCCACATGAAAAATATAATAATCTAATATTTCAATTTCAGAAATATCCATCGTTTTGCTTCCCAGTTAATTAAGGCACCAATTATAAATCAAATATTTATTTCTTGAAAGAAAAAATACCACCTTTATCAGGTTTAAAGTCAATAATAACTTCACTCATAATTCGGTCACTTAAATTGGACAAGGGCATTCGTCACACATAACATAAACATTCACGGAAGAATTAACTCATGAAAATCGATTAATCAGTCCCAAGATCTGCTTTCACATATTTCCACGAAAGATTTTTTTAACGGAGTAAATATAAGGGCAAAAGATGACGTGAAAATGAGGACACCTCACTACAGGCAGTGAATTCTTTTCTCATCTTTCCACTGTCGCTAAAAACGTGTGCATTAAACATTGCATCGAATCATTACTTACTGATAACTTTTGAGGAGGAGAAATAAATGTACTTGTAACCAAAAGATGATATAAATTTTCGTAGCTTCCCGCAGCAATCTTGGGACAGAGTTCAAGAACCATGAAAAATTATAAATATCGAATATTTTTGAACGACTCTCATACGCATAGAATTAAGACAACAATGTAGTGTTTATGATCTTGGAGTATAGGTCATGATTTAAATTAAATACACATTTGGCCAACGTTTCTGAGATTTATTCTCCTTCCTCAGGGCTCTGTGATAGAAAAGTTTCGTTAGTAACGAAACTTTTCTATCACAGAGCCCTGAGGAAGGAGAATAAATCTCAGAAACGTTGGCCAAATGTGTATTTAATTTAAATCATGACCTATACTCCAAGATCATAAACACTACATTGTTGTAATAATAAGGAAGGTCAGGAGAAGAAACTGTATTCATCATAGAATTAAGCACAAATAAAATTCTCCATGTGCCATCAGCAGCGATTTTTAGATAAGTATGACGATAGTTTTATAGAAATATGTGGCACTAACCAAATATTGGCTGCCTAAATAACGGCAAATAATAAAACTTCCATAATTACCCGAAAAGGATATTCAAATAAATATGCCAACTTAAAAAAATAATCAAAATCGAAATTCAAACGTTTCGCAAAATAAATCTCGGGCGCTCCGCTGTTTGGATATAAAAACAATCAGCAAACACAGATAGAATATTGAAAAACATAGTAAAAATGCGAAATCAAAGCGTAATAAACCTTCAGAAAAATAATTAAAAGGCATAATGTCGGGCGCAGTTTGGAAAAACAATCCTTGATACTAAGCACTTAGGCATCCCACATCACGAAATTAACCAACGCGCAGTTCACTCTAATTACAATGTACCAACCCGCGCTTTTTTGACCAGACAAAGAAGCATCGCTTTTTCTCTCGTTACCATGGTAATGAACCGAGATAAAACCGACTTCACAGGCCCCTTGCACTTTAATTTTCGAGGCCTAGGCGCTCGATGAACGTGCCGTTAAGAATGAGCACTTAAAAAAAAGGCTAGGCGCAAAAATGCCCTGGAAAATGTTATTTCCAGTGAAGGAAGGAAAAGTACATGGAATTCACGCCACGAGTCATTCACGACGATGGAAGCAACGGGCTCAAATGCATAAAAAAGTACATGGTTCCTGGGAAACGAGAAACTTTAAGGGTGTCTTCAGGAAGGATTTTACGGGAGACAAAGCTGGAATGTTGCAATGCTACTGGTAGTTAATTCAATTGGAAAATTTAATCTAAAATACAGCGGAATGGGATATAATTTTCCTCGTAGAGAATGGAATTCATAAGAATCACAAGAGCTCCCCGCAGTAAAATTTAATAATTTCTACGTATTGAAGAGACCCACTGGAGCAGTTCGTCCTGTGAACGGAGAGGAGCAAAAGTTTTTCGTTCAAGGTAAACAGCGTTTCAATTACTTTTAAAAATCTGAGCTTTGAAAGCATTCTTCCAAACTCAACCACATAACTGCGGCTATATTTTCAATATTTTTTTCTGCTCTCAAATGCAAATACGCATCAGGAAACTTCACGCACTGATGGAGACATACCAGCTTCATTTCATTCTTTAACTTCAACAGTTAAGGGGTAAATAAATAAGATTTCGATTTTGATTTTTTCGATGAACATTTTAATTTTACATCTAGCTCGCTTCACACGGAGAGAACGCGTTAATTTGAAAGATATATCAAAATTATATCACAGACACGCAAATAAAAATGGACGCCGAGTATAAAAAGTTGCTTCGCATACAAACACTTAAGTCAGGAGCAATGAATTACGTAAATGAATATGATAAATATTGAACTAGAACAGTTATAAGACGAAAGACACCCTAAATATAATTATTTATCATTTATTATAATAATCTAAAATGATACCTCTTGAGGTGAAGCCTTTGAACCCCAACAAGAAAAATCCTGTAAGTGGGAGGCGGCCCAGGGTAAGGAGCCGACTGTAATCGCAAGCATGGGGCCTCAACCATTGGAGCAAAAAATAAAAATTCAATAATTTTTTAACTGCTATAAATCAGGCAGATAAAAACCACTAATTGCTACCAAAGAAAAATAAAGAGGCATTATTACAAAAATCTTTTGCTCATGGAACGGAATTAGGGCCAAAATGGATTCCGGGCACAGGTTGGAAATAAAACTGCTTAAATACCTAAACGCCATTATGAGGATAAAAAAATTGTCTCATGTCTATGCTTGTCGCAATTAAAATTAATGAAAAAGTTGACGCCGCATGATCAACATGAAGACAACAAAACAAACGGCCATCATGGAGCCCCGAACCCTGGTCCCCTGGGTGGTAGCCGTAAACGCTATTCACTACCCCACCTGACCGCCTGATGAGGGGGGCGACATTATGGAACTATATCCGGATTGTGAAAAGTGCCGCTTGTGCCTTTAAGTGTCAGTTTTATAATGTCTGATGATTGTCAAACAAACCTTAACTTGAGTGCCATTGCATTTTACGGCAAAGAAAATTAGTTTAAGCTAATGTTTAGTAAAAAAAAAACCCTTATCATAAATGGGAGAATCCGATGATGTCGGTTTCCAAAAATCTGAATAATTCTAACTAAAATTATAAAACTGACCGTAAATATGGAAGCATGTCGCAAGTTTCCTCTCTATACCTCTTTATGACGATACATTGCATTACGCGGTCTGATTTGCCGACTAATCGCAACTAATGAACTGAGAAATAGTAGTCTTTTTTTCAAGGCGGCTTTCAAGGGGCCATCTCATAGTTTGTTACGTTTTGCGGTTGAAGAAAAAAGTAATAATTTTTTACTAAAAGTTGAGTAACAGTTATCCCTTCGTTGAATTAGACGAATATTTTGAAGGTTTTTGGTATTTTATTTGGCTATTGCCCGTTATTTTATAGTGTTCTACTTTTGGACTTCTTTCTTTTCATGCGGACTAATATGTCTCGATCAGTCATAACACTCATAAAATGAAAACGCATTGAAATCATAGCTATATGAAATGAGGCTGATGCAAAAATAAATAAATCACTCGAGCACCAATCGTTCATCGACTATTTACACAAATTGACCTACTGCTGCAAATACACCGTCAGAATCATCCAAATTCTCACGCCAAACTATGCATGTCGATTCAAGTTTAAGTGACCGTAAAGTTAAAAAAAAATTAATCATAGGAACAAGGATGAAAAAGTAGAAAAGTTGATGCGATCGCGAGTTTTATCGACCAATATTGAACATGAGCTATTATTCCACCGCTCTGATTGGAAAAACAAAATTTTGCTTTTTTTAGGTGCCATAAAACTATCGCAGAACTTTTTCCCTTTCGTGTGAGTGACCGGACACCTATAAAATGGAAAGGGCTCGGTATCATACACACTCATACATACACAAAGCAATGACATTTGCATTGACTGAACCTGGCATAAATTAGGCCATCGTCGTGTTAAACGGACATAATTCCACCTCCTCACGCGGCCTCATTATGTCGCAATTAGCTACCACGCTTTTAAAATGCTGACGCACTAAAATCATCGCAATAAGAAGACCAGGGGAAAATGAAAGAAATAAAAAAAATCTCCGAAACAGCCCCGCGGATTATATTGAAACTCACTCGCATATTAACTTCCGAATTAATTGCCACTGGCAAATTGAAAGCAGGGTTTACGTCGGTGCATAGGGTTAGGTAAAAATAAATCTGGTATTTTCAATTCGAAATTTAATGGAAAACATTTATAAAAATACCTGCATCAACACGTAGGAACATTGTTCGAATCCTTATGGGAAATAATACGACAAAAGGATTAATAATCAGCGGAGGTTAGCCGTCAAACGGAAATGATGAATTCAAGTATTCTTTCCAAGCAAAAATTAACAAAAATTCCATTGTAAAACATGCGTCACAACCTATTAACCAATTTAATTTATTTGTAAGGGCGATAATCATAAAACTGTTTTTTGTATAATGTTGAAAAAATAATATCCCACGTTTAATTCCATGCATTTGGCTACGAAGTTTTGTTTCCGATACTTGGATGGATTACTGATTTTATTGGAAGATACGTCCAGGAAATTTTTTTCTGTGGAATTCAATTCTAATGATAATCACAGTTATTATAAGTAACAGTCACAAATAGTGATTGAATTAATTTTTACTATCTACAGGGTTCCCACTCTACCCGAATAATGAAATTCGCGGCTTTTTCCAGGTTTTCACGGTTATTTTTCAGGTTTTCACGGTTTTTTTTCAGGTTTTCACGGTCTCAATTTCGGTAAATTCACGGTCCGTTAATAAGCCAACAATAAGAAAATCACTGGCCGTATATCAACATAAAATTAACGTACGCGACAAACGCCGTGAATATTAAGGCCGCAATGAAAAGTGATATCTGTTATGACGTGATCTATCGTTTGCAAAATTCAGGGCCGACTAAAGGACCAGCCGAAAGGCGCTCTTGCCTGGACGCCGAATACCCTTCGGACCTTCTTCCGTCCGGACACCCGAGGTCCTTTTTCAATTCCTCGCCGAGAGATTTCTTTTGCGCACGTTGTTATTACTGCACAGTAACCGAATTTTCCCTACCCCAATCTTTCTTTTTTAACGAAAAATATTTTATTAAAAATGTTTATAGAACATAATAAATCGAAAAACAATTTCATACACCGTATTAGCACAAATCTAAGACGAACACGATTCTAAGACTACCCTCCTTTTTTGTAACTCCACTAGGGGAAAAATATTTTTCCTAATAACGATACGATTATAAAATGAATGCGGAAAAACGATCAATGCTTTATTTTTTTCTAGGTTGCCTATGTCCCAGGAAACGCAGGATTTTGGCGAGTAATTAAGATATTCATTAAAGGTTTCAAACAATATTTTAGATAATAACAGGAATAGTAGTACTTTATCAAGACACATAGGTCATATAGTTGATTCGACCTATATCTCTATCAACATTCTGAAGGAAAACGCCACCTCACTAAAAAAATGTTTGCTCTCCACTCGGCTATTATGGAATTCATTCTGATGTAAAAATTCTTATCCATCAAACACCACTTCCAGTACACGTATTCACGAGAGCAATGTGCTTGTTGTGCCTAAAACAACCGCATTCGCCGGCGCAGTGACTGGTTGTGAGAGGGATGACGAAGTCCAAAAATAGTCTATTACTTGAATTGTTCCTTTCCAATGAATATATTTTTAATATAATTGAGGTAGTGTGTAAAGCGTGAACAATGTTGCGTTAATCGTCAGTGGCACGCCCACCTGGATCTTCGCCTTCATATCTCTACTTGTTTTCTCCAGGTAGCTCACTCTACCCCCACCCCTACCGTCATGTGCTAGCGGACAACCCAAGGCGCTCTGCAATATTCTCGCGCATCTAGTCCGGATTCTTTTCTACATATTCAATTATTTTCAGTCCATCTCTTTAAGTTCTCAATAGTTTTTTCGGAGGGGCCATGGCCCGAAGACGAATAAAATTAAACTAGTGAAAATGAAACCTTACTTTATTAAACCCACATGGAAAACACTCGGTGGTTCGATGTCCAGCCACCCTGGAGAGTAATGACCACTCGGACGAGATGAAGTTCGGAACTGATGCTATCGCGTACGGGGGTACGCAGAGCATACTGCAGAGGGCGAAATGTGACCGTATGACTGCGCCATGAAATTTTTTACCCTAAAGACACAATTCTTTTCTAACTATCGTTGAGCCAGATGAGCAGATGAATTCGGACTGTCAGTAGGGAGAAACCAAAATCCTGAGAAGATATACCTTCGTCAGTAACTCTGACAAGTGAGACTTATATCATAACTCGTAAATTGATAACTGATCAGCAATTGATACAAACCTGACAATACACAAACCTGATATTATGTTTTCAGAACAAAATGCCGAATTAACTGCCAAAAAGCTCAGCTACGAGGATATCGCGTTTCGCCAAAAATCACCATCGTATTTTTCCATCTATTTCCTTGCTTAAAATACGTCGTGTTTGGTCTCGTTTTTTTAATGCGTGTAAATTACTAACATTTCAATCTAATAAAAGCATAATAGCAATTGCTGAATATCATTTTTAAATACCTTTTGGGCTAATAGGTGACTTGTTCTCGTGTAAATCCATATTTTTTTCGAAGCTAAGGTCTTCGTAATACCATCCCTGCGCGAGCTGGGACCTTTTTTTGATTTTGAAGAAGAGGAGAGCATCAGAAGGGGGGAGGCGAATGCTGAATGGAAGGGGATAACGGATCTTGGGAAATTCGCTAATGTTACTTTCCCACGGCACTGAGCTTCTCCCAATGGTAGTTCCATCTCTTGGGGAAGATTCCAACTATGTGCTTGTCGTTATTAGCCATAAATGACACATTTTATTTATTTCGTCTCATTTTCGTGAATCGATGGATACGGGAAAATTATGAGTCGAAACCACGATCTTCAAACGATCAATGCGAGAAACGATACTTCGGGGAACGATAGATGCGGGAAAAAAATACATTGTCTATAAGGAACTTTATGTGGGACCAGAAACGGCGAACGATCAATGCAGGAACGGTAGATCGAGGTTCCACCGTATTACTTTTCTTTTGAAAGCGGCAGTGTAATGACTTCTTTTCTCTGCTATCGTAATACTCTGAAACCAAAATTGTATCGATCTCTCTAATCGGAGGCAAATCATGTTCCCTTCTTACCGTTGCTATGGGAAAAATGGAACGACTTTGTAGCAGTTTATATCGCGACGGCATTGAGGCTTTAACGTTACAATCCTAGGCGGATCTAGGGAGGGGCATGGGGGCAGATACCCCCCAGACGCTTAAAAAATATGCAAGATTTTGAATACCGTCACATTATCGTTGCTCTCGTTTTGTATCATGAGGTATCCACCTGAGTTAGGAAAAATATTTATAATCGTACTCTCCAAACTTGTGAACAATTTAGCGCTTTTATTATCTACCGCCTGCCACTTGTATTTTCGTTGTACTTCCGATCCCTGCCTTAGGACTATCGAATTTTCTTACATTAGCTACATATATGTGTCAGCATGTTAATAACCCTACTTTTAGCCTATTCGCATTTTCCGTAAGTTTTAGTACTTCCTGTGGTACCGCTAAATCCATTTAGTTACACACATAATGGAAGGGAAGCGTCACCATAGTTCCACACCTTCATACTCACTCGAGAGGCGTCTTCATAGACCGTAGTCTCCTTTCCTGCGTGCGCAGGTCTAAAAATATTTCATCACTTCTCTAAAAGTTGGTAACATGGATTTGTTTAACGCCGACGAGGCGCCAAATAAGGGACAAGTCGTCTCACTACGCACCGTTTTTTACCTTCTATCATCTTCTGATTTATATTATCAAAGATAAACGACCTCCTAGCAGCATGCGCGGGGTGAATTTTGCTGCATTAGAGGCGTGGGAGGCGGAGAAGCGAGCGTGGAGGGGAAGGGATCGGCCTGCGGCTCTGGTAGCGCGCTGCGTGGGCGTTGGAATATTTTCTTCGCGGACGCGGACTCAAATTAGGCATTTTGTGGCTAAAAGGTGGCAGATACGTCAAAATGCACGAAATGTTTGTCCTCATAGGACAGCGACTCGGCAAAATCTATAGGGAGTGACCATAAAATATTTTATTTTTCGAATTTTGACCCTCCCCCCCTTAATTGCATTTGAGCGAGGGTCAGGGGTTCACGTAGAGGTCTCAAATTTTTCAGACCTTAAATTTGATCGGTCCCACAACTTTTTTCATTGGGCCAGATGGATTTGAAAAAAATTGATTTTTGCGATCCGCCCTATTGTGTATGCCTCTCTACAGGCCAAACATCGAGCCATAATCTCACTAAAATTTAAGGTGGAATGAAAAAGCACGAATTTGTTAACGAAATTCCAACTTGAGATAATACAGTCCATAAAATTCGTACTCACAGAAATTTTGCATCACCTGAAGGGACCAAGAGCCAAGGTACCAACTTCTTACATGGCTTACCTGGAACGAGAAAGAAAGAATGATTTGCCCAAAATATATGCTTAGAAGTTAGTTCTACCTTGAATTTCTGTTTTCAATTTTAACTTACAAATTTTGAAATCAATAAAAGGTATCAAAATTAATTGTGAGTTGCTTTAAATACTTCGAGGGAAAAATTCGCCTCAACAGGACTCCCTTCACTAATTTTTAAATGCATGAAAATTGCTATGAAGTAACAAGAAATCACAGAAAAATTACTAAGAAATACCAAATATAGAGAGAGAGGCATTAATCATGGTGAATGGAATTTTCATAAAATGTTAACGAATACATAACGTCGGGTATAAATTACCGTCCATTATACTACTTCGGTATCATCAATGAAGACATAATTTCAACGTATGCGCAACAAAGAAGTCAAAATGAACGAAATGCATAACCTCACGCAGTGTTAACGAAATAGCCTTGTTGTCGTACAGGATGTCGTATAAAGTGCCTTGGTTATCATCAAATACGGGCTGGACAATAAGTGAAATATATACATATTTTGATTGAAGGAAGAAATCTTTCCTTTCCTTCCTCTTGTATACTTCTTTTCTTCTTAATTTGGAACGATGCTCTGTTATAATTCCAGTTTTAAAAGGATTTAAGACTAAACATTTCTCGGGTTACAACGCGTGCATTATTGCCGTAGACAACAGCTTCCGGCGAAAGCAACATCCTCTTTGTGTCTTTAGGTCGAAGGTCCTCAGAGATAGGCGGCATTGCGTTTGCCGCAGATCGAGGTAAGTATATCTTTGTTCTCAGCTGTTTGGGAGTAATTGTAGATGTTGCCTGTCAATTGTGATACGAATGGAAGCAATTATTCATATCAGTGAGAAGGGAGAAGTGTTTGCACTGGCGATGTTTTGTACCCATCAATGGGAGGGTGTGTTTTACAAAGCGAGCAAGTCCCTTCCCACCTTCCCATATTTCCCCAACACCCATTATCAACCCCCGCAAGAGACGAATGACGCGTCATGCTCATTCGTGTGACGTTTACATTTCCTGCCAGCGCATCTCTGTTTCAGGGGGAAGGGGAGGAAACACACTCTCCATGAATGTTTATTTCGGGGAAAAATTTCATTTAATCCATGCTTGGATGTCTAAGCTATAAGAGTTGCCTTCACTCAATGGCAGAGCCGAAGGCGCGGACGTAGAAGCTGTACAGGTGAGCCAATATCACCTTAACCAGTCAGATAGCCAAATTATAAAAACTAATGACTCGCGCATATGTTCTGCTGTTGTCTGTAGTGTTGTATGCGATAAAATGAAACTTAAAAACTAAATGGTTCAGGGGAATTTGAATACAAACAGATGGGAAAATTGATTATTATTCTTTTAAATTCAATTATTCATTGATAACTATTGTTTATTATTATTATGCTTTTCATTTTGAATTTTGAGATTTTTTCTCTTAACAATTAAGTATATTTTATTCTTTTTTGTGACAAATTTGCAGCAGCGAATTTAACCTTCAAACAATGAAATGCAGATAAAACATCCATAGACCTGTGATTTGAAGGAGGTAGAGACAGAGGAATGACTCATAGGCGATTAATTAGGTGAGACAGTATGTATGTAGTTGGGATACTTGAGTTGCAGTTCCATATGTCTGTAAGCAGTTAATTACCTGTGCCCTTCAGCCTGGACTTGGAGTTATTTATTAGGTGAGAAATGAATTCGTTAATAGAGAAATTTTTCGTATTTTTACCTATAAGAATATGGAAAATGCAATTTGTGACAGGTCCTAATAGGGGACTACTTGACCTACCGAATATTTTATTCGAGAGAATTTCACCTCCACATCGCAGTACTACAGCCGTAAGGTCACCACGCACATAGCGCCATCTATGTCGCCGTACCGACCAAGATAGTTTCCACCTCCACATATTAGAAATAGAGCTGCTGCTATCTACTCCGGGTGAGGTGAGGCATAATTGTTGGCGGCCTCCAGTCACGCCATCTTCAAATGTTTCGGGATCATTTAAATAGCCTACATTACGCAAGGATACCCAGTATGCCCTGACAGCGCCGTTGCTTTTTTCCACGGCTGTTAATTGGGCGTTCGACCTTGCTTACCTCGCATCTAAACTCTATATCTAGGGGTACTCCCGGCATCCGCAACCCGGTGGACGTGCTTAAGACACGAATGCACTCGCAGGTAATCTGGCGCCTATGAGCGCTCTGACAGCGCACTCTTCGGCCGGGCTCCGATATCTCTCCCGCAAGAAATGAGAAGACGGTGAACGCACGTGATCAGCAATTCAAAGCGAGGCGGATCGAGGAGCGCCCAACTAACTTCACGGTCACCTACCCAAAGGGAGCCAGCCACTGCCCCACATTCACCCGTGGAGAATATTTGACGATGCAATCAGCTTTGGCGGCCTCGGATCCAGCCGACTTATTTCCTAGCCTTTTCCGCAGAACGAGGGTTCGAGCCCCAACAGGGAAATATTTTTATACTTTGGCTATAGGCATTCATTGGCAAGGCTCAAATATACTGTTTTCGGGTGCATGCAGACATTGAAAATTAATTAGGGGAAAAAGTTTCAATTACGTCGACATAGAGATAAGAAAAGAAAATTTAGCACACAAAAAATGGCTTTTTTTTCGAAATATAACAAACAGGACATTATCAACCGGAGCATGTTCTCTTAACGAAGTCAAACCAATAGTTTCATCCTCTGTAATTGTACTCGCGTGGGATAGGTGCTAATAACGAGATGCAATTGAATATATTTTCAAATCGTATTACATATTTGCTATTTGGTCGGTCTGAGAAGGACGCTAATTTGACAGTCACGGCTTTATCATAAGGTAGATCCGCATAGATTCATACTTCTACATTTTCCGTGGTAACGAATGTCCAAAGACAATCAGCACTGCAACATTTAGTACAAGCATTTAAGAATAAACAGAGGCTGTAAAATTCTATTGCCAATCATTGATAAAACATGTCAATTCATTCAATTAAAAATAATCACTGAAACAAAAAAAATAACAAAAATTTTAATTCACTATTTGTTTCTATAAATTGCCAGACCAATTTCGTGAAATGAGTTGATTGTAATAGCGCCTATTGAGGGACTATGAATAGGCAATTACAGCTTAGTGAACGCATTCACGTGTTATGCATATGTTCCTTTTTTAGATCATTCAAACCAAATTCCGCCAAGCCTTGGACAAAATTGACTCTTGTGGTTAACAATATCAAGAAAATTTGGAAAAGCGTCTTAATTTCATTATAAAATGAAAAATACATAGATGAATAGATTACAATCAACTATTTTCCTAACAGCTTTTAATAGATTTTCTTTTTTCTCTTATCTTAACCTTTTTTAATTAATAATCAAAAATTGCTGTAGTATAGGTCATATATCATTAAATCATAAAAACAACAAATAGATATTTTTTGACCATTGACCAAAGTTATGAAGAAATCAGTAAGAAATAAAGAGCAAAACTTGTCCTCATCTTAATGCTATTAAGAGATAAGACACAAAAATCCGTGAGTGAATGATCATGCGAGTAAGTCAGGGTCACCGACATAAAAAAGTGAACTTGATGACGACGCCTATGATCTTCCCGTAGAGTAAATGATATTTTCAAGTCGATTGGAATACTCGACGAAGCCAAAGTCTTCAAAGCCGTCCCTGCAAAGGAGTATGAACAGCCAAGCGCGTTATTGGATTAGGAGGGAGTTTTTCCATTCACCCCTTCAGTTCAAGAGCGAATGCAATGGAGGAGAAAGCGACCTGAACGAAGCACGTTTCGGAACACCTTTAGCGGCGCCGAGTCAGATAGGGCGGCAAACAGTTTGCAAATTTCTATCTCGTTACACTTTCTAAGCATCCAATCCCTTCTAAAAACATATCCATTCCACACCAACCAACTTGGAACCCAAACTTCTTTAACACGCGCTAAATAATATGTCACTGTAGCAACATGTCGATCAACTCAAATGTGTCACATTTGAGGCAATCACATAGTTACTATTGACAAGTTGGTAGCAATGTGTTGGTAATCCACCATGAAAATTTTTCGTAAAATTTAAGTGAAAGCAATCCGTTTCATTTAAGTACATAAAATAATTTTGTTACAATAAAATACCTTTCATTCACCTTAGTTCAATTAAAATAAAAACGGAAAAGAGTAATTATCTGTACCTATCGTTCGCTTTCATAGGTAATCGGAAGAGTTGAAAGTACTTACAGAGAGGACGAATCGTTTTCAACTATTTTTTCCCATACAATCATTGGTCCGTCTTTGTGGGACTTGCTTTTTTGCGACTAGTAGATGTCCTTTGAATCCTCGTCAGCCAATTAGTGACGAGTAAAAAAGGGAGGATAAAATTTTAGTGCAAATTCCAATGCACGCTCTCCTTATTTATTAAAAACTGAACACCATAATATCGGGTGTTCACAACCGAATTTCTACGAAAATATAGCAAATACTGGAAATTTTCTTTGAATACTCCCCCATGCAAGCAGAGAATTTTAATTCAAACATTAAATTAATGTCGTTAAACAAAGGAATGCATGTTAAAATATTCATGATTAAAAAAGATAAGACTCAGCTCAACCTCTTCCTTTTCAGTGAAACATAACTTAGGAAGCAGTTGCAGAAAAATATTTAGCCAAACAAAAACGGAGCAAAATATCGAAGATGTAGTTTCGTATGATGTTAGAAAAATTTCATTCTTTTACTTTTTCATCTTTACAGTACCCCGCCTCAATACGCATATTGCGGGAGGTGCTAGGAGACGAGCCATTAGCCAGTTAACGTAACAGCAAATCAAGTCGTAGTTAAGGTGATTAGACTGACTTCTAACTTGTGCTCAAGTGTTTCTTTTATTTTTCCACGGGAAAACGAATTCCAATAATATACCTTAGGGAAAGTGTTGAGGGAAATGAATGAGCCTTTTCATATTACGATGTACCAATTTCGTATGCGTAGATAAAAAAGCAAGAGGGATTTCTTACTTCTAACAAACTAGTAGTAAGTGGAAATATAACTCAAAGTAGATCGATGCTAGGAGAAAATAGTTCACGTAGGGCTCGAGAAGGAGAGTTCTACTATCTAGTCGTGCTAGCTCACCAATGACCAGGTAACGATCAGAGTAATTACGATCTGAAATGGCCACGAGGGTGGTTTGGTCGCCTTGACTCCACATGCACATGTTCACGAAAGCGATGGCGAATGGAAATGGATGGTGGATGAGAAATCCTCGAAATGGTCACCGCTGAGGGCGATGAGATAGACAACGAATGAGCCTACGAGGCGGAAGAAGTGAGGAGGACTTGAAAAAACAGTAGAAATTGAAACAATGTTGCGTTAAAGGCAATGGTAATCGGTGCTCAGTCATTTATACAGATTAAAGATAAATAAAAAAAAGTCACGGGTTGTACTTTGAGTTGGTGAACTCAACGACCGAATGAAAAATACATGAAGAAGACTCGAAAAGGGGTGAAAGGAATCCAAGCGACAAAAACATAAACTTCTGGCAGAAGGAGCGAGACCAAGTGGAAAAATAACGGGACTAAATCACAAAGGAAATAGAGAAAAATTTCATTGCAGGATTGATCAACTGCAATAATGCTCTCATATTTAGGCGATAATGAGAAAATCTTCGACTACGGTTCACGAAAAAGTATAAACATAGTAATTGATATAGGGTTTCATTGCAAAGCATACATTTCTACATTAAAGGACCTTACAATGAGTCCGGTTATTAGAGCTGTCTCGTTTAAATGTCCCCTTGAATTACTAGGGAGTGCAATTTTTATGACCGGGGAGTTATTTTTCCGTTATTTGCCCTTAGGACAACCGGTTAATCAGGTAGATTCACGCGTAACGCCGCAGGGGAAAATTACGTTGACCTTCAAAAGTATTCAAGTAGCTTAACCGTTCAAATTTTGAATTACGGTTGAACTAACAGCTATACAATTCACCGATTCTTTGGCTCATATCCAATGAACGCGCAAAAAAGGAAATTACTTAAAGAGACTGTTTTTTATGTCAAGAAATCCATGCAAAAACAAAAATGTCCATAAACTCGCATGGCGATACATTTCTAATTCAGCAAACTTATGCCATGATTAATTTATATCTAGCGAGATTAGCATTCATATCTAAACTTCTCGTTTTTCATCTTCCTGTGCACACATTCTTACGGCTGACGACAGAGTTTAAATGCAAATCCAAAATTGAAATAAAACAGTTTACCACCGGTAGCAGGATATCACAGATCGAATGAAAATATTTCTCAACCCCTGGTCGTGACCAACCTTGACTAGTCATACAGATTCTTCAAATATTCCAAATTAAACTAAAAAACCATTCACATTAAAACACCAAATCCGCTACTACAGCGCCTCAGATCTAGAATCCAAATTTACGCTGACCGATTCTCAAAACGAGGTGTAATATGTGGCTACCAATTTAATAGAAGCTGAACCGTATTTTTAACCTCGACAGACGTGCAAAAATTAACGTGGATTATTATCTATACTTGGTAAAAATTTAAATATACTCAATATAAGACATCCATTAAACCGGCCATGGAAATTCCACTGATTATATTTTCTAACTTACCATTCTACAACAAAAAGTTGTGTTATTATCACTGCATGTTATATTAATTATCCATAAACGCAGTCTCTTCAAAAGAGTTACTAGCAATCCCCGCCAATGTACACAATTCAACTTCATATCAAAGCATCAGCCGTTACCAGCAATAATGCGTGAAGCAAACGGGGACCATTAAGGGGATAGGATACTTCGGGAGAACTCCGCTGCAACGGTCGCTGGCATTTAGTTCCGAAAGCGACCGCTGCGTTTGAATTTGAGGGGAAGTTGACTGGGTGGAAGGGGGACTCGAGAGCGAAGAAAAATTCATGGCTGGGGAGAGGGATTGAACTCCCCTTCTGCGGTGTCAGATTTCGGTCAGCTGGCGGTCGGGATCTCGGATAACCTATGCAGACCCTACGGAGTTGTTTGTGTTGCAAAAAAACTCTTGAGGCCCAAAAAACTCTTTTTGTGTTTTTTGTGTTACTTTAGTTGATCAGGCCTTCGGTCGGTCTCTTTTTCTCTGGATAGTTCCCGCATTGAATTCCGCTCGTTTTCTTCACGGTGTCCTATTTCTATTTGTGTGTATTTCACGGTGTGTATTTCTATTCATCCTGTACCTCAATGAATGCATCGTAAATAAGATTGCAGTTTATAATTTATAATATAAAAATAAAATAGACCGTATGACTTGACTTATTCCACGCCGGTAACCAATATTACACAATATAATTAATCGAAACGAGAACGCGAGAAATCGTGTATCACTTTCGTTAATTGCAGTTTCATTTTTCTCTCTACCGTTTGTTGTGGCAATCCTTCACAAAATCCACGTTTATATTACTTCAATACTCCGTTTAATTGCGCACTTCAATTATAATTTTTTCCTATGATGGCAACGACAACATAATTTTTAGTACAGCTGGGAGGAATTCTAAATTACCTCTATTTCGAAAGCTTCAACTCCAAGTATGAAAGGTGAAAGTATGTCTTAAAATTCGAAAATTTTTACAAGTGGTCTATTTCATATGATACATATACGTGTTTATGATTACATTTATAAAAATTCATACGCAGTTATTAAATCTCAACTCCCCTGGGATCATGCAAAATTAATTTTTTCTTAAAAATCTCAAATTAGCCGATTTTTCAGAGTTATGTAATAATTACTTATGACAAATTTTAGTAACGTTTTAGATAATCCAGTAGATCAGAAAGAGACAATATAGCTGACCACTAGACTTGAAAGGCAAAATTTTGCTTTAAAAAGGCAGCATGTTAACCTTGTTGAAATCGAGAGTGAAGATGTTGAGGTTTTAAATGACGCCACGCAAAATTTAACAATCAAGGAGCAATTTAATGACTTTGAAGATTAAATGTCTAGTACATCCAAGAAAAATTTGTCACAGCGGCAAATGAGGGTAAAATTACAAACTACAGCTTTGTATTGTGATTGTGACCGTGCAGCTGCTGTTATAGAATCAAGTGCACTTGAAGACATTGGTGTTATAACTGAAGGAGGTACTTCAAGTTCATTGAATGATGTGATATTAGAAGGGAAAGGAGAAATACTAAAAGCGATTTACAGTAAATCCAGAGGGGTAAAATTACAAACTACAGCTTTGCATTGTGATTGCAATTACACGGGAAGGAGGGAAGGATAGACGATACCCTAGAAATAGAAATTATTGATTCGAAGGAGTACCGCTGGACATTTAAAGAGGAACACCATTCCTTAATTAGAGAACCGTCCTCTGTGTATGTAAGTCATGTTTATCCAAGCTCCGGGTCTGCTGAAGACATTTGGCCTTCATATTATCTCATTTCTCTGATCAAGGAGTATCGTTGAAGTACTTAGATTTAGTTTGCTGTGATGGCACAACACCAACATTGGATAGAAAGGTGGCACTATGAGAGAGATCGAAGAACACATTGGACATCCGCTGCAGTGGGCAGTTTTTTTACTTCATTTCATTGAATTACATTTCCGTCAACTTTTTCAGTATTTGGATGGTGAATTAACTGGCCAAAAATCTTTAAGTGGGAATTCTAAAACTGAATGATTATGGAAAGCATCCAATACTGCATTTCCAAACAATTGAATATGAAAATCTACAAGTGGATGGATAAATTTTGAGCAAGAGCCAAAGATACCTTCCTAACATAAGTCAAGCAATTATTTGTGCTGACTTTCCAAATGACTTAGCAAACCGTGATCCAGGATCATTTTCACATGTTTGATGGCTTACCTATCCAAATCGAGTTCTCCGACTTTATGTAAGTACCGAAACCCCCTCGGATGCTTTTAAAGACGAAGTTACTTTTATTTTAAATCTTACATGCATGTTCGTGTGTACAGAGCAATAGAAACCTCTTGATTCTTGACTTAAGATTAAAATAAAGTAGTTTTCCCGGTTATTGAACGGAACTCTTACTTTGCTCACCCAGAGAACGTTTTGATGGCGATGTTTTTTTTATTATAGATGGCACATTAGAGAGCAAGGGCTAAAAAGAGTATTAAAATCCACAGCCTTAACCAAAAGGCAAACCCATCGGAAACTTAATTACTCCTACCATGGACTTCAAAGCAACTAAATATATATAGAATTGATTGACCGGAATATAGTAAAACTATCTACTCCACCTCTTCTTTGGAGAATGACCAATGAAGAAATAGCTTCCTTCATTTAATCAGGTGATTAAACAGATTGGGATATTAAATCTTCCCATGTCACACGCAAGCAGTGGAGCCGTGAGTGAAATTGGTAACAGAGGCATCCCTTAAGCTTTGTGGCCATATATCCAGAGATGGATTTATTAGGGCTATATTTAAATCAAGGTCCATTATGTCAGACTTCACCACCAAATCGTAGTGTAAAGTATCGTTCAAAAACTAAAAGCTAAAAGTAGGACAAAAAATATAAATATTGTAATTAGCACTAATAGTTCAGGAAATGAAGCATTTTGGCTTGCAATTTTTTCAAACTAAATCGATTTTCTTGAAATTTTCACAATAAGTAGGGAATATACCAAGAATCAAAATCTATATCATGCCGACGGGCGCTTTTACCCTGGGGGTGGTTTACACCCCATCTCGGGGGTGGAAATTTTTAATTATATTTCGACCATAGGAATCGATAGAAAAATAAATTCTAAGAATAAAATGTTCTATCCATTTTTTGCGTAAAATTAATGTTTTTCGAGTTATTTGCGATTGAAAGTAACAGTTTTTTTACGAAAAAATCGACAATTTTAATCGAATATAGGCAAATAACTTGAAAAGTATTAATTTTATTGGGAAATTGTAAATTAAAAAACTGCAGCTTGTAAAATAGTAAATAAAAATCTTATTTTATATTTCCTATATGACCAATTCGGACCGAGCTACAACTTGTTGATGGTTATCTATTGTTTGTCATACGCTAAATTTGAAAGATTCAATGCCAAATAGCGGGAAAAATGTAATTTTCGAGGAAAAATTATGTGATCTGTTTAAAAGTGTTTTTTTTTTAACTTTCTTATAATGAGAAAAAATATTTTTTATCATGAAATTTGAGCGAGTTATGGTTAAAAATAAGATCAGTCCCTACTTTTTTGTATGAAAAAATAAGTGAAAACAACTCCTTATTACCACACTAGACAAAATTGATCAATGCCCTTCAGTATTTCTCTTTATTTAAGTATTGTTAATTGATCCTGGATGTTCTTTTAATTTACAACTCTAAATTTTGAAAAAATGGAGGAAAAAGTGAAAAGTCATTTTCTACAATTTCGTTAAAAATGCTCTTTTTTTCAAAATAACTCCAAAAAAACTGGAGATATGAAAAAAATGCTAGAGCAATAAATTGTAGGTTCTTTATTTTAAAATATTTTGGTGTGTTTTAATTTTCTATACAATAAATATTTGGTGAGATATTGATAATTAAAACCTCCATTTCCAAGGGAGCTCCACCTTATTTAAACCCTTAAATCCCTCCCCTTTCAAAATTAATAACTCGAAAAAAATTTGATTCACATGAACTTGTAGTCAGTAAAAACCCTACAAAATACAATTTAAATGAACTTTCTATATAAAAAATAAAGGAGCTATGTTTGAAATACCAATCAAATTTATTTTCGAATAATTCGAAATCCACAATTCAGAGCATATATTCCTCATAATCAGCATTCTTTGACTTTTATGCACTTTACGTTATAAGCTAACGATACACTCAAGTTTGCTACAAAATAAACACACATACCCATAAGATGTATATATACATACACATATGTGAGTATGTGTGCTATCGCTCACAGTGACCTGTGAGCATGCATGTGGTGGGAAGACTGGAAGCCATACAGTCTCCGTTTGATAGTGTTTCATGTAATGTCTACATAAATGTACATTTATTTGTTTATGTTACTATGACGAAGTTTGTTCTGTTTATTCTATTGTTATATCTTTTCTGTGCTGTGATTAAAATCATGAGAGAAAAAAGTGAATACATAATAAAAGGAGTAAGAAAGTGAATAAGAAGATACAATGTGATAAATAATTTTTATTTTTAGGGTAAATAATTTTTTTACATTAACCCCCAATAAGGGTTGAGGATTATGGGTTGAACCGCCTTAAAATTATTTTCCAAACATAAAAAAATAATTATACAAATAATTGAAACTAAAGTTTACTCCTATTTAGCTTTAAAATATAATTTTTTAAGTTTCAGCTTTTAGGGGTAGTTTTCAACCCTAAAAAATAAAAGGCGCCCTTCGGCATAGTATATATTTTGAAGAAGGGGGTATGATTTGTCTAATCCCAAATATTTATGCAAATCGATTCGGTTTGAAAAAAATTTTTAAAGGAGGTATGATTAGTATAAACACAAATTTTTATGCAAATCGATTCAGTTTGAAAATTCCTTTTTACATTAACCCCCAATAAGGGTTGATTATTATGGGTTGAAACACCTTAAAATGTTTTCCAAACATAAAAAAATAATTATACATATAATTTAAACTAAATTTTACACGTATTTAGCTTTAAAAAATAATTTTTAAGTTCCAGCTTTTAGGGGTAGTTTTCACCCCAAAAAATAAAAAGCGCCCTTCGGCATAATATAGATTTTGAAGTAGGGGGTATAATTAGTCTAATCCCAAATTTTGGTGCAAATCGATTCAGTTTGAAAAAATTTCAAGGTTTTTCACTTTCATGAGCTTCATTTCCTGGACTATAACCCTCATTGGTTGGATTGAGGCAAGGGAAAGGGTTGAACTCGAAGTAAGGCCACCTCCCCCCGGAGAGTTCTGGGATGTTTAAATATTATTAAATCATGTCTTAACCCTTAAAGGACCAACCTTTTTCTGGTTACACCGTGGACCAAGGGAGGGTCAAAAAATGTCCACTCATATTTTTTCGTTTTAATTAATCATGAAACAGAATATATCTTCAACAATTGTGTTTTTATAATGTTAAAACATTTTAAAAGTTGTCTATTCAGCTGAAAGTCATAAAATCGCAGTAAAAATATTGAAATTTGCAAATCTTTTTAAACTGATTATAAACGGAATTATGATAAAACTTCTTCACAGAGGTCCCGGGTTTAATGCTCTTATTTGAAAATTAAGTTTCTAAATCATCGATATCTGTGCATTTTAAATAACAATAAGGCATAGTATTTCAGATTTAAGTCAATTTTCAGCAACAGTATTCCAGGACAACAACTTTATAATTATTTAAAATAAACCTAAAATTTTCCACTCCGTTTTCAGTTACGTAATTTAAAAGTACATGATAAATCATAATATGTCTCCTAATTAAAAAAATTATGCTCTATATTGTTTGTAGTATGTATTTATCAATAACCATATCATTCCGATAAAGTTATAAAATTATTAACATTAGCAATCACTAATGAATAATCAACTCGAATCTTCTGATAAGGCGGCATTATTGCCTATATTGCATACATTAGTCTTTATGCCATGTTTACCGCAAATACAACTGTTACATATAGTTAATATAATCATAGTTTTTCATAATTTGTTTGGTTTTGTCTTTTTGATATGAGTGCGTTGCTGCACGAATGGAAACTTCCTGTGCCAATTACTTTGACAGCAACATATGACGGCTGTATTTTTCTATCCGCGACCGCTTCTATCATCAATAAAATGTGGTTATGTAAACCTATTGTCTTTTCCAACTAATAATGAATTGTGGCAGCACAAGTTCAAGGCCCAACAAATGTGCCTAAATGATGTCTCCTTTTAATTTTTTTGATATTTTACTGAGGAAAATGAGTATAAAAAGAGATAATCCATTTAGGTGAATTCTGCTGGTTTTTCCGGGTATTCTTCCGCGTTTATCCATTTGTAGGACGATATTTCGCCAACGTTCCAGTTGGCTTCCTCAGGTCCACTGAAGTGTTGATGCAGAAATTTGTTCATCTTATATACACCCCGTTTGCCGCCTTTTTTCTCGAGGTGTGCCCTGATTGGTCAGGATCTTTGAAGACCCTTTTCCACGCGCTGGCGAGATTGTAGCCGTCTTCACGGTTGAAGTTCTTTGTCGTTTTGGCGATTTCAATTGCCTCCCTGATTATTCTCGGGTAGTAGCGGCCTTCTTTGTTCAGGAGAGAGGCGTTGTCAAAATCAATATTGTGTGTCGGTCCACTCCATTGGTGTTCCGCCACCGCTGACTGGGTGAAATGTCTATTTTTTACTGCCCTTCTGTGCTCTTGGACTCGGCATTTCAGTGCTCGTGATGTTTGGCCGATGTAGGACTCACCGCAGCTGCATTTAAAATTTAAATTAAATGCAGCTGCGGTGAGTCCTACATCGGCCAAACATCACGAGCACTGAAATGCCGAGTCCAAGAGCACAGAAGGGCAGTAAAAAATAGACATTTCACCCAGTCAGCGGTGGCGGAACACCAATGGAGTGGACCGACACACAATATTGATTTTGACAACGCCTCTCTCCTGAACAAAGAAGGCCGCTACTACCCGAGAATAATCAGGGAGGCAATTGAAATCGCCAAAACGACAAAGAACTTCAACCGTGAAGACGGCTACAATCTCGCCAGCGCGTGGAAAAGGGTCTTCAAAGATCCTGACCAATCAGGGCACACCTCGAGAAAAAAGGCGGCAAACGGGGTGTATATAAGATGAACAAATTTCTGCATCAACACTTCAGTGGACCTGAGGAAGCCAACTGGAACGTTGGCGAAATATCGTCCTACAAATGGATAAACGCGGAAGAATACCCGGAAAAACCAGCAGAATTCATCATAATCTCCGCGGAAGCCTACTTGAAAAATCCATTTAGGGCCGAAATGTCGGTTAGTGCAAAGACGACAGATTGGCCAACTTCTTGTAGATCTTTTGGTGGCATACTTGCATAGCATCTGATCAATAATATCAACTCCTCCTTTTGGTGATGTAGCAGAGCAAATTTACGTCAAATTTATTTTGGAAACAATTACTGACATTTATATCGGATATGAATAGATTTCTATATGCTGTGTGGATAGAGAAACGATATTTTTCTTAGGCTTCTCTTTGAAGATGAATGATAAGAGTCACCGGTGGACTCCCAGATCTCGGGTCTGTAAATTCAAACAAACTTGAAAAAATCTTCTGACTAGCTGTTCCCTTTGATTGTTCAGGAATACGTTTTCTGTTACTCTGCATTGTTCCAACCATAGTCAATCCATAAAGTTCTTCTGCTGGCTCCACAGAATAATAGTATCTACCCATTGACACATTTCCCCCGGAATTCTTGATTGGGACCACCAGGCGTTCACTATTTCGTTTGAACCTCTGCTTGTTGATGGATCATTATTTTCTCATGCAACAATTTCCATGTTGAGCACATATCTCTCACAACAGTTAGTGAACATTCTTATAAGTATCCCATATTACCCTGGTTATTGTTTCATGAATACTATAAATCTACACCTTCCCCTAAACAATGATAACATTTCATCAACTAACATATCGGGTTCACAAATGAATTATTTGGGTGATATCGCATTGACCATTTGGAATACCGAAAAATAAGCGCAACTTCGTCCTTTCACCTTTGTCTTTCCCCGAGTAGACTTTTCATCAAATAAGGCAATAGTTCCTCATATCAGTTTCAACTCTTCGCAGCAATACCATCCAAATCTATGTAACCACCAATCATGCAATTCTAACTTGCTATCACCGTTTGCATCGAACAATATCAAAACTCCTACGAAGGATTTTAGTTCTACCGTATCATTTTTAGACTTCGAGCTCGTTCTGTTTCATTTGTATGCCGTAAAATCATGTCAAGAATTTCAGGGTTGAAATTTTTTCAAATGACTTCCGCATATCCTTTTTCTTACCAGCAGGTAGTAAACATTGCTTTTTCCGCAATATATTTTGAATGGTTCGCCTAGTCACGCGAGGAGTATCACTCAGGGTTTTCCTTGCCATTTTTGCAACGTACTCGATATCTTCCTAGCTGCCTTTTTTCCTACAAAAGTCACTTCCTTCACCTGCCTTACTTTCATTATTTGAACTGATTTCACTAACATGGACTACAGTTTCACTCAATTCTTCATTACTGATTTATTCTGTGTCACTTGTAATTTCCAATTCTCATTGCACGTCACTCTCAGTCAAGTAGATAAGCAGATAGGAAAACTTTTTAAAGATATAAACCCTTTCACTCAAAAGCCACCGTATAGTAGCTCTAGATGTCAACATGAGGACCAAAATTTCGCAGGAGCTTTGCAGACAGCATGCCATGCATCGCAAATGCTCACCGTATGATAGGTAATTTTGGGATTGTATCCTGATTGTATAAATTGCATTGTATTGTATACAGATTGCATCTTGAATGGCGAGAGTTCAAATCACGCAGCAGCTGAGGGTGAGGGTGAAGGTATTGAGTAAATTAGCTGGTGTGTCATAAATTTAAAAACACTAATATCACGGTAAGAAAGTGGGCTAGTTCTTGTTGCACTCATATTTTTACATCAATGGCATTCCAGTTTGACATGAAGGTAAAATACTTCAAATTCTTGTGAGTCTGATTATATGGGTAACCAAAGTGTTTCCGGGATATGCAAAAATTCATTTTGTAAAAGATGCTTCATGAATGGCTGGATAGAGCTCTTTACGCCCTTTCCTTTTCATGAATGAATAAAATTAATACAGTGAAAAGTAGATACAGGGTATTCAGAAGCTTTTTTTTTCGATATGATGTATCAGTTTATAATTCTGCCAAGCAGAGCCTATAAGAGTAAGCAAAGTGAATAGAAACAGAGAAAAATTATTAATACATGCAGTTCAAATTTTTTAAACAAAAATAATCAATATGTAAGATATATTATACATTGAAAACTATTTTTACGAAATCCGATTTCTTAGAATAGAATAATAATTGAAGCTATGTAAAGTAGAAATTTGTGAAATAAATTCAAAGTAGTTACATCCTATAGTTTAAATAAATAAATGCAATATGGAGCCTATTGTTGAATTAAAATAAACGTTAATACTTAATTTAAACTAATTAAGTTATAATTATAATGCCAAACAAAACTATTTGTCCCATTACACGATTCCATTCGGTCGGAAAATATGTCACAGGTTGGACCAAGGGAGGGTTACTTTGTGTCCACCGCGTATTTACGCTCTCATAACGTTGTATGAACAAAATTTTCCATATTTATCAAGATGTATTTATCTTTTTTAATCTATATTTGACAATATAACGAAGTTATAAACTTGTAATGGGTGAATGAGTACTTAAAATATTGAAAAAATAAAAAGGTGGACATTTTTTAGCCCTCCCTTGGTCCTCTAAGGGTTAATAAAGGAAGAGCAGCATAATCAAACATGTATATTAGACTAAAATATTACCTCAAGTAATTATTACACAACTCTGAAAAATCGGCTAATTTGCAATTTTTATACATTTTAAATGATTTTTCGCGATCGGATATAATTGTTTAAAGCCATAAATATGTATATATTACTAATAATCTACACTATTTGTAATCATTTTTAGCTATAGCGTTGAAAAAAAAGTTTATTTAATTTTTTGTACAACAAAAAAAAACATTTTTTTTTCATTTTTGTCATTTTTTCAGGTGCTTTGCGGGATCGGAAGATGACGTCCGATTTTAATAATTCTTTTTTTTTTTTCTTGTACTAACGTATCGCAACTTTCCCGCGCTATTAAGACACTGAATTTGCAACTTGACTTTTTTCGCACCACCCTACTGCGCAATTCCGTACCTCGTGTAAAACGGCCTTAAGGCTGAAGCCGGACACTTTTGATGCGCGCGTGACTCGATAAACAATGCGGCTCGCGCGGCTGAAAGCTATTATTTATTTCGGTGTATGTATAGCATATTGTAAGCACTAATGGAAGTCGCACTTAAATTTGTTACAATATTAATTAATTTATAAAATTGGTCGAAAAAATAAAAATGCGTCTTACTCAGCCATGCCGTAATATATATGCGATAATCCAGGAAAAACCAGTGGCGGGGGCAGAAGGCTGCTGTTGGACGCACCGCGATATACAGGGATAAAATATTACCATATTTAGTCTCCAGGAGGCCGGTGTGCAAAGAGAAATGAAGGGTAAAAAGATGAGGGAAAGTATTGATTAAAAAACATCAACTCCGGTACAATTATTTATTGTAACCAGGTTTATTCTGGCATATTTTAGGCAACATAAAGTTCAGGTAAAACTCTTTTAATTTATCCACCATTGCTGTGGCCCAAAACTGCTTTCCCTTTGAATTCTGTCAATTATAATCCCATGAGGAGACCACACAATAAAACCGCAATATTGTTTATCCCATATTTCCAGCTGTCCCTGTACTCGATAAAAATATCTGTTTCTCCTGCGTACCTTATATTTTCCTTCTTTCACTTCCATGAAGGTAGCTCTTTTATTGTTAACTCCTTCCTCAGGAGTAATATACCTACAATTATAGGGGCACTTGATTTCAACCAAGCTTTCATCATCAGATATTACCCCATCAGGACTAGCAGCCAAAAAAGGTAATTTGTCATCAACAAAGAGACCTGTGGGTAAAAATTTATATTTGATAGAAGACTCATATTCCCTGATGGCAGATTTTTCGTTAGCATTTCCCCAATCTGTAGCCTTGTTTCCTCTGAAGGAAGGAAACAAAATATCGTCTGGCACTTTCTCCCTAGATGTTGTGGGCCTTAAATTGCAAATACGGCCAAAGAAAGAGGCCGTCAACCTTTTCCACATTTCCGCCTGCCACGTCGCATTGAGCATTTTCTCTCGTGTTTCCCTCTCCAACTTTTCCCTTGAGGTTTTATCCATTTTTAGTGATGATAGGAAATTATTTATGGAATCTTGGCTGGCCAATGCGATGTCACTTTGTACATCAGGAACAAGCCCATAATGTTTGTCTGGTCCCTCAATTCGCAGACGTTTCTTTTTTGAAGTTTCAGAGAATTCCAGTCGTCGCTTTCTTATATACTCCCTATTCCTTTTGGAGGAAACAGAAATTTTTTGGGCATTCTCCTGGGCTCTTGCTCGTCAGTCCTTTATGAATTATGCCATGTACATCATCTTTCACATTGAAGGCTATCGATGCAATGGCACACTTACAATTAGTTTCATAGGCCCCCCTTAAACATATATTTAGCCTTTTCCCTCCTACGCACTTAGCTACATAAGGGTTGTAGGACTCCACAAGATTGTTGGTCAAGTTATATATCGAACTGGCGGAGTGATGAGATAATAGACTGTTGCCAGAGGTGATATCCTCCCATCGCAACTAATGAAATGAGGGACCAAGTTCTCCTCTCCTTGTTTGGGCACTTTGCAATAACATTTGTCACATTTATTACGGTCACCAAAATCATGATTCGGTCCTTGCTCTATGTCCTTCTGTAGGAGTTTAACCCTTTACGACCCGGCCATTTTCGCTCTGAAGGAGATTGCCCCACTCACAGCTACCCTCAATCTTTGCAAGTTATTGTTTATTGTTCTCCTGTACCCAACGGGCACTGCCCCTTTTGAATTTCTTGGCCGTCGTGCAATATCTTGCAGTCTACTGCTGTAATTTCTAAGTTGGTGGTTGACGCATTCTACTTTTTGCACTGGTAACTGCTGCCCATATGGCATTTCCCTAGACAGCCTTTGCATTATGCTACTATCACCATCACCTGTAATAAAGAGGATTTCATTACTTGAGAGCGATGTTGTTTGATCGTGAATGATTTCATGGTAAATATATTAAATATTCAAGTTTTAAAATTAACTTCCAACTAAAGTATTGAAAGAAAATGAATGCATATAGCTTCTAATGAACAAATATTTTATGCACATTAGCTACGTAAGAGTTGTATGACTCTACAGGATTGTTGGTGACATTATATATTAAACTAGGGGCGTACAAAATAGGAGACGGTGAACTACATTAAAATGCGTTTTTCAATTCTGTGAGTTTGCGTATTCAAAATTATGTTCCGAGTAATTCAACCTAACCGAATCAACAAATCCACCAAAGTCTTATTGCAATTACCTATCCGTTTTTTACAAATGATCCTCAACTCTGAGAAGGCAATCGTCTACGTCTGATTGCTCAGCTCGTCGATATTCATCCTGTTCCTTAGGGTCCATTTCTCCACCATGCCAATTGCTGCATCCAGGCTGAGGTGATGATGGCCTAAGGGGAAAAAACTAATTTTGAGAAAACGAATTTGCTGACGGTGATGTAATTTACACGTTAATTATAATTAGCAATTAGCGCTCCATTGAATATTTCTGAACTATTATCAACTAAATCGTAGGTATAAGATTTAATGTAATTATTTTGCAGCAATATTTACCTTTCCATTACACCTGTCCCGGAACCCAATGGTGATGATTCTTCGGAATGAACGCTTCCGGTTTCAACTGCTACAAAATAAATGTGTAATAAGGCTTCAGGCAAAGGAGGGAATTTTTATTCTCGTTATTTTTCTTGAAGCTTAAATAATTGGTACAATATTAATACAAGAGAGTTATTTTTTAAACGCAAAATGAATTGAATTTCATTGTGAAATTACCTGCTTCCTTAGGTTTTGGAGGGTGATATTTCCTCTTCTTCGGCTGATAACACTTACGATATCTCCACTTCAGGTAAGGAGTTGGTTTTTCCATAATCTGCTGTCCACAATCAATCTCGACACTGACCCGTCGAAAAACACATGTGTATCTAGCTCTCGCAGCACGCTTGAACTCTCCAGCCTCCCGAAACAAAATATTTTTTTTCTCCGAATATGACGCCCGACGTAGTGGAGCAGTGTGAGGGGAAGGAAGGCAAGGGATTGGTAGTGGGGGAGAGAGAGGGGAAGGAGAGAGACCGCCAAAGAGAGGGGAAGTGGAGGTGGGGGGATCCTTCTCTGGAAGACGACAGCGCCAGGTCCCCGCCAGCGCTGTGATAGACGTCGAGCCGTAGAAAGGCCAAAACATCTATCACGCTCAAGAACATGACGCGAATCTGGTTGCATGCACGATCTACCGGTATATATATTTGAAATTATGAAAGACGCAGCCTTGACTCAAATGTTTGATTATCTCTGAGTCTCAATTTGGAGCGGAGTAATTCTCACGAGAAAAAGGCGATTTTTTTGGGAAGTTTACAATTTTTTTCTCCCAATTGGTTTTTACGTGTGCAACTGTGAAGACATACAAACCAAGGCTACATATATCCTATGTTTTTTAATGGAAACAGTTCCTCGTTACATGCAAAAATAGCCCCCTAGCGACTTAAATGGTAGCTTGCTGCAACGGCACTTTTCTGGCGTGGTATCCAGTCCCCTTAAGACCCCGACCTTGAAGTGATAAGGACATAAAGAACAGAAGAACATATGCAATGTGAAAATAACCCTGTAACAACGCTCGTAGGATTTTTGAGCACTGTAGGTATTTTTTAGACTAGAGGGTAGGTCATCTAGCGGGACTATCAATGATTTAATTAAACGTAGCCTCCGAGGAAATCCGCAATGCGACAGATACAAGAAAGTAAGCTTAGAATCGGTCATGACGGAAAATAGCGTTATTATTCCCAAAACGCGTGCTCCAGAGAAAGAAAACATGTCAAACATTATTAATACTGCCAATAAAATTCAATCGCTGAGTATACAAAAGCTTGGAAAAGAACCGACCGAAACTCTAACTACAAAATATGACATTAACCTTGTTGTAGATAATTGCCGTAGCGTAAAAAACAAGCGCGCCGACATCGAGCATATTTTTCAGAACGCAGACGTGGTCATGGGAACAGAGAGTTGGCTTACGGAAGATAGAAGCGATAGCGAAGTTTTTTCCTCCTCATTATAAAATTTACAGATGCGATCGACGCAATAGAACAGGTGGCGGAGTTTTTATAGCAGTTGAATCACATTTACACAATGCCGCCCACGAAATAATTGACAACGAAATAGAAAGCGTACGGTGTACAATTAAACAACGAAACAAAAGGAGTATTCATGTTTGCTCCTTTTATAGACCGCCGAACTCCGAAGTCGATAATATGTACCTTCTAGAAAATCAAATATCCGAATTTACTCAGAGAGACAGTAAAAGTGTAATAGTAATCGGGGGGGATTTTAATCTTCCATCCATAAACTGGGATACTTATACTGTAAAACCGAATTCAAGGAATAGAGAAATCAGCGAAGTATTACTCAGCATGCTTGCAAATCAATCTCTTGGCCAAGTAGTTGACAAGCCTACGAGAGGAAATAAGATATTAGACCTTATAGCAGTAAGCGATCCTAAGTTGATAAAAGAAATCGATATTATTGACGGTATAAGCGATCACAGAGTAATTTTTGCAACGTTAAAAATTGATGTAGTGTCAGCCGTAAAACCGAAACGCAATATTTATTTATTTGATAAATGCAACTTCATAAAATTTGGCGAGATGCTTAATGACTCCTACAAAAAATTCGTAGTGACATCAAAGGACCAAAGCACAGACGTAACATGGAAAAACTTCTTAGAAATTCTGCGCCAAGGGATAAACGAACATGTTCCGCAAAAACTGAAATGTGATAATAAGGAACCTCGCTGGTACAACAACGACGTCAGAAGGAAACTTAGGAAACAGAGAAAACTGTACAACTTGTACAGAAAGTCCATTACGACACGTAATAAATTGAAGGAACTTGAAGCTAAAGAAAGTTACGCTGCACAACGCTCAATAACCAAGAAAACAATGCGCACTGCAATGTGAAAGTTTAAGAAAAGAGTACTTGGAGAATTACTTGAAGAGAATCCGAAATTATTTTGGTCGTACGCGAGAGAGCTTCAGGGAAAACATTCAACCGTAGATTCGTTATTTGATAAAGATGGTAAACTTGTCACCGAAAACATTGACAAAGCTAACTCTTTAAATTCCCACTTAGAAAGTGTATACACTACTGACGATTCTCAATTCAATTTAGACATCCCACATACTGACGAAACGATGGAAGAAATATCTATACAACGTGATGGGATAACTAAACAACTACAATCCATTAAGAATAGTAAATCTCCGGGTCCGGAGAGAATACACGCGCGTGTCCTCAAGGAGTTAGCTCCAAAAATCGCACCTTACTTAGAGATCATATTCAATAAGTCACTCTCCGAAGGGAAGTTACCGCTAGACTGGAAAATTGCAAGCGTTACGCCCATATTCAAATAGACAAACAGACATGACCCAGGCAACTACCGTCCGATTTCAATAACATCGATTATTGGCAAGATAGTTGAGCATATCATCGTTAGCAATATCATGACTTTCTTGGACAGACGTAACTTCCTCCATGACTGTCAGCACAGATTCCGAAAAGGTAGATCATGCGAAACTCAGCTCGCGCTCTTTCTTCACGACGTTATAAAATCTGGTGAATCGAAAAGACAAGTTGACGCACTATTTCTAGATTTTAAGTAAGCTTTCGACACTGTACCTCACAACAAACTTTTTTACAAATTACACTCATAGGGATTAAACGAGACAGTTGTAAACTGGATACGCGACTTTCTCAGAGATCGTAAACAAAAGGTAGTTCTTGACGGAATTAGCTCTGAGGTTGTAAAAGTTACATCAGGTGTTCCACAAGGAAGCGTAATCGGCCCCCTGTTGTTCATTATATACATTTATGATCTCTGCTCCCGCATTAGCAGTAAAATACGTTCATTTGCTGACGACGCTGTCATCTATCGCGAGATTTGTGATCACTCTGACTATGAAATTCTATCATCTGACCTGAACAACGTTCATTTGTGGAGCCAAGAGTGGGGACTCAAACTTAATCTGAGCAAATGCATGGCGTTACATTTCTTGCGAAATTCGTCCAACTCAAACCATGTTTATGCAGTGGATGGTATTAACATAAAGGAAACAGACGAAGTGAAGTTCTTGGGAGTTACGATAACCTCGAACCTCACGTGGGGTACACATATAAAGCATATTTGCGGCATAGCCCTGAAGAAATTAGGATTCGTCAAGCGTATTGTGGGAAGATTTTCGGATGAGAATGTGAATGAAAGGTGCTATTTCGCTCTCGTCCGACCGCACCTTGAATATGCAGCGAGCATTTGGGATCCCGTGCAGAAAAACTTAATCCGCGAACTGAATAAAATACAAAGGAAGGCTGCGCGTTTCGTCAAAAACTGCTACGGACGTACAGACAGCGTTACCCAGATGTTAAGCGAATTAAGCTGGGAGCCATTGAAGACTCGGAGGCTGCGCGCTAGGCTTAGATTGCTTGAACAATTGAGAATGGATATCTTTGAGACCGACACAGAGAACATAATATTAGAGCCACACCATATTTCCAGGTACGATAGAAGCGATAAATTAAGAGAGGTGTTTTGCCGAAAGGATAGATATAGGAATTCGTTTTTCCCCCGAACCATAAAGGACTTTAATAAACGCTAGCACCAACCTCGTTAGAGTACTTCATTTATTTATTTTTTTAGCTGGAAACGGCTGGTGTCCTAACACCCCCTGCCACACGCCTTCTAGGCGGCTTGCGGGGTATCATATAGATGTAGATAATTAAAGGTTAACAAACAGGGGCCTCCAGAATATATTACTTTGCCCCACGAATACTACATCCCTCGACTATTTAACACTTAATCTAAAGAGAGTTATAATGAAGATAATGCTATTTAGATTATTGAATCTTTCCATTAGGTACTGATTTGAATACGTACCACTGATATGGAACGGAAACCGACTACTGCTCCCAAGTATCAATAGTCAATAAAAATACGCGTTCATTAGCACGAGTAGAAATGCCGCATCAACTACACAACCGCACTGAGTCACTTGATTTCGTCACATACCACATTTAAAAATATGAAAATGCGGAAATTTAGATAAAAAGTACGTCATAAAATTACTCGTTCCGTAGATAATTTGTCAGACTGTATGCGCACACTGCAGAGTACGAGTCCTGTCGTCATTATTTAATTCCAAGATAAATTTATGAAAAATACAAAGGTAATATCTATACGCAAAAAAGATACATGGTTAAATTTTTAAAGAATTCAATGTGCACAATCTTAAAATTAGAAATACTTTATCTAAACTTGTGATGGTGATGAAATGGCTACATGATGAATTTACCTGAATTTAGAAGTTAAACCCTGGAGTATTCGCGCCCCTAGGCGCAACGGGCGATCGGGAACTGTCTGGCGGGAGGGAAGCCTCCGTGAGCAGGAGTCTTCTATCTTACGGAGGATTCACACGCAGGGGTTACATAGATATGGTTTATGCCGTTCTTGACGTCTTCGAGAGCTTGAATTTCACCAAACACAAAGAGGTGTCACAGGAATAAGGCTGAGTCACAAAGCGGCCACGCTTAGGTTCAAAGAGGCGAGGGACAGTCACAACAAGATAAGGCCGACATCAAGTACCTTATTAATCCGTCGCCGACATCAAACAAACCTGACAGCAAAAACTGCCCGTGTTTACCCCAACGATATCGAAATGGCACGAAAGATCTATTTTTTCCTATCTCACTTCCACGAAGAAAAATGTCTAATAGGAAGTTCACACACCACTAGTTTCCTATCTCTTCCCCGTCGTTTAGACTGCAATCTTCCACCAGTGGGTCCAGGAGGAAAATCACAGTTAATGACAGCACGAGAACACCACTCCGATACTCCGTCCGCTCAGGCTAGTGGGGGGTCATAGTCCATGAATCACACAACAACACTCGAAACACATCGTGGTGGTGCTCTTCTCCCAATCGGCACAGTAGCCGGTAACACTTCCGTGCCCGACACGGGGACCGAACGAAAAAAAAAGAACCACGCCGCGAAAACAAAAACATCAACAACACCACGGCACCTGACGAACAAGCAAGTCCGCGGACGTCGCTTGCTCTTACTCGCGGCCGCCGGCACAGACTGAGGCACTATCTCCCCTTCCCTGATCCCTCCGCAGTCATAGCCACCTCCTCCGAGAATCTCTTCCTCCGCCCTCCCCTCCCGCGCTTATCCGCCCCCCTCCACCGCCCTTCCCCTCCGAGTGCTCCGCCTACCTCCCTATACCCCTCCCGGCCACCTGCGTAACCACGCGGCGAAAAACCCACCCCTCCCCGTCCTTTGCCCCCCCTCACGTGCTTCCCCGTCCCCTCAACCAGCCAACTCGTTCCCGCCCCCCGCGCTACCCACCCTATACCACCTCACTACCACCCGTGAGGAGGAAGGCACCCTCATCCCCGGCGAAAAAATTCGCGATTCCAGCCCGGAAGACGCCAACTACCGGCGAAAAATGTAAGCAGCGCGGTGGTGATGGCGGTCATGAACATGCATGTTCATGATAGCGGTGAGAGTGGACTCTTTACGTGTAATTCATATGCCGAATATAGGCTGCGTAGTGCCTTATAGTAATCCCTGATGCGTGTTGGATTCTTTCCTGACAATCAACCCTCTTTAATAGATCTTTCGCTTATCTTGCATTTCTGTGATACCTCCAAAACTGTATATTCTATGTAACTCTTAACTACAACGTAGGTAACTGAATTTTCTGTTCTCACAGCTCAGCCTCTCACGTCTTCGAACTTCGCTTGCAGTCATTTCCATTATTTCTTCTCGGAAATTAACTGCAATAACCTCTTAATAAGTCTCAAGTATTTATAGTTTAATTCCTTTCATTCCACCTTCTTTATTTTACTGTCGCCGTACATTTCATACGTATCCTATATTTCTTTCAAGAGGAAAATGATCGGCAAGGTGTTGTCTCTCGGCGTCATGGACGCGTTTTTTGGTGGAAATTCTTCTTCAAGAAATATTATTTAGGGAGAATGTGTCCTCAAAGCTAGGCGTAGGTATAGTTCCTGTTGGCGCTAAGGTGAAGAGAGAGGATCGCGATCCAAAACACGTTCATTGTATTTTGATATCCTAATTGGAGACATGGTGCAGTGAGCCGTCGCAAACTCAGTGTTAACTTCACCTCATAAAATCAAAGATTCCTTATAGTTTTCAGCACTTAATCAAGCAGGATCATTAAATTATCTACATTAAGGTTACTATCTCCATCAGGAGTATGATACATACAGATGACAACATTTAAATAAATAAACTTAACAATCGAAATATCAAAAAGATTGTGCATGGGAATCACATTTTTACGGCTAATTGATTAAAAAAAAACACCATTTCTAACTGATGCAAACTTTCTTCCATTTTAATCCCAGTTCTGCAGAAGTAGCTTCCCACAGAATAACCAAGTGATATTACTATAGTATATTACTATCAACTATAGTTGACTCTCCTTTAGGGCATTCATATTATATTCTTTGGAGCTCCTCAGAGTATATTATATTTGAAGTAGAAATCATTTATATAAGTACTTAGTTGAAATATTTTCCATTTGTTACTCTCCCTACTATGTGAGCAAAATAATAAACCACCACCTTTGATGATAATAATGTATCTTATTGTAACCATACGTCATGTACCATTTGGTTCACTATGCTTCTTATATATGCTCCTATTGCCTAGAAGAAGCTTCTCAGTATCAATAGGTACTCATATAGCTCTGCTGGTTGTTCTGTAGATATGGTGACTGAATTAGCCAATGCAATCATTTCTCCCAATTGCACCTTCTCCTTCATCACTCCCTCCACTTATAGCTTATTTTACCTCTCCACCTAGAGATTTTTTGGTTTTTCTCCAGTAATTAATAAATGAACATCCAGTTGGCATGCTTAAGAACAGACCCGACCTAATGGTATCATGCAGTTCCTGTACTTGTGAGTAACCATTCCAGCCCGCTAAATTATTTCTTACTTCCTACTCACTGACCCCTTTCCCTTAAAAAAATACTCAAAATAGACTCAACCTAAACGATTTTACTCTCATATGTTGACTAAGCAATTTTGACTTGATGCTTCCTATCATTGGTGGTGAATACAAGTTTCAAGTGGGGATGGCAATAAAATATTTATAGAGAGTTTACTGTTAGAGAGGGTTCTGAGAAGCACAGAATTTTTCTGATTATTGGTGGGCAATCCTTATCCCTAATTCCTACAACTGCTTCACAGAGGAAAAGCCCTCTTTTAAAATGATGTTCTGAAATTGGTAAATTAGAATGCAACAAACTCCAACTGTACTGATAATACATTCCTAATTATAAAACTTAATGGCACCCCTAAAAAGCCTATTTGGACCCATTTGGACATTGAGTATTTTAGAAATTAATTATGTACAATAACAACTACCCATGCACTGGAGAGGATAACCATCTCAGGCAGTTCTTGAACCCATGACCTTCAGCTTGCAAAGCGAGGCTTTTGCCCCACCACAACAAGGCCAGCATTATTGAGTTTAATTTACAAATACCCCTCGATGACTATCACTTGGTGTGACTGGACTCTTATAAAGTGATGGTGGAGTGGATATATTAACTAAAGTTAAGGTGCAACATGTAGACAATAAACTAGATTGACTCAGGATCAACTGTGTGAACACAACTTATTCTAACATTAAAAGAATACAAAAGAGTTTTTCTTTTCATCTACGATACGGTTGCAATTGCTAATTTGGACTAAATTCTTCTCCATACTGCAACACTTTGTTTACAAGTACTTACCTTAACACCTACTATTTTACCACTCCACTCCAATGTACTTTTCATCATCACAGCCCACTAACTACTTTCTGTCAATGTCCTCTACTCCTTACCCCATTATTCATCAAAATATGCTAAGAACAAGTAACTATGTAAAATAGATTCCATGAGCTAAGGTACCAGCAATACCACAGAAAGTTAGGATGGCCTTAAGAAAAATTGAAGAAAATTTTATGCTGATTCTATTTTTTATTATACTTATTTATCATTATACTATACTTTTTGGACATTTTGAAAACACGATACAAGGAAGAGGTAGGTAGAGAGTACCAAGGTTATGAAGTTTATATGAGTGTTGACTATTACTTGCTATGGGTTTTCCACTCAGATCAGGGATGTAAACTTGGGAGGAAAGAAAAACATTTGTGGTACACTACATAGAGAAGTGGCAGGTGGATAACATAAAGGACTTTGAAGTCAATATAAACTAGGTTCAGTTAGCAAGCTGGTTCATAAATACAAAGCCATTGAAGTCAACAACAGTGAGGACATTACAATCACAGTTCAGTCATGGGCCTAATCATCAAACAAGTGATGTGTTAGGAGGAACAATGATAAAATGTTTATGAAGCAAGGTTCAGTTGGCATGCAGGTTCATAAATACAAAGCCATTGAAGTCAAAAACTGTGAGGGAATTAAAATCATAGTTCAATCATGGGCATAATCATCAAACAAGTGATTTCTTAGGAGGAGCAATGATAAAATGTTTATGAAGTGAGGTTCAGTTGGCATGCAGGTTCATAAATACAAGGCCATTGAAGTCAACAACTGTGAGGGAATTAAAAGCATAGTTCAATCATGGGCATAGTCATCAAACAAGTGATTTCTCAGGAGGAGCAATGATAAAATGTTTATGAAGTAAGGTTCAGTTGTTATGCAGGTTCATAAATACAAATCAATTGAAGTCAACAACAGCGAGGAAATTAAAATCATAGTTCAATCATGGGCCTAATCATCAAACAAGAGATTTCTTAGGAGGAGCAATGACAAAATGTTTATGAAGTAAGGTTCAGTTGTTATGCAGGTTCATAAATACAAGGCCATTGAAGTCAACAACAGAGAGGACATTAATATCAAGTTCAATCATGGGCCTAGTCGTCACTCTAGTGATTTCTTAGGATGAGAAATGAAAAATGTTTATGAAATAAGGTTCAGATAGAAAGCAGGTTCATAAAAACGAAGCCATTTAAGTCAACAAAAGTGAGGACATTTAAATCACAGTTCAATCATGGGCCCAATCGTAACACAAGTGATTTGTTAGAGAGAGCAATGATAAAATGTTTATGAAGTAATGTTTAGTTAGCATGCAGTTTCATAATTACAAAGCCATTGTAGTAAAAATAAGTGAGGACATTAATAGCACAGTTAAACTATGGGTATAATAAGAGGAAGATTTATGGAGAAACCTGTTTCAGAAAAGAAATCTGAAGGGAATGTATAAGAACGGAGTTCCTATTTCAGGGTTCGATAAGAGCACCGAATAACATTAAGAAACGCTTAATTTCTCCTCATCGTCGTTTTCCTCGGTGGGACCATCGCCTTGTTAGTGTTTTCCATGACGCTTTACAAGTTGAAAATTACGATAAAGCTCTAAAATGATGTTAATAATGAACCAGCGGAATAGATAAATGTGCACCAATGTAATGGAGAGCGGTTCAAAAAACGATATATATTGAATGAAAAAGAGCACTACATACGGAAAATCCTCTGTACTGTGACGTGCAAATACGATACTTAATAAATCGATAGATATTAAGGATAAATATAGCAGGAGATGGAGCAAAATAGCCATATAAAGCTCGTTGCGATCTAATCTAGCAACATAATTTATCACCAGTGTGTCCGCCATCTTGGAAAATTACGTCACCGACGCTAGCGCCGCTAGTGGTGATTTGAGTCGCCAATACCGGTATGCCGGTACTTTCAGAATTGATAAAATATGTAAATAAGTTGAGATTTAACGTTTGATTTACCCTAAATGTCCGGTATTTCGGCAAATTAGCGTAACATACATGAAGAATGCACCGAAAAAATCATTAATTGGATTTTTTACGAAAATTTGTCGGAAAAATACATGGAGGCTAGATCTCTAATAAAGAGAAGGGTGATAGCGATGAAGTTTTTAATGGTGATGATTTTGGTGCATACCATTAAATTTGGTGTTTTCCTTGCGTGCATGAGGTGTGACGTTCTCTCGGGAACTCTATCAGATGACTTGTTTTCCTAGAGCCACCGGTTTTTTTCGGACTCGAGACCAACATTAGAAACGTCTTCTGCCGAAAACTTATGTTGAAAAGTCTTCTTATTCACAGAGCTTACGTTTGCAGCCCGAGATTACCTAGAAAAAGCTCCTCTAGTATTAAGATATTTAATTTTATGACTTTACACTACAAGAATCGGTGTTAGTTATGGCTAAAATACTGCGATCGAATAAAATTTGACGTGTAGGTCGCTGTTCCATTTTTGTCAAGGAAGAAATACATGAGTGGACTTCCATAACTTTGACTTTTCTTGCCTTATTTGAGTAAATAAATATCGTCTATATCAATAATTATAACATTTGTGTCGAACTCAGTTTTTGTAGAAGTACCGTTAAATCATAAGAAAACAAGAAATAAACTAAGGAAGAAGTGTTAATAATTAAGAGGCAAAATTAATTTGGCCTTCTTTTGGTGGTTCACTTGACTGGTTGTATGTACAAAAACGAGAAACGGATGAACATTGCTAATATATTAAAAAAGTTGATAACCAGTGTAAACAAGCTTAAGCTTGATAGAAATGCCTATATCGTTAGAACATCGCTATTCTTCAGTCTCTTCCTACGTTGACCAATTGTATTATTGCTTACATTATCTGTTGAAATTAAAATAAATAGATGGTATTATTTTTAGTGCGCTTAAATACAAGCTTGATATATTATCCACACTCAATTGTTTAAGTAGCTGGGTAGGTAGTTGATTGGTAACACACAAGTTTGCAGCGCCGTCGAAGTACCGCTATTTCTAGTACCGGTACTCCGGTGGTACTGCTAAAAAAATACTGGCCAGTACTACCGAAATAGAAAAAAATAGTACTCGGTACTACCAAATACCGCTATTTTTTGCCCATGCCTATTGTTGAAGTCGTTTGCTTTTACCATAAGTCTTCTTGAGAGGGCGTTATCTACCCCTCCCACGATAGGAAAGTGAAGGGCGTGGCACTTTACCCCGTCCGCCACATTCCTATTTAGCAGAAACACATGGTTCCCTAGGGGAAATCCATAAAAGGAAACTCAATATTTTCCCTACTGACAGCCGGAAAAAGCCCTTCACACCAATGAGCGAAGATTATTTGTTGAATATGAAACCGGAAAAATGTATATTTTGGATTAAATATACGATTCAACCACGGTGCGGCAAATTTAAAATATGACGAACGACAAGTCACTAGCGACAATTGCAACTAATTATCGGCTGTAGGCTGAAAAATAACTAATGAGTTCATGTGAAACACAAAGTATATAAAATTTGATATTCACAGCAGAATTTGTTAAACCAAATTCAATTATGAAAGTAAATAAAAAAGAATAAATGGACTAAAGAAGAATTAAAGGATACTGAGTGCTACGATAATAATTACGTTTAATTGCTATTGCGTTCATCACATGATTTTATTTAGCTAAATATCCGTCAAAAATATACATGATCGTGATTCAAGGAAATATGGTTTAGCCAGACATAATAACAACGATTACATCGGGAACCATGCCTACCATTACTTATCAATGCTCTACAAAAAGAAGTATTGACGAGAAAATGTTAGCACACCGAAGTCAAGCTTCGATTCTTATCACCAGACATTTTTACGGATATGTAACTTCACTATCTAAAAGTTACATAGTGTAAATCATTTCCGAAACTACTGCTAATAACCTCATGGCCATTAAATCGAAAGGGCTTCCTCATCAAAGGAAAAATTTGAGCACCAAACCAAATCCACATATACCTTGCCAACCACCTTTAGAGTGTATCGCAGGCGGATCTAGGGGGGCACGTGACCCTCTCGCAAACTTAAAAAATATGCAAAATTTTTAATACGGTCCTAAAAATCCTGGAACCGCCACTGAGGAGTATGGCATGGGGTGATGAATCACCAACATGCACCTACGAATTGTCATCAACATGTCCTAGAGTTTGGAGATGACCGAACGCCACGCCTGTATTTTAGTGTGGGGATATTAAAATCCTAGTAAGTACTGGCCTACATTATTAATAAATTAATAATTTAAGCCATGTATTAATTTACTGCATTTTAGATTGGAATTGGCCTTACTTTTCGGTTTATCATTGTTAATAGCAAATTGAATGCTACTGATTAACCCCTAAAATTCAATTTATCCAATCCATCAATCAGTTCTTTTATGTAATCTCTCTCTGCTTTCGCAACTTCTCTAGTCTCTTTTAGCCACTGAAGGCGAATAGGTCGGCAAAATCTCATAGAAGATGGCCGAGGATTCGCCCATAATATCTCACCTGGAATATTAAAAGTAGGTACTAAAAATTCCTGTAATGATTCCAATTAGATAAATTACAGATAAAATAGACACGTGAATCTCATTCCTGTATTGTCATCTAGTAACCTAAGTGGCACCAGGGAGCTCATAAATAAATACTCATCTGATGAGTCAGATAGTTCCCACAATTGCTTATATTGGGCATGGCCCGAACTGCCATCAAATCCATATTTGCACACTAGTGTGCAATCTACTTCATCATATGAGGTTTCAGCAGTTGAAACGTATGACAGAATTCGCGAAGCTGTGTGATTTAAGAGAGTTTGAAGACTCACTTCGCACATGTTTTCAGTTACCCTGATTCCTTCGGAGTATGCCATACTTTTCGCGTTTAGGACTCTATCGTAGCTTGGATAAAGCTTGTGTCTATACTTTTGAGCCGAGCGTCTCAGTGTATTGTACTGACTCTTCGTTAGCTCAGTTGTAATAACGAGAGACACAGCTTCTTCAGGGGTCATTTCCCTCTGGAGATTATCCCTTTTTCTCCATTTAGACAAAACTCTTCTCGCCCTACTAGGAGTGGTTGTCGTTACCTCGGAATGTAGTTCGGCGGCCGCAATATCTCCTTCCTCCCTTAAACTAAGAGAGGTTGCCAATGCGAGCTCCGCAGCAGAGGAAGACATTTTAATATTTTGGACCTTACGTCTTTTTGATCTCTCCGAGGAAACACTAAAATCTATTTCCGGCCTTCCCAGTGAACTTAGGAAGTAATTATTTAAAAGTAAATAACCCAAGAATAAAAATATTATGTCGTTCAATGAAAAAGGAAGGTTTTCACCGGATGGCACTTACTAGTCTCAGCAGAAGTGCTAGTCAAATACTGACGCACGGTGTCAGGAAAGTTCATCGACTCCATGAGCCATGCGTTATTTCGCTTTAAAAATGTATTTTTATTCCGAGAACTTCTATTCCACCTTTGCAAGTAGGGCAACAAAGAGCTTATTCTGACAAATTCACGAAGACTTCTAATAGCGTCATCAAATTGACCTAAATCAAATCTTCGCACAAGAAAATCCACCAAATATTCCATTTTTTCAGTAGGTGATTTGAACTTTATGCCCATCAATGTATTATGGAGATCAAGCCGCGAGATAAAATTGGAAGACATATCCAATCAGGACTGAAAAACTTGTCTAAGGTCTGAAAATTAATGTAATAGAATGAATCTACCCATTCCACAAATTGTTCAACAACGATAGGCTACATAACGCCAGAAAGTAGGGGCGAAAAATCGGTATTGAAGAAAGTTTGTAAAAAATAGTTCAAGGGACGTAAGAAAACTGGGACGAAAAAGCACGAATGACTAACACCAGGTAAAAACACATGGACAGATATCTTACCTCGAATAAGGTGTGGATTGCTGAGGAAAAAAACACTGATGTAAACCTTCGAAAAAAAACTCGGTAAGGATTCCTATCACTCACACTCAATATCGCGAGTAAAAAAATATTTTATCAGAACAGATTTCTCCCAATTCACTTCACCACATCACTTCACCACAAATGCCAAGATAGAACTACTGCTCAACATGCATTTTCTATAGGATAGGGATGGTCCACCCAGGGAAAACCCATTATAACTGTTAAAGGGTGCGCGGTGTCATAAAAACTCCCTCAGGGACCGAGTCGCATGGTGCTATGAAGGCGGAGGGATTTGGCGGCTTGCAGTTTGAAAATGCAAAGAGAGTGGAAAGGGAAAACAGCCAACCCCACACCCTTCCACAAAAGAGTGTATGAGGAACAAAACACCCTCATGTGCACTCAGGAATTGAAGGAGTTCATAATTACTCGGAAAATTCCGTGGAGTAACCGAAGAAAGGCATATTCATCACAGTTAGGCATCACAGTCTACAAACACATGCGCTGGATATAGTATCCCTCTATGATAATAAATATATGACATTTGGTTATCATTGACAGCATGGATGTCTTGAGTAAGGCGAATACAGGACATTAAGGTCCTCAGAAATTCGTCGGTGCGGGGAGTCGGAGTTTCGAGGTCGCGCAGAGCCGAGCCGGGCCGCGAAACGCGATCGAAAATTGGAATTTTTTCTCAGGGTCGCAAACTTTTTCCACAGATTTTTGCAGAATACTTTATAATTATTTTTACTTAATACCCTGACAAAAAATCATGATATACATTTTTCTAAAACCAGAGATAATGACTCCTTTATGTTAACTTTTGCCTAACAAAATGTCCGCCATTTTATGACCTAATGACCAATACTGCTTTCAAAGTATCTTCGATATAGAACCTTAGGGAATCCAAAAAAGTGTTTTTTGCTTGAAAAAGGCAAATTTGAGGAATTTAGGTGCAAACAACTTCAACCATCACACGCAATCGATATTACCGGGGTCCGCCGCGTGGAGCCGGACCGCGACGCGCGGTCGAAAATTCGAATTTTCTCTCAGGGCCGCAAACTTTTTCCCAAACCTTTTGCAGACAAACGTTTAAATATGTTTTGTTAGTATTATTGCGAAATATCTCGACATACATATTTCTTATAAAAAAGATAATGACTGCTTTAAGTGAAATTTTGCTTGAAAAAAGCTTCCGCCATTTTGATACATTACAGCACACAAATATCAACAAAAATGTCTGAAACTTATGCAAAGTACTGGCAAGAAACTATAATGACAGATGAACATGTTTAAAATTTCATGAAAATCCATCCACTGCTCTACCATCTGCGTAACTTTTTACATTTTCGAAGAAAAATGATAAATGGCAAGTTTTTCGAAATTTCGTCATGTTTAAGCCTCCGTAACTCCATAACGGCTGAGACTTAATAAAAATGACTTTCTATTTCAAAATCAGCAACTATTTCCCCGTATTCGCGCCAAATTTCAATTGTCTACCTCAAAAAAAGCCATTTCGGACTTTTGTCCGGCGTTTTTCGATTTCCGACCACTGTGCGGCGCTTCCTTCCTTGTCCTTCCTGTCCTTCCCCTCCTGTGGGCAGAGGAAAAAAGCTAGCGCTTAGAATCCCTGCCTTAGGAGTGTAACCCGCGAGCCCGTCCTTGGTGTCTCGTTCCCACAGTATCTCTAGTACATCTAAGGATTTGATCGCTGGATCATTATACCTCATAGAACGGTCCTTCAAGGTCGTTAGAACATTAATGCTTATGCTTGGTTTCGCTATTAAGTGGGCCTTCTTCGCTTCTATAGCGTTGAAGTGTTTTCCCCGTCCCGTCCCTTCCGCACCTTTCCCTTCCCAGAGGCGTCGTCGGGCTCCTATCGCGGTGGCGCTTCTTTCCTTTTTCCTTACTCTCCAGCCCCTGCCCGGGTGATCGGGCGTAAAAGCCACTGGCTTGGTTCCTGGCCCTAAAATGGCCTGTCATCTGGCAGACGGAGGGATAACCAGGATTCGAATTCGATCTCCCGATCAGTATCAGCCAATCAAACCACCAAGCCATCCTCTCAAAGCGTTGGTACTTTTGGATGTCTTTCAGAAGCAGCAGAAGCCTGTCAGTTCCGAATTCAAATCCTGGTTAAGCTATATCTTTTTCAAGACGAACTTCATCCGTCGGTGAATTTAACTTTGCATCCGTGCGCGTGACTGCGTGCAAAGTCACTTCTTCCGTACAGGGGTTTGGAATTATTCGTTGCAGAATTGCGACAGAGTAAGGTTTATTTTGTCGGCAGTGGCTTGGTGAGCCCTGTTTCCGTCACAAGTGCTCTAGTGTAGAGTCGTGACGTCAACACCTTGATCGGTACTATTACTCATCCTGAAGTCCGCTGTCGAGAAGATGGCTTAAGCCAAATATTTTTTCATGGTGAAGTTCATCCTTGGTGAGTGTGTTCAGTTTTATACATCACCATATTAACGCTACAAAAGCCATCAAGAATTGTTCTTAAAATATCACTTATCTACCATTTTTCACCTTAAGGAACGTTTCGAACACACGGAATACGTGATAATAAACTTCAATAAACTTGCACTAACGCGAAATCTAAACAAAAAGACATGGAGGACTGCAAATTTAGTCTTGTTCACTTGTATTTTCCATTACGCTCCGCTTCACATGGTTTTCATTTCGTTCAGCAATATCTGGTTCGCTTCTCTAAAGCTTTCCTCCTTAAAAGAAGTATTTAATGCTACCGCCTGCACTTCAAAATTTTACAGCTAAATATCTATACGGTCAAATGAGAATATAATTGGCATATTTAAACAATGTTAGGTCCACTCATCTGAAGTAATATGACTGTATCAACGAATCATTTTTTCATTAATTAGGGAGGTAGATAAATAATCTCGATTTCTTCGACTACTAGCAACTGCTCAAACATTCATTGAAATAAATTTGATTTCCATAGCCCTTTTCACACAATATATTCACCCTTCGAAAAAAAATGTTTGAATAACGATGTAATCGATAAAAATTTATTCACAAGAGACAGAATTGACAAATAAGGTGTTTCCTCCTGATAACATAGATTCCTACAAGTTGTGAACGCCGGAGTAGGACAATTTGACAAATGTGAAACATGTAGATTGACTAAAATATACCTACGTAGCTCGGTGATCCTGGGTTTGAAGTAATAACGTGAAGTATAGATATATTTCTTCATTAAATAGGTATTTCAAAAAACATTCGCCTTTGAATCCCAACATATTATTAAAATGGAAATGCATGACAAGATACCAGGGGCTGGTGAGCAAAAATATTCCATTCAGAAAATTCCTACTGTTAGATATTTTAAAATAAGAGCATAATGGTATGCACTAACGGTAAGCCATGAAAGCTAGAAACTGTCTGATATGAATTCTATATTCATGATGAAGTTAATGCATCAGATATTTGGACATTTTAAAATTAACTTATCTGACTCGAAATCATCAATTTTCCCCTTAACTTTCTGAATATACACATTTTATATAATACTTAGTTAAGTAACAGGTTTTGGTCGGGAGGTAAATGAAAGTAAAATATTTTTTAAGCAAACAATTCCAATTAGCTGAATTTTTCCCGTGTTATTCAGTACAAACAAACGCGTAGGAGAAGTCTTAATTGGCGTATCCTTTATACGTCGGTATACATTTTTCAAAGGGGATGAAGTCTCCATTTACAACGTCCAGTCAAGTTGCTAATGTAAGGACCGAGAGCTTTTAAAAGGATAAAAGGAATAAAAAAATACTATTTCCCCAAATAGACTGCCTTCTTCATTATTCATTACACGTGGGTCAACCCAAAAGGGCATGGTAAGATACCTCAAGGAAATAGAGGCAAAAAAAGAAACAGTTTTTCCTGTAGTTCTTTTGCTTGATAGCTCCCAGCTGTTTACGGTTGCACAGTTTTAAAGAATGAAATCAACTCCTACACTCTTGTTCACTAGGATATGCAAGTGGAGCATTTTAATAGCATTCATTGTTCCTATTCACTGGTGACTGAACATATGGAGCGAAATACAAGTTGAATCATGTTAAATTACCACTTGTTGATCGTTTAGAAAACTACATTATTTTTCTAATTACACAGCACACGACTCATCGGGAGAAGAGCTCTTTCGAACTCATGAGGCCATTAACGATCCTGCATAATTCATATTAGTTGACGCTTACACGCTACATTTCGAACCATCAAGAATTAAATACTCCAGTAAATTAAATGCAAACTTGGAGGTTGCACGTGGTGGAAGGGCTCCATATTATGCATAAAACACACTTTGTTACTTCCACGATATATTTTTTTTAATTTCGACCGATTTTGGCTGTTACGCTATTAAAAAGTACATAAAACATTTTCTGTACTTGGTAATGGTGTAACAGCCGAAACCGGTAAAAAAATAGATTAAAATAAATATACTGTGGAAGTAACAGTGTCTTTTATTTATAATAATAGCACTAAATATTGACGTTATATAAAGATACTTAAGTGCGCACTATACAAGGAATTGCTTTCATTATGTGGTACGGACATTTTTCAATCAACAAATTCTTTATTACCAGCATGGTAATGTAGGAGCGTGGTCGAGACATTGAAACCGATGATACTTCAATAACATTTCTTCGGTCAAACTGTGCTCAGAGGAAATTCTTCAGATTGCGACAAAACATACTGTAGCAAACAAATGTGGTTTCTGTCTTAAACATCACCATCATTTGCGACAATAACAATTACAAACAAACATTGAACAAGTACTGGTATCAGCACAAAAAAAAACGTTGGAATCATTTTTAAATCGGTAAACCGAATGAATTGCAAGAATTTCGGAACAGCAGTGGAATGAAATTAGTATTTAATTTCTAACCTTAGAAAACAAATGATAGACCAGAAAAATTACTGATCGCGGGAAACTGTGGTAACTACACCATCAACTTCGTTGAACGGAAGATAAGAAGATTTTAATGGAACAAATATGAGCGGAGTCAGAGGGGTATAACTGTGAATTCGATCGGATATGTAAAGAGCCCATTAACTACACATATGTTAAAAAGGAAAATATTTGCTGAACCCAATCCTTCTCCTAATCCAGAAATGGAGTTCCTAGACATCATAGAATGTTTGACATTAAATTTATAACAAAAAAATTAGATGTAAGGAATGTTAGCGTACTTTCTTACTTTTGAGAGATCACTTACAAAAACGAATGAGTACTATGGAGAAAATTTGAAAGGGGGTTTTAGTAATTCTAAATTACCGCTATTTTTTCCATGAGAGATTTTTCTCCAACTTTAAAATTGTAAGAACATAAAACGATATTCCAAAAGTGGTGAAGGAAAATATAGTTACGATACGCTTACGTTAAAAAATATAATTTAATCACGAAATCTCAGTTATTTTATTCATCATCATTCAGTCTGATTCGTCGCGAAACAAATTTAATGCCTTTTAGTCATACAGTATCTCCATAGCCTAAAAGAAACCGCCCAAATTAGGACAGTGGAATCGTTCCATCAGATTTGAATTCTCACTTCATTAAAAGAATTAGGTTTACGAAATGGAAAGATAGATTACAACCGAAAAACTATTATTTATAGCTCCGCTATTCTATCATAATGGGGTTAACTCATTGTCAAACCCAATTTCGCAATTCATGAAGATAATTTCATTAGAGGGCTGGGAAAGATAAGTCATAACGGGAAAAAAAAGTCTTCCTCATCCATCAGCCATTTTATCATACAGTTCTTGGGGAATGATATCCTTGGGCCCGGGGAGGAAGTCTCTTATCTTGGTCACACAGTTGTATCTGGTGACCACGTCATGCTTTTTTAATATTCTGGCGATCCTCTCTGACGTTCCAGCAATGAAAGGGATAGTGTGAGGATAGCTTCCTTGACGACCAAGAACTGTATGAGGGGGTATACAAGGTGCCCTGCTCTTGCGGAAAATCCTACATAGGGGAAACTTGCCGCTCCATGCATGTGAGGATTAAAGAACATCAAAGGGCGACCAATAACAAGCAGTTTCAGCTCTCTGCCATCGCCGAACATGTATGGTCGGAACCTGGCCACGACACAAAATTTGAGGAGAAGAAACTTTTAGTTAAGGAGTGCCGCTACTTCCCTAGACAAATCAGGGAAGCGATAGAAATTCAAAAAACACCTTTGAATTTCAATAGAGAAGACGGATACTTCCTTCACAGCGCATGGAAAACAGTCATCAAAGAGACAGCCAATCACAGTGCAGCTCCCATCCAGCCTACAGTATATAAGCGAGGCAGAAACCAACAGCCGACACATTCGACCTGAAGACGCTGGCAGGACAGCCAGCGAAACTGTTGTCAATCAACCAACAACCTGACGCGGAAGAAAACCCTGGTGAAATGCAGAGATCAGACCATCGCCGCGGAAACCTACGCTCTAACATACCAACACATTATTCATACATCTGTTTTCTTCGCAAAGAATCAAATACGAAGACAAAATACGGCGACAAAGGGAATCGAGGCGGGATGGGAGTGGTCCGAGTAAACTCAAGCAAGCAATCCCATCCAGAATGATTAGTGATTAATCTATAAATAGGCGAGTCGCCATCAGAGGCGTCACCTCCGTTCTCCCTTCAAGGCGATTTCAATTCTCCGAGGAATGACATCGGATACGTTCTGAGAAAAGATTTATCGGTCTGCCTCCGAAATAGAAAAAGGCCAAATGCCATACATCCCTCTGCATTTTTCAGTTTAAAACCTTCCCCATGTATGCCCTTATCCATCTATCACTAAAAGAATTAAAGGACAGTTTGCTTTAAATAATAGGGTAGTTTCCTCCATCAAAGAAAACGAAAGGTATTGATTGCGATTCGTTACCCACCATGTCCATTAATGTATTCATAAAATCCACATTATTTGGTTTTAGAAATCCCAGTTTAGACGAATGATATCGGTCAATTTCATTCTCATTCAAAAAAGGCCAGATTGGCGCCCATGCGATGCCTTTCCACGTGACGTCACAGGGACTTAGTTTCTATACGAGTAGATAGGAGTTTTACATGGTCTGAGATAACCAATGCATGCATGAGGCACAGAGTTCAGGGAAACATCTCTTAATATTCACTCATTAAAAATACCCAAGTTCGGAAAGTTTCCTTCCTTTGATAGGGGAATAATGATCCTTATTTAAGCCAAGCGTTACCTGCTAGCAGGGTACTCAGCTACCTGCTAGAAGTCTGCATCGGAGCGAAGCACACACCCTCGCTCCAAGGTCACCTCACACGGCGGCAGAGGGAACCAGAATGACGTCACACGGGCTTTATCCCAGCATTCATACTAAGCCGTCACGTGTTCGCGCGCTTGAATATTTTTTCGGTTTATTTCATCGCGAAAAATAGATATTGCAATTTAAAAATCTAAATGCGTGAAATAAGTACTCCAGGAGTAATAGTCTTTTGATTAAGGCAATGAAAAAATAATAGAAACCACCCTATTACCAGATTGTTAATTACAAAAATCTGCGAGGAAGATTAACAAATCATAAACTGGGACTTAAAAAATGATGCTACCTAATTTTATGAAACTAAATTTAAGTTTTATGAGTCAATTCGGGGAGTATGAAAAAGATGCAGTAATCCGGTAATTTCGTAGTTAGTAAAGTTTAATGAAAAGAAAAAAGTTTTATTTTCAAATTACTTAAGACAACTGTTCTAGTTTCAAGTCAACAACTGTTCAATCTGTTCACGCAATCTGAAAGAGGAGTGGTAAACAAAACCTCATGCCACTAAAAAGGGTAGAACTCGAAGGCGTAATATTTTGCGTCATATCCTGTGCGCCGTGCCAAATTTTTATTCTTTCTTCTGCTCTGTTGATAATTTTGCGTCCTAATATTTTTGATGTTGTTAGAAAATGGACCACAATTGTAAAGCATATAGTTTTGCAAGCTTTCTAGAATGAAGAAGGATACTCACAAATAGATAAGGACCTGGGATTGCTAATAGTTATCGTTTTTACAAGTACAAAATGAAAATATTTCACAACTTTGGAGTAAACTAGACGGGCGTCTAATTTTCAACAGTATAATGGGGAGGAATTAATTCAAAATAACACTGCGGGTTATTCGATTTGATGAAGCGACAGAAATGAGGAAAAACAGAGGCAAAGATAAGTTTCAGACTATTAGAGAGATATTTGATGTGCGGAACTCCTATCTACTCGTATAGATACTAGGTCCCAGTGACGTCACGTAGATTGGAATCGCCTCAATCGCGGTTAATCGCCAATCTGGCCTTTTTCAAATGAGGTTCAAATTTACCGTTGCCATTCGTCTAAACTGGGATTTCTAAAACCAAATAATTTGTATATTATGAATACACTAATGGTGGATACCGATTCGCAATCAATGCCTTTCGTTTTCTTTGATGAAGGAAACTACCCTCTTCCCCTCATAGTTTGCTGACATGGTGCAGTTAATGAAAGCATATAATCAAACACACTAGGCGTGACTACGCGAAATAATCTTGTTTCATGGCGATTTTCTGTTCATTTTCAACAAACGTTTTTTCTACCGTACAACCAGTATCACCGCATAGCGCCACCATTAGGCTCCTAATTGATAATCACTAGATGCTCATGAGCTAGACTGAGAGACCGAATCACAACACATAAATAAAGAAGAAATAACGTTCCATAATTTTCAATCCAACCACGGATCCGCCTTCATGTTGAACTACGGTAGAAAAATTATATTTTGTACCATGCAATAATATAATTTTCATAATTAATAGTCACGGGCGTAACTTGTTGGAAATCCATAATCGCAGGAATAGAAGGATCAACAACTTTGCTGTTTCCATTAGGTGGAACATATCAAGGTGGATGATTTTACAGAGTTGATAATGTTACTCTGTGACCAAAGCATGGTCGGTCTCAATAAATTACTATGAGGAAATTGCAAAGTTGCTGATCTTTCTATTCCTGCAATATAATTTTTACTATTTTTACTGCTTGAGGAGATATCAATATACAGTTGCCGCTGTTGGAAAGCCAATTAAATGTTTAAAAAAGTAAAATATGCCATAAATATATCTGGCGTGAAGTGGTGAGGTAAAAATAAAATTAACGATCAATCAGAGAACCTTCTTCGTTTGGCTTGACTTATTTTAAGGGTTTCATGAGAGAAAAAAGCGACTCACCTATTCCTTCACCAGATCGATGCAATCATTGGGCCGACCTGAAATAAAATTACATTTAAAATTAGAAAATAAAATATAATAGCCCTCTTCTTGTAAACGTAAAATTATTGTTTTACGGAAGAGCCAATAACTAGAAATGAGGTATTTAGTTAAAAGATTGAAGTGTGTATGATAATTTTAATCCCATCACTCAGTGCTTTACGCCTATAACTTCATCATTTATCAAACTTCCCACTTCGTAAGAAAACAAAAAATAGCCTCTTTCAACCATGTACTCGGGCTACTGGTTGTCTGATCGCGTAGGTTACAGATGAAAACCCAGATTAAAGCTTCACTGGTTTTATTGCTTCATTTATACACATATCCCCCAAAACATCATAATAAGTCCTTCACATCGGGATAGTTGGCAACTTATAACAATGGACGATCACATACTCGTATGACGTGGAAAACTGGCAATTTACGCAGCCAAGATTCGGACCTTTGTCCTTAGATTTGACACGTGAGAATTTTACTCCAATGCCCCCGAGGTCGACAAAAAAAATTGTTCAGATTGCAGGTCGTTCTTGGTTACTGAGAGTTGTGCAGCGTAACTTTCTTAAGCTTCAGGTTCCTTCAATTTATTACGTGTCGAAATGGACTTTCTGTACAAGTTGTATAGTTTTCTCTGTTTCCTAAGTTCCCTTCTCACGTCGTTGTTGTACCAGCGAGGTTCCTTATTATCACATTTCAATTTTTGCGTAATATGTTCGTTGATTCCTTGGCGCAGAATTTCTAAGAAGTGTTTCCATGTTACGTCTGTGCTTTGGTCCTTCGATGTAACTACAAATTTTTTGCAGGAGTCATTAAGAATCTCGCCAAATTTTGTTAAGTTGCATTTATCAAATAAATAAATATTGCGTCCAGGTTATACGGCTGACGCTACACCAATTTTTAACGTTGCAAATATCACTCTGTGATCGCTTATACCGTCAATAATATCGAGTTGTTTTATCAACTTAGGATGGCTTACTGCTATAAGGTCTAATATCTTATTTCGTCTCGTAGGCTTGTCAACTACTTGGGCGGGAGATTGATTTGCAAGTATGTTGAGTAATACCTCGCTGATTTCACTATTCCTTGAATTCGGTTTTACAGTGTAAGTATCCCAGTTTATGGATGGAAGATTAAAATCTCCCCCGATTACTATTACACTTTTACTATCTCCCTGAGTAAATGCGGATATTTGATTTTCTAGAAGGTACATAATATCGACTTCGGAGTTCGGCGGTCTATAAAAAGAGCAAATATGAAAACTCCTTTTGTTTCGTTGTTTAATTGTACACCATACGCTTTCTATTTCGTTGTCAATTATTTCGTGGGTGGCGCTGTGTAAATGTAATTTAACTGCTATAAAAACTCCGCTACCTGTTCTATTGCGTAGATCGCATCTGTAAATTTTATACTCTGGAGGAAAAACTTCGCTTTCGCTAATATTTTCCGTAAGCCAACTGTCTGTCCCCATGACCACGTCAGCGTCCTGAAAAATATGCTCGATTTCGGACCTATGTTTTTAGAACCGAAATGAACGTCATATGCGAGGAAACGGGAGAAGTCTATATTAAGCAGGCGAATAGGAGAGAAAAAGAATTTTAGGTGCAGGACATAAAAGCCAAGCTAAAAAATACGACATCAAAAAGAATACATAAGGGATGTTCCAGGTATGTGTGGGTCTAATAATCTACCAGGAGCTTCACCCTGCAACAAATGCAATTCATCTAATGCAACAAAAATCCCGTGGATTTTAACTCAACAAATTATTATTTCAATAGGATAGAATATCTCCTAAGATTAAAATTCACAAGCATTCCCTGCTGGTTATTGTATTAATATTTTAACGGTGAAAACCTTGTAGGACTGGACGGAAACGAAAAATTATTCCGGGGAAAATAGGGAGAAAATCATTATGTTTTCTGCATTTCCCACAAGAAATGTACCACACGTAGGTCCCCTTAGCAACGCTTAGAATGAGGCAAATAAGATGAGCAGCCATAAATATATCACTTCTTGTCTTCGATAAAAATCTATGATACACCTACGAAGAGTAAAAAAATCACCCATAACCGCTACGAACGACCAAATGTGCGTGAAAACGAAACGTAATTACCCACAATTAATTCCATCGCCACTTAATTACGCCATTTGTACCTCAAGCTTCACCCGAGAACAAAGGCAACGACTTCATTAGATCATATCGCGGAGTTCTTGGAGGTCTAAGACAGATTGAAAGCGTAAGAGGATTGGCTCAATAAGAGGCTATTTCTCGGACAAGGCGACCTTATCTGTGCCGTTCAATAAGCCACGAATATACGTCTACATGTTCCAGCAAAAGAAAGAGAGTTAAATCGTTTCATCACGATAAATCGCTCAAGCACACACATAACGCAATTGCTTTCTCTACCGTCCTTACAGCGGATGCTTAAAATGCCCTATAGATTCTCATCGCAGGCATTGACCTATACAAACGGAAGATAAGAAAATAATCTGCGATGTAAATTTAGATTTTTCTGGAAGAAAGGGGAATGGGGTTTATTTCGCTGGCAGTGAGGTAAATGTGGAAGCCGTGATATTGAATAGGAATAAAAGGCAGAGTGTGGGTGGGAAGCAGCATATGGTGGGGTAAGTCGTAAGCGAAGGTATAATTAAAAAGACGACTGAATTGGATTGGATGTTTCTGATGAAATACATGCGCAGACGCCAAAAATTACCCGATTGAGAACTATTGAGTTTGGGCGGCTTGATGTTCTTCCTTCGCTCAGCTCTGCAGAACTTCCGAGGAATTTTCCCTTGAAATGAGGGAGGAGTAGCAAGCCGTGACACATTGCACATGCAGCAAATGGTTAGGGGCCTTGAAGCGGTGCTGGACGACGCGGAAATGGTAGTCAAAATTCACTCCACAGTCAACTGCCCAAATGGTTATGCAATATGGTGGTTGAATTTCAACAAATAAATAAGCGCGTAAGAATTCAATAGCCATGCAACGTCCTATGGACCTATTGATAGATATTGCGAAGTTTTAAGAACAGAAAAATATTTACAGTGTGTTTGTGAGCAGCATCAAGTCATCCGTCACTGGGGCTCGATCCGTGGAACCCCTGATTCGAAGCATGAAGCCTTTACCCACTACACCACCCGAACGATTGGGTGTTAGGGCAGTCTCAATGCCCAATATGTCGGCTGTGTCCACTATGTCCCGACGAGAGTGGATTCCATTGTAGGTGAGTCGAGGGCGAAGCATACTTCGGAGAATATGGCGAAGAATTCGTAGCTGGATCTTTTGCGCCTTGTGATAATGCGACGGGTATGATTATTTCCCCGGTATAAGGGATATATTGCTTTTAAAACTCCCGGTTGTATGAGAGCATTACGAGGGCAAAATTTTGGTAGACAAGTAGTTCCTGAACTGGCCGCTCTCAGACGCCAACGAGCTTTGCGTTAATTTTTTCCGCCACTGTACTAGAATATTTATGATTCACACGAATGATGCTTGGTACTGCATTTACATTGGTGAGTCTTCTACAGCAAGCGTTAGACAGGGTAGGCTATGCCAACTGAACTGTTCCTGATTGACTTTCATGAGTCATGATAAGTTTTGACCTTGCTTAATCATTTATAATACGAAGAAAACAATTGTTTTTGTACAAATATAGAGCATACAATAGAGCGAAAAGAAAATCGGTAATTAAGTGCAAGCCTTCTTACTGCTTTAATTTCCGTGACGGAGGTCCGCAATACCCTCACATTTCAAAGCACTGATTGCTTTTCATATTTTAGCAGATGAGATAAATTAGCGGTATGATAACTTTTTTGCGAATTTAATCTAAGTTTTCTACCAGTTAAGGTGGAGTGTTTTGCAGAAACCTGTCTTCCCCCTGTCTTCCCTCCCAACTTTGACTTTCTTCTTCCATTCGGGGTAAGACCCATTCATTTTTTCCATTTTCCAAGTTCCCATTCTGTCTCTCGCTTACCCCACAATCTCACCCCGAACACGGTTTTTAACTTCCCCTCTCCGTTCAGTATTCCCCTGCCATGAAACTTACGTTACAGCTATCATCATTTTACATTAAATTCGAGTGAACCTATCCGTTAATATTTCTTGTACAAATTCATTATTCATCTCTAAAGTATTATGTAATTACTGCGTACTGGACATTCAAACAATTCGAGAAGAGAGCTTGGTGATCCTAACCATCGTTCTGGCCATCTCTCAACAAGTGAGATGAATAACTTTCAACAAAAATACTTAGTATAGGAGTGGGTGAGAAGCCAAGGGGAACAAATGATTTCTTTTTTAAACAGAGTTATGTGCAGATATCACGCAAAGAAAACAAACGAGTTGAACTATATATTTAGTAGTTTATTTGATTTTCTACTCGATGCCAGCCCAGAATATACACTCACTCGAATCCCTTGGCATCCAAGTTTTAGTGCATTTCTTTTAAAAATTAACTTTACCAAACTTCGACAAGAAATAAATCACTTGTACCCCTTGGCTTCGCACCCCCTCATATAAAAATACTGTCAGCACATGGTTTCAGGGAAAATTACAACGGTTAATTTAAATCCATATGCATGGATTATTGAGAGTACGTACTTAAACAAGGCGGACTGTACAAATCCCGCTCCAGATGTACTTATTTTACCAAATCCGGTCCAATATTTGAGTAAATAATACGACCAATATAAAAAATAATAAAAAATAACCAATTGAAATTCTTTTGGCATCCGACCCCCAAGGTAATGCCTTAGTAACAGTTTGTTACAAAAAATGTTGCTGATATACTATTTTTCAATCTCCTCTCTTTGTCTTTCACCAGTTTCATTTAAAAACAGCTCTCGAGAATGATGCGTAAGCATTGAAACCGGTCGTGTAAGATTAAAAAAGTGAGGAAAGTTACCACAGCCGCCTCAATTATTATTAGCCATGGAATTCTACACATTCAACTTGTCGACAGTCTGTCTGATTCGTTTAAAAACGTTGTTCCAGAGAACGAGGTTATCTCTTACAAAATTACAAATATCTACACTCAGTAAGAACTTTTAAAGCGCTTCAAGAAACTAAATACAGACGAATAAATGGAATAACATGATTACTTAAACGACAAAATGAAAATAAATGTGACTTACCAGAGTAACGGAGTTGACAGACTATACAAAATGTCCCGAACCACTTGGAGATGATGTATGTCGAAATGTAGGACTGCTTCAGGCCGGAGGGAGGGCTGGAAATTCAAAGACGAGACGAGATATATAAGGTTGTGACAGCACTTGGTGAATCAACTGCTTCATCATTTCAATCACTTGCACAGATCTCTGCAATTGGTGTTCATTTCGTCCATTGTCACTTTAAGGGATAAATTCCTAACTTTGCCTGCTAAGTCACTAATCGCAGCACAGGAGTATATGTCGTTAAACAAAAGCTTAAATCACGACGATTTTAGGCCAAAATCACAGTTTTCTGTAGCTCTACTTAACTTTTTCACCGGCTCGTAAAAAATAAAATAAAGGTTCGCAGTCGCAGCTGGAGTGTCGTGGCTTCAAAAGACCCTGGCTGCAGTCCCCAGCGCCCTCCACTACAAGGCCCGCGACTTGCCGCAGTAGGTTAAAACACACGCCGGTAACATTAGCGAGGAAGAATGTTGAATGGCATTCCTTGCCTTACTAGGATGTCTTTGAAAACCACAATACTACCGAATTCCGTCTCACACGATTGTCTGCGAGACATAGAGAAGTTGGCACAACACCCAAAGACACAAATATTAATATGAGTCATTCACCACGGGAAATATTCTAACGCACATACTTCGAGATGACAGCTGTCATAAACTCTCCCCACTAAGTCGATATCAGTACTATTTTTCCAGATCCACTCTTCATTCCAGTTTAGGGGAAAATGGGAAGCTTAGGTGCAAAGTGACGTAGTATGGAAGGAGACACTTTGACGAGACAGTAACACAGAGTAGTGGTTGTCTCGCAATATTTAGTGCACGAGGCGATAGATAAGAGTGACGGTCAGAAGAAAGGAGCTGGCAGTGCTGCATAGAGATGCCACGGTCACTGTTGGCCGACAACAATACGCGAAGCGGCGAAAACTCACAGTGCGGTAATCATAAAAAAAAACCACGTCCCGGAGAAGTCAGATGGGAGGGAAAACACTACGTAGCAGAGTCACTGACTCGAGAGGATAAGTCAAAAATAATGCGGCAGCGGCAGAGGAATCGGTTATCATGCGGGGGCGTCCAACGGCCGGCCGGCGAGTGGCTTCAGGTATTAAGGCGGCGGAGGGTCGCTCGTCATCGCGAATGCATCTCCCTCGGCGGGGAATCGGGAGACACGTGTGAGTCCAACTTCAGAGGGTTGGGGAAGGGGGGGGGGGAGCGAGTGGTAACGCACGGCCGGAGCCGGTCGAGTGAACTGCCGAACGGCGAGAGAAATAGTGGTGATGATGGGAGAGAAAGGAGGTGAGGGGTTGCGATGTGAGGGGCGGGGGAGGAGGGGAAGAGAGGGGTGAAGGGCGGATAAGTGGGGAATGAGACGCAAACGCTTAAAAAATGCACCCCTAAGTAACTCGGCATATTCCCAGGCAGGAGACACGCGTTCACAGGAGAAGTCAAACCCACTTCACCCGTTATTTTTTGCAAAGAGTTCGCAAATTACACGTTTAAAACCTAATGCTTTCGTCTTTAAATTTTCCGGATACCTCGCTAATGTTGACCCAGGTCAGTTTAAATTTTACTCTTCATTTTCTCGTGCGTTAAGCAGGCATAAAAAACTGCATTCATAGACATAAAAATTTCAGTGTTGAAATAACCTAAGATATTTCTACAAGGAATGAGTGAAAGACATGTGTTTATGTAGGACCTGAGTCAGAAAAACTGTTCGGGATTCTCTTTAAGGCATTTCGGGAGAGGTGGATACTTTTTTTTTGAGAGATCAGATTCTATCAGTATCTTCTCATTTTGGGGAAGAAGGTTTCAGCCCCACACCCATTTGGTCTTCGGTCTCCAGGTCCGACAGAAGCGATAAATTGAGAGAGATCCTTTGCCCAACGGATGGAAATGGGAACGGATAGAAAATTAAATATGAGCAGCGGAGCTTCGATTAATTCAGTTTCGTGCTGAGAGTAAAGTTTCGTCCCGGGTCGAAACTAAACCCCTTGATGATTTTAATTCCGTGCGGGAACGAGACTAAACTTAGGTCTCGTATATTCGTTCGAAACGAGACATTTCCGTTTCGTTTCACTTACTATCCTTGTTCAAAATATTTATTAACTGTCCGATATTTTTATAGTATTTTTTAGAGGAAGCAAAACTAGTATTAACCTGGGTCTTAAAGTTTAAAGTATACCGGGACTAGCCACGGTGATAACACGGCGGGAGTCACCCGCAATGCACAATCGTGCGAAAGATCCACAGAGAAAAAATCATCCTGGTCAAGGCGAATGATTTTTTCTCTGTGGATCTTTCGCACTGGGTCTTAAAGTTTGGGTAGAAAGAGGACAGAGGTCAAATGATAAAAGTGTAGGATGACGCATCCGCGGATGTTCACGATATTTCAAAATGTGTGCGAGCCATCTAACGGATGGGAAAAGAACGGAAAGGGATGAAAACGTATGACTAGTTCTGCTCATACATTTTCATCCTATGAAGTAGAAATGCTCTTACTTTGATAGTTCATTATGACCGAGTTAAATTCCTATGCCGGAATTATTGAGGAAGTTAGAATGTTATGAGGAAAATTTTCTCAGAATTATTCCCATCCTACACTGATTGCATAACATTCTAACTCATGTAGCTTATGATGCCTTGATTAATAATTTAACCCATTTTTATCCATTCACCATTTGTAAGCGCGCTGGTCACCACAGAAAAGACGGCTCTTAACCTCAAATCAACCTTGATTTTCACTAGCTTTGAATGAATTGAATATCATCACACACAACCGAGCGGCTAGGAACAAATATTTACGGACGCAAGAGTCAAATTCATCTTTTATAAATCAATTTTTAGAAATAAAAATACTATGAGTAACTTCAACATAATATTTGAAAAATCTTCTAGGGATACCGCGCGAGTAAGATTATATGAGAGCGCCGAAGTTTCCGGATTGCAGTAGCTGCGAGAATGGGTAGCGAGTCGGTACCCGAAACGTCAGCGCTCTCATATAATCTTACCCGCGCGGTGTCCCGAGAAGATTTTTCAAAAGTTATTCGCCGGGAAAGCGTTAAATCATATATTCAACGTAGTAGTTTCCAAAGCGATAACGGATCTTTGCAGGCGAGAGAATTCATGTCAAAGAATTGGGCAGGAGACGGTTATTTCGAAGTATAAATTGAGGGGAATAAAACACTCGTCAACCTCAGTAGAGGGACTCGAAAGTGAGACAATGATTAAAATATTGAGGGGGGAAGATGACGCGTTTGGTTTTGACGAGGAAAGAGTGATTGGAGGTGGGCCAGGGCGGGAGCCTGGGGTCAAATATTTTTCGGGCCATCCATTTGGGGGTGAAAGGGGTTGGGGGGGGGGTGGAAATGAGGGCCGTAATTGGGGGGGTAGGATGTATGGGTGTGGGGGAGGGTGGTCGAAACTGCCCGTTGGTGTGGTCTGAGGAGAACGCGGTTGTTTGCAGGGAGAGGCCGTTTGAAGTTTGACGCATTCACCCCAAGAAAAGTGAGCAAGGGGTCACCTGGTTCCTACGTCACAGTTTCTCCAATGATTGCATACCACAAGTTCCACCTTTGAAGAGTTTCGATGATACAGTGACAGACAGCTAATAGTAAAACATCAACCATAAAGTACTCCAATCTTCGAAATCAAAGGATTTCAACACTGTTTTTTCATTCAGGATTCAAAGGATATCATTCTGGTTTAGAACGGCCACGTGTATTCTTATAATGTACTCTGACTGTTTATAGTACGATTCTAGCGATTAAGGTCTTCCTCATAGAATTATCCTTTAAAATCGCTGGCACAGAAATGGTTTCCTTGATTCGCTGACGGTAGGACCCGCCCGTTTTTGCAGTGCGGGATTCCTCGTCCCATCCCTTCCTTCCCTATCCCGAATATTTTTACACGACCGGGCGCGTGGCGTACTTATTACATTACGGTCGGCTATAAAAAAAATTGGTTACCAGTAAAAGCGCAGGGAAATGATTATCTTACACTCTTAAAATTTCATTTTCAACTGAGCCGGTTGTAAAACGTAACCGTGGTGGTTGATAATAAATTTTCCTTGGGAAAAGTTGTTTGAGAAATAACTTCACGAAGTCTATCGATGAAGAAAGAAAAAAACGTTTACATTGCGCGTGACATAGTTTATTTTACCTGTGTTGACAAGTTATGACCCAAAATTTCACCAAATATTAAGCATTATGTGGTTGTCAATGTTTTGGTCAAAGTAGGCGTGGCTTATCCTACCCAAGCACCCCCATTTCGGCCATACTTCGCTCCACGCTCGAAACCAGTGGTCCCCCCTCCAGATATTTTAAACACCCTTGCTTAATGACCATATAGAGACTGTACTGCAATCAAAATACTTTTCCCTCTGAGAGAGCTTTTAATACAATCAAAATGAGATTTCCATTCGAAGTACAAAACATGAATTTACGAAAAGGTGTCTGCTGCGTGATAACGATAAATTATACTCAATTCTTCCGGGTATTCACCGACTTCTCACGAGTCGATTACATACTTACTTAATTAGAGATATAGCCCATTCACTCGCTCACGGTGAAATTTTATCGAATGAAGGAACCACTCACAAGACAAAAAGCAAAAAACGCTGGGCTTGCATACAAAATACCAAGAAGTAGAAGAGATACGGTTGCTCCTTCGTCGGGAGTCGGTGACGACATCAACGTACCTGCGAAAGGGTTTGCAAAATCCATAATTCCCCGTGAATGTTTCGAGAAGTATGCGATGAATCGAAAATTGTAAAAATGCGGGACTTTCAAAACCTGCGACCATCGGCAAAAACAAGAACTCGGTGAACAAGCCCAATCACTATTCACGGATAAAGTTTTTTATTCTTACAAAGTACCTAAATTATTTCTCTTCATCAAATACACTGGAAATTTTTAGATAAGCATAGCATTATTTTTAATGAGAGACGCTCGATTCTTCGCCAGCTGAAGATTCAAACACTACTAAGCAATTGGGGAATGAAACACTCAAATGGCCGTAACAGGGGTAATACCGGTTTCGGAATTCAAGATTTCCATCTCAACTCAACTGAGGTTTTAGGCTTCACTTCAACAAAGTTGGGTGATAAAAAATATATAGCTAGAGAGGGAGGGTGAATGGTTGTGGAGTTGAGGGTGGAAGAGGAGAGGGGGGGAATAGTGGTTGGGCGTAAGGACGTAAGACGAGCCCCCTGTTACGGCCATTGGAGCATTTCTTTCCCCAGTTGACCTTGAGACCGTAGAACTCCCCTTTTTATCTACTACAAAGCTCCTGTTGAATCACTTAAATGGCTTCTGTCGACAAAACCAGATCGCCACCTGAAATGAATCTCAGTTTTCTAAAATTTGCATCCAAATGTTGTCCAACGCAAATGACAAGTATATGCAATGCCATATTTTGCCAAGTACACCGCGTTCGCGGCGTTGTAATTGACCTTAAAACGTAGTGGAAAAAAATTCCCCTCAAGAAGGGATCGAACCACAGACTTCTGTCTTTCCAGGCCACTGCATACACAAATCCATGATTAATACATTACATCATATAATGTATTCTCCATGCACCAATCAGTGACGATGTGGTGGTTCCCAAAACGTGTTAGTATTAACTGATGACTTCAGCCTTAGCTGTGTGAAACCTTTCCATTAGTAATGGATAATGAAAGAAGAAACTTCGTGTCACACGTATAATGGGGAACATGCATGAAATTTGTTCATCATAGTAGTAAGTCTCACTGAATAGACAATTGTCTCACGAACTCAAATGTATAAGCCAAGACTATCCTAGTACTCCAAGCTCGCTTGCACGAGACAATTTTTCGTAATTGTAAATGACGTGTGTTTTCCTTCAAAAATTATGGAGAGTCGTTGCGGTTGTGGAAAAAAAGCCTTTTCTGCTTGTTCGTGGTGCCGCAAATCACTTTGCTTTGCATGGCTTGAGTACCATCCTGAAAATTCCAAATAAAGGATTCACTGGAGTGGTGAGGCAGTGTACTGGCCTTCCACATCCAAATCTTGGTAAAGAATTAAGGGGCATTCCTAAATTCAATCCCTGCGTGTAATGTGGATTATTCTAGTTGTGCAGTACTCCGTCCGTCGGGTGGGACGTTAAGCCGTGGTCCCCTTGGCGCCTTTCGTTAAGAGCAGGCTAATTCCGACGCCGGGTTTCTATCCACCCTTCATCCTCAGTTCCTAATCCCAAGCTGATCCATTCCTGATTTAAATATAAAAAAAAAAACTCTTTTAAAAATATATTCCATAGTAGTAACGAAGATAAGAAAACGAACTTTAAAAATTTAAACGGTAAAATTCTGAACAATTAACACAAAAAAAGGTCCTTGAGTGAGCATCGAATTCGCTACTTCTCCTCCACAGTCGGATACCGTATCCCCTGGGCTGTCGCCCACTCGGTAAACATTGGTGTTCAAAACAGGTCATATTGCGTACTTTCATTTTTTACGATTTTTAATTGCTTTTTTCTCGGAATTTTACGAGAAGTGCGTAATATTAATGTTTTAATGTGCTAAAACTTAAGCTAGACCGAGCTGCCGGTAAAAATTTAAAGAATGTAGGATTCATTATGGGAATCTGTCCAAAGTTTAACAATATTCATGCGGTAAAGACAGAAGATATATCGCTTTGCTACGTTCCAAATTGGAATATATCAACTGGTCATATTATTACAATATCGACTCAATCCGGCTTAAACGTGTCCAAAATAAATTTCTCAAATTAAATAATTACGATATAGGGATCTCACTGTCTGATTACAACACTTCATATCTTCAATCCGTTGTTAATATGAAAACTCTTGCACGACATACGATCATTCTACAACGCCTTATTCCTCTATACAATTATCAATGCCAATTTAGATTGTTCTTATCTCCTTTTTATCAACAGACGTCTGGAGCAGCGATGGGTTCCCCTCTCTCCCCAGCAATTGCAAATATATTCATGGAGCACATAGAAGATACAGCCATTCAGAACGCCCCCTACAAGCCGAAGATTTGGGTGAGATATATCGACGACACTTTTATCATTTGGACGCACGGCAAAGAAAAGCTTCAGGAATTTTTTACTTATTTGAACGGGATCAACAGCAACATAAAGTTTACAATGGAGGTGGAGGAAGGCGGAAAACTTCCATTCTTAGATGTCCTCGTGGAAAAGAAGAAGGACGGAACATTGGGGCATGCAGTGTATCGAAAACCTACAGCAACAAATCGGTACCTGCACGCCTTATCTCACCATCATCCAGCGCAAATAAATGGAGTGGTCAACACGTTAATTCACCGCTCCTACAAAATAAGCGACCAGAGCAACTTTGCCGAAGAGAGGAAGAAGCTAGAGGCCATTCTACGGGCAAATGGATTCGACGACAGAGTTATCTCTCGAACATTTAATAAAGTTATCAGAAAGAACAACGATATCAAAATCAACACCGCAGAAGCAGCGAACTCCTCTGTTAATGACCTCAGCGACCAGAAGAAAGCCTTCCTGCCATACATTAAGGGGACGACTGACAGAATAGGAAATATCCTACGCAAATTCCAGATAAGGACAATATTCTCGCCTCACGTACAGATAAAGCATCTATTGAAAACCGTCAAGGATAGAACTCCATTACAAGTCGAAGGGGTATACCGAATTCCTTGCCAGACCTGTGGGAAGAACTACATCGGCGAAACTGGCAGATCGGTTAAAACACGTCTAGAGGAGCACGAGAGAGCAATTCGACTGGGGCAGTCAACGAAGTCCGCAGTAGCCGAACACGCAGCGCTGGGCCACACAATCGACCTTAAGGAAGCAAAAATTGTGGCGAGAGTGAAAGGCTTTAAACAGAGACTCGTAAGAGAAGCAATAGAAATATCTAAAGAGGAGAAAAACAACTTTAACAGAGACACTGGCCTTAAAATCAGCCGTACTTGGCAACCCGTAATCGGCAAAAACAATCGACAACCTACTCCTCCAACCTCTCACTCCCCTCCCCCCACCACCTGACACGTATACCTATATATACCAATTTTAAATCCCACCTCTTCAGATTCCCTTGAGAAAGCGACCAGCATCGGTCGGGAAACGTTGGGGCCACCCAAAATCTGACGCGGCGACATAGCCCAAAAGTTTTAATTCAACATGACTTATCTCCTTTATTAGTAAATTTGAATGGATCCCGTCATAACTACACAAATCCTCACCTGCTCGTTTTTAATTACCATGGAGAAAAGTATGTCTTCAACTCCCAGCTATTAAGAATGATGATATATAACTAACTATAAGTAGTCATAACAGTCCGTGAAGCCTATAAGAATCTAGATTCTTCGGGAGAATACGTCAAAAAATTTAATAATATTCACGCATTAAAGACGGTACACATTGCTCTTAGTATTTAACAACAAAAGGCTAAGATTTCGTCTTAATTCGGCACATGTATTGATTTCTCCATGTCTTCGCCTAAATGTTATAAATATATGTGGCGAATTTTATCGTGAAACCCTGTATACATCGATTTCAATCGGTTAATATTTTGAGTATGTTTGTTATTTTACACCATCTGTGAAGTATAATGTAAGGGTAAATGGTTATGGGTTAACCTGTAAATAAAGAAATACATAAAACTGGTATAGTATAGAATATCCGATATCATTTGCTAAATAGAACAGCAGAAAAAACTTTCCCCACACGTCCTTCCATTACCTGCTCAATAATGTCTTCAATCGTTGTCATATATCTTAGATATATTAGAGTTAATTATGAAATATCAATTATTGTATCAAGATTGCAACGGCTCGAAAGAATCGTATATGCTTCGATCTTCATTTCCTAACTTTTTTTCTTGGCACACTAGCGCTAACCATCGTAAGTTCGGCAGTGTTAGGTACTAAGGCCTACGATGGTAACTCTGCGCGTTTACACGACGTTTTGAGGTTACGATCGTACGGATCAACGTCACGACGATCGTTGTGTAAACGGGGCATAAGCTGACCTTGGGTCCTCTCCCTAACCTCTTTCCCATCCAAAAACAGTCGACACCGTCGACACCTCTGTCCGACGGGAAACGAAATCAGATCGGGCTGTGTGTGGGAGAGAGCTGTTGGGACAAAAGAAGCGTGGATAGGAGGGATTTTTTTTATCGCCAGGCGAGCTGCGTCTTCCACGAATCCTTCCCTCTTCTCTCTGCTTGGCTCTTCCCGTTACTACTGAAAACAATTTTACAACATGCAGCTGTGAATAACTGTTGAAAAAGTCTCATACAGTTCAAATAATGTGGTCCGAAGGCAAGAGAGAAAAAATTTTCATGGCACCGGGACCCCCAATTTGATGGTTACAAGTGAAAAATGAAGCATCCTTCATTATTGAAAACTCAAAATTATGTAATCTAACCTTAAATTAATCATCGCTTCCGCAAAAATATTATCCATCAGTCCGAAAGAACAAATTCTTAAATTCTAAATGCTTCTCCATTCCGGGTCATATTCCTCCAGGGAATTTTGTTCTATATTGATAAACTAAACGAATACGCTATCAGTGAGAAAACTTCAGGGAAGTATCCACTCGACCTCCAAGGATTTTGATGAAATTTTGGGAGGAGATACGCACAAATATCGAATGGACGTTCAGAGGATTTCAATATAAGACAAGGTCTCAGGCGTTATTATATGGAAATGCTTCATGTTAAATGAAATAAAACATAGTTATTTTATTTCATTTAACAGAGGATTTAATATTCAGCAATGTGAGACTCAATGAGTCCTTAGACGAAGTTCTGCAGCCTTCCGCAATACGGTACTGGCACAAAGGCAAATTTGAAAGATAATAACGTCTATAGTATTTTGTCGGAAGAGGTAAGCCACTTTGTGAAACTTATTGGGTTCCATTAACCCTTAGGTGCACGCTAAGCGCGGTTTTGCCGCATTTTTCAAAAATTCGAAATAGCGCGTTTATTGCGCATGGATCACTGGTGGTACATTTTGGTATTCTAATTCTGTGCTTTTCCCTCTAACAAGAACATATGTTTGCGTCAGTGTGACGACCAACTATTGCGTTAGAATCTTACAAAGTGAGAACGATGACAACTTCGGGTGATTTGCCGCTAGATGGCGTTCACACGATACTAAGGAAATTATGATTATCTGTCGCTACCGTGGAAACTTGGAAGCATAATTCTTTTTTCAATAATATGTTAATATGTTGTTTCGTATTTATTATATTTTTTGTAAACATTTGCGGTATTATTTTGATGTTATTATTATTTATATAACATATCTCAACCTCAAACCACATGTCGTAATTTAAAAATTTCATCTTCATACTCAAATATGAATTACATTTGTGTAAAAATGCGTTATTTACACTTTACTAGTGACCGAAAAATAAGTTATGCACGTTATTTATAATGTATTATGCATTGGATTTTGAAAGCAAAGAGTCGGCACTTGGTGTATCTACCCGCGGGAAAAGAACATAATGCTGCAAAGGCATTATAAAAAGATTTAGGAATCGTAACCTCCTTATGGGCGTAAATTGTATTATGATTTTATTGAATTCTGAACAAATTGATTCGGTGGTGACTAATGTAGAGTATATGATATTCTGAGGTTAGAACGTATTTATTACCCTGATGAGTTCAAACGAGTGCTTCAAAAGCTTGATAATGAAGATGGGAGGGAAGGGCAGGTCCACCACAATATGGAGAATATTTCTCACATGAAAGTAAAGGGGAGGAAGAATTTTCTTGAAGATGCATTACATTTCAGCGATAGTTAGCAGTCTTATGATAATAATATTGTTAGCCACCCACATAATTTCAACGTCTATCTAGTTCAACGGAAACAGTTAAACGTTTTGGCTGAACTCTTAGATACAATTTGCTAACACCAAAACAAAAGCTAAAGACATTTTTCGTGTTTCACTAGGGCCAACATCATTTCCTAAGAATGCCGCAACTGAACCCGAATTGTTGCCGAAAATGATTTCACTGAACGTGATTGAAAAAAGTGTCGAGAATACCAAATTGTATATTGAAGGAAAACTGGTATCTCATGTGTACTCGAGAATCAGATATTGCATCAATACTGCCCGTGTAGAAATAATATCTTTATTTGGAATTAACACTCTCTCTGTAAATAAAAGTTGCTAGACAGATGCTAGAGAAGAGCCTGTAAAACAGATGGAACAGGCCCAATGATTTGCAGAAGAGCGTTCGGGTTAGCAACGGGAATACAGGAATTCGAATGGGAAAATAACAGCAAAACATTACTATTCAAGCCTTGATTTAGCTATATATTTGCTATAAAATGGTCTAACTTTCTTAGGTACCGTGGAAAAAAAAACCTTAAATCCGCAGAGAGTTTCTACCCTGCAAAATTCTATAGGCTGGAACTTCATTTCTTGGTTTCCAGGATACCTGCACTTGTTTCGTACTTCACTAAACCAAACAAATGTGAAATTCTGCTTTCTATGTTGCACTGCAATGTGGACATCGATCTAGAAACTGCGAAACCTGAAATGATCCTGAGCTACAACTCAACCAAGGGAGGTGTCGATTCCGTGGACCAGAAGTGTGTAAATTACTCACTCCCCTTCAAGACGAACACGAAGGTGGTCTCTATCACAATTTCTCCGGTTATTTTATATGGCTACTCTTAGCAAACACGTGATTTTTGTAGCTAATAATATTGAAAAAATCCATCGAAGATCAGGAATGGAGTTCAAGGAAGCTCTCGCGTTAAGCTCTGTAGATGACCGTTTGAAGTCCAGGGTAAAAAGGTAATCTTCCAGCAGACATAAAGGCTTTTCTAGCAATGAGACGTGGGAAAATTCCTGAAGTATCTGCTTCTACAGGTGAAACTCAATGTAGGGCGGGTGATTGTTTTAAACGTGGAAAATATAAAGTTTATAAAACAGCAAATATACGAATGTTTTCGATTTATATGCAATAATCATTTCACCTGCGTCAAAAAATGCCATGAATGTCATTACAGAGACAATGATGGTCAATAAGGTTGAAAAAATTAATTTTTTTTATAAAGTTTGTTATTTTTATAATTTTAATAATTGCATCAACGATTTGGCATATCAATTTCCTTTTTTTGTGTGTTTTTTGACTTGAAAGTGTCTAGATTATCGTGTGCAATTCCTTTAAAAAATTATTGTATTTATCAAGAAATTTTCATATAATTATGCCATACTTTTGTTTATAAATGAATGGAAAAAATATTTGAAGTGCTTTGATTTATTAAAAGTTACCCAAATACGTTAAAACACCCTCAAATTTGAATGTATATTTAGAAAAATCAAAAATGTAAAAGTGCGGCAAAAAAGCCGCTAGCGTGCACTGGCGCTATACTTGCAGGTGCATGCACCTAAGGGTTAAATGAGGCAATTAAATATTACCCGCTGATAAGTTGACGCAAAAGTGGAGACACATTTATGAAAGTAGGAATCTTTCGTTCGGAGTTTCTTATTTCAGGAATGAAGAGCATATAAAACGTAAACGTTGGCGCACAACAACATGCGAAAAGAATGACACAAAACAGTTCTCCATCTCAATCCGTTTGATTAACTCAAACTCCTGCGAACAGATGTTTTTTATATACGCTGAAAATAGGGTATTTTCGGACAAATTCTAAAATATACGATCACACACACTCTTACAAAATGTTTTTCCTCTATTAGAAGTTTTTTTTAACGTCTGAAAACATTTTACTAGTTTTCAAAAAAGTCCCTAACAATGGAGGAAATTGAGGGCTTTCCTTCGGGAAAATTATTCACAGATAATGGCCCCCTTTTCTCCAATGTATTCATGAGTGACCTACTCCCGAATTTGCAGTGAAATACGTTCAATCGCTGACGACGCTGTCACCTATTTCGAAATTTTACAATCGGATTAAAACAACGTTCATATGATTAGCTATAACTGGGGACTGGAACTTACTATGAGCGAATAATCAGAGGTACATGTCCTCCGCAGGACGTTGAACAAACTCCATTTATAAGCTGTCGTGGGTGTCAAAAATAAAGCCATGGATTGCGAAAAATACCTCGCAATACATCTACATGATACCCTCCGAACCACCTATAGGGTGTTTGGCAGGGGGTGACCAATCACCAACATGCAGCATGCAAGAGGACCGCCACATGCACACCACACGGTCATAGAAATATTACGCACACTAGAAAAATATACATGCTTATTCATACCAAAAAATCTAATGGTTAGTAATTCCCAGAGCAAATACATGCAAAGTTAAAACTACGAAAAAAAACATGCAATGAGTGATCCTAGCGAGCGTTGCCATTATTCCTTTTAATTGAGACAACGTTGCTATCCTTAATAGTACGAGGGAAGAATGACATTTTAAATCTCTTTGTTTTGCAGTCTATTTCTTTTATTTTTTTCTCATGATCGCGTCTACTATAGTACGATGGTAAACGAAGGATATGATTCACGTCGTATGAGAAAATATCTTCTTCGAGTTTCCTAAGTAGGTTAAGCCTATGCTTACTCATCACAAATCTGGCCGCCCTGCGCTGTACTCGATTGATTTCACCTATTATTCCTACCTCGTAAGGGTCCCACACGCTAGCAGCATATTCCAAGTGAGGCCTCACCGGAGTCAGGTAGCTTATTTCTTTCACCTTTTTTGGGCATTTACCGAGAATTCTTTTAACAAATCCAAGTTAACGGTTACCTTTACCGCATACTTTACGTTTGTGCTAAACTCCTACCTACTCGTATTGAATAAAAACTGGGTCCTTGTGACGTCACGTGGAGTGGCATCGCATGGGGGCCAATCTGGCCTTTTTCAAATGAGGATAAAATTGATTGCAATTCGTTACCCACCATGTATTCATATTATACAAATTAGATGTGTTCTAGGAATACCGGTTTAGACGAATGGCAATGGTCAATTTTTATCGTCATTTGAAAAAGGCCAGATTGGCACCAATGCGATGCCACTCCACGTGACGTCACAGGGACCCAGTTTTGATTCAATACGAGTAGGTAGGAGTTTCACATCGTAAAAGATTACCAATGCATGCATGAGGCACAGAGCTCAGGGAAACATCTCTTAATAATCATCCATTATAAATGATTAAGGTCTGAATGTTTTTTTTCTTTTAATAAGGTATTAATTATCCTTATTTAAGATAAGCGCTACCAGCTAGCAGGGCACTCTGCTACCTGCTAGCATCCTGTGTCGCATCAGCGCTCAGGGCCTTGCCCCAAGGTCACCTCACCTGCGGCTGCGGGAACCATAACCACATACTATACGACGAATTCTCGAAGGAGACATCGATTCTTACGGCCGTTTTACACGGGGCACTGAATAGTGTAGTTTTCTTCATAAAAGAAAACGAAAGGCATTGATTGCGATTCTTTACCCACCATTCCTGCATACATATTATACAAATTGTTTGGTTTCAGAATTCCCAGTTTAGACGAATGACTCATTTGAAAAAGTCCAGATTGGCGCCCATGTGATGCCACTCCACGAGACGTCACAGGGACCTAGTTTTTATACGAGTAGTCAGGATTTTTACAGTCTGGGGTTACCAATGCATGCATGATGCTCAGAGATCAGGGAAAAATCTCTTAATAAACACCTATTAAAATTGAATATGGTCGGAAATTTTTTTTTGTTTGATAGGGTGTTAATAATCCTTATTTAAGCCAAGCGCTACCTGCTGGCAGGGTACTCTACGCTACCGCCATGCTCGGCACAAGCAGCCTGCATTGTAGCAGCGTTCATAGCCTCGCACATGCGCACAGTGGTCGGAAATCGAAAAACGCCGGACAAAAGTCCGAAATGGCTTTTTTTGAGGTAGACAATTGAAATTTGGCGCAAATACGAGGAAATAGTTGCTGATTTTGAAATAGCAAGTCATTTTTATTAAGTCTCAGCCGTTATGGAGTTACGGAGGCTTAAACATGACGAAATTTCGAAAAACTTGCCATTTATCATTTTTCTTCGAAAATGTAAAAAGTTACGCGGATGGTAGAGCAGTGGATGGATTTTCATGAAATTTTAAACATGTTCATCTGTCATTATAGTTTCTTGCCTGTACTTTGCATAAGTTTCAGACATTTTTGTTGATATTTGTGTGCTGTAATGTATCAAAATGGCGGAAGCTTTTTTCAAGCAAAATTTCACTTAAAGCAGTCATTATCTTTTTTATAAGAAATATGTATGTCGAGATATTTCGCAATAATACTGAGAAAACATATTTAAACGTTTGTCTGCAAAAGGTTTGGGAAAAAGTTTGCGGCCCTGAGAGAAAATTCGAATTTTCGACCGCGCGTCGCGGTCCGGCTCCACGCGGCGGACCCCGGTAATATCGATTGCGTGTGATGGTTGAAGTTGTTTGCACCTAAATTCCTCAAATTTGCCTTTTTCAAGCAAAAAACACTTTTGTGGATTCCCTAAGGTTCTATATCGAAGATATTTTGAAAGCAGTATTGGTCATTAGGTCATAAAATGGCGGACATTTTGTTAGGCAAAAGTTAACATAAAGTAGTCATTATCTCTGGTTTTAGAAAAATGTATATCATGATTTTTTGTCAGGGTATTAAGTAAACATAATTTTAAAGTATTCTGCAAAAATCTGTGGAAAAAGTTTGCGACCCTGAGAAAAAATTCCAATTTTCGATCGCGTTTCGCGGCCCGGCTCGGCTCAGCGCGGCCTCGAAACTCCGACTCCCCGCACTGACGAATTTCTGAGGACCTTAATCGGTCGCCGTTTCATCGCATTGATTAATAATTTAATAATTTAAGCCATGTATTAATTTACTGCATTTGAGATTGGAATTGGCCTTACTTTTCCGTTTATCATTGTTAATAGCATATTGAATGCTACTGAATAACCCCTAAAATTCAATTTATCCAATCCATCAATCAGTTCTTTTATGTAATCTCTCTCTGCTTTCGCAACTTCTCTAGTCTCTTTTAGCCACTGAAGGCGAATAGGTCGGCAAAATCTCATAGAAGATGGCCGAGGATTCGCCCATAATATCTCACCTGGAATATTAAAAGTAGGTACTAAAAATTCCTGTAATGATTCCAATTAGATAAATTACAGATAAAATAGACACGTGAATCTCATTCCTGTATTGTCATCTAGTAACCTAAGTGGCACCAGGGAGCTCATAAATAAATACTCATCTGATGAGTCAGATAGTTCCCACAATTGCTTATATTGGGCATGGCCCGAACTGCCATCAAATCCATATTTGCACACTAGTGTGCAATCTACTTCATCATATGAGGTTTCAGCAGTTGAAACGTATGACAGAATTTGCGAAGCTGTGTGATTTAAGAGAGTTTGAAGACTCACTTCGCACATGTTTTCAGTTACCCTGATTCCTTCGGAGTATGCCATACTTTTCGCGTTTAGGACTCTATCGTAGCTTGGATAAAGCTTGTGTCTATACTTTTGAGCCGAGCGTCTCAGTGTATTGTACTGACTCTTCGTTAGCTCAGTTGTAATAACGAGAGACACAGCTTCTTCAGGGGTCATTTCCCTCTGGGGATTATCCCTTTTTCTCCATTTAGACAAAACTCTTCTCGCCCTACTAGGAGTGGTTGTCGTTACCTCGGAATGTAGTTCGGCGGCCGCAATATCTCCTTCCTCCCTTAAACTAAGAGAGGTTGCCAATGCGAGCTCCGCAGCAGAGGAAGACATTTTAATATTTTGGACCTTACGTCTTTTTGATCTCTCCGAGGAAACACTAAAATCTATTTCCGGCCTTCCCAGTGAACTTAGGAAGTAATTATTTAAAAGTAAATAACCCAAGAATAAAAATATTATGTCGTTCAATGAAAAAGGAAGGTTTTCACCGGATGGCACTTACTAGTCTCAGCAGAAGTGCTAGTCAAATACTGACGCACGGTGTCAGGAAAGTTCATCGACTCCATGAGCCATGCGTTATTTCGCTTTAAAAATGTATTTTTATTCCGAGAACTTCTATTCCACCTTTGCAAGTAGGGCAACAAAGAGCTTATTCTGACAAATTCACGAAGACTTCTAATAGCGTCATCAAATTGACCTAAATCAAATCTTCGCACAAGAAAATCCACCAAATATTCCATTTTTTCAGTAGGTGATTTGAACTTTATGCCCATCAATGTATTATGGAGATCAAGCCGCGAGATAAAATTGGAAGACTTATCCAATCAGGACTGAAAAACTTGTCTAAGGTCTGAAAATTAATGTAATAGAATGAATCTACCCATTCCACAAATTGTTCAACAACGATAGGCTACATAACGCCAGAAAGTAGGGGCGAAAAATCGGTATTGAAGAAAGTTTGTAAAAAATAGTTCAAGGGACGTAAGAAAACTGGGACGAAAAAGCACGAATGACTAACACCAGGTAAAAACACATGGACAGATATCTTACCTCGAATAAGGTGTGGATTGCTGAGGAAAAAAACACTGATGTAAACCTTAGAAAAAAAAACTCGGTAAGGATTCCTATCACTCACACTTAATATCGCGAGTAAAAAAATATTTTATCAGAACAGATTTCTCCCAATTCACTTCACCACATCACTTCACCACAAATGCCAAGATAGAACTACTGCTCAACATGCATTTTCTATAGGATAGGGATGGTCCACCCAGGGAAAACTCATTATAACTGTTAAAGGGTGCGCGGTGCCATAAAAACTCCCTCAGGGACCGAGTCGCATGGTGCTGTGAAGGCGGAGGGATTTGGCGGCTTGCAGTTTGAAAATGCAAAGAGAGTGGAAAGGGAAAACAGCCAACCCCACACCCTTCCACAAAAGAGTGTATGAGGAACAAATCACCCTCATGTGCACTCAGGAATTGAAGGAGTTCATAATTACTCGGAAAATTCCGTGGAGTAACCGAAGAAAAGCATATTCATCACAGTTAGGCATCACAGTCTACAAACACATGCGCTGGATATAGTATCCCTCTATGATAATAAATATATGACATTTGGTTATCATTGACAGCATGGATGCCTTGAGTAAGGCGAATACAGGACATTAAGGTCCTCAGAAATTCGTCGGTGCGGGGAGTCGGAGTTTCGAGGCCGCGCTGAGCCGAGCCGGGCCGCGAAACGCGATCGAAAATTGGAATTTTTTCTCAGGGTCGCAAACTTTTTCCACAGATTTTTGCAGAATACTTTAAAATCATGTTTACTTAATACCCTGACAAAAAATCATGATATACATTTTTCTAAAACCAGAGATAATGACTACTTTATGTTAACTTTTGCCTAACAAAATGTCCGCCATTTTATGACCTAATGACCAATACTGCTTTCAAAATATCTTCGATATAGAACCTTAGGGAATCCACAAAAGTGTTTTTTGCTTGAAAAAGGCAAATTTGAGGAATTTAGGTGCAAACAACTTCAACCATCACACGCAATCGATATTACCGGGGTCCGCCGCGTGGAGCCGGACCGCGACGCGCGGTCGAAAATTCGAATTTTCTCTCAGGGCCGCAAACTTTTTCCCAAACCTTTTACAGACAAACGTTTAAATATGTTTTCTCAGTATTATTGCGAAATATCTCGACATACATATTTCTTATAAAAAAGATAATGACTGCTTTAAGTGAAATTTTGCTTGAAAAAAGCTTCCGCCATTTTGATACATTACAGCACACAAATATCAACAAAAATGTCTGAAACTTATGCAAAGTACAGGCAAGAAACTATAATGACAGATGAACATGTTTAAAATTTCATGAAAATCCATCCACTGCTCTACCATCCGCGTAACTTTTTACATTTTCGAAGAAAAATGATAAATGGCAAGTTTTTCGAAATTTCGTCATGTTTAAGCCTCCGTAACTCCATAACGGCTGAGACTTAATAAAAATGACTTGCTATTTCAAAATCAGCAACTATTTCCTCGTATTTGCGCCAAATTTCAATTGTCTACCTCAAAAAAAGCCATTTCGGACTTTTGTCCGGCGTTTTTCGATTTCCGACCACTGTGCTGCGGTAAGCTACAGAACTTGAAGGTGGAGATGCGAAGAATGAACCTCGATGTATTAGGCATTAGCGGAATGAAGTGGCCCCAGGAAGGAGACCTTAGGAGTGGAAGCTAAAGAACGATACACACAGGATCGCTAAATGATAATGCTGGAGTATGTATAATGCTTAGATGGAGCGTCGGGATGCGTGATAAAAGCTACCTACAGTTTAATGAAAGGATAATAATGGTGAAAACCCGTAGCTACTGTAGTGGTACAGATTTAAATTCCTACGACAAATACTGAAGATGAAGAAGTAGAAGATGTCCACCAAATAATAGCGGAAGTTATCAAGAAGGTAAGAGGGGAAGCATATCTTATTATTTTAGGCGACTGAAACGCCGTCGTCGGCGAAGGTCAAGACGGAATAATAACTGGGAAATATGGGTTAGGTAACCGAAATTAAAGAGGAGAAAGGCTACTTGAATTCTGCACGGAGCACATGCTAGTGGTTGCCAACACTTCATTCAAAAATCCCCTGCGAAGAAAATACACGTGGAAGATGCCAGGAGACCTTGGAAGATTCCAAATCGACTGCATTCTAGTGAAACAAAGATTCAGGAACCAGGTAGAGGACTGCAAAAGTTATCCAGGGGTAGATATCGATAGTGATCATAACTTAGTTTTGATGAAATGCTACCTTAAATTTAAAAGTTGAAGATAGCCGTGAGAAACATATGGCATTTTGAAAAATTGAGGGAGGTTCAGCATCAACTGGCTTTAAAAGTGGTTGTATAAAATAAAATAGGGGATGATACGACCAACAAACCAATGGAAGAGAGTTGGAAAATCATTACAAGTGGTCGGCAGGCAGCAGCTGAGGAAGTTCTTGGTAAAAAAAAGAGTCGTTATGAAAAAACCATGGAACACGTAGGAAGTATTAGACCTCATTGAAAAAAGAAGAAATTACAAGGCTGCGATAACAGAGGAAGGACAGAATCGTTACAAGAAAATAAGAAACGAAATATGTCGTAAAGCGCGGAAGGCTAGAGAAACGTGGATGAAAAGTATTTGTGAAGACGTGCAAAACAATCTTAAGCATAGAAAAGTAAAGGCCGCCAATAGGATAGTGAGGAACCACTTTAAGGAAAGGGGCGTAAGATGTAATACCCTTAGGGACAAAAACGGAGAAATAATGATTGAAAACGAAGAAAAGGGAGGATATGGAAGGAATATCTGGAATATTTGTACAAAGGAAGCAGCCACAGAACAAATGCTATCGAAAACGAGAGGGAAGTGGATGCCGATTACATGGGAGCACCAATTTTAAGATCCGAATTTGATGCGGCGGTAAGAGACCATAAGGATAAATAAAGCGTCTGGCATTGATGACATTCCTGCAGAAGTAATTAAATATTTAGGAGAGAAGACGTTGAACCAGCTATACAAAATCATTATTGAAATGTATACGACAGGTGAGATACCAAAGGAATTTGAGAGGAACATTATAATCCCTATTCCTAAGATGAAAAGAGCGGAGAAGTGCGAAGATTTTAGCAGCATTAGCCTTACTACACAGGCGTCAAAGATACTGCCAAGGATCATCTATAAAAGAATAGAACGAAAAGCGGAAGAGTTCTTGGATGAGGACCAGTTTGGATTCAGAAAAAACAAAGGCACAAGGGAAGCAATATTGGCCCTAAGACCCCATAGAGAAGAGAATTGAAAAGGACAAGCCAACGTTCGTTGCGTTTGTGGACTTAGAGAAAGCTTTTGACAGCGTGGATTGGAGCAAATTGCTTGGAATCCTAAAGGAAATTGGGGTTCTTTATAATGACAGAAGAATCATCCACAGTTTATACAAAAACCAAGTAGCCGTGATAAAATCAGGGCCCAGTTGTGAAGAGGCAAGAATAAGGAAAGGAGTGCGACAAGGCTGTTCATTGTCACCCGTAATTTTCAATATTTACATTGAGAAAGCCATTAATGGAATCAAAGAAAAGGCATTGGGAGTGAATATCCATGGAGAAAAAATTAGCATGCTAAGATTTGCCGATGACATAGCCGTTATAGCAGAAACAGAGACGGATTTGAAAAATATTCTGGTTAATATGGGTAGGGTAATGGGTAGATATCAACTGAAAATAAGCAAGAAGAAAACCAAGATCTTAGTATGCAGCAGAAGAGAAGAAGTCAAGACTAACATTAAAATAGGGAGGCAAAAACTGATACAAGTGGATGAATTCTGTTATTTGGGAAGCAAGATTACTAGTGACGGTAGAAGTAAGAAAGAAATTATCAGCAGAATAGCCCAGGAGAAGAAAGCATTCCACCAAAAGAGAGACCTGATTACAGCGGGAAACTTAAATATGGAAGTAAAGAAACAATTCATAAGAACCTATTATCTGGAGTATGCTCCTATACGGAAGTGAGGCATGGACAATGACCGCAGCGGAGGAAGAAAGGATAAACGCCTTCGAAATGTGGTGCGACAGAAGAATGATGAAAATCAAATGGATCGACCGAGTTAGTAACGAGGAAGTCCTGAGAAGAATAGGAGAGAAGAGAAGCCTCATGAAAACCTTAATAAGAAGACGGAACAACCTTATAGGCCACATCTTGAGACATGATGGCATGATGAAGACAATCGTCGAAGGACAAGTGGAAGGCAAGAATGGAAAAGGAAGACCCCGAACAAAATATGTAGAACAAGTAAAGAGAGATGTGAAAGAGAAGATATACGTAGGTGTGCAATGATTACCTGATAGGAGAATAGAGTGGAGACCTGCGTCAAACCAATCCTAGGATTGTTGACCAATGATGCCGATGAACCTGCCTTAATTTACATGGCCAAAAAACTTTGCGGAAACCTTTATCTTCGAAAATGTGTAACAAAGTTACGTAAGGGTGACTTCTTCATCGAATTATAGCAAAAAAATCTTCAGAACGAATAATTTAAAGACACAAAATTAATGCAAGGGATAAACTTATACAAGGGTAAAAACTTTGGACATAACTTTCCTCCTTCCATTTTTGTGCCCAAATACTTTCATTTTCGAACTTTTCGAATTTTTTAACCCTTTATCATCGATAAAGGGTTAAAAAAATTTTTATGTATAAATGACTTATCCTCAGAAGTTTTAAAGGGTAGAGAAATAAATATTTTCTGTAAGCCAAGGAATAGATGCAATTTCGTAATCTTTAATTCTCGTTCGACAAATACGTCGTTCAATAAGTCCTTAGAACTTCTTAGAGAATGCACTCTACAGATAAAAAAATATTGTTTTTTTCAGAAAGCAGCACTTTTATAGTCAGCTGTCAATGTTTCAGCTGTATCCATGCGATAATTTTATTGTTTCTGCCGATTGTTGTGAACAGCTTTCGTTCGTTAAGAAAAATGGAGGAAAGCTAGTTTTGTGAGGTGATCAAACAGTTGTTTTAAAAGAGGTTGATGACAAAAAGGATTAAATTCTGAGTATTATAAAGTTCACGCCACATCTGCTCTTGTGCATGAAATTATTATACAAGAGGGTGCTTTGCTATTATTTTTTTCACTGCCTAAATCGAAGGATTTCTTCGGGAATACTTATTTCTTTCTTTTAAATACTTACATGACGTTATCTATTTTTCTCCATTTAAGGAAAAGTGAACATTTTCAAGTGTACGATAACGTGACGGCTAAGTATGAATGCTGGCAAAAGCCTGTGTGACGTCATTTTGGTTCCCGGCATCGCCGTGTGAGGTGACCATGGGGCGAGGATATGTGCGCCGCTTTGATGCAGGCTGCTAGGAGGTGGAAGAGTACCCTGGTAGCACGTAGCGCTTGGATTAAATAAGTATTGTTAATACCCTATCAAACGAAGGAAACTTTCCGACCTTAGGCAGTTTTAATAGGGGCTTATTTAGAGATGTTTCCCTGAGCTCTGTGCCTCATGCATGCATTGGTAACCTCAGACGATGTAAAAATCCTATCTACTCGTATAGAAACTATGTCCCGTTTCTACGAAACGTGGAGTGGCATCGCATGGGCGTCAATCTAGCCTTTTTCAAATGAGGTTAAAAATTCACCATTAACAGTCGTCTAAACTGGGATTTCTAAAACAAAATAATTTGCATTTTATGAATACACTAATGCTGGGTAAAGAATCGCAATCAAGGTCTTCAGTTTTCATTGATGGAATGAAGCTACCCTATTAATAAAATTAATTACGTCACTCGCTACGACGTAGTTTTTCTTTTACCATTGTCATAACCTTGCATAGATATAATTTAGAATTCCTCCGTTGGCAAGTTTTGCGATTTCGTGAAAGTGAACGTATTTTTTAGTTGTTAAGGCTAGCTTTTTTATTACCATGTGGTGTGCAAGAGGTGGTTATTTGCATCCTGCATATTGGTATTGATCACTCCCTGCCAAGCACCCTAGAGGTGGCTCGCAGGATTTAATGAGGATGAAAACAATTCCACTATTTACCACATGAAAATTAAATGCAATCAAATTAGTAATGCCTTCTTTGCGGCTGAATGGCTTTAATTGTCATTAAAATGTTTTGGCGAAAATAATTTATGGTATTTAATTACCACATAGTTTCCAAGTGATAAAACCTGTTACCCGTTTACCTGTTAAAAAATTTGGTCGGCAGTTTATCCTTTCACAATTTCTCGCATCCTTTGCGAATATAAAAATGTTTAAATTGGAAAGTTACCAGGATTAAATATGCAGAAATTAAAAAGGAATTGGGATAGGTTATATCCAAAAGTATTTATTCTGGAGAACTTTATCTCTTGCATAAAATCTTCGCCTTTCCATTTATTCATCGGAAGTTATTCTCAGACTGTCCTGTTTCGTACGTCATTCCAAAAGGACTCAATTCAATTATACAATTTTCATCCACACATTAATGTAAGTACATAGGTAATCTTCCTGTTTTACTGATAAAGAGAAATGATTATACAATTAATCCTAATCAACTCAAATTAAAGTAAATGGTGATACATATGTTAATATTATCGTCAAGGAAGTCATGTTTAGTTTATTTCAGAGCAAAATTGCGATTTTTCCGTTACAATATTTAGGGGAAACAAATACATTGATGTACACATCTATCGATTTTCAGACAAACCTTAGGGGGTAAAACCGAATAACAACTGATTTTGGGGACAGAACGACCCCACAGGACATAATCAAATACTTGTGTTGAAACAGAGAAGGTAAAAAAAGCTGCTTCAGCGTTAAACTTGGACTTGTAAAAGTAATGCTTGATATTTTCTTCTATTTTTCTAACAAAAATGATTAAAAAATGGAAGTTCTGACACCCAAAAATTACCATCATTAAATAAGAAATGGTGGTAGGTAATGTTCCAAGTTTTCAACCCGGAAAAAATACATCCCTTGCATTATATATTTATTCTTTGAATCATTCGAACGTATTCTATTTTCTAAAGCTGATAATCTCATATTTTCTGCATCTTCTTTCAAAGTGACCCACTGTATATTTTTAAGCCTTCGATTGTACGAAAAATCTACAGAGGAAAAATCATTCGCCTTGACCGGGATACGAACCCAGATCCCTCGATTTCCGGCCGAAAGCTTTAGCCAGTTAAGCTACCGAGGCGTCATTATTCCCTGTGGAAATTTGTGGACTATACCGCACATGGTGATTGATTATTCCACTGTGGATTTCTCGCACAATTTGTGCAATGCGGGTAACTCCGTAAAAGTTATCACCGTGGCTAGTCCCGGTATACTTCAATAAAATTAATCCTCCTTTTTATGTAAGGGACTTGAACGAATGGGATTGATTTCAATGGAAATTTAAGATATTTTATCCATAATGTTGACTTTAATAAAAACATAACACTGATCTACACATCCCATTAGGAAGGATATGGTGTCGCACACACTAATATTAACCGGGTATCAAGGAATTCACATTTCGCTGGTATTAAAGTAAATTTGAGACTTAGTCTGCTAATATGGTGATACTAAGGGAAAATAATGTTTTGATATGCCGTTAGTTTGACTTTATGACACAACTTCAACGGTATAATCTGAACACGAATGCATAAAAATGGACCAATGACCCTGTACGACTTGAAAAAAAGTTGTGAATCAATGTTAAAGATAAATGAAGCTCATCTATTAGTTGTTTTCCAAAGAAAATATATCTTCCCTTAAACAGTTGGAAGAAGAACTCACTTTGCATATATTTCCTACACTTTATAGACGATACAAAGTTGAAAAATGAAAGTTTTTGGAAGTGAAAAGTACCTTAAGTGAAAATAATGAAAGAAGAAACTTAGAGGAATTGATAACTCATGCTTACAAGTCCGCAATTCCGAAAGCAACGGGACAAGAAAAAAAGGTCAGGTGGTGGAACGAAGACCTTGACAGCGAGAGAAGAAGACTGCGAAAAAAATGGAAGCTGGTAGGAAACTTAAAAAATCAGGAGAAACTGCCATGGTCCGAAAACAAAAACTAGAATTCGCCACTCTACGGAACATTTACAATAAAATTATTAAAATAGCGAAAGAAAAATATGGATCGAGACAATCGACGATTGCAAAGATGATCCCTGGGACAGGGCTTATCAAATAATTGCATATAAACAAAAAGCTACCATACCAGCCACTCTAAGGTTGCCTTATGGTGAGTTTACAACAAGTCTCAAAGAAGAGGCTAACTTACTTCTTAATAAACTACTACCCGACGATTGTATAACCTATGAAATGGATTTACACGGTGAAATCAGAGATAGAATTTAAAATTCAACGACGCCGACAGAAATAAATTATGCAACCGAAGCTGAACTGGATGCTGTCGTTCACAATCTTAAAAATAGAAAAGCGCCGGGACATGATGGAGTTAAATCGTAGATGGTATAAAGGGCTTAGTCCAGAATAAAGAATAAGCTATTGAATAAAATAAACGAACTTCTAGAAACGAGCCTAATACCAAAGGAATGGAAAAGAGGAATAGTTAAAGTATTTCCAAAAACAGGGAAGGATCTTTGTAATCCCAAGCCGTATCAGCCAATAACTCTACTACCGGTCCTTGGTAATATCTCAGAAAAGATTATTTGTGACTGAATAACCTTACACTTGGAGGCAAATAATCTACTTAATAAACACCAATACGGTTTCGTAAAAGGCAAAGGCACTACAAACGCCTTAATAAATTTAAACCAAAAGATACTTGAATGGAAAGATAAATCCGTACTTGGATTATATCTGGACATTGCCGCTGCATTTGACAATGCATGGTGGCCCGGCATCTTATTAACACTCCCAACTTTCCCAACTACCTCTTCAACTAAAGTAAAGACTACTTCAAAGATAGAATTGTCTCCTTGGATATGGAAGGAGTAACAGCAATAAAAAGAGCAACTATGGGTTGCCCCCAGGGTTCAATACTTGGTCTTACCTAATGGAACATTTTGTTCAACAAGTTCCTTGAAATAGACTACGGGGAAAACACCTCCACGGCCGCATATGCGGACGATGGTATAATACTCATCACAGGAAATAGCCGAAAAGAACTTAAAACGCAAAATGGTGAAAACGCAATACGAAAACTATTAAAATGGGGCCAAGAAATGAAACTTACCTTCTCCGAAAATAAAACAACTATAATGCTTATGAAGGGAAAACTAAAGCGTAAACCAACCATCAGAATGAATAATCGCAATGTTAAATACCTCGTATAACTGCTTCTAAACTGCTAAAAAACCTATAACTGCTTCTCATGATTATAATCCTTATTCAAGCCAAGCACTACCTGCTAGCAGGGTCCTCAACGCTACCACCATGGTCGGTATCAAGCAGCCTGCATCGCAGCGGCATTAATAGCTTCGCCCCCAGTTGGCCTCACACAACATTAGCCAGACGTCACACGGCCTTTTCCCAGCATTCTTACATAGCCGTCGCGTTTTCGCGCGCTTGAAATTTTTCACTTTTCATTTAACCGCTAAAAATAGATGTCGTAATTTAAAAATCTAAAACCGTGAAATACGTACTCCAGGAGTAATAACCTTTCCATATAAACAACAGGGTGGTTTCCTATTATTTTTTAATTGCTTAAATCGAAAGGTTATTATACTCCTGGAGTATGTATTTCACTACGAATTTCACGCTCTTAGATTTTCGAATGACGACATCTATTTTTCGCGATTAAATGAAAATTGAAAATTTAAAAGGGCACGAAAACGCGGTGGCCAAGTAGGAATGATGGGAAAAGTCCGTGTGACGTATTTCTGGTTCCCGCTACCTTGAGGCGAGGCTTTGAGAGCTATGGGCGCCAATTTGGTCTTTCTCAAATGCGGTTAAAAATTCACCATGAACATTCGTCTAAACTGGGATTTTTAAAACCAAATAATTTGCATATTATGAGTACATTAATGGTGGGTAACGAAACGCAATCAAAGGCTTTCGATTTCTTTGATAAAGGACACTACCCTATTAAATAGAAATAGGAAACCACCCTATAGACATCGCCGTTATAGAGTTCCCCCTCGGTTTCGATATGGCGTCCACCGAGCCGTTGTTTCAATCGGGAGACGAGGAAGTAGTCGCTAGGTGCAGGATAAAGACTGTACGGTGTGTGGTCAAACAGTTCCCAACGAAAATCTTAGATTTTCTTTTAAGTTTTGACAGCAGTCTGAGCTTGTGGCTGAATCCAATTGCAGAAAATAGAATCGAAGGCGACGCTGAAAGGTATACGGGTATCAACCCTGTTTCGCAAAGTCGAGAAAAAGTTGGAACCGATGTGTCAGCATCTACGAAGAGTACTTCAAAGGTGCCCCACGTTTGTTACACAAAAAACAAAAATTGAAGAACCCTTTCTACAAAAACAAGAACCTTCCAACAGTTGAGAATAGAATCATAGAAGTAAGGAAACAGTTAATCAGATGATACTAATCGATGGCTACGTTCTAACAACACGAATCTCAAATTCGGCCGGTTTGCGGTAGGTATATTAAACGAAGTGAAATAACATTTAAAAATTAAAATACAACAAAAAAACAACACTTGGGTAGCAAATGAATGCTTGTTTTTCAGTTTTATGAACTTTTGGTTTTAAATTTGAGAGTACAATTAAATGAAATTAATTGCCTTTTTTGCTCTCCTAAAAAGTTGCCATTTTTGAGATACGTGTCGTTAAACTTAGCCATGGATATGGAGCATGTTTCTCAATGGAAGCGAGGCTTGGACGTTGACAGTAGGAGAGAAGTCAAGAGTGGAAGCATTCGAAATGTGGTGCTATACATAAGAATGATGGAGATAAAACAGATCGACCGTGGAGTAAGTAATGAGGAAGTGCTAAGAAGAATTGGGGAGAAAAAAGAAGTCTTTTAAAGAACCTTACGCAGAAGACGGGACAACTTAGTTGGCCACATTATGAGACATGCTGGCCTGATGGAGATAATCGTAGAAGGACAGGTGGAAGGGAAGAAGGGCAAGGGACGGCCTTGAATAATTTACATAGGACAAGGCATGAATGAATAAGGTATGATGAAATGAATGAGGTGCATTGGTTACCAAGTTGTAAACGGTGAAATAGAAAAGAGATATGTCGCTATGAAAAGACTAGCGGATAGGAGAGAGAATAGAGAGCTACGTCACATAAATCTTAATATCGCTGACTTATGAATATGATGATTTTTTTTAAATTGGGTGGGGTTATTTTTGGGATACTCTTTAGGATATCGTGATACAGATGTAAATTGTATCCTCAGTCTTTGTAAAGAAAATCAATTTCGTCGATTTCAAATGATAATAGAATATTGGTTAACATGGTGATTTTAATGGAAAAATATGGATAGTGAGATAGATAGAAAAATATTTACTGTTCAGGAAACATTTATTTTAGTAATATAAACTTTCAAAAACGACAAAAATTGACAAAATACCAAGAGTTATTAAGTAATTTAAAAATAATGTGGTATGTCCCCAAGCCAGTGCCAACCGCTCAAAAAACCGCGCCAGCAGTTAAGGGTTAAATAAAGGATTTAATTAGGTTGATCTATTCCTTGCCTTCGATACTACAATAACAAAGATATTAAATTGCAATGGATTTTTGTCATGATATATACCTATTCCTTGATTTCCAGAGAATATTTCTCGTCTCTTTATAAGTTTGGTGCAGAAGTTATCTTCGATAAGAGGTAAGAAAGTTATTGCATAACTTTCTTACCTCTTATCGAAGATAAAGATTTCCACAATGAAAGTGTTTTGGGCATAGAAATTGAGGAATGTTATGTAAAAAGTTTTTACCCTGGAATAACTTTATCCGTAGCAAAAGTTATTTGATTTCTTGCAACTATCACTTTTTACGAAATGAAATTTTTATTAGTATTTTACTCCTTACGTTGGAAGAAGAATAGTTAATTTCGATGTAACCGTTACTTTCTTTGTAATTTATAAGTCTTTTCTCAAGCTATCCTAGAGATAGACTATACCATCAGGGCTATTCAGTACCTGTTTACGCGGTCGCGAAGACGAAAGATTTCGTGACGGGATCGCGAAAATCACATTGTTGCTATTCTGTAAGCCATTTCGAACATTCCGCCACGTAAGTTTCGTGCTTCAGTTTACGCGACGAGAGTTGTCAACGAAAACTCAGTTTCCGCCGCGTAAACAGCAGGCCGCGGTAGACGACGGGGCCACATGCTGTTAATATATGTCAAGTATTTGCTTGGGCATGTAAACAGCGGTGTTCATTGTAGTTGTGGACGTAATTTCATTTCGTGCAAGTAATATTTTTGCATATTTAACTGTTAATTTCATGAATTTTAAATTATTCTTGTCTTGTATATGCTTCTCATATTCTCTTTTCGGAATACATACCTATTGGAGTTGGAGGTGTTGTTATCTGTTATTGAGGAAATGTTTTATATTTTTCATATTTATCGTCATCGCCCGCTTAATTGCATATCTCAATGGTACTCTATTTATTTTCAACCGTTTATCAAAGTGAATACTTAAGTTGAAAATGTGTCGTCGCATCTTGTTTTTAAGCCGCGTTTACAAGACATTTTCCCGTCGTCTGTTTCACTATGAGTGTAGATGATGTATGAGCGTAGATATTTTAAATGCTTTGTTCTACTTTTCCCCGGGACGGTTACAAAGTTAGGAAGATATTTGTTGGTTAAGAGGAAACGTATGTGTTCCATTCATGAATTTGCTGCTGCGAGTCATCTTTGTGGCGTTAGTCAGTGCTTTCCCACTTCGGAATGCAGTGTTCCTCTATGAATACTAGTGTATATGCAAAAGGAGTATGTAGCGGGATTCAAGAACTTAGGATAAAGTACAAATGCTACTTTTAATAACCACTAAGAAGGTAAACAACTCGTAGTATGATCATAAGATTATTTTGTTTCTTCTGGTTTGAAAGGGCTCATGTTCAACATCAATGCTAAAATAACGTGAATGAATACTGCGCTCTACAGTCTGCATATACAGTTGTATAAGACATTTTTGGATGATGAAGTTGGAGGGACATAACTAGCAGAAAGACAGCTCCTCTGCTGATCAATGTTTTTACTCAGGCTGGCGATGTGTAAATATTCACAATTATTGCCGTATAGTGGATGTATATTTTTTCTCTACGTTGTGATGGCTATTGTTTTAACTAATCAAATACAAGATATTGGCACTGAAAGGATATAACTGATAGGTGAATCGATTTTGTGTGTTTACATTAGGTCCTCTTCGCAAATGAAATGTGCAGCTGCTGTGGCTGGATCCATGTCTAAACTGTGGATAGGTAGATGCTTTTATGACAGATAGACGTTTGTAGGCATGTTATTTATGTACATAGCATAGTGGGAACAACTTAAATTATTTTACCAAGTAGTCATCATTGAGTACACTACTGTTTTCAGCGTCATCTGTCTTGCGACAAAAGATGACTGTAAGTATTTCTTGGCATAAGAGATTTGTTTTGTTCAAAATGGTTGGTATATACACTGGGGACAAGTGTCGTTTTTGTGATATCTATCATACAGGATGTTTCCTTTCGATTAAGCCTATGAGTCCATCGCATGACTACGATTATTATGGAAGAGAGAGCAAGAGTATTTATTCAATGGCCATTAGTGTGATGGTCCCTATTAACCCTTGAACGGCTAGCGTGCCCATATGGGCACAGCTGCAGTGGTCTAAATAATTTCGTATAAATTCCGACCCAAACATTATAGAGCATGCTGTTTTCTCCAAAAATGATTACAATGTATCACTTTATTCGGTTCGTGAGCTTACGGCCAGCATTTGTACCAGCAGTTGACTGTGGCATGATGGGTATTCTTACTCACTCTGTTCGAGGTGGAAAAAGAGGAAAAATGGCGAAGTGTCTTCAGTAAATGCGATTTTTTTCCTTTTTATTTTTTATATTCGGCTAAGTATTTAATCTTATCCTCATAATGAATGATGTCAACTTCGGTTTCTATTGCCAGTATTGTGATATCTTTCGTATGAAACAAGGAATTTGAATTTATTTTTGGGTGATTCCATATGGGCACGCTAGCCGGTAGCCGGGGGTGTCTTTTTTGGCTGGTGTCCTTCGCTACAAACGTCATTATTGGGTCTGTTATCAAATAATTTCGATGTAAACGCTAATTTTTTGTCAATCTTTCTTTTTTTTCTTATGTAACTCGATTTTAACGACTTCAATATTTTTTTCTGTATTTTTTTTTGTAATATTTCCATTAATTTTTAGTACAAAAATACATTTTATACTATTCAGCACTTTTATTCATGGTATTGCGTTATACTTTGCTCAACTATCCAGTATGAAGAATGATAGGGCTATTTTCTACCACTGGTATACATACCCAACAATCAAGTGCATGGTGGAAGGGTTAAGGATGAGAAAGCTAAAACATGATGAATCCATGATAAAATATTTTGGCAATCATGGCTACAAACAGTTCATACGGGGTGAAACTATAAGTTTCGGCTTTAAAATATAGTGCTTGAATGCTCCTCAAGATTACTTGGTGGACTTCAGCATATAGCAGGGACTGAGTGCTGAAGAAAAAAATAACTACCATAAATTCGTAGGTAAATGCTCTTCGTATTTGCTTATCATGTTTGACAATTTACTAGAGCAAGCGATAAATCTTTTCCATTTATTTTGACAAAAGGTTTACTAGCTTTCCTCTTATAAATCAGTTAAAATCTCAAGGATGTGAGGCTACTGGAACAGTTGTGATAAAAAGGATACTCAAAGGTCGAAAAAACAGCTAGCTAAGCGGCCCCGCTCCTCCCATGCTTTCGCACGGGAGAAAAAAGGGAATATTGTTGTTGTTAGATAGAATGATTTTTCGGTAGTGACTGTCAAGTCACCTTGCCAATGTGTACACCCACTCACAAATGTCACGAGATTCCCGCGTGTTACCTCTAAAATGGTACAAGTTAGGCAGCCAGCAGTGGCAGAGCAGCTCTATATACAATATTTAGATAGGCGGAACTGATCTCACGGATCAAAATATCAACAGGTACAGGAATGCTATCAGAGGAAAAAATGGTGATGGTCCACATGAAGCTATTTCCTTGATGCTGTCATTGTAAATGCCTGGATCAATATGGAAAATTCTGGTTCAAATATACCGCAGTAAACCTTTAGGCGAGAGATTGCACAAGTGTTTTTGTAACGAAAATGTACCTTTTCCAGAGCTGGTGGTCGTATTTAATATTCCCTATCAAGTGCAACTAATCATAGCCAGTCTGATGACATAAGGTATGATGGCAGGGATAACCAATTTGTCCCGTTTCATAGACGCCGATGTTCTTACGAAGAATATTCTTCCCGCGCGCGCTCAGACTGTGCTACGTGCCCTGGTGTTTGCCTTCAATGAAATTCTAACTATAATACTCGGCAATTGAAAACCCAATATATAGTATTCAAAAACTCTACCAGCAATAAAGGACTAATTTTGTTGATAAACTCATCGATAACGTGATTTTTTATTCAATAACTGTTTTCAAATCTGTGTTATATACTGTTAAGATCTTTGGACAGGCAAAAAAATGTTTAAACCGAAAAAAATATAGTATAATGACTTGAAATTACTTCAAATTGCCAAATAAAAGAAGTACTATAGGTAAATGCGAAAATATATGGCGTATCACGCAGTAAAAATAAGAATTATGATGGTTCGAGCGATTCTTCTGCAGAATGCAGACCGGTGGCCGGAACGGCTAGCGTGCCCATATGGGCACACCCCCTCTAGCAAGTACGAATCCACAGAATTTTAAAATTAAGTGTTTTTCAGAATCCTTAGGAGGCAATCAATCAGTTTTTAACGGAAAAACATAATAAAACTCCGAAAAAAAACTCCGCTGTTTAAGGGTTAAAGAATTGAGGCAAGTCAATCATCTTATTTGTATTGATTGTGGATAGTGGTGAGAGGATATTGTCTGAGAGCCAGATACCTGTTTGTGCCTGCTGCAGTACCATGATTGTATAAAGGAATTGACTCCCACATTCTAGCCACTCAGAACCCTAGCTAAGGGATTTATGCTTTTATGTGAAATGACTCATTGTAAATCTATGAAATAAGACAGCCAATTACTTCTTAATGTGCTATAGATATATATTGTTCCATATAACATTTTGAGACCATTTATTGTTTCGGTGATTACAATTTTAATGTTCTCATAAGGTGAGGTGAAGCTAACCTATTTTCATTTGAATGTGTATCGTTAATTTATGTAGCGATCGAATCTGATTGAAAATTATTGGTGTGAGAGCCCTAGAAATACTTAGGAGGAGGAGAGAGATGAAAGAGTCAGTCTTGTGTGAGGGAACTAATGAATGTATATGACCCTTTTGTATTAACATAAGAAGTATTTCAGGGAAAATATTGGATAAAGATTGAGCTTGGAAGCTAATAAATATTTTATGTCCCCACATGATTCCAGCTCAAAGAGCTCTTGTAGTACGAATACATTTGAAGGTATATTACTAAACCACATCAACCACTATCCCTATGTAAGTTAGTGAAAATTGTACATGGAATACCTACCTAAATCTAGATATATTGTGCACTGCAATTTTATGGGCGTGGCAGCTACTGGTAGTGACAATAATTTGGGACTTGGCCATCCCTCTGTCAGCAGAGAAGTTGAAGAGGTTACAGAAGCATAGAATTCTCCTCCCATATTGACCAAAGATATATAATTCCCATCAATAGAAAATGGGCAGAGTAGAGTAATATAAAATTAAGCATGAATTGCTGCTGATGTAGATGCCCATGAATTTTTGGAACAAATTGTGATGAGCCCATTACTGTCTACATAGCATTTTCCAACAAATTTATACTGTTGGAGAATAATCAAACCAACATTGTAATTTATTTTAATAATTTATCATGGATTAGACCTTGACTCCGAAAATTATTCTCTTGAGTGTTTCTAAATCATCATTACCTTACATGCCAGTCCTTCTCAAATTAATTGGTGATAGTCGAGGTATTCCTACAAATAGGCCTAACACAGTTAATAGGTATTTATGCATTCACAATAAAGGATCCAGTTCCTTTCGTTAAATTTCCTGCATTATAATATGGTATGATGTAAGTAACCGATTAATGGAGATGTTGCTCTGGATGTTCATCAACTTTACCTAGGCTGTTTCCATTAGTATGGGATCAGAAATGTAGCATTGAAAAGAATTTGGTGATAATGCCACACTTCTATTCATATTACAAACTTTTACCAAATTACAGCTCACCACCCCCTGTAATTTAATGATTCATATTCACTATATCATGAAACCCATTCTACATCCACAGCTTATGTCTCTTGTAACTACTCTCATTCCATATGCTATGAAAACCCACTCAGAAGCATATTAATAACATGCTTGTGAAACAGGCTCTTAAACAATTTGAAACGTGGTGGTAACTGATACCACCTCCAGAACAACGGTTGCATTTCGCTATTCTTTATAGTTACTAAATAATTACAGGTAAGCTCAAAGGAAATAAAGTAAGAGAGTATCATTTCTAAGTCATTCCTATTTTATTTAACAGTAATTTGCAAGCATCAATTTTTCCAGATTATCAGTTATGTCGATACATATATGGAATCAATCAGCCATGCATTGGGAAATGAAATGTACTTGGGAGAGTGGATATCAGTGTTCGTTGTTTGGTATAAATTTAGAAAAATAATCATCTGGTACATAATTTAGCATACATTATATGATATTAATAATATATTGGAAGTAATGACCTTGATTTTTTAAAAGTAAACTCCTTGCATCGAAAAGAAAGAATAATTTTATATCATATCTGTATCCTTGAGCACCGAATATATTAAAAACAGTGTAATGAATGATAGGTGGCTTAGGTAACCCACACCACCACTGGCCCCAGACTGGAATACTATGTGGCAGGCCAAGTAGGTACCCCTGAAACTTATTAAACTGAAGCCCATAAGGAAATTATGAAGTCTATTGAGAGGTGCATGGGGGTTCTTAACTCTAGGTTCATATAATTGCTGAGGCATTGAGTGCTGGAGTGTACACCAATAAAATCAGGATTGATAGTTAATTCTTGTGTTGTACTTCATAGTATGTGTGTAGGGGCTGGTTTTCCCTTCCCAGACGAGGCTGATTATTATGGAGATTCCAGCTCTTGCAGAGTCCCTAATTCTTGGAAGAGGCATATTAAACAAGTCCAGAACTATTAGACAAGCGATTATTAACAGGTTACCTAATGCATTGGTAAATTACCAATTGATACACTACCATTGCTTTTGTTGGTGGTCAAACTACGGTTTTCCACCTTAAAATTAATCATGGGATCCCTCGTAGAAGGGATACCCTGTAGTTGCCACCAACCTCATCAAAATGGACTAAAATGAGAAAAGAAATATTACGAATGGGTCATGTTTCATCCATTATTTTTTCATGCATTTTTCTGTTACTTGCATAAGACATATAATTTCTTTCACTAGGTAGAAATTTCCCTTAACAATTATCTCTGCTTGGGTCTCTTAACCTTCTTGATTGTGAGGTACTTCAGGATAAAAGTATAACAGTCATCACTATAGCTCAGTTCATATCGATTGCCACCCATTCAGGCTGTGCTTCCTTTTTCTTAGGAACGGTAGTAAGAAAGTGATATTTTTAGGTGTGCTGATGACTTTAGATGCTGCAAATTTGCTACCTATATAATATTATAGCGTGATTGATTTTTAAGAAGATCCAAAATTATGAGGTAGAAACTCCTTCACTTGACTTTGTACATAATTTAAAAATTCCCAAGGTAACTCTTAAATTGAAACTACTACAAAATGAAGAAGATTTGAATTTATTCAATAAAAATATGAACTTAATGTCACTTCTATTCTAAAAAGTTAGGTGTACTTATATACGTTAGCGACAAATGTTGAGGTGCATTTCGTCAGTACCATAACTCTTAAATATTAATGCCAGGATACAAATTGTGAACATTGAAGTCAGGGTTGCAACGTAATGATAGGCAGTCCGTTGTAAATAGATTCTTATTTTTATCAATTTTGAGGGGTTTTGTTCACCTTATTTTCCGTCTTCTTAGCACCCTGTTACCAGCTCTTATCCCGTAAAATTATCCTTTCTTATCTACAGTCTTCCAATAATTAAGTAATCTTAGGACATCGCTTGCGGTTGATAATAATTTTCAAAACATTTTACCACACTCATGAGGACTGTTTACATTACCATTTTCATTGCCTGTAACTAATTATCCGGCCAATTCTGCGATAAACGATATGACGAAACTGACTACTTCAATTCAAATACTTGTATTATCATGAAAATGGGTCCATCAAAGCAAAGGCATAACCAAATCTGGCATAAGCAAATGCATAATAACGCCAAATTCCTCTCATTTACAAGTTTTTATCCCAATTACTCACTGTAATCTTAGGTGTCTAATCGCATACATATTTCCAACGCACTCACCTTCAATATTAATATACACGTTGAGCTCTCACTTGTATTTAAAAGTGTACAACATACTTTTAATTAATCAACGTTATAATTCAATAGCATTGCACTTACCAGCTGAATCTCGCTCTATTTTTGTTTGTCGAGGACAATTGCATGCGGATTTTCTCTGATTGGCTCGCAGTGACGTATTGCAGGAAAACTTCGGGTATCTTCGACTTCCCCACTACCGCGGAGGGGAAGGCACGAAAATGTTTTCGTGAAGCCCACTGAATAGCAAATTACGCGTCTTCGAATGTTTACGCGGCGTAACCACGTAAACGGAATCTTTCGTCTTCGCGACCGCGTAAAGAGTTCCTGAATAGCCCTGCAGGTCCATTATGGTCCGTGACTGTAAGCGGAAAAAAACATCGAATATCTATTGATTATGTAGTCTTATTTCCCAATCTTATCTTACGATTGCTTCTACTTCAAAATCATTAGGTTCCATCTTAAAATAAAGGTAAAATTTTCGTACTAACTAATTGCAGGGAATAACAAATATAAATAATTTTGTCGCTGATTGTTAAGGAAATCATATTTATTTCATTTTAATGTAAATTACTGATTAAGGTCGTGACTTTATGTTAAACCAAAATATTAATATTAAGCTCTAGAGTTTTAAGACAATTCTAACTCGGTAAAAACAGAATACCATATCATTCAACCTCCTATTGTGACTGTGTACGACGAACACAAGAGGATTTATTGAAATATTAAGGATAACAATAAATCATCAGTTCCTTGGTTTTCAAAGAATATATCTCTTTCCTTTAAAAATCGGCGTAGAAGTTTGATTTGCATAATTTTAAACCCTTTATCCATGAGAAAAAGTTCGAAAATGAAAGTTTTTTGGGCATAAAAATTAAGGAAGTTTACGTCCAAAGTTTTTACCCTGGGATAAATTTATCCCTTGCATAAATTTTGCGCCTTTCAATTACTCCTTCATAAGTTTTTTTCCAATGATGATAAACTGCTCTTTTTAATATCTTCTTCCAAAGTGACCCAATGTTACTTTTTATCTTTCTCTCGACTTTTGTCCGGGACTCAAAAAGTTTTTTTTGGGAAGAGAAAGAAGTTACAAGAGGAGTGGTTAGTCAATGATAAGTTCTTTTACACTTCTTTTACTTTCTTTATTACACACTTTTTTAAGGTCAAGGTTCATTGGAGTCTAAGTTCGGCCGAAAATTTGCAATCCATATGGGTGACTTTACTGTCGGAAAATATCCCTTAATGTCGCAATATTATTCCGAACGTTAAAAAATATGGAACAATATTTTATAGTTAACCAGGGTCAAGACCGTTGAAGATTCACTAAACGAATTTTTACAAAAATATCTGTTGGTTAACTACAACAATTCCAAATATTGTAATTAATATATCACGGTAAATGGCATACATAGAAAAGTAATTAATATTCATGATATTAAATAATAAAGCTAATAAAAAAATTAATAATAGCTAGCCATTTTCTAATAAGGATAAAATTGACAATTACAATTTCTCTAAACTGGGATTTCTAAAACAAAATAGTTTGTATAATATGAATACACTAATGGTAGGTAACGAATCTCAATCAATGCCTTCCGTTTTATTTGATTAAGGAAACTATCCTATTGCTTTATTCCGTAATGACCAAAACTCAAGGACTTTAACGATTAACATTGCACACAAAAACTGTCCTCGGAAAGCTTTATTAGAATTTAATATTAAAGACATGACTCAGAATATTTTTTAAATTCACTTTTGTACACCACTGTCGTTGGCTCTGAAACTTAACCCATCAGCTATATACTCAGAGCATTTGAATTGAACAATCTTCCAAAGTCTCCTAAGGGGAGAGAAAAAAATTCATCAGATGATTCACATGAAATATGTTTCTCTATGGAAGCGAAGCTTGGACGTCGACAGCAGCACAGAGAAGTCAAGAGTGGAAGAATTCGAAATGTGTGCCACCGAACAATGATGAAGATAAAATGTATTGACAGAGTAAGTAATGAGGAACTAATGTTTGAAAGTTCGGCAGGATGTCGACCACAATAAGACTCAGGTCTAATCTAAAGACTAAGGCATGGAGCAAAATAGAGCAGGCTATGGAAAATGTTACTTTAGGAAAAATATATGCTTCAAGAGGTGAAAGAGTTTTTTTTACCTACGCATAGTAAACGTCTAATCAGTAGCATTACTATGGGGGGGATGAGGGGACGTATTCCCCCCCCCCCCCCCCAAAGCCACAGAGAAATCAAAAAATGATTTAAAAATCTTGTCCGATTTAGTATATAATAACAGCATCTGCTAAAATTTAAATTTTAAGTCCCGAAATGATGTAAATTGTATTTTCAGGCATGTTATTTTTCACAAATTTTCCTGAGACTCCTGAGGGGGTAGCCTCCACTCATCCCCCTCTTCCCCCCACCTCTAAAGTCCCGCCAAAGTCTATTCCTAGTTACGCCGCAGACAAGGAGACTTTGCCCAACTGATGTCTAGAACAGAGAAGCAACCTATTTTGTTTGAAAGTAGACACGTAGGTAAAAATACTGCTGAACGGTTTTGTTACTATACGACGGGGTCTGAGAGAAAAAAGCATTTAAAATTTTAAAAATACGGTCACGTTAAATTTAATTTAAATTTTCACCCATTGTTTTAAGGCCGATTGGGCCTAGTAGTACCGCATCGCATTTTCGTTTTGAAAAGCCAGGGTTCGAGCCAAACCAGCACTTAACTTAAGGATTTAAAACTTCCTGAATCGGTATTACTATTTTTCGTTGTTCCTAGGTATCAAATTCTTTTTGCGACCTATAAAAATCTTCCTAGACATTTTCTACTTCATTTTTTTTGCAGTTGATCCGCAATTCATCTTATTAGAACAATGTTATTGTCACAACAATATCCTCGATACGTCGCACAGTGGGGCCAAATCCATAAAAGGTGGCCATAATTAGAAAAATAAAAATAAAAATAAAAATAAAAGTTGATTCGCTCTGGAATGACTCCTTTGCTATCTACTCTAAGAGCTTGGGGAAGCTACCAGGTGTTCACTTGAGCCAGCGGTCACGCCTTCGACGCCCTGCGTCACCAACGTAGTCGCCTGCGAGCGATTCCGACGCCACCCGGCGCCAACCCATCGGCCGTCGAGGACGCACGCCAGCGTACTCCGGCCAACCCCCGCGGCATTCCAGGTAGCTGAAAGCGGTGAATTGTCGCAAGCGAGAGAAACAAACTGTGGCGTTCCCCAGGGCGCCATTTTGTCACCAACAATCTTCAACCTCTATGTCAATGACCTTCCTTCTTCTCCACAAACTCAAACTTTCATGTTTGCCGATGATACCGCAATAGCGGCTCAATCCTGGAGCGGCATTTACGCTTTGCGTAAACTCCAAACCCATCTTTCTCTTCTTGAAAAGTGGACTGTTTCGTCGAAGATGACAATCAACGCTGCCAAAAGCAGTCTTGTCGTCTTTCAACGACGAAAAAAACCTATTTCCAATTCCCTTACCTTTAATTCCTGCAAAGTACCAATGGTTTCAAAACACAAATTCTTAGGGTTACATTTCGACTCCAAATTACTCTGGTCCGCGCACGTAAAGCAAGCCTTGAAATCAGCAACAGCAACTAGGATAGCTCTTAGTTGCTTTCTAAATTCGCGATCTGCGATCGCTAGAAAGGACAAGGTGACGCTGTACAAATCCTACATTCGACCTCGGCTGCTTTACGGGTGCGAAGTGTTCGGCAGCACTTCCCTTACGAATATCAAACGCTTAGAAACATTCCAAAATCGTACTCTGCGCTACATCACAAACCAACGTAGACTCATACCAATTACCGAAATAAGACGCGCTCACAAGGTACCCAAGATACACGAGTTCATCAAGTCACAAGCTGTGCGACTTCAGAACTCCCTCTCACGCAACCCGCTCACAAAAACTCTATGGGATTACCCAGTACATTTTAAACGCTTCAAAAGCTACAGACTTCCAAAAGAAATATTATTTCGCTAATACCGAATTCTTTCCTATGTCTTTTCTTTCAAAATAATTATTAGTATTGTATTGTTGTTGAAAAAATAAGAAAATATACTTAAAACAAAAAAAAAATATATAAAATTGTTCAAAATCAAGCAAAAAAAATAATAAAAACTTGATAAAATGTACAAAAAAAAATAATAAAATGAACAAAATGCATTGTATGCAACAAAAAAATGATAAAATTGTGTAAAAATCAAAAAAGAAGTGTTATAAAAATATTTGAAGTGTCATTTTGGGGCCACTCAGGGCCGTTTCACGGCTTCAGTCGCCGTTAGTATGTAGTCTTGTTAACTTTAGAGTGCTTTTGCACATGCTCACTAGAAGCCTGTCTTTCTAATTCTCCTTCACTAACACTGGAAAGGTAACACTGGTCCCTATACACTTAAATCGTCAATTTTCCCTGATTTTCGCACTTGCGAAAAAATCACCGCCGCCGAAGAGGTGGTATATATACTCACCGGAGGCTGGATGGATAAAGGGTATAAAAGCCCATCAAAATTGAGGCCGCTAAGAGGACCTTTCTGGACTTTTCCAAAAATTTTCCGGAAACCATCGGCAAGGCTGCCGGACATCGAGGGAAGCGCAGCGCCCTCAAGGAGCAAGCCCTCCGTGGCTTAGGTGCAGTATAAAGACAGAATGTTTCACCTCATTGGCCCTCTTTAGGGCCTTCACCACATTTACACTAAATTTCACCACTTGCTCGAAAACAACATTGACCCCCCTCAGGGGTCTTGTACTCACATTTTACACACACATTCGGTACACTCACTCGGCAGAGGCATCTGGGGGGAGGCGGGTGCAATCCCCAGGTGGCGCTCTGACCGTGCCACACCCGGTCGTTCTCGGTCGGCAACCCCAAGGCAGAGGGCAACCTCAGTGCACGTCTTGGGGGACCCGCCGGGTCCCCACGCTAGGGTTCCATGATCACATAACACTTACGCTAACACGACAACTAATTCATGACTACCATGGACGACGACGACCACAGTTCTCTCGAGCCATTCGACACTGATTCTCCCTTGTCACCTGAAAACGCATCAGGACCAATCGAGCCCATTGATAAGGACCCCCGTTTTCTGGCCCTTGTCAGCGAAAGAGCCGATGAGCTTAGGGACTTTTTCCTTAAGCAAGCCGCTGCCGCAAATGCCTTACCCAAAGCACCCGGTGCTTTTATTCCGGTGAACTCTAAAAAGAGGAAGACCAACTCTCCGATAGATCGCCCCGGGACACCGCCGACCAACCCCTGTCCAACTACCATCGACGCCAACCCCTTCGCTCCCATCGCGCCAACCGACGAGCAGGACGACATGGAGGAGGAGCAGCCCGAGGAAGAGGAGGTCGCGGACAGCCGGTCGAAAATACCACCCATATTCATAACAGACACAACGAAGTGGACACCAAAATGGCGCTTGATTAAAGCGGTATGCAAATTCCTACCGATTGCTACACTTCGTAGCAAGGACATTATGCTAAAATGCCAAAGAATAGACGATTTTCGCGCAACCACTAAGGCGCTAGCCGCAAATAACATACCTCACTACAGCTACCAGCTGAAAGAGGACAAGAAGCAGCACTTCATTATTAAGGGTCTTCCCGTCGATTCGCCACCGGAATTAATAAAACATGAACTTCAGTCCAAGGGAGTGATCACTGATCACATACACCAACTCCACTCATCACGTCTTTCTCCGGACGAGAATAGAGTAAGAAGCCAGCTGCGGCAGAATGACCCGCAAGCCAAACTCCCCCAAATTCCTCTCAGGCCCCTGCCGATGTTTCAGATCCGCCTAGATCGCCCTGATCAGAAACAGGCACTTCTTAACATCAACAGCATGCAAGGACTAAGCGCCAAAGTCATTCCATATCGACCTGCTCAGGGCCCAATCCAATGCCGACGCTGCCAGGCCTTCGGCCACTCTCACAAAGCTTGTAACCTGGAAGTTAGGTGCTTTAAATGCGCCGGCAACCACCGCGGCACCGAGTGCACAAAACCTAGGGACGAACCGGGCAAATGTGCCAACTGTTCAGGAGCGCACATTGCAACGTACCGGGGTTGCCCCACGCATAAAGAACTTGCGCTTATGTTAAGGCTCAAAAATTCACCGCCAGCCGAAACCACCGAAGCTCCACCATTGGATGTTACTCACTTTCCTCCGCCCCCCACGACCAACGCCTGGACCAGACGATCCACAACCACCCGCTCCAATGCCACCGCAGAACAGTCTCCGGAACCCCAGTCTATGCCTGCTCAATCATCTACTACAGCCTCATCTTCCAATCCAGCCACATCTCCTACAACAGCTCCGGCCCCCACCCCAGCTCCATCAGTCCCACCGAACCCCCCTCCGACGGCAAGTAATGCAAACCGTAACCAACGACCGCCACGACCTGGCCCAACGCAACCACCACGACAAAGCCAACCAAATCCGGCGCCGACCACCTCGAGCGAGTCATGGAAAAGTCAGCTAAAGTCCTGGCTCTCCGGCCTTATCCGTAAGATAATAAATCCCCAAGAGGGAAAGACCAGAATGGACATCCTCATCGAGGAAGTTATAGCCGGCGCCATGGTTCTAATTAATGGCCTATAAAACTAGAGCACTTAACCACATTAAAATCCTATCATGGAATATCTGCAGCCTGAAGCCCAAAAAGGGCGAATTGCTGCACCTTATTCAGGCCCACCAACCAGACATCATCCTAATACAGGAAACCTGGCTCAAACCGACTGACCCATTCAGTATACCACACTACTCCTTACGACGCAAGGAGCGAAAGGAAGGGAACGGCGGAGGAGTTCTGCTAGCATTTAAAAAATCGCTCATAGAAACCCCACTAAACACCCCACCTACCGAAACTCTAGAGCTAATTGGGTCCAAATTCTCTACTTCAACTGGCGAACTACATGTCTGGAGTGCGTACCTGCCGCCAAAAGACCACAGAATCAAGAAGAAGGACTTGGAAGCCTTAAAACATTCCCTCACAACCACCTCTGTTGTGGCAGGCGACTTCAACTGCAAACATGTAGCATGGGGTTGCAACACCACAACTCCCAGAGGCCGAGACCTTCACCACGCGGAGCTTACTTTCCCTTTCACTGTTCTTCCACCACCGAACCCCACCCACATCACCGCAAACCCCAGTCACCCATCCGATATTCTCGATCTGTTTCTTACCCACCAATTATCTCCATTTCTACTACCCACAACTCTCCCTCAAATGTCCTCAGATCACCTCCCAATACTGCTCACCCTACCCCTTTCTCATCCCTCAATCATACCTCCTCCCGTGGTGAACTGGGATAAATTCATAGTCTCCGCTTCCAAAATCATCCTACCTGACCCGCGATCCAGCACGAGTACCAGCGAGATCGAAGCCCACGTATCGCTGCTGACCTCAAGCCTCAACGCTTGTATAGACGAAGCCTCATTCACCCCGAAGCCGAAACCAGCAGCTGATCTATCACTCCCCCCTGCCATCCTTCATTTAATGAAGCGAAGAAACAACGCTCTACTCTGTTGGCGCAGAACAAACAACCCAGTCACTCGAAATCTCTACCAGGCACTTAGAAATCGTGTGACTTCGGCAATCCGTACGCACCGCCAAAAAACCTGGGACGACAGAATCAAAGACCTCAGTGTAAAAGACAACTCTGTATGGCAGCTGGCACGGTCCCTGAAAAATAGGAAAATACCATCACCACCGGTGCAATTTGGCAACGTGCTTGCAGTCACGGACGCCCAGAAGGCCGAACAGTTTGCTAGTCAACTGGCGGAAACCTTCCAAGACACCACCAACTCCGATGCAGCGGACGAATGCAATACCTCCTCCGCTTCTCTCAGACTTTGCCCCACTCCGCCATTCCCGCCAGTCTCTCCCTCCGAACTGGACCTCATAATTCATAAGTTACCGAAGAAGAAAGCGCCCGGACCCGACAAGTTCTCCAACCAACTGGCAAAGCAACTACCACCCAACTTTCGCCTGTTCCTCCGTCATTTGCTGAACACCTGCTACAAATTCTCATATTTCCCACAGCCGTGGAAATCAGCCAAAGTCATCCATCTGCCGAAACCAGGAAAATCCCCGAAAGATCCTGATAATTACCGCCCAATCAGTCTGCTATCAACCTTTGGCAAAATCCTTGAAAAAACTGTCATGAATCGGCTACTTCCTGAGCTAACGGACAACAAAGTCATCCGGGACGAACAGACGGGCTTCAAGAAGGCGCACTCCACAACCCATCAAATCACCAGAATGGTGGAAAGCATCATATTCAGCTTCAACATAAAGAAGTATGCGGTTGGCGTCTACCTTGATCAATCCAAGGCATTCGACCGTGTCTGGCACGAAGGACTAATCCATAAACTTTCCTCCTCACCTATCTCCACCTATCTTACCAAATTAATTCAATCATACCTCTCTGACCGAACCTTCTTCTCCATAGTTAACCACTCCCAATCCGTACTCCACCCTATCTCTTCCGGCGTACCGCAAGGATCCATACTGTCCCCCACCCTCTTCAACATCTACATAAATGATCTGCCATCACATCCCAAAACCGAAACATACCTCTATGCCGACGACCTTGCAATCCTCTCGAAGTCCTTCGATCCAGACACGGCCGCAGAACACATCCAGGATCACCTCGATGACATCGAGGACTGGATGACAACTTGGAAATTACAACTGAACCCGAAGAAGAGCCAGGTAATCCAGTTCGCCAGGAAGAAGAAAAAATCGCTTTCTTCCCCAATTTACTACGGAAACACAAGAATCAACCGTAGTTCCACAGTTAAATTCCTCGGGGTAACCCTGGACGAAAAACTGACGTGGCAAGCAAATACCACGGCCTCCACTGCAAAGGCTAAAGGCGCGATTGCGGCCATATATCCTTTGCTCAAAAGTCCCCACATAGCTCTGGAAACGAAGAAAATCCTCTACACAGCCATGATCAGGCCGATCATTACCTACGGATACCCTGCCTGGGGCTCCATCGCCAAGACCCACCTAAACAGGCTTGAAGTCCTTCAGAACCGGGCTCTGAGAACAATCACAGGCGCACCATGGTACGTCCGCAACACTTACATTCACAACAACTTACAAATCAAAACAATACCTGACTTCCTACACGACATTGCCACAGCCTTCGAAGACTCCCTACATCAAACACAAAATGAACTTCTCACACCAATCTGGACATACCAAGACAACCCACACTTCAAGTACCATCGACCTAGAAGAGCCCTTACACAACCCAAACAATAAAAACTAAATGACCACATAAACACATAACCGCCGAACACATAAAACATGCCTAACACTGATTACCAGCTTCAGCTGAAGATCGTGACATTGACTGCTCACACAGTCACCAAATATGCGATGCGATGCGATGCGAAAATAAAAGTTTGGGGTTATGATTTCTTTATACATGGTTGGGAAGACACTTATTTGAGCTGCTGAGAAATAAGTTCATGAAGCAGGTAAGTGCGCACCTCTTCGTAAAAATCACTTTCAAAGTGACATGTGCGATGCTGGGATACATCGCCTCCCTCTCGCTTCGAAATACCCTCATCTTCTAGACTCCTCCTCAGCTACCCGATTGGCTAAATTTAAAAAATAGAATCAACGCAGCAATGTGCAAAGATAAAAAATGTTGGTTTACCATAACATTAAAACAATATTAAAATTATTATTAACATAAATTAACATAACATTAACATTAGCGGAAGTTATCAAGCAGATAAGAGGGGAAGACAATCTTATTATTTTAGGTGACTGGAACGCTGTCATCGGCGAAGGTCAAGACGGAATAATAACTGGGAAATATGGGTTGGGTAACCGAAATGAAAGAGGAGAAAGGCTACTTGAATTCTGCACGGAGCACAGCCTAGTGTTTGCCAACACTTTATTCAAAAATCCCCTGCGAAGAAGATACACCTGGAAGATGCCAGGAGACCGTAGAGGATTCCAAATTGACTACATTCTAGTGAAACAAAGATTCAGGAACCAGGTGAAGGACTGCAAAAGCTATCCAGGGCAGATATCGATAGTGACCATAACCTAGTTATGATGAAATGCCACCTTAAATTTAAAAAGTTGAAGAAAGCCGTGAAAAACATATGGCAGGTTGAAAATTTGAGGGAGGTTCAGCATCAACTGGCTTTTAAATAGGCCGTAGAAAATAAATAGGGGAGGATCCGACAAACAAACCAATGGAAGAGAGTTGGAAAACCATTAGAAGTGGTCTGCAGGCGGCAGCTGAGGAAGTTCTTGGTAAAAGAAGAGTCGTTATGAAAAAACCATGGATCACGCAGGAAGTATTAGATCTCACTGAAGAAAGAAGAAAATACAAGGCTGCGAAAACAGAGGAAGGACAGAATCGTTACAAGAGGATAAGGAACGAAATATGTCGTAAAGCGCGGAAGGCTAGAGAAACGTGGATGAAAAGCATTTGCGAAGACGTGCAAAAAAAAATCTTAAACATGGAAAAGTAGAGGCCGCTTATAGGATAGTGAGGAACCACTTTAAGGAAAGGGGCGTAAGATGTAATACCCTTATGGACAAAAACGGAGAACTATTGATGAAAACGAAGAAAAAGGGAAGAGATGGAAGGAATATCTGGAAGATTTGTACAAAGGAAGTCGCCTCAGAACGAATGCTATCGAAAACGAGAGGGAAGTGGATGCCGATGACATGGGAGCCCCAATTTTAAGATCGGAATTTGATGCGGCTGTAAGAGACCTCAGGATAAATATAGCGTCTGGCATTGATGACATTCCTGCAGAAATAATCAAAAATTCAGGAGAGAAGACGTTGAGCCAGCTATACAAAATCATTAGTGAAATGTATACGACAGGTGAGATACCAAAGGATTTCGAGAGGAACATTATAATCCCTATTCCTAAGAAGAAACGAGCGGAGAAGTGCGAAGATTTTAGGACCATAAGCCTTACTACACATGCATCAAAGATACTGACAAGGATCATCTATAGAAGAATAGAACGAAAAGCAGAAGAGTACTTGGATGAGGACCAATTTGGATTCAGGAAAAACAAAGGCACAAGGGAAGCAATATTGGCCCTAAGACTGCTCATAGAAAAGAGAATGGAAAAGAACAAGCCAACATTCGTTGCGTTTGTGGACTTAGAGAAAGCATTTGATAACGTGGTTTGGAGCACAATGCTTGGAATCCTAAAGGAAATTGGGGTTCTTTATAATGACAGAAGAATCATCCACAGTTTATACAAAAACCAAGTAGCCGTGATAAAATCAGGGCCTAGCTGTGAAGAAGCAAGAATTAAGAAAGGAGTGCGACAAGGCTGTATATTGTCACCCGTAATTTTCAACGTTTACATTGAAAAAGCCATTAATGAAATCAAAGAAAAGGCATTGGGAGTGAATATCCATGGAGAAAAAATAAGCATGCTAAGATTTGCCGATGACATAGCCGTTATAGCAGAAACAGAGACGGATTTGAAAAATATTCTGGTTAATATGGGTAGGGTAATGGGTAGATATCAACTGAAAATAAGCAAGAAGAAAACCAAGATCTTAGTATGCAGCAGAAGAGAAGAAGTCAAGACTAACATTAAAATAGGGAGGCAAAAACTGATAGAGGTGGATGAATTCTGTTATTTGGGAAGCAAGATTACTAGTGACGGTAGAAGTAAGAAAGAAATTGTCAGCAGAATAGCCCAGGCGAAGAAAGCATTCCACCAAAAGAGAGACCTGCTTACAGCGGGAAACTTATATATGGATGTAAAGAAACAATTTATAAGAACCTACAGCTGGAGTATGCTCCTATACGGAAGTGAGGCATGGACAATGACCGCAGCGGAGAAAGCAAGGATAGAGGCCTTTGAAATGTGGTGCTACAGAAGAATGATGAAAATCAAATGGATCGACCGAGTTAGTAACGAGGAAGTCCTAAGAAGAATAGGAGAGAAGAGAAGCCTCATGAAAACCTTAATAAGATGACGGAACAACCTTATAGGCCACATCTTGAGACATGATGGCCTGATGAAGACAATCGTCGAAGGACAGGTGGAAGGCAAGAATGGAAAAGGAAGACCTCGAACAAAATATATGGAACAAGTAAAGAGAGATGTGAAAGAGAAGAAATACGGAGGAGTGAAAAGATTAGCTGATAGGAGAACTGAGTGGAGAGCTGCGTCAAACCAATCCTAGGATTGTTGACCAGTGATGATGATGATTAACATAAATATTAACCAATAAATTGCACAAATTTTATTCAAAAATAAAAATACGAACATCATTAAGTTATATAGCAGTGCTCTGTAGTGCTCTTATATAGTTATATTATTGTAGCCACAACTCTCGGCTATCAAAACAAAAAAAATTAACCGCCCCAACCCGCCCCTTCGTGAATTAATGAAGAAATACGTAAGTAACCTCCAACCGTATGGACGCCGAAGCGCGCAGCTCTTTGACACGTTGCATGCAAGAGGGAGCACTTAATTTATAATCGGCGTAACAAAATCAGTTCTTTTGCAATAAATTGCCGCAACAAAGACTCAAGACAAAGTATGTACAAAGTTAATGCTATAATATCTCGTCCAGTAAAGAATGATATGCCTAATGTAGTTGTACCACGTTGCATGCATGGATTCGTAATTTCGATTGCTGCTTGCAAGTGGCTTTCAGAATGTAAGTTAAAACCTGGCAGATCTGCAATACAAACGCCAAAAAATGGGTGGAGGAGCCGAAGAAGGAGAAGGACTTAAACAGGAGCTTAGTTTTAACCGGCCAAAGCAGGTGTATGGTATTAATAACGACGAGAAAAAACTCGAGAACTCTAAAATTTCCGCCAATATACCAAGCCTCAATTTGGAGCTTATCCAGACATTTAATACTGTTTAACAAGCTGTATTCTGGCTATAGAATAAATTATTATGTAATATAGATATCTGCGAAGTGTATTCTATCTAAACAGCACGGCTATTGTTGAATTATATCACTGGTTTTGCATGCCAACAATGTTTACCCTAAATACTGTTGCACGAAAGGAATGTCATTCAAAATTTATTGTTACCAATCGGAAAAATGTCAGAGGAAGCGCAGGAAGCGTACAACAAATTGTTGAGGAAATTCAGGGAAGATTTTACCCGAAAGAGCTCGAGGAAAAAAATGTAGTGGACTTGGTCGTGAGATTGATGTTACATTCCGACTCGATTATTGTAAGTCAGATTGTGATGCGGTCCAAGTCATCGACAGTTTTATGTTCCGGAGCCATGAATATTTTGTATGAATCCTACCCGATAGAATCAGGATCTTCATCGGAATCGGTAGACAATTCTTTGGATAGAACGAAGTCTGATTGAAATTTGTGTTTACGTTTATAAGCCTGTGTGCGCAGCTCTTTTCATATTCAACGTAGAAAACCTACTATATAATAATGTGTGATGTAAATGTGTTTGTTAACTTGTTATATATTCTTAAAAAGACATTTAAGTTATTAGTTTTCATTTAATATTTAAAATAATAAGTGGGTTTATTCAATAATGCAGTTTTGGGCTTATATAATTATTCATGGGACGAATTAGAGACGGATTATATTTAGTGTTTGCATTTTTTTAAGTGAGTGGTCGCGGGCCTATTCATATTCTACGCAGACTGACTGTTATATAATAATGTTTTATAATTTCTTTGCTACCTTATTATGTTCCAGGATGTATTTTTAAGCCATAAGTATGCATACATGCTTATAAAGTGTACAAACAATAAGATACATGTAACAATATCCGAAATTAATTCGTTTAGAATGTTTGAAAATTAAAAATAGCCATAAAATGATATTCATTTAAAATAATTCGTAAAATTATTTATCGGTTGCCTTTAAGCTTTGAAATGTATTTCATATAATTTTCAAAATCAGTTTCATATTCGTAATATAATATAATAAAAAATATTCCCCCTTTTTACTGGACATATGGAACAATTACTGTCTTATTTTAGCAAAAATTCCAATATTTTGGCAAAATATAAATTTTCTTTATATTTCAATATCATATTCGGAATTAGCGACCTCGAAAACTGTTATATTCCAAATTTCAAGCAAATTACATGATATTTAATAATTATGACCAACTTTTAAGCATTTGGCCCCACTGTGACGCGTCGGCCAAACTGGAAAATTACACGAGCGCCGCCATAAGTGATTCGAGTCTCAAATAGACAGACGTTTCGGAAGACGATTTGTCTTCCATTTTCAAGGCGTGTTACTCAATGAAAGTCCCATTTTCACACAGAACCGAATCGACCGCTTAGCGAGCAAGACAATAAGATTCAAGCGTCGTCCGATTGGCTGAAGGTTTTTTGAAATTCTTTAAATTCCTGATAAATATAATAATTACATTACACTGAAGGCACAAATACGGGAGGTAGTTTTTACATCCGATATCATTTGTAAAGTAATGGGAATTTTCAGAGCATTAGGAAGTAAGAGTCTATTCTATCCGTTACTAATAATAAATATAATATGTTATTTAATTGCGATATCTCAAGCGATAATGCATGGTCTTTTCGCAAGGCAGGACAAGAAAACAGCTGACTGCGGAAAAACGAAAAGGGGCAAACATACCCCCCGTAAAAATATGTGAAATTCAGTTCTTCCATCGTCATGTCTAGCCTCAACTACCCTTTCCCCTAAAAAGAAAACCTCCATTTCCTCCATCCAGGGGAACACCTGTAGCATCCTCCCAGCTCTCTCCCGCAGCCCCACCGTGCGAAGAGTGAGTAGCCGCATTTTTAAACCTAGTGACTATAAATACCATAATCATGAGACATTGCTAGTATCTATTTAAGTATAGTTTGATTGCCCGTTTGCCTGTTTTATTGTACACACTATTTCTTTCTTGTTTCCTCCGTCGCTGGTTCATCGGCCATTAAAGTAGCAAAATTTCTTCACTAATTCAAGCCAATGTTTTCTTAGTTTAATGTTTGTCCCAGTCCGCTATTTTTATCATTATTTTTTCGATGAAATTAACCTCTTCGCTGCTATGTCGTCCAACCGAAGGTCCTCCCGAACAAGGCGCGCACTACCCCCCCCCCCCGGCAAGCCACACACCTCAGCCCATCCCCCTCGCCCTTCCCCGCATAATATATCTGCCGTCGCCATCATCTTCCCTCCTCGCAGAATCGGGCGTGATTTCATTGGTGGGCTGAGCCCGAGGGGTCGTCGGGAGATTTTGTGGGGGAGAGAGGAAAGGAAATAGTGTAACGCGGCGAACGGAGCGCGATGGCCTCGACATCACGTTCTCCTGTTTAAGGAGACGATGAGAGGGGTTGGGGTGAGAGGTCCAAGGGGTGCACACAGTGGGCGGAATCCAGGATCTAGGCGGAAAAAAGTCCAAAAACCGACTTTACAGTTGGGACAATTTTTGCCGTTAGCCTTATCCTGGGATAGTTGGAGCACCCTTTTTCACCACTAAGGTCACAACCCTCGGCACATAGCGCCGCTATGGCCATTTAGAGGCACACTTTCTACGGAGACGTATTTCCGACCAGGCTCAGATGTGTTTTGACAGTGAAGTGAAGAGCTTGCCGTAAGGTGACCAGTGCACAAGGCATTTATATAGAATTTGGATTATCATTTTTTATGGTATATTTTACCGTTTTTCATGATATATAGTGTTACATTTATCATTTCAAATTTTTCACTTTTTTTTAAAATAAACATTGCAAAAATACTTGATTTTTTGTGATACCAAATGTTTGGTTTGATTTATAAAAAATGTTCTAGGGATGTCAAGCTCATTAAAGTAAAAATGTCAAGTGAATGTATTTAAAAATGAGGCCATAAAGGGATTTGGTGCGGAAAAGTACGAAAATATAGTTTTGGGTTTTTTTCAGGCGACATGGAGAGCGCTGTCTTGACGCACGGAGAGCTATGTAGCCTACTTCACGACAACATCGAGACATAAGATTCATTACCAGATTATTTAATGAAGAAATTTGAGTTGAGTGACAGTGTATAAGTGTAGATATTAGAAATTTTTTAAATAATTACGCCAGGCGTTTAAAAAAAAGTGGAAGAAAATATGAATATTTTCTTACAAAACATAACACGTGGCTTCAAAACCCATTGCTCCTGCCCAAATAAGTGACCGAAAAACGTCTCAGAATTAACTTTAGTGCCGAAGCTGAGTCATCAACCTCCAAGGGAAGACCCAGAAAAGTGTTCGAACACTGCACGAATAGAGCGAAACGGACTAGAGTGCAGCCGTTGATTAAGTTGCACGCAGAGGATGAAATCGTGTTCGCGGCCCAGTATACTCTCCATTCTTCTGGGAACCGAGACGCTGCAGCTATGGTGAGAGAAGTTACCCAAAATACTAAGTAGGACTAATACAATAAAGAAAGCCTACAAATCGCCCCCATAACCCACAATACCTAGGGAGGAGGCGCTAGCGCTTCTGATTGACACTGGATTGACAAAGGCGCAGTACACGAGAATCAGGACAGGAGCAAAGGACAGATTAAGCAACATTTACCCGTCTTATGATGTGTTAAAATTGTCAATTGCAGTGCTATCCTCCTAAGGTAACTTTAAAAGTAACAGAAAGGTGTGCAGAAATAAAATTACAAGCTCTTTTGGACCACACAATCGAACGCATTGCAATAGAGCAAAAGAATGTTCTCATGAAGTGCACTATTGAGAGAGAACTGCATTTAATATTGAAATGGGGGTGTGATGGTAGCAGTGGTCAAAGCGTATATAAACAGCGCTATCAAAGTTATGAGGATGTTCAGAATGATTCATCTGTGTTTGCCATCTCTATCGTACCTCTAGAATTATACGAAATGCAGGGACTAGGGAGGAATTAAACGATACTGTGGAAAAATCCACAACCGTCGTCCACTAAATTCTGCCGGCCAGTAAAAGTAATACATGATGCTTCCATAATAGAATCAGCCATTCTTCCTATTGGACAGTTGTCAGAAGAGGCACAGGAGCCAAGAGACAAGGATTTTTAAAAATTAGGAGTGGGCATTCTTGGAAGATTTTTCTTTCCGCAAATATTGAGGATGTCTTCATTAGGTTGCTAATTTCTTCAGATCCTCTGATTTCATCCAAACGTCAACAAAGTACAAAGAAAAGTAATGGTATTTCTGTTGAAGTTTTGTAATTATTACAAGAGCCATGTGAGTTCATACCAGGAGAAAGTGAGGTTGATGATAGCAGTGAAATCGAAACGTCAGACAGTGACAAATAATATGATAACATTATTGTGAATATTATCATTCTGCCGCAGAGAAAATTACATGCATAGCAAAATTTTGACTCGTATATTAATATTACCTGTATGACGGAATGAACAGTTTAACAGACTAACGAAGAAAGACGCACTTGGTGTGAATTTTGGTGCATCTGGGGCGTTCGGAGGGTACGCCGGCGGCCTTCAACCTTATTCATCCATTTAGTCACAGCTGTCGCACAATAACGGAATAGAAGTGCATAACCTAAGTTCCCAAACCTTCATAGCCACTCGAGAGGCGTCTTCATAGATCGTAGTCTCCTTTCCTGCGTTCGCAGATCTAAAAATATTTCATCACTTCTCTAAAAGTTGGTAACATCGATTTGTTTAACGCCGACGAGGCGCCAAATAAGGGACAAGTCGTCTCACTACGCATCGTTTTTTACCTTCTACCATCTTCTTATTTATATTATCAAAGATAAAAGACCTCCTAGCAGCATGCGCGGGATGAATTTAGCTGTATTAGAGGCGTGGGAGGGGGAGAAGCGAGCGTGGAGGGGAAGGGATCGGCCTGCGGCTCTGGTATCCGCGACGCTGCGTGGGCGTTGGAATATTTTCTTCGCAAACGCGGACTCAAATTAGGCATTTTGTGGCTAAACGGTAGCAGATACGTCAAAATGCACGAAATTTTGCCCTAAAAGAGCAGTAACTCGGTAAAATCTTTAGGGAATGACCATAAAATATTATATTTTTCGAATTTTGACCTTCCCCCCCTAAATTGCATTTGAGCGAGGGTCAGGGGTTCATGTACAGGTCTAAAATTTTTCAGGCCTTATTTTTGATCGGTCCCACAACTTTTTTCATTGGGCCAGATGGATTTCAAAAAAATCGATTTTTGCGATCCGCCCTACTGCGCAAGTGAGGATAGCGGACGGAGAATCCGGGTGGGCAAGCATTGGCCGAGGTGTGAGGCAAGGCTGTCCTCTATCGCCGCTGCTCTTTAACGTGTACGCTGAAGAGATGGTAAGGGAAGCGTGGGATGAGTTAGAAGCTGGGATAAAAGTGGGAGGAATGATTTTCAAATCAGTGAGATTCGCGGATGACCAAGCGTTGATCAGCCAGTCAGCGAGGGGGCTTCAGGCTCTAGTGGATGCGTTATACAAACGTTGCGAGGAGTATGGGATGAGGTTTAATCACAAGAAAACTAAGGTTATGCGGTTTTGTAAAGCATCACGAGCGAGGAATGTGAGACTCAAGATAAAGGTGGGTGGTGAAAAACTTGAGCAGGTTGAGCAATTCAACTATTTAGGCAGTACGTTAGAGGAAAACGGATACAGTAGTAAGGACATCAGGAAGAGAATAGCATTAGCGAAGGAGGCGTTCATGAACAGGAAGGAGCTTCTGAGAGGATCGTTGTGTAAAAGTTTAAAGAAAAGGCTGGTGAAGAGTTTGATTTGGAGTGTAGCTCTCTACGGTGCGGAAACGTGGACACTGAGGAAAGAAGACGAGAGAAGATTGGAGGCATTCGAGATGTGGGTATGGAGAAGAATGGAGAGGGTGAAATGGACGGAGAGGAAAAGGAACGACGAAGTGCTGGATATGGTTGGCGAGGAGAGGCAGCTTTTAGATGAGATACGCAGGAGACAGAAGGTATGGATGGAGTTAGTGCTTAGTGGTGAGGGGATGCTGAAAATGGTGTTGGAGGGTAGAATGTTAGGTAAACGAGGGAGGGGAAGGAAAAGAATAGGTTTTTTAGATAGATTGAAAGAGAGTAGGCCTTACAGTGAATTAAAGAAGGCAGTGCTGGAAGGAAAGGGAGGCTCCCAGATCGCTTCTCGAATACTCCATGGAAACCTACCTTAATCGGTAGAATACTATAATATATATTAATATAAATTAAACTTTTAGCCACCTTTACCACTTGTTAAAAACTATTATTTTGCTCTTCTTCGCTTATACTGAGTGAATTTTTTTAGCCTTGCTCTGCTCATATTTGTTTTTGTTTTTTCTTTGGGGAATGCTTTGAATACCTGATCGTATGCAATAAAAGCATTTACATCTCTTTTCTATATTTTACTCCTGCCTCAGTCAAAATCAACAAAATTTGGGCGGAATCGAATTTGTGGAGGCGGGTGATCACGGTAAGTTTCTTTGTTAGCCGCACGTAGGCTGTAGCATTTACTGCCATAAACTGCCTCCCCCCGCAAACAAAAGTGCCATTATTTTCTACGATTTGGAATATATATTTGGAGACGATCAAAATTCCTGGGCAAGTAAAAGGAAATACCATTATCGGATGTGCATGCAAGGTTGCCATTGTCAAACCGCTAGTTTAGGTCTAGTCCCTAAATACCGTTAAATGGTATTGAATGGCTAAAATTGAGTTTAAAGCGAATTTATATATGAAAATATTATTGGCTAATAATTTTCACTAAAAAATTAACAAAAACATGAAGATAGTTCATATTTTGCCCAAATTTAGAAAAAAATATTTTTTTCCGCCTAGATTGGGTATTCCGCCCACTGAGGGGTGGGGTGAAAGTTATCGGCATTGCGGTTGCGCAGGTGAAGGCGGCGGCCGATGCGTGCCTGGCTGGGAATCGTCATTGCAGTTTTTGCTGCGGAAAACGCGATCGAGATGTTCTGACTAGTATGGGTGAGAAATCTGGTGGACATTTTTTTTATGAATGACTTGGATTAAAGCTAGGGTTTCCGGAATAATTATGTGCCAATCTATGATGTTTAACGCAGTGAAAGCACTTGTCTATTTCCGGACTTGAACCACTCTCAAGGGAAAAATGACATCATGTACCCAAACCTGGGTCGGTAGTATTAAAGAAGTGTTTAAATAGACAAGTGCTCTCGTTACTTTAAATTACATGAATTACCTGTTTTATTGAAGTAATTGTGAAACTGGTGTACGGTACAATCTTGATTCTAAAGTTAGCGCATTCGAGGTGGATTTTGCAAAAATGTCATTTTCTTCTCCTCCATGCCCGGAAAAAGTGGGATCCGTTTTATTAGGTATGCAAGTCGTGTTTCTCTCAGAAGATAAATAGTTTCAGAATCCAGCTAACATTTTCATTTATCTCTCATATGAATCATTCTTCTGTTCTAATCAATCTATTTGGAGTGACTATTTTCAACTTGCTCTGTTCCATGAGTGTAGGAATAAACAATTCACGCTCCATTTTGCTGAGCACCGACCGAGTGCGTTCGTGTTCCGATATAACTTCACTTTTTCCCCTCACTTACTTTAATTTGGTCCTTTTTCCTGGAAAATCTTTCCGAAAGTTAGCTAATGTCCCTATAAGACAATCGTCTGAGCATATATACGGCCACTTAATCCTTTCAGATGCTTAAGATTGCCCCAGAGAATGTCGGTTCTACTGCTCCCACAGTGTGACTGAGGTTAGGATGGTCGAGAGAGTCCATTCCCGCGTGGAAATGACCGAGAAGGGGAGAGAAAAGAAAATTGGCCATTTCCCCTTCGTTTTTTCCTCCTCCTCCTTCAACACCTACTACTTCCTGTCCCCGAAGGAGTCTCGGTGCCGCCGACGCCTTCCAGCCGGAGGCGCCGCGGCCAGCGGAATGTCTCTGGTTATTTCACACCGACTTGCTTCCCGCCGCGAAAAAACTTCCGCCACGATATTATTCCCTCATTGGCACCCGAAGTGCGGATATATGCAAGTGCCCCCACGACGATGATGATGATGACGACGATGTGGTGGTGGACGGCGGACCGCATTGCCGTCGCTCCATCGGGAGGAAAGGGGGTGTCGTGTTCAAAGAATAATTCTGCAATTAATCTTAAAAAAAGCGTGCCAACGGGGAGAGGACTAACCAAGCAGGGATAGGGTGGGAGAGAGCAAGGCATACCGGAATGGAGAAAGAAATACAACGAGGGAAATTGTATGTTGGTGGTGATCAATAAAGGATGAAGAGTCGCATCACACGTAAATTTAACTTGCTGCTGGGTAAATTGTACTTGTAATTATAAGCAACGGTCCTAAAACATTAATATGTGACTCCAGGTGGAGCAAACGATCCCGTTTTTTCAAGGTTGTGAAGGGAATGAACGTGTGGAAGGTGAAAGAGACTAAGGTGAACCAGAGAGCGAAGAAATAGGAAGAGGAAAACAGTAAGCCAGACTGGCTTTCCTCGGTGGCTCACTGGAGGAGGTGAGGCCGGGTAGGAGCAAGAAGGGGATGGAAGATAAATATTTAATTGTTGGACGACTCACCCTTCCCATGAGACTAGAGGCCTCGTCCTTCCCACGCCCCTTCGCCCCCTCAAACCACCAAGCTCGCACACAAACCTTAGCGTTGGTCAGTGGAATACGGCTTGAGAGGCCACACTCATATCACTCGGGATTCTGGGGCGGTCACAATGGAAGAGGACGACACATTCGAGTGGCATGTTAGACATGGACGGGGTGGGGGAAAGACCAGCTGAAAGAGAGCTAACGTGGCAGCTTTCAAGTCGAACGCATATGTTAAAATGAACATTTTTCCGAGAAAATAACTTAAGAGATGCATTAATATCGGTCATTGTAAAAAAATAAGATGTGCAGATTTAAAAAGCACAGCGGTTTTCCATTTCAATCACCTGCGTATGCACGTCGATTATGTTTTTTCCAATGGATTAGAAAAAATAAAAGCACAACCATAGCAGCAAATCACTAATATAACAAAAACAGTGCCATATCATTTCCGCCTGCTCCGCAAAATCTGGTATGAGAGCATGGATCGGCAGAATTCCAATTCTACATCAGAAATAGTTCATTGAACGCTTTAAAAATGATAGTTTAAAGGGTGGTGTAACACCCACCTGAATGGTTTCATTTGTTTTTATTCACTTCTCTAAATTCAGCTGCTTGTATTTTATGAGCATGGTTTTACAATCTCTAAAAATAGGTGGTGTGCCTTCCCTTATTTTCTTGTTTGAAGTACGACTTTAAAGAAAACTTAAATAGTTTAATCCATAATTTTCGTTTGCTTAATTTTTTTAACCGAGAATGTGTACGAGATGAATGAAGGAGGATGACTATGAAACGCAGGGCGGAGACGGGATACGGGTGTCCTTCCCTCCCGAGTCGAGAAGGAAAGTGAGCGTGCGTGGATGGGCGGGAGGGGAGGAGAGAGTAAAGAGGTAGAAGGGAATTAGAGGGAGCCAATATCTCCGAGGAAACGTCTGCACGGACGGTTAAAGCTCGGTTAGAGAAGGAAGGGAGGGCTGCGACGAGGGTTGTTGGGGGAGGGGGGAGGTTTTGATTCGAGGGAAAAGGGTTGGACGATGGAGGGGAAGAGGAGCACATTTATACGTAAAAAGAGGAGTGATGCAGCAAAGAAACACAATCGAAAAGGAAATCCGAGTGAGGAATTCTGATGGTTAATGGAACAAAAGAGGAAAGATTTCGAGGAGGGAATAAAACGGAGTAAACGTCACGGCGGTGGATATTGAAGGATACGTGCGGTCAAAAGCGATTGAGCGTGACCACCGCTTCGTATGGAAAGAAAGAGGGAAAGTAACTACACATCAACGAACTATGGACGGAACAACAACTTCGTGAAATTAGATAAGTGGAATGGGTATTCAATCAACTTTTGTAAACCTCACTGTTAAAATATTTATGAAAAACAACACTGGTTTTATAACCTAGTGAGTAAGATAGCTTTCTCTGAGGCCAAGCAATAAATTCAACTCAATGGTACCTTGCTTGAACAAATTGACATCTCTCGCTATTTCTGAATTAGGACACATTGGAAAAAGTTTGTACCGAAAAATTTCCATGCTTGTAACAGTGTAATACACACAGACTGAATTACTAATATAAAAAGTTTAGAAAGCAAATATAACAGAAATCACCGTGAAAAAACATAAATTACTATTTAATCAGGAAGAATCCTCGAAATGTAGGTTTTAATTTAAATTAATAAAGGCAAAGGTTATTTCACCATCTTCTGATCGAGCCACTAATTTACGAATGGAACAGTATGGCTTGTATGAGTATTTTCCACTAGCTTGCACCAAAAACCTGGGTGAAATGGCAATGCCTTTGAACCTATTCATGTCAAAAAGCCAGAATATAAATATCGAAACAAATTTTGAAGAATTAAAGTTTCTCATGAGGCTACTCAAATGGTGAAAGATTCCATCCCATCAATCCATCACCTCCGACAAATCGCTGGTATGTATAGCATTTCTGGGCTGGAAATAAAACGATGACAGGCAAGAGAAGTAAATACCAAAAGATATTGATACTCGACTACATGGGCCTATTTCTTTGGGATCATATTTCGAAGAGGGAGGGGTCACTAGAAAAATAGACCCGAACGGCGTTCTCATCGAACCTGAAGGTGTGTGTGGGGATGGGGAACCTGATTGTCTTTTTACAAGTTGATTGCGCCACAGATGAAAACCAAAGGATGCCCCGAAAAGCAGAGGGTCGCTGGAAAAGGACAAAGGAAAAGGTGAAGGGTGAAAAGAAGCAACGGAGGCGAGTGTCTCGGAAAGGGTTATGCGGGCGGGGGGAGGTCGGGTAGGGGGGAAAAAGAGAGAGAGAGAAAGAGAAGATGAGAAGGAAGGCAGACCAGAGGTCTGAGTAGCAGCGTGAAGAAAACCTCGAGAACCCGCTGAATTGAAAGTTGGAAGGGCTACGTCGCAAACAAAGGGGAGTAAGTTCGGTGACGGACATAAAGCCAAGCGCATGGAGTCCCACGCTAGAAAGCGCAAAGGACGACACACGATCGAAGAGTCCAAGCCACGAAACTCGGCATTTTATTCTCTCGTATAGCAACTCGTTTCAATGAGGACTATACCGGAAGTCTCAAACAGCAGCGAAGATGCCCATGCGCCTTATTGTCAACCACGCTTATCAAGGTGTGCTCACGGATGCCTATTTAACCAAGAATAACGACAGGTAACACGACAAGAAAGCATTGAAGAAAGTGTCACACAATTCCCAATGGATTGGGGAAAGTGAAAACCAATAGCATCCGCACTAATAGGGAGAAAAATATTGCAGATTAAGATTAGTAAAGAAAACAAGACTTAAATAATTGTCTCCTTCTGGAACTCAGAGATGTAAGTGGATTATCTATCCCAAGGAATTTATGAAAAAACAACAAGACTAAAACAGAAGCATTGCAATGCACAAAAATCCGAATTACACCTGACAATATTGACAAGAGGGAAATAAAGTTAGGACATTAATGGATATAATTCAAGAATAGGATTTATTTAAAAACCCTGAACGTGGATGAAGCGATAATAATAGACCAAAGATAGGAGGAGAGAAATTGAATTTGATAAAGAGAAGGCCAAGAAGTCGGTCTCTGCAAATAAAACGACCGGGCCCCGGCGGAATGCGGTGGATATTCAAACGAGGATGGGAGAGGGAACCAATAAGTGAGTGGCCAAACGGAAAAAAAGAGAAAATTACTCAAAGAGAGATACAGGCAAAAATGTGATCCAGAAAAAAAATCTTTTGGCTCAAATGGCAAGAGAGGAAAGTGGCGATTAAGAAGCATTTGGGAGCTGTGGGGGTCGAGGGGAAAGACGAATGAGAGGCTATAGCGGAGGAGAGTGAGAGATGAACCCCTATTACAAACCCTTCAGTATCTTCACCCTCTCCCCCCCTCCCCCAAAACACAGCAGAGAGAGGAGAGTATTATTACTGTGGGGAGGGAGGAGGAGAAGGAGGGTGGGGAAAGCAGAGAGGGAGAAATCCTGCGAGAAATCTACTGCGGGGTGTGGTTCAGTTACAGGGCAAGTGAAGCGAGTTCTAAGTAAAAATGTTATTTATCTATTCCATTAATTACCCGTGCACAGTGTTACTTCAAAAAATATACAGGGTAAAATAGGTTTACATCGATAACAATGCACATGATTACCTATAATCACCACCCGTATCCGTCCTCATATGGCCATTCTTTTCCCCAGTTCCGCATAAGGTGTGTTACGCTCCACCCACAAACCATAGAAAGAGGGTTATAATTGTATCTCATTATCCCACGACTGTGAAATAAAGCAAATGTTGGCCCAAGCAATGAGTAAAAATTGATTTGCTTGATGCCGGTGTAATGAAGAGGACATTATAGTTCGACAAAGTATTTTAATAAGCCGCATAATCAATTTCAAAACATATTATCAGAAAAAGTAGCTTCCATTCAGGAAAAAGACGGGAGAATGATAGCAAATCAGAAAGATTTTTTTCTTTGACGGGTAAAAGTAGATAATGGTAATACCTTCATTTAATAAAAGGTTACTACCAAATCCTGATCCGCAAAAGTCCAAGCTGGTCTATTTACAAGCCCGGGAGAATGGGATTTCAGGCCCTAGCTCTTCTGCAAACATCGCTTAAGACACAAATCTCGGTTCTCGGCGATCGATACTGGCAGTTGTTGACACTAAAATATATGAAATGAGGCCTCAATAACTTCCCTCCACGAAGGGGTAACACTCCTCATTCAATCGAGGTCACCCATTTATGCCAGATTAACTGATGTGATATGCAAAAGAAATCGGCAATGTGTGAATATCCCAGACAGTAATAACCACCTCACGGTCACTCGGTGCGCAAACCTACCACCCACCCACGGAGGAAATACTCATTTCTCACGGAGTAGGAAGACAATGGGGATCTGTTGACCAAAGTTATACCCCTTAAATCGATAGATATTGGCGCATCACATGGTTGCACACACAAACGTCAAACACAAAAACAAAGCCACTGCCAAATGACCCTCTCTCCCAGCTGAGCTTTACGCGCGTTCACCTGATCCTCCTTATCACATACCCCACTTTCGATTCTCGCCGCTCCCACCGAGACAATGGTTCGCAGGGCGGAGTGAAGGCAGCCGGCGGGAGATTGGCAGGGGAGGGTTATATTACTGTTCTCTCGGTTAGGGATTACGTCCGTCTGGGATGATCGATCATCGCTCACGCGGACCCCGTTGCCCAAGTATGGGGATAAAAAAAGATCTATCGAGAGAACTGCTGGCTTTGGAGTGAAAACTGTGAAATTCGTCCATTCTAGGCACGTCAAGGACTTTTAAGGCGACACAAAAGGGACAAGAGGTCCCGGCTGTCAGACCGATTTGCTCCCGGAAGTGCTAGATTGTACGCTAGTAATTCTTTCGGCAAGCGGTAAAAATACCGAAAAGGATAAATACCGTATATCAAAGCGTAGAAGACAGCGCCGAGGGCATTATATTTCTTCCTATTACGCAACCAAAGTGGCGTAATAATCCGTGGACTGAGCTATTCAAATCAAGCAAATATTATTTTCTTTCGTAAAAGTACTTATCAGGTGTTTAACCTCTTCAGTCCGGAGGTCCACATTTGAGGACCTCATTTCACTATTTTTTCTTCCGAGCATTGTGCTACAAAGTAACAATTTTGACGCGTGTTCCGCTTCGACCAACCTTTTTCCTCAATGTAATAGAGACCGGAGTGCCATTCAGCTCACCGTTTTCAAAGTACAACGTGTTCTCTCAGTCTTGTCCTGGTCAACGTGCAAAATGGCTTCATCTTCCTGACTTCGTCGTGGCAAGTGCTTATTATTCAGCAAAGTAATTCAGTCTTGGTGCTTATGATTTTTATAATTAAAAACTGAATCATGTTCAATAAATATTCACCGCTTATTTATAGTTTAAATTATTTTCACGATCATACCAGCTGTTTAAAGAATGGTCCTCATGTGTGGACCTCGGGTCTCAACTGAGATATCCTTAATTTTTGAAGTGGATTTGTTTCAGGTCGAAAGTTACAAACTGACAAAGAAATACGTGCATTTTAGGACGACAGTGATGCTGATCTGTCAAGTGGCGATGAGATGGAATCTAATAGCATAAATAACAGTACCAGTGGGGAAGAAAATGGAGACGAAGACAATTTTTTAGGACATGAGGAAGTCCAAATTGAGATACCTTCATTACCTCCTGGGCGTAAGAGACCACTTTTATGGAAAAGAGCAAGGTGAGTGAGATTTTGAAATAACCACCGTGAAGATCTAAACACATTTTCACTTATTGGAGATGATTTTCAACTATTATTTACAGCAACAAATTTGTCCGTCAATTTTGAAATTTGAGAACAAGTCGCAGTTATGATATCAATGATATGCAATAATTTGGTTGGATTTCAATATCTGATAATTTTATATCGATTTTGATTAGATATTATTTTCACTTGGGGTGCGGTAATCCAAGTAACAATGGAACATTAATCTTCCTCTCCCTTTTACTCCTCCTTCATTTTCTTTGCTCCAATGTCCTCCTCTCCACCCTAACTTTGGTTACGGATTCATGACCTCTCCTTTGACAGACTTATTTTCCAATATTAATCCCAGGAGTTGTATTTGACAACTACTTTGTTTGTACAAAAACTGTTCTATGGGAATGATTGCCAGTTGAAATCAAATTTGATTAACGCTCTGGCTTCATTTTGAGTTATCAATTGAGTAATGGATGTACGAATTAACTAAATATGTTTTCCCTATATTCTCTCAACTTATTCCACCGATCAATACTCCTTCGCTTATTGCAAAATTTTCTTTATTCCCAGAATGCAAATGAAAGTGCCTCCCGTGGACGAAAGTCTTCTCACAGAACATGATGAAAAGAAAGGAGTATTTTCGTCTTTTCTGGAGTATTTGCCGTTAGAGTTTTGGGAAGATGCAGCAAAAAATACGTGTCTCTATTCTGTGCAGGAAAGAGAACTAAGATCTGTGAAGACTACCGCAGAGGAGTTGATGCATTTTGTTGGGATACATTTAATAATGGGGTGTCTTGGATATCCTCAGGTAAAAATGTATTGGCAGCGGGGCACCGAAGTTCCAGTGATATCTAATTGTATGTCAAGAGACCGGTTTTTTGAATTGAGACATTATTTGCATTTTGTGGACAGTCAAGGTGAGCACGACCACAATGATAGAATGTGGAAAGTGCGTCCATTTTTTGATTTTGTAAAAATTAAATGTGTAGCTTTACCCAGGCCAGCTCACATGTCATTGGATGAACAAATGGTACCATTTTCTGGCAGATGTTTGTTTCGACAGTATGTCCCTTCTAAACCGAATCCACTCGGATTGAAGTGTTTTGTACTTGCAGCCTCAGATGGGTTGGTGTTGGATTTCCATATGTATACTGAAATGACTTGAAAGAAATGGGTCTGGGATCTTCCGTGGTAAAGCTACTTACCCAAAGTGTACCGCAAGATGGAAGGCACTGCGTTACACCGATAGATTTTTTACCAGCATTAAATCCATCAAATACCTCAGGAAAAATAATATCTTTCAAGTAGAAACAGTAATGAGGAACAGAATCGGACCAGTGATAAACAAGTGAAACTGAAAAAAAACTCAAAAGAGGAGAATGGGACGAATTAGTAGAGGAGATGGATAGCACTTGCCTCGTGAAGTGGAAAGATAATTAATGTGTTTTAATGCTGTCATCCTGTGCTGGTAGTCAACCACTCTCTACTTGTAAAAGGTGGAGTAAGGAGGAGAAGAAAAAGATTGAGGTACCCCAGCCATACGTTGTAAAAATTTACAATGAAAAAATGGGAGGTGTAGATTTATGCGATAGGTACATGTCGTACTATAGATGCAATGTGCGCACTAGAAAGTGGCCCGTGAGACTTTTCAACCATTTTGTTGATTTGGTGACTGTAAACTGTTGGATCATGAACCAAAGGCACTACAAAAAGGAAGACACTCCAAAATAGGAAACAACATCGTTATTAGATTACAAAATGCATTTAGGAAGAGCACTGACCCTGTATGGCAGAACTGAAGACACCCAGCGAAGTCGAGGACGACCACGATCACACTCGCCATCACCCAATGTGGAGGCTACCGGCGAAATAGAAGAGCCAATGGCTGAGCTACCGAGAAAGATTGTCTCGCATGCCATTCCAGACGTTCGGATGGACAATATTGGGCATATACCCACTTATATAGAAGCGAAAAATGCCTCCAAATGTAAAATGCCAGGCTGTACTTCTAAAACCAGGACGATGTGCAAAAAATGTCATTTGTATTTGTGTATAGTTAAAAATAATTGTTTTGAAAAATATCACAAAAAAATAAATTGTTATCTAACGCCAGTTTAAAAAATAGTAATTATTTGAAAAACCCTCACAATGAACCATAAAGAAGTGACGCAAAAAATAAAATGGATGATTTTGCTTTGACCATTCTTTGTGTTATTAGAGCCCTGAGGTCCACAAATGAGGACCTACCATTATGCCGAAATAGGCTGGTGAAAAACATTTTTTTGTAAATTTGGTTTTCAGTACTCCTTGCATGGCCATATTTCAGTAAATAATATTTTTTTAGGCGATACTTTGATCTCAGGTCTGAAGAGGTTAAGCGCGCACTGCAAATACGATTGCACAGTTTTGACTAAAAATTAAATTAGCCTACATTTCCGAGAGCAGAGAGCTCAATACTTAAAATCTTCATTCTTTTTCGCATTGCCATCAATATCCTTCTCTTATAAATCAGATAATTATTTTACATTTCACAACTCTCTCCGACAGAGACCACATTCGGCCTACTATATACGGCTGTTCTACTTTCTTTGAGACTTCTACAATGAAGCGACTCGCACAGCAATTACTTCCTAACTTCACTATTATTCGACCAAAAAATACAGAACACTTTTTTTCATGACCTCTTGGAAATACCAACACGACGTTCTTGCAAGCGCGTGATGTACACCGTAACTTTGTAATATAATACTGAAGAAAACCTCATAAAAAATCAATATCATTCAAATCGAACAGGAAAGAAGATATAAAATAATTTTTAATATAATATTTTTAATCACGCAATTGTAACGGAATGTCCTCTAAGAATAGAGGTCAGTAAATGCTGAAAATATTTAAGGGCGAAAAAAAAATGTGAGACGGGATGTGCGGTCGTATTCAAGAAACTGCAGAAGACGGGGAGAGGAAATAGGAAGACACAAGGTCAATGGCGGTCAAGTGGAGAGGGGTGGGATGACGATAAAGTGAAAACATGAAGGGAAAAAAGCGCGCGGTGCTCGCATCAAACGCGAGAGGAGGGAAGAGATCGGAATTGAATCAAGTGATGCCGTCGCCGCCGCGGTAATACGAAACCGTAAAATTGCGGACTTTACGGATTAGTCCGGATGTACCCTAAATGTAAAACACTCGCTGAGGCGGCAGAGTCGTTTAGAAGGGTTCTACTTTATCTCTCCTCCCTCTCTTCCCACCTAAATACGCATATGATTCCCAAAATAAAAAAAAGAGAAAAAGCGGAAAGAAATGTGGGCGGTAAAGATTCCGCCGAGGCGGGTGCAGACAGCGTGATTGGCGGCAATCCCTTCGACGCTCCCGGGAGAAAAGTGTTGATCCGGGGAAGGGAATGAGAGAGAGAAGGGTTGGAAGAAGATCATCATTTACCATAATCACTGTGGGCGGGGCTGCAACACAGGAACGCACTTATTCAGCGATATCGGAAAAAGGAAACACTGCATCGATTGAGTTCTCGAGATGGCTGCTTCCCTCCATGCGCCCCCACACTCTCCAGAGATTTCCTCCTTTTTATGCACATATCGTGGAGTACCAAGATGAAAATTTGAAACAATCAACAAAACGAAACATTTTTGCTCAATTTAATGCGTCAGTTCGTCATTTTACTCCGAAAAGTCGAAATAGGTTTCAAAGAGAGAGAAATAAAACAAAATCCAAATAAAAAACTTAAAAGTATAATGACTGGATTGCGGGAAATCCGTCAACGAATGACACGGCAGTTTCTTGACGCTCAAGTGTCCTCCTCGTCGTCCATTCACCGAGCGCACCCCCTCCCTCCCCTCCGCTACCCACTCAAACTCCCGATAAGATGGCCGCCCGCGCATTCATCCTCGAAGAGCGAACATTTCTCAGCACCCCGTCGTCCTTCGCCTCCCTCACCCCCCTCCCAAACCCTGTTTTCGCGCTAACGGCTCGCGCATCCGCCTCCAGGGAAAGAGAAAGAGTGGCCCCATCCTCCGAATAAAAGCAAAAGAATCATTCTTGCCGTCATCTTGAGCCCTTTACCCAGCGTCCCCCCTTCGCTCCTCGCCTGCCAGCCGTATCCCCCTCCGACCACCACTCAGCACTAGAGGCAGCACCATCCACGAACCCAGCTTCCTTCAACGAGCCCAAAAAAACACATTCCTCTCGGAGTCGGAGGATCAGCTTAAGTTATAAAATTTGCGATTAACGATTCCTTTCCGAGTGAAAAGTATACACACAAAATTAAAAAGGATTTTATTATGATGGAACCAAGCGAATACCGCCCAAAAAGGAGGCATCATCCCTTTGATATAAGCATAATTCCAACATCCCTTGCTGTGTGAGTAAACTCTTCTCGGGATTCCCACCGGGTTAATTTTTCCATAATGGCCAACTTTTCAAGCTCCGACTCGTTACTCATCCTCAGGGATAAATTACGTTGAATCCCGAGAAGAGTTTACCCACATCATTCGCTAGGAAAGCACCAAATCGCATTTCATCCCTTACAGTGGTCTATTTGCTAATTGCACTACGTTGGATTAGATTTGCGACATGAACATTGGGAGGGTAATCTAGGGTGCGTTCCGAATCACGCATCATGCGCATCAAAGCATGACCTTGATGCAGCCGTTCCGAAATTGCATCAAGGCATTGATGCGCTGATGCTGATGCGTGATTCGGAACGACTTGATGCGATATGAGCGGGAAGTATTCCGCCGTTCAAAATACCCGCAGGCACCAGTGCTGGAAGATAGTTCGGGTTAAGCGATAACACAATGATTGATATGCCGAAATTTAATATGCATAGTACATATGATGATGAAAAACGTTTATTGATGCGTATATTAATACTTTATTATGTTCATTACGGTCGTTCGCAAGTTCCAAGCCGTAACTTGCAACTCATTTTTACTTAAAATAGTGATAGACTGAGCGAATTGACGGGAATTCGTGCAGCTAACTCGAAAAACGGTCAATAAGGAAGCGTAGTGTATAGTATATCTCAGCCATCAATGAGTTTTACGGGTTAAATTGTTTTGAAGAGACGATTTTTACGATCAATAGTACGTAGATTTAGCTGCTAGACATCAATTTATGGCTTTCCGATAAGATATACGACTCGAAAACAAATTTTTCCATAAAAACCGGGAACAAATACTTAAAAGCTCGGTAAAATTTTCACAAACGCTTTTTCATACTGCATATATAATGCTTAAAAATAAACTCCAAGACATTTCCATTTTAGTATTTTTGGTATTAAGGTAGGTTTGCATGGAGCATTCCAAAAGTCCCCCCTGCCCTCATGGACTTCCCTCCGGAATTAACAGCTTCACCCTTTTCATGCTATCTAAAAATCCTATCCTCTCCTTTGTTTACCCAACATTCTATTCTCTAATAGTGTTTTCAACATCCACTCCCAGCTCAGTACTCGCCTAATCCATACCTCCTGTCTCCTTTGAATTCTATCCAGTGCCTCTCTTCACTCAACATGTCTCGCACTTTGACCTTCTTTCTTCTCTCAGTCCACTTCACTTTCTCCTTACCAACATCTCAAACACCTCCAGTCTCTCCCATCCTCCTCCTTAAGTGCCCATGTTCCCACACTGTAAAGTGCTATACTCCAAATCAAAATGTTACAAATTTATCAACCGATGTACTGTCTGTAAGCAAGCTAGTTAAAAAGACACAGCTGTCTTGTTTAATGAATCTGGGTACAGCTTATTTGATGCCAGATCTTTGGAAGTAAAAGGAGTGATCTAGTCACTAGTTTTGAAGAAAATGGCATATGTTGTCAAGATTTGAAACAATTCAGAAAGTAAAGGTAATGCAACTTGTTACGTAGGATTGACTGTCAAAGTAGCAGAGGAATGTTTACTAAGTCTGTGGCACAAGAGTAGCAGACTTGTTACAGAGTAACATGCAGGTTATAATGTGGTTGTCAGTGGTGTGGATTGTCCCCCTAATAATAAATTTCAGCCTTGTGCAGCATATGTTGATGGCAAGTTAGCAAAGAAATGATTCGAGATAAGTGCTAGAATGGAAGCTGTATGTAATAAATTAAGGCTGACCCTCTCATAATTGTGTGGTCTGATGGTATTATAGGTGAAAATATATGTCTACTATTTATGTAAAATATATGCTCACCTTCACCGATTACTGCACAAGAAAGGTTTTTGTTTTCTTTATTAAAAGTAAGGAGTCTCATTTAGTCCTACAATGCTATACAATTTTTAAGACAAGCATGGAGAATGAGACAGGGAACAATATGAAATGCCTGCATACAGATTATGGGGGTGAATATATGGGTCAGGCATAACAGGGAAGGTTAAGGGCATGAGCGATAAAAGATTAAACTATAAAATCTTATAATATTCAAGCAGAAATGATTCGCTGAGCAAATAGAAAGCTAGGTACAAACTCTCTGGCACCAATTTACTAAAATATTATTGGGTTGAAGCTTGTTGAGCAGCTGTATATCTCAAAACAGTACCATCCAAAGCAGGAGGGAATGCATTACCTGAGGAGAGATGGTCTGAACGAAAATTTAATCGAAGACATCTAAAAGTATTTGGATGTATTTTCTATGCTTATGTGGCTAAAGAGCAATGAAAGATGCTGGATGCCAAATCCAAAGAGTATTGGCAATTGTGAGGAGTGGTATCTTTTGGCTGACCCTGATATATCGGGAAGATTCATCGTAGCATGTGATGTAGTATTCTTTGTAAATATGTTTAGGGACCTCAAACTCTTGGTAACTCTTTTATTCTACCTAGGCTCTTAGGGGGATAAGGGATAATTAGGTACTAGCCTCAACCTGACAGTGGAGAGAATGGCAGTGCTGAACTCACAAAGGTGCCCAAGTAGTGTGGAGAATATCAGAATATCAAGTAATGAAGACTCCATCCCTGAATCAAGTTGTGAGGATAATGACAAAGTTCCAACTAATGTAGACACTAGTTTTGAGAGTAATCAAGAAAATGAGTTAGTGTTTGGAAGCGAGGGAGGAGAAGCAGAAGAGATGTTTTCTTTAAAAAAATGGAGTGGCTCGAAAATTACCAGATCACATAATCTCCTTGTCATCTACTAACTTGACCTGCAATCAACCTTTGTCTCATAGAAGCAGGTATTAATGTAGCTCCTGGTGACCCAAAAACATTTCCTGATGTTCCATTTCTAGTTTTGATTGGTTGTCTTACGTATGCAATGATTTGTACAAGACCAGATCTTGTCTTTGCAGTGTCAAAGTTAAGAAGTTTATTGATGATTGAACAATGCAATACTGGGCATATGCAAAGAGTATATTAAGATATTTGAATTCAATTGAATCCCTTAAGGGAACTATAAAGTATCTTATTTCTTATTCTTAATCAAGAAAGTTTTTGGAGGGATACACAAATGCTGACTTTGCCATCGACAAAATAGATTGAGTGTCCTGTACTGGATATACGACAAGTTAGTTCATGGAGCAGTAGCTTGGGAAAACAAAAAGTAGTGCTGAGCAGTGGCCATGTATACAATAGAAGGCGAGTATGTTAGTTAGGCAGCTGGAGCAAAAAATGGTACTGTAATCTCCAGAGAATTATAAAAGAAATCATTGGAAAGAACTGCATTTAAAAACTTGGTACTGATGAGGTGCATGTATGCAATGATGACCAGTCTGCAGTAAAAAATACAAAGTGGAGATGGAAGGTCAAAGAACAGAGGTTAGACATCATTTTGTTAAAAACTCTGTTGCCAAAGGAAAAAATATTTTCTGATTACATGCCAAAATATACGGTAGCAAATTTGCTTTTAATTTTTATAATAATTAAAATTTAAATGTGCTTCCAAATGGGCTTAACAATGGTAAGCATTTGAACTGAATTAATGAATAGAATTTTGTAGCTGATGGAAGCAACTAGTTGAAGGGAGGTTGTTGTGCTTGTAACCTAATGGCAAAGTTAAGGAATAAATAGCTACATGTTAAAATAGTTCTTGGAGTGTAGGTCAATGTCTCATTTTTCAACATAGGTACATATTTAACTGTTCCGAGTCCATAAACAAGCCTAAATCACAATAAAATTAAGTACATTTTGTGGATTGGATAGTTGGGCACTGGCCATTTACGGAGTGGCATTCATCAAATAGAATTTAGCATTTCCTTCTGATCTTACAAAATTTTATATGGTGTAATTATGACTGAAAATTGAACGTAAACATTGAAAACCGGTAATCACTATATTTAGTTATGGCGATTTCCGATTTTCAATAATTTTGTTTACTTTCCAATGCTTGATGATGCAGCTTCTTAAGACAAATACCCAAGTTCAAGCGAGAACCATTTTGAAAACCCATTACTTTTGATATCATTGATAGAAGTGTGCCTTTAGTTGGATAGCATTTAGGAGGACACTGAAAATAAGTTGGCCGCGTCATCAATGCGTCGATTAAAGAGTATTTGGAGCCAATTTATAAACTAACTGCAGTACGTACCAAATCACCAAAAATTTGGGCTTACCAAATCACACGCTATAAAAAAATAATTGCACTGAATACTCAATCAACTCGATGGGATTCTTCAAGCACACATCACTGTAAATCAAGCACACATCCATGATCCTAGCACAAATGCGTAAATAAATTAATTGATGATGTTAAATTTATCACGGCATCACTACCCTGAGTGTCCCTTTACTTGTGGTACCATAACGTGAACTAATCTCTTTAGCAGGGGAAAATAATTTTAGTACCTACCGAGCAAATTCACTTGCAATGAATGTATAGTTTCGCATATTAAATAGCTAATAAACGTTTGGCAAAATAGCAATAATTTGCAACATATATGCCTTCAAATGATAGACCAGTGAGATTCTGCAAAGCGTAAGCAATTCTAATATTCCGACGAACAAAGTCTTATATAGCTATTTTGAAGATACTATAATACTATAAACCACAGTCTCTGTGCTATAAACACTCCCTGATGTAGCTTTTCAACTAATCTTCTCACAATATAACGTTAAAGTGTCGAAAATTTCCACAAGTTAGGGTACAGAAGCAAAATTACGGTTAAAACTACCACGCCTGCATATCAATGTGTGAAATTATAGATCGTATTTTGCATTTTTTACCACCAATTAAATTAATAACGGTTGTAAACAAGTTAAATACACGCAGACTTCAACGCATCGGATATAGGTTTCACCATTTTCCATTTTATATGGACATATTATTTCAAAAACTAATAACTATAACTCCTTCAACTCTTTCCTATGATCGTAGAAGCACAATAGAGTCGTGTAAACACCCTATACAAACACAAAACAACAGTCACAATTTTAAAAGTTGCGCCCATTTTCGCCTTCGCATCAACTGCATCAAGAATTTCTGATGCGAGCCGATGCGAGTTGATGCTTCCGAAACCTCGAAATATGCTCGATGCAGGGCCGCATCGATGCGCATCAATGCTTAATTCGGAACGGCCTGATGCGCATCGATGCACATGATGCGTGATTCGGAACGCACCCCTAGGGACCCAATTTGCGTTGCTGCAAGGATGCGCTCGGCGACCAATCCGAGATTTTTTTAATTGCTGTATTTTAATATCGACTTCAAGGACTACCCGCTGATGATATATTAGGGAGACACTCCGGTTCCTTCGGCTATATCTGAGCTTAGTGCTGTGGAAATTAAAAATCTATTGATGAACGCTCAAATTTGAATTTAAATATTCCTTTTATTACACATGCGGACAAGAGATTCGCGAAAGAATTTACCAAAACTTTGTTGACAGCAGCGAAAGACGAGGAATGACGCTGACATAAGAAATACAGACTGGAAAGTAGATAATTGAGTAATTCTTTCGTGATTGTTCCTCACCGGACGATGCTAAAACATCAAATAGTAGTAAGACTAACGAAGAAAGACGCATTTGGTGTGCATTTTGGTGCTCCTGGGGAGTTTGAGAGGGGAGGGGGCAGGGGACGCCGGCGGCCTTCACCCAAAATCCATTTCGTCAAAGCTGTTGGACAATACCGGAATAGAAGTGCATATCCTAAGTTCCCACACCTTCATAGCCGCTCGAGAGGCGTCTTCATAGACCGTAGGCTTCTTTCCTGCGCTCGCAGATCTAAAAATATTTCATCAATTCTCTAAAAGCCGTTTTACACGGGACACGTACTTGCACAATCTGACATGCGTACGGAGGCGCAGTCGAAATTGCGTCGTGTAAAGCGGTGAATCGCCAGAACACATGCGACAATGCGTGGATGTGAGACGGCATAATAGCCCCTGTTCTAATTTAGGGGCATAACTTTTAATGCCGTTTTACACGGTACACGGAATTGCGCAGGTTAGAGCTGCATGAATTTGTAAAATGGCGTGGAATTGCGCGAATACATGAACGAAATTAGAACAGGGGCTATTTTGCCGTCTCGCATCCACGCATTCTCGCATGTGTTCTAGCAATTCACCGCTTTACACGACGCAATTTTGATTGCGCCTTCATACGTAAGTCAGACTGCGCAATTCCGTGTACCGTGTAAAACGGCCTTTTAAGGCCATCTCATCCACTCGCGCCGGTGGCAGTTTTTATCTCCTAGAAAACAGTGCGGATACATTTTCATTTTGCCTGATACATTCGCCTCGCTCCGGGGGATATTCAATGGGGAATTTTTCATTGAAGATAACTGCCTCCTTTTCTCTCCCTCGATATAAAATCTTTCCCTTCTCTCCTTCCACCCAAGCGCGTCGCGTCGACCTCCGCCGTAAGTCCCACTAAGTCTTCCAACCAAATGCCCCTCTTATTCTGCCCTAGCCCCGAGCACGAGAAAACGATAATTCATTCTGTAAGGCTACGTGGGTTTAATTTCGCCAATGCCTCCAAGGTTTCAATTTCATTTCAGTTCATCTGAATAAGGTGGAAAAATAGATGTTGCCGTACTAATTTAACTAATGACTTTTGTTACCATCGATTTGGAAGATCAGAGCTCTTAATTGACACGAACCAATCATGACAGTGACGATACAACAGCGCGTGGGTGCATGTAGCCTTATGACGGACAAATCTTCCAAATATATTCAGACATAACTTTATTTAAAAGTAGGAGACACCTGAGAGCAATATAAGTTTTATATCGAGGAGAGTGTCTTGAAAATTTCAATGATAGAAATGGGCGGAATGGCTGGAAATCAATTTCATATTTTTGCACTATTGTACTGTTAACACCTTCAAAATGGTAAAAACTTCACTTACGTAGCCAAATCCATTTAGGTCCCACACACTTAATATCAATCCATACCACGAATGACAAATTAAAGCTGGAGATATAGACCAAACAATCCTTCAGAAGTGAAGTAGAGCAATTCCGAAGTACTGTGACCGAAATTACCAAGCTTTTACCCCCCCTGTCATCTTACTTTCGCCAGTACATTTATTTACTAAACTTTTTCTTCCTCATTCCAGGCAAATCTTCCAAAGCTTTCCCTCTAAACATGGCTGGGTGGCAGCGTTTCCTCCACGCGTCCCCTTGAGACAATCCCTCTTCCGTCGCGGCGGAATCACAAACAAACACGCAGGATAGAACACTCGGAATGAATGTCTCTATGGATTCCAAAAGTTACCCTCAAAAGGATTCAGCAAACTTTATCCACCAATTAGCCCACTACCTCAAGCACTTCAACAAATATTGCACTTATCTTGAGACCCATCTCCCTAACTTACCCTGCCGAGGCAGTTTTGAGGACGTTGAAGATCTCCCTTGCTCTACGGGACTGACTGAAGAGCAGTGAGTGATAGGAGAAATCACTATCGTGGCATGAAATTCCCTGAATAAAAAATCAAAGAGAGCTAAGCCTAAGACCCGAAAAAGAATAGTTATCTTAAATCGGGTAACATGATTAAAACAAGGTTAGCGGGTAAAGATGGGTAAACGAGGGAGAAGAAGAAAGATAATAGAATTTTTAATAAAAAATAAAAGGGAAATACACGATATTGAAAGTTCGCCATGAAAAAATTTGACTTAGCCGGGATACGAACCCGGAACTCCCGTATTGCCATCCAGTTACCCCATGAAGCCATTTTCTCGGGGTTAGCTTCGCGTGACTGCGTACAAAGTCACTTTTTCCTGCAGTGCTTTGAGAATAGAAGGGGTGTTAGGTCTTACTATGAATTGATGTGGGAAGTTCAGGATTGAAGGTGGGACCGCCATTGTGCTTCTTAGATACTCCATGAAAACCTATCTTAATCGGTAGAACACTCAAACAATAATAATACTTTTATGACATGACTGAAATAAACTATGATAATGCCATCAACTAGATTATAGCGTCTCACAATGGTAAAAGTACGTATGCGGTTCCCATTTGTTAGACATGTATTAATTTGGGGGTCCAGTACACATCAAACGCACCTGTAGTACTTTGTATCGACAAATAATGGTGCAAGAGGAAATTCTTTAAAAGTAAGATGTGATAATGCGCGCGTGAATTCACGTTGATCACCTTAATCAGAAGAACGGCACTCAGAAAAAAATCAAAACCCATTGCCATACTTATTTGTTTTTAAGATTGAGAGCTCTAAACTACACGATTTTCTCATTCAAAACACACTGACTAAATGCAAAGAAGCTGTAAAAAAAAAAGCCGGTGAAGGCCACCACGATTAAATGAAACACGAGGATTTATTTTAACGCGTTTTGTTCCATAAAGCCGCTGGAACCCAATTTGTTCGGCGCGGCCTGGCTTTCACGATTCCGGGGACTTCTCCCCCTTCCCCCACCCCCAATGACCTGCAGAAACCAGTTCGGACTTCAATTCAACCCCTCGCTCCCGTAACGGACACAAACCGAGGCGACCCTTGGCGTATGCACTTGACAAATGACTCGCGCTGACAATAATTACGGACGTGGCCATTACGACGTGCATGGTATCTCTTGCTCCCGCGATTACGACATCGAACCTAATGGAACACAGAGGGAGTTTTTAATATGATGGACAGGCTAGAATGCCGATCACAATCTAATGCTAATTTCCAGCCGGCTCGAAATAAACGGTAGACCAGTGATGGAAGCGCTATGAATATAGACAAATCGAAGATCGTGAGATCACAAATAATCTTCAATTGTTGTGAAAAACTTACTATCACCAGCAAACCCTTGTGATATTCAACCTAGGCTGTGGGCATAATTTTCCCATCATTACTCACCCGAAAAGAAAAAAAAAACATTAGGTCCAAGGTTAAAAATGTTCAAAACACAGAATTTCATACCAAATTCGAATTATTAACGATGTTAACATATCAACCTAATAATTTAAATTGACAATACGTGCGTTGAAATAATAATTCAATGCCAAAAAATGTCTTTTAAAAATGACCTTATAATTCATAATTACGAATGCAACTGCAAGATAACAGATTGAAAAAAGAGAATTGCATTACATACAATACTATGACTTGGCTATGAAGGATATTGAAGTGTATTAAGTTTCGCAGGTTCATAAAATGAAAAACATCGTAAATTATTTTCAAAAGGGAGATAAGGATAAAATGGAAATGAAAATATATGGAAATACGGCAACCAGGTTGAAGATGAAAGATTTAGTGCTTCACCGGCGTAATAACTAGGATTAATTCTCTCAGGTTTTTACCGGGGGATGCTACTATAATTTCCGAAGTCTTAAGGTCCAAACCTATCCTCGTCCTCTGGGTGCTTGTTACCCGATTTGCAAAACCAAGAGAAATACATTAAGTTTTACATTTTGATTAAAACATCAATGATTTCGTTCAAATCAGATTCTTTTCCTTACCTACTTGACAAACATATCCGTCTAGCATTTCGCTGTCCCCTCACAATGACACTCTCTTCCTCACCATCTCCGCCAACCACGCCGAGAACTTTCTCATTCGTCCTCCTTCATCTCACCTTCTCCGTTCGTTCCCCTTGGGGGTGAATAGGATACTAAAAAGGGTCCAGGAGAGCCGCGGAGGATGGTGGGGGAGAGAGAGAGAGGAAGAGAATTGGAATGCCAAGGCAACTGGGGACGGAGGTTCCCAACTTCCCGTGAAGTCGAGGGGCGGGCGGGGGCAACGGACGAGGCAGTGGCTGTGGGGGCGGAGAGGCGGGGGAGAGGAGATCAACCAACCCCCAGGGCCGGCGCTGCACCTGGCTCCTCGCCATGCTAATGCTAATTGTACCTTTAATTTGGACGTTAACGTCATCACCAACAAATCGCCTTGCCATGTTATTCGCCCATTCAACCGTAACGGCCAATTTTTATGTTAACTGCGCCGAAGATTGGCCGGCAAAACCGGAACGCATAATAAGGTATTTAGAGGCAATGAAATTAGCCTTTACGAATATTAGGCCCAATTAAAAAAATATACGGCAGCAAGGCATTAATTATAGCACTGCTCGATAACTAACAAGTAGATGATGCCATTCCTCGAATAAAGAGTCTAAAATAATACTATCAGATGAGAAATTCATCCTTAAAATCAGAATTGCACAGGCACTTGGTATGTCAAAATTATACGGACAAAAGGTTCAATTACTGAACACGTACTCGTACAATACACGTGGATTACTAAGTAATTCCTCCTTCGTTTTGCACTAAGATTTTCAAATGCTTACAGGTTTACATTGTAATAACATCACTAGAGATCTCTTTTTGTATATTTTATAATTGTACCTTTGATAATACATTCTATTTTGTTATTCTATTCTGCGATGAAGTTTGTTATTTTTATGGACGATATAGTTTAACAATCCGGTACATAATTTAATTATCCTAAAGCCTTTGCTTTGTTTCACTTACGGGCCTTACTTCCTTGTTTATTTTTCAAAATATTACTTGAATTTAGCATGATTTTCTTGCTTCTACTCCACCAGCCGAAATGTAAGCAAGTGTACGGCAGGGCATTTTGGTGGAAAAAACATACCCCGCTAAGTCCGTCAAAGCCTCCGCTCCGCGGTGTCATAAAACGACCGTTTTCGCAGTAGGATCCTGGGGGTCAGAGAACGGAGAGTGAAGAAGGTATAAGGGTACCAGCTGGTGTCTTTATGGGAGGTCTTTTTGTATGAGTCCCAGGGAAACAACTCACTTTTTCGAGGTTTGAATGCTTTTAATAGAAGCATGGTCTTCGATCTTATCGAAAGAAAACTAAATGAACTTCAATGAAACGTGCGCTTACGTTGGCTGATAATTCTCCACTGTCTTCACCATAGACTAATTGAGAATCGATGTCTTGAAGCAAAGCTTAAAAACGGTGAATACTGAGCGTTAAAACCCATAAGTACACTTTAAAAAATCTTACCGCGTCGCGCCTATTCCAACTCCAGACGCGCGGAGACAAACCCGGCCGCGTGATCGAAAAATCAATGTAATTTCCGGCGACGCAAACTTAATTCAAAGATAACAGCTTAAAAACCTCAAGAAATCTTCCAAGAATGCTCTCGTATAAGTTACTTTGCGTGACTTTGCCGAAAACTCATTTGAAACCCTACCTAAAAGTAATATTTTGTCTTAAAACAGTGTTCGCCATTTTGTAACAGCATGGTAAGAATTTATCGATGATATTCTTTAAGATTACGCAAAATTGAAGAAAAAACACCATGCCAACAGATTGTGCGGTTTTTTGTTCCGCAAGAATACAACTATAACTTCATCATCTACTTACTTTGGAAGATTTTCAGAGAAAATGGAACACTGGCGTTTTAATAGAAATTTGTTCATGTTTGAACCTCTGTATCTCAGTAACGGGTAAAAACTATGTCAAACGAAGTACATATCTATAAAGTTCAATTATGTTCTAGTATACATGCTAAGTTTAAAGTTTATAATTCCAAATAAGACATTTTGTAATTTTAACCGGCTTTTTCCGATTTCCGCCCACTGTGGCGATGGAAGGAAATATGAAACATAAAAATGAACGCTTCCTTCCCCGCAATCTTTTTCGCCCGATTCTAAACCCTTACTTTCTTGACCCTCTTTAAACAAATGTTGTTCCTAATCAACATCAATAATGTTTAAATTTCAGCTCTATTTAGGACATATCTAAACTAAATATTATTTTGTACTTACCGTGAACTCTAATGACTGACTCTAATTCAGCTGCCAAGATAATTATCATTGAGAGTAAAATTTTCAAGTTTTCAAAATGAAAAATCTTGAAATTTGATTTCTCCCAGAAACAGCTCTGGGTTAGAAAGCGTTAAGTTGATATCATCTCATCACCTTAAAAAAACCTAGCTTTTTAAACTTGAAGATCAGACTAAAAAAAGCTGAAATTTATACGATAAGGTCTCTAGTAATAGCTTTTGAGAAAGATATATCATGCAGCAGACAGCGTTAACGTTAGTCTCCACTGCAATTCGTCCTTTCGAACAAATTTCAAATAAAGAACATGATGTATTGGTTATTAATACCAGAAATTACTAATTATGGATACAGGCGGAGATGTCAATCACAGCGTTACTCTCTCTATCACTTCAAGCAATGGAGGTAGAGATAAAAACGATGCCCAGCTTACGGTTTCAGAGTCCAGAAATCATATATATTCATCCTTTTTTCAACTTTTGACTTACGAGAGGTAGAAATATGATGGAAGGCGAAAACAAAGCCTTCTCTGATTTAAACGCCTACGGAACATGCTCGAAAAGAATAGTCAATTTCTTAGCGCTTGACTTCTGTCTCCAATACTTCGCATTAGAAAGGGCACCGGATTAAACCGGGTTCGTTCCCATAAATCTCTCTCCAATATTCATAGGCGATGAAATATAATCGGCTGTTTTCCCGGCGTAGGTGTTGGATGAAAAGTTCTCGGAGAAGGATTTTATTACCCGGTGGAAAGCCCGAGAACTATTCATCTATTCATAGGCGATGATTACGGCGAAAGTGAAATGAGGGATTAATAATTAATTTTCCTCAATCCCAACCGATTGCAATGAAGAAGCCATTTCTTATCCTATGAACTATGGAAAGCTCACAAATATGAGCATCTTGACTGCTGGCGGTCGAAAAACTGACTATAGAACATTGCCAATCAGGATTGTGTTGAAACAGACACAAATGAAGGGGTCTACGAACTCGGCGGAAACCATACCAAAGACCATCACAATAGCAATTCTCTTAGATTTACGCTGGTGAAAGGGCAACTTCAATTTAAGAAAAGTTCTTCAAAAGTTCTCTACTGACGGCGCACAGTGTTCCCAAATCGAAAAAAGCTGGCCAAAATTAATTACGCCGTTGTTATTATGTATATATTTGACCTAAAGGTCTATTCTTATTGTTTTTGACCCGCTTATTCTGAATTTATAACTATTTTTTATGTATTTGCAATAATTTTATTGCTATTTCACATTTTGTTTAAACAATTAATTTTTTTAACATTGGAATTTGAGATTATACTGGTGATAGCAAATTAAAATTATACATATCATAAAACTGAATTAGGTATTTAAAACATACATAAATGCATATAAAATGACTGCATTGTTTATTTTTGGACAAATTTTGAACAACTTATTTTGAATGAACCAAGAGAACATTTTCTACTTTCTCATTTGTTTGATCGTATTTGATACGAAAAATAAGTTAATATTAATTGGAAATTTATATTATAAGTATATTATTAATATTATTGTACTGCATTAATTGTTTAAAAATTATAATATCTAATTCTAATTAAGTAGACAATTTTATAGTTCCTTGTAACGTGCCAATGGATTTGGAAGCAATTTTAAACGGGGTTCCGTATTTCACAAGTTTCAACGGAGGCATTATTACAATCATTAAAATGTTATAAAACAATATTTCATAACTCCTATAACTCAAGTTAAACGCCAAATTTATTGATACGCTTGCAATAAGCTCTTTACGAAGTGAGGCATCAATTTAACGAGCACATGATTTGGTACGAAAAATTAAATGAGATTTTCCATTAATTTGGGCTTTTTTAATTATCAAAAAAATAAGTTAATATTTCTCCTTATCTTTCTCAGTCATTGTTACGAAAAAAATTTAAATACATTCATGATCACTATCCGACAAATCCTCATCACAGTCGTCATCCACTCAATTCTTCCAGGATTAATAAACTCTTTACCTCGACTGGTAATTGAAGTAATTTACTTCTTTGAGCCTTAGAAATACTTGATATCATTGCATCTGAAGTTAGGAGTAATCTTTTAAACAGGTCTTCATTCGTTGCTATCCAGGAAAATTTCCTTGCATGATGCTCCCTGAATCTTCTTATGTCCTTATTCCTCGCCTCCATTGCCTCCTCAGACAAGTGGACAATAGGAAGGGCAGCTTCTTTAGATGTCCGTCGGAGGAGCAAGTACTGATGTTTCGTGAAATTACCAGAAACGATCATGGAAAGGGCTTCTTCGTGGGAGATTTTACTTTGCCTCACATCCTTGGCTCTCCATTTTGATAACACTCGCCGCGCTCTTGAGAGAGTGGTTGTTGTCACCTCATTTATTATTTTCGCCACGAACTCATCACCTTTGCTTCGATAACTCATGGATGCTCTACTGACGATGTGCTAGCTCTAAGATCCTCCGTTTTCCATCTCTAGGCCCTTTCACTGGACTTCTCAAATTGTTTAAATAAAGGCGGAGGAAATTTCAACTTCTCATTTAGGCAGTCAGCGAACTTTCTTCTAAAAAACCTGTAATTTCTTTTTCTTTCCTTCCACCGGCGAAGATAATTTGAGAGAAAAAACACTTCTCCGCAATTTTTTTAGGATAACTTTTGAATTAACGTCCTCATCTAACTCTATCTTGTTGCTCCAGCAATCCAATAAGTATTGGTTTTTAAACGATACGGACCCTTTTCCACTTTCAAGAAATTTTTCATGCATCTCAAGACGCGTGAAAATGTTCAGAGTTATCGAACTAAAATACTATGGGCACTCTTCTTTAACCCCACAAGTCTTCTTTAAAAAGTTCGAGGATACTCGAATTTTTCAAGACTCGATCTTCACGCTTGAGGAAACTAACTTTCACGTCTTTCGTTTGGCAAAATCTGAGTAAAACTGAGTTTTGGCGAGAAAATTTCGGGCAAGCGATGTCTAGAAGTAATTTGGGGGTTCCACAGTGTGAGGTTCGCGATGCTATTATCTATATTTTCTAGTAAATATCACATTTGAAAGGTGAAAAGGCTTACTCCGTTCATCCCCGGTGGCCAAAGTGCAATTCATAACAAGTGTATAGAGAGCGGTGGTTGTGTTTTCCCGATGGGCGCAATCAATAGCCTAGGCCTTTTCGGCCGTCGTTTGCCCTGCATGTGGTTGAGGGGGCCGCTAAGGAGGCGACAGAGGGACAATGTGCCGCGTGAGGGCGAAAACTAACCCGTCTAACGGAAGGAAAGGGTGGAGTAGCATTTGAGGGATTCTTTTTTGTTTTGAATGCATTCATGTTTTTGAGGATTACTATAAGTACAGCTGCGAACTTTCGTTCCATAAATATATCCTTCCGCTCGAGTCGTTAAGCAATTTTTATGAGAGCATGGGCACGCGTAAATAAAAGGTAAGGTCAAATGGAAACTATTAATGATAAAACGTTCTACGTATTACAAGAGATGTTTATTCATAGGGTAAATATTTTTTGTAGAAATAAAATATCCAACAATGTTGAATAACACCCATAAATACTGGATTTCCTCGAGCCCTACCACGCGCCAGCCAGGCCGCCGCCCGCGTCAGCGCATTGCATCATTATAGTTAAATCAATGCTGAGGTCGGAGTAGCAACTGGTAGCAAAAATTTTCTTCACTACTGCGTTGCATATACTTTTCCCTTTGTATTGGTGCAAAAGACACCGTGCATTCACGTGCCTTTCTAAACGATATTGTACATTTTATTTGAAAATTCGGGTAAAAAACACTAAAAGTTACAAAATATATATAAAATAGTAAACATAGTAAAATCCGAATAAAATTTATGTCCCACTATGTAATAATGTTTATATTTGTAGTTAAAAATGTTTTTGGCCAAATATATCGCGTAAAGGTTGTCCTGCATGACGCTGAACTTCCTCAAAATCGACCGATTTCACGCAACTGTTATTTTTACGGTGAATGCTCCATGTTTGACGGATCACTGCAGCCGCTCTGATGAACAAAAATACTAACTTAGTAGTGTATTTTGTAGACCATATCCTGTAGAATCCGAAAATAAGGTTCAATCATTCCTTGAAAATTTCCGAAAAAACGACTTTTGGCCAGCTTTTTTCGATTTGGGACCACTGTGCGGCGTCAGATAGATGTGCCGTTTTACTTTACATATTTATAAATGGGCTTGTACGCTAAAATTAATTATGCGTCATTCTAAAGATAATTTTTTCTTAGTCCTTTTTTATTTTTTATGAAAATTTCAAAAATGTGGACACGCCAGTGAAATAAATGACTCCACGCACCGTAAACTTAGTCGCTTTGTCAACTTCATGAAGTTTGCAACTCAACCTAGGGAATACTAATACGTCTACAGCATTCATCTTGCACAATAAGAGGTAGAAATTATTTTATTTTATTTTTATAACGTATGTTTTGTTGCCAATTTAAGAAAACGTTTAAACGTTATCTAGTCCTACAGTTACCCCGAAAGAAAAATAAAACTAAGAGAGACAATTTTTTATTTATTTGCAATTTTTCAATGAGCCATAATGAGCATATAAAAGTAACGATTTGAGTGGATGTTAATAAACTCTATCAACAGGGAAGCTCACTAATTAATTCATTGCCGAATTTGAAAGTTTAGCCTAAAAAAGAAACATAAGTATAGTCACTTTTATTTCCTGCATCTGGGGTAAGCGATGCGTTTTGAAAGTCGGAAAAGACATATTCTTCTTTATTTTAAGACAAATCAAGGTTGATTACATTATTTTTGATACATTTTAAAATTAATATCAGTCTCGATTGTTTACATTCGCTCAGCGCCGAATAGCTGGTAACAGTTTTGAGGTATCGTTAAAACTTATGCTACAGTTGCTCGATAACTGCAAATGTAAAAAATGACGGCTCACACTGCCTCAGAAATAGCATATAAATGTCCTTATCTTCTGGCTTTGATCTATAGCGAACCGGGAAGTGGTTTAATTTAAGCTCAAAGATAAAAAACGCAAGACGAAACAAGCATGCAAGAGACTGACCTAATCAAAACGTGGGAAAAAAACAGAAACTGAAGAAGAATCGGGTGGACACAAGGAAAACGAAAGCCTTTAGTGTTGAATATCAAGCCAAGGGCCAACGACCAAGAGGTTAACAGACAGGAGGGTGCGAAAGGTCATGAAGCGGTGAGATTTCATTAAAAGCTATCGCCAAATGACTAAAGACAGACAGTACGCAATTTCACATTGCTTTAAGAAATTCAACTCGGCTCCATGGGCAAAATGGATAAAAGCAGCAACGTCGACATTGTAAAAATGATAGCAGCGGCACAAAGGTTGGTGAATTTACAAAATGCATTTTATGGCCTTTAACTTCGTCTCTGAGGCATCTGCTTCTTTTACCTATGCAACAGTTGCAGGTGAAATAGTGGAAAATTTATTGTTTAGAATGTGGAATAAATGAAAAATCATAAATCTAATGACCATCAAACAAGACTTGACGAAATAATAATACGGTAATGAGGATTGTGATATTGCTAGGGAACTGAAGATGACCATAATAATAATAAATTATGCTCTCACCGGTTTCCTGGCTGAAGTTTTCCAAGTATCTAATGGCTGGCCAACAACCAAAGCATCGTCCATGCACTCCAGCGGTATGCAGACTTCCGGCAAGAAGCACAATGCATTAACTCTCACGTGGATAAGTTAAGCACGTAGATAGCCGCAATATGGTTCACAGTGGAATCATCATCAAAGGATATAAGTAAATCCGAATTGCGATGCTGGTTGAAGGGTAACCTCGCTAAACCGAGTAACACTATCCGGAAACATTCACTAGCCTGGTAATTTCACGTTTAAATTTAATTATAAGCGACAGTACCACCAAAATAGTATCATGCTGCAACCAAATTAATAGCCGGGAACGAGAATACAAAATGTTGAACTTGAAAAGTAGCCCATCACTGCACGCGAACAAATGAACGGATAGAAGATCATAAGCGAGCATCTCTACATAGCGATACATGCAAAGCATTTTTTTTCCACGCAAAAAAAGAAATATCCACAAAAAACAAGGTCCAGGTAAGTTGAAGGTATTCTTCTCAGGTTATCCATCGCGTCAGGATATCCGTGACCCACGTTTAGATACACGAGTCGAGCAACAAAAACTAAGAGCTAAGAAAAACCTGACCCGGAGGAGAACCAGAAGAGAATTCATCGGACGAGATCGTCGGGAAAGCTTTTCATCGTAGGTATATTTAAGTGAACACTATTTCCTTAACGGCTTTAAAAGTACTCGCTGTCCGTTCCACTATTCTCCCGTTGTTGAAGCGCAAAGAACACTTATCGCTTATTGTGAACCGTGCAAAATTTGGCACAAATAGCACGGCTGTGCACGAGATACCAAAGCACCGGATTGAAATTCCTACGGAGGCGATCGCGGTGGGTGAGTCTTGTCTCCGTGACAGCGAACCCAACACTGGCGGTCGGTGGAGTCGACTCCCGGGATACGCGTGGCCCATTGAACTCCTTGGCCCCACCCCCCAACGACCTGCAGCAGTAAACAAAACCAGCGAGAGCCGTGGGCTTCCTGCCTTCATGAATCCACAATGGAGGAGTTACGATGACTTCTTTGGGATCACTAGGTACTTGTCGGATTGCTCCGGATTTTGATAAGTTAGCTGGAACCCCCTCGATCAGCAGCCAAGCCATCTACCATTTAGACTACCACACTCAAGTGGCGTAGACATGAATTTCGTTGGGGGTTCCAAAACCAGGGGGGAATTTTTTGAAAAACAGGGTACCAAGAAATGGGTAAAATAATTGTTAGCGCCTTTCATAATCGAAAAAACCTCATTTGTTAAAGAAATATTTTGTAAATTCTTGGTTTTTCAATATTTTGATTTCTTTTACGAAGGAAAATACTTTATTCAGGAGGGGTCCGAACACCCCCACCCCCGCCCCGGCTACGCTTCTGCCTCATTTCCCTCACTAAAACTACCTATCCTATTTTTTACGACATTCCTTCGAAAGAAATTAATATCCTTGTGTCTATTTCTTTATTTCATCTTTTTCTTATGAGCCTACACCGACAGTCAGTGTTTCACACCCAATGGGAACTCTGATAATTGAGGGTAGGGCTCAACCTGGAGTAAGCCAGAGGCGTGCGATTCTCTGTTATCCAGAGAAGGCAGTTTACTTCCTTAAGTCGCCTCTAACCGAGTGGATTTTCGTTTGGTTTGTCCAAAGGTTATATCAGGGATTTAAACTATCAGACAGTCTTCCGACAACAAAACGATCTGCCCGTAGTGTAAATACGCCAACCAAATCTTCTGCGTCAAATATTCCACATGATATTCCTGTATGACCAACATTATAAAAGAAATTAAAAGAAATTATTTTTGTACTCTTTAAACAACTCTTAAACCTTGAGAGATAGGCTAGTGCATAGTAAAGCTTTAAAATTGAAGTCATAATCTCAAAGTGAAAAAGTTTCCCCAGCACACGATGAGTGGAGCTAAATTTAATTTCGAGTCTTCCATTTTGCAAGAGTTGGCACAAAGACGCAATGAACGAGCCGTCATGTCAGGATAGTCAGACAGACGTCTGCTTCTGCGTTCGCCGTTTGTAATCTCTTGCAGAAATTAACGTGCAGGAATTAACTGTACGAAAGGTTTTCCTTTCCCGGAATCGGCAACAAGAGCCATCGCATGATCATTTAAAAGTCATTGAAGAGAAAGAGTTTGGCTCTGCGTGTGGCGTGCCTCTGATCCCATGGCTAGCACGGCACGCGAACGCATCCACGGAGGTCAAGGAGAGCTTGAAACGTGAATCCCTCTCTTCAGATTTTGGATTCAATACTATGAATTATCTTCTGACAGGCAAAGCTCTATATACCTTACAGTTATTTTGTAGTTCGAATCATTTAAGCACTTTAAGAGCACTTCGAGTGCGTTGGAAGTTGAATGAATAACACAACGCTGAATGAAATTTTAAATTGAGGAATGCAATGGAGGAGAAAAATTCCATCAAGGTCCTGAAAGAAGAGGATTTCCTTTTTCGGAAGATATGAACATAAAAATTAAATTCACGCAATTATCGCTGAGGCAATGTGGAAGATTACCATCACTCAAAGAATTAGGTGTGCAACTACGTTTCTACCATTTTTACATTGCCTTCGAATTCAGCCGGGCGGCCAGAGAGGTCATAATATCCTTTCAGTAATTCGCATAGCAATCTCGAGCCTTTCTTTCAGCTACAGCACCCACTCCATACATAGAAAATATGTTTCAAAAAGCTTCTGTGGCCTTTTATTTTTGATTGAAATCAAAAAGAATGTGTCAAAAATGCTCATTTTTCTGAACTTGACAATCCATTTTATCGATTTGAAAAGTAAAGGAAATTTATCTTCAAAAATCTTAGCCTACATTCCGGGAAAATTTTTCCTTTCAAATTACTTAATATATTGAGCTAAAATTATTTAATGACACGCGGAATGTTACAATTAAAAAAAGGCGGGAATTCAGTTGACAAACTAATAGTAACCTTTCTTTTGTTTTTATCGCATTAAAATTTGGATAAAAGTATATATTTGCTTCCGCAAGCATATCTTGTTTTCGGAGGAGTATGTTTGAGTCCATTCATTTCGTATGTTTAAAGATGTCAGTGAATCTTATCCCGTGGAGTAGAACAGATTAATAACATCAAGATCTAGTCTTCTGCGGTAGGAAGGTATGTCACCGCAAAACCTGCAGATCCACGTTCTGATCCGTGGCTTACAACTCTCAGCCAAATATTACTTTTCCGTCCTCGGCGGCGGCAGGGTGAAGTCCTAGCCTGCTAATTCGAAGGACAAGGGCTCGAGTCCCACCTTACCTCTATCCTGGACATTGGAGTTTGAAATCGTCTTACAATCGTAGCTGTAATGACCATAAGTGCGCTTTTTCGCGGCTGTGAAAATATGTGAATCAATAAAATAATTGAAGTATGCAATTATTCCACTATTTTTTCTGGAATTTTGTATTTACCTATTACATCCCACCTTCCTTTAACATAACATGGTTCTCAGTTATATTAGGGAAACGCCGAAACGAATAAAAGAGGAGGAAACCACTTCGTCAGCCAAAACCTAATGTCGCAGATTATTCCCGGCTTTGAAGGCTAAAATTCTTAAAACGTGCATACAGGCAGTTGAATTTAATAGTGTATCATTATATTTTAACAATGATATCGATATTGGCGTAATAAGTTTATAACTAGTAGAGAAACTGTTTCTGAAGCATAATGAAGTAGTACTCGAAGGAAATGTACGTAAGGGAATACACGATAAAAGAACACGAACAGTATGTTCCACGCTTTATAATTCCAAAACTCAACAACCGACCATGGTTTCAACACATTGTGTCATTTCCAAGTACAAGTACAATGTGTTCAAACCACGGTCGGTTGTTGAGTTTTGACATTAAAAAGTGTGGAATATACTGTTAGTGTTCTTTTATCGACTTCCACCCAATCAAGCCAGAAAGATTTTATGCGTAGAGGACTACCATGAGAAAATAAATCCGGCAATGTAAGTAGGATTTGGGTAAAGAGAACTGTAAGGAAGTATTATGGGAGTGGCACGCTATTTGAGGAAATGGAGTGAACCAGTACTGGGATTGAAGTAGCGGTTACATCTATAGCATTGCTTCCCTTGCGAGAGACGCTAAGTAGTGCACTTGGTTTTGAAGTGAGTGGAGTTGAACTTAAGGGTTGGGTGTAGAAAAAAACGACCGATTAAAAAATTATTTGGATCGAAGGGATGAACACGAGATTAAATCCGCGAGTGATCTGCCGACGGCCAGAACACCAGACGATTATGGCAATGATCACGGCTTGAATTCACATTTTTCTGGCCTCGTTTTCAGTAGGTTAACGTCCTCGCCCGACAAAACAACGATCGCGGGTTCACATCCCATTTGAGCGCTAATTAAGCTTGAATTCGCCAAACTTTTCCATTAGTTAATTTAAACAATAGGTAGGTAAAGCATTCTAATTTCAACAGTCACAATGGCGTTACTATATGTGTTCATGTGTGGCGAGAGTGGGTGTGTCTCCGCCGCTGTGGGGGAAGGGAAGATGCGGCGGGCGGAATGCGAGGAATGTTCCGCCCCTCTTTCCCCACCCACGCCCTCCCCGTCCCGTCGACGACGCCAGCAGATCGATACGCAGGTGCGGTGCGCGTGGATCTGGGGAGTTCCACGCCCCGCGGTCGGTTGGAGGCAGCGGAGCGATCGCAGGTGGAACACGGCGCCTTTCCATGCGCAAGGCTCGTGCGACGCGAGACAAGGCTCCTGCGTGCGAGAGCCGATCTGACGAACATGCTTCAGCGGAGAGAAAGACAGTGTTTGCTTTCAAAACAAAAAATATCACGCCTGTCACTGCTGGCCCTAATAAAGAATTTGGAATCATTCTACCGGCGTTGCCTGATACGCCTATACATATTTATGTACTAAAAGTGGGAGAACTGCTCGGAGGTGGGAAATCCATCTCGCATGCAGCCCGATTATCTCATCTGCGTATTTGCATCTACTTAAAATCAAAAGATCTGGTAATTTCAATAAACAATAATTGGGTCGAGGCCAGGAGAATGGTCACCAAAACTGAAAAAAATTATTCTCAACAATGTCCCCCCGGAGGTAGGCGATGATGATTTGGTAGAGATATTACGTCAAGCGGTGAGAGTGGTTTCCCCTATTTATCATCTGACTCTGGGTATAAAAGATGAAGGCACATTAACTCATGGTAGAGGATGACTTACGTCGTCAAACGCGATGGTGTTATCCTTGCAGACTCATTCCAGGTCGAGATTGGAGATAACCCGTATCGCATATTCATCGAGTCTAATGATGAAAAATGTACCTTATGCAAGAGACGAGGCCACACCTCGACAGACTGCACTCGCTCCCTTTCTTCTTGGGAGATTTACTCCCTCAATCAACTCAACAAGATCGAGATCACGAGAGGATCTGCCCTGGACCGCTACTACCTCCTCCTCCTCCACCACCACCCCCTCCCATCCCAGCATCCTCTGCACTGATTTCGATGCCTCTGCCTAACCCTAATACTGAGCATCAACCCCTTTCCTCTTCACAGCCCATCCAAGCAACAACGATGGATGATACAAAAGGGTAGTTTCCTATTATTTTTTATTGCCTAAATCGAAAGATTATTACTCCTGGAGTATGTATTTCACGCTTTTAGATTTTTAAATGACGATATCTATTTTTCGCGATTAAATGAAAAGTGAAAATGTTCAAGCGCGCGAAAACGCGACGGGTAAGTATGAATGCCGGGAAATCTTTCCGTGTGACGTCTTTCTGGTTCCCGCAGCCACCCTGTGAGGTGACCTTGAGGCGATTCTTAGCGCTGATACGACGCAGGCTGCTAGCGGGTAGCTGAGTACCCTGCTGGCTGGTAGCGCTTGGCTTAAATAAGGATTATTAATACCTAATCAAACGAAGAAAACTTTCTTTTTTCTTTCGTTTTCTTTGATGAAGGAAACTACCCTATTCCACCGCTTAACCCATCGCAAAAACCTTGACTTCTTACGACCTTATCCCCGACTCCCTCAATGAATCATTAGATGGTGACTCTGAGATTCAATCCCTTACCTTTGACATATTACACACCAACAATGACGACATCTATGATAATATTATAGCCGGGCCATCGACACTGGATAGGCAAGGCAACAGTGGCGCCGACTCCATAGGGCCTGAGGGGGCCAGAGCCCCCTCAAAAATTCGTTATGGGTTTGAGAAAAAATGTGTCAGGTTTGTCGACTTTCCCCGGAGTGTCCAGATATCGAGATTCGAGTTATCAGGGTTCTGATGTTCATCATATGACTCTTCTTAAATTCTTAAAAACTCAATACTTAAAAAATTTACCAAGGCAAGATCCCTGATTTGGGCCCCCCAATATTTTTTGCAAGTTGGCACCCCTGCAAGGCAAACGAAAGATCTCCGAAGATGAGCACCACCACTACACAGCTCAGTCACCAGAAAGAAAGAGGGGGACAAAACTTAGATCTTCCGATTTGGACGGGTTACGCCAAACCGATGACTTTCATGCTGAAAAGCCAGATTGTAGCTCGATACCCTTCGCAGTGCTAAAATCCTACTCATAAGATGTTAGATGGACCCACATAGAAAGGCGAAAGAGCTTCTAATAGATTTGCATCAGCTCATTGAAACCCTTTGTGAGTTACATGACAGAAAAGGTTTTAAAATACGGGCTCTGGGAATCAGGTTACAGAGGCTGATGAATGCCCTCCACAAACGGAGAACAGACTCTTCTGACAAAGACTGATTTTAAATATTTTGTAAATAATTATTTTAAGTTCTTCCTCTTTCGTCAAAGTGTTGAGCATTTTCTACACGTGTTTTATGGCGAGATTGCCGTCTGACATTTTGAGAATAAGGCTGCATGGGCTTGTGATCTCTTATACAATTATCACATTCATCAGCGAAGGGTTTTATACAATTAACTTTATTATTAATTGCGTTTTTAGCGTCATCTCACGCATATCTTATTGAAGAATTTGGATTTTTAAATCATTTATAGATTATTTTATTGGTTAGCTTATAATAAATTAATTTATTTATTTATAGTTATGAGTGATGTACGGGTGATGACAATAAATGCTTGATCGGTACGTAGCGAGTTGAAATGGGCTCAGATGTCCTTGTTTCTCAGGCGATACGAACCTGAAATCGCTTTTACTCGGGAAACAAATACTGACTCACCTACTATGCGATCCCTACCAATGCATGATTTTTATTTCACCACTCCACACGTTCCACATGGAGGGACCGCTGTAGCAGTGAATAAGAGTGTTCGTGTCTTCTCTGTGCCACGTCAGATAATCACACCGGGCTATGCATTAGCACGTTAAGAGTTTCAACTAATTACCCTGACCGACAAAATTTCCTTGTTATCAACATATATGGCCTTCAAATACAGGATAATGCAGTTGAATTAATGCATTTAGTTAACTTGTACATTAAAAACATCATTTCAACTCAGGGAATTCAAAACAAATAGGTAATTGTTGGTGGTGATTTCAATTGCACTCTTGTTCCCGGAGCTGACAGACGAATGGAGTTGAAAGATACCCAAGGTATGCAGACGTTTTAAGACATCTTGTTAATCAACATCGTCTCGTTGATGTTTGGAGACGCTTGGGATCCAATTATCCTGGCTACACCCACCTGAAGCGCATAGGAATAGCCACTGCTTCGCGTTTGGAGCGCTTTTATATCTCCGAGGAGAAAATTGAGCGTGTCCGATTGGTTGAAACATTGCCTTCATTTTCTACTGTGGTACGCCATCATGATGTGGCTGGCTGTATCACACGCCACTCGTAAGTCACCTTACTGGCGTTTTGACAACACACTTTTTGAAAATGAAGAATATTGGAAACACGTAAAACTATTAACTTTCACCCGTGCTAACATTGCGATCTTGTTGTGACCCTATTTCTTTTTGGGAGGTTATAAAGTCCGAAATTAAAGAACATGCGATTATTTATAGAAGACGTATCAAGATGAATGCTCAACATGATGAGGGCTACTATGCACGAGAGGGCAAAGCTCTGGTGGCCACGGTGGGCTGGGAAGGCATCTTGGCAAATGATGCACCAGCTACCGCTCACTTGTCACAGTGGGCATCAAAGTAAATACCGAAAACCATTACCAGACTTAAAATTTGCGGGAGGTGGGAAAGTGATCCTTCAAAACTTGCGTCTGAGGCTCGCCGACATTTTGCAGATGCTTTTACTCCACCAACACCTTCAAACTGTGAGTAAAAATAAATCCTCGGTTAGATGGCCTGAATCCTGAATTTTACCTCAGATTTAGGGATGTTTTGAAAAAGCCCTTCCTAAAAATGGCTCATACCAGCCTTGAAAGAGGAACGCTCCCACAAACATCATCTCCACCGGCAATACCGCTAATGACAAAAACGGATGTGGTGGAGACAGTTGACTCGGTTAGACATTTATCAATTACTAACGCTGACTACAAAATTTTAGCTAAGGGCCTATCAAATGGACTATCGAAATTTATACCTTCTGTGGTGCCTGAGGAGAAATCCTATTGTATTCCCGGAAGAACAATATATGACTCTAATGCATGCACTCGAGATCGTATTAATCTTCATTAAAATGGCCAAGAACCTTTGGCTGTTATATCCTTAGATCAAAAGAAGGCCTTTGACAATGTAAGCCATTCCTTTGCAGTTTTGAACAAAATGGGTTTTGGTGCGATGGTTAGTGGTAGTTTTGTGGGGCCAAGATATGGTCAGGTACGATGGTCGAAAGGGCGACCCTTTTTCGAACCCTTTCTCGGAGTCTCAGGGATAATCCGGGTGCTCGGGAGACGAGCGTCACAGTATGAGGTAACCGCTGTCGATATGACCTTTCGTAGTACATTTTTTACTTTACTAAAGCCAGTACTTGGAGGTAAACAATTACACCTATCATACTCATTGCCGTTGGGCGATTAAATGCGTCCTTTGTTCGAGGTTCTACGATGAGAAATAAGGACTTTACGAAAAGTGATCAAATTTACGCCCATTGCGTCCGCTGAATTGGCAACGCCGAAATTTTGTGAGTGGATGAGGGAACGCGAAAAGCTCCTTTTTCTCCCCCCACCCCAATTTTTAGCTTGTCCACGTGTTTCAGGAATTCTGGTGACGAGGTTCCTCAAAGGTGTTTGGCAGGGTGTGCGCTTTCGCTGACCTTCAGTACTTCATTTATTCTTCTACATCTGCATAACTCCATGCGAGTAGCCTCTCGGGTATTTGGCAGGGGGTGACCACTAGGGTGGTGCGAAAAAACTCAAGTTACAAATTCAGTGTCGTAATAGTGCGGAAAAGTTGCGATACGTTAGTACAAGAAAAATAAAAAAAGAATTATTAAAATCGGACGTCATATTCCGATCCCGCAAAGCACCTGAAAAATGACAAAAATGAAAAAAATTGTTTTTTTTGTTGTAAAAAAAATTAAATAAAACTTTATATTTTTAACGCTATAGCTAAGAATGATTACAAATAGGGTAGATTATTAGTAATATATACATATAAATGGCTTTAAACAATTATATCTGATCGCGCAAGATCATTAAAAATGTATAAAAATTGCAAATTAGCCGATTTTTCAGAGTTATGTAATAATTACTTATGACAAATTTTAGTGAAGTTTTAGTTAATCCAGTAGATCGAAAAGAGACAATATAGCTGACCACTAGACTTGAAAGGCAAAATTGTGCTTTAAAAAGGCAGCATTTTAACCCTGTTGAAATCGAGAGTGAAGATGTTGAGGTTTTAAATGACGCCACGCAAAATTTAACAATCAAGGAGCAATTTGATACTTTGAAGATTAAATGTCTAGTACATCCAAGAAAAATTTGTCACCCCGGCAAATGAGGGTAAAATTACTAACAACAGCTTTGCATTGTGATTGTGACCGTGCAGCTGCTGTTATAGAATCAAGTGCACTTGAAGACATTGGTGTTATAACTGAAGGAGATACTTCAAGTTCATCGAATGATGTGATATTAGAAGGGAAAGGAGAAATACTATAAGCGATTTACAGTAAATCAAGAGGGGTAAAATTACAAACTACAGCTTTGCATTGTAATTGCAAATTGATTTAGGTGAACTACACGGGTAATACTTGGAGGGAAGGATAGACGATACCCTAGTAATAGAAATTATTGATTCGAAGGAGTACCGCTGGACAGTTAAAGAGGAACACCATTCCCAAATAAAAGAACCGTTCTCTGTGTATCTAAGTCATGTTTATCCAAGCTCCGGGTCTGCTAAAGACATTTGGCCTTCATATTATCTCATTTCTCTGATCAATGAGTATCGTTGAAGTACTTAGATTTAGTTTTCTGTGATGGCACAACACCAACATTGGATAGAAAGGTGGCACTATGAGAGAGATCGAAGAACACATTGGACATCCGCTGCAGTGGGCAGTTTGTTTACTTCATTTCATTGAATTACTTTTCCGCCATCTTTTTCAGTATTTGGATGGTGAATTAACTGGCCAAAAATATTTAAGTGGGAATTCTAAAACTGAATGATTATGGAAAGCTTCCAATACTGCATTTCCAAACAATTGAATATGAAATTCTACAAGTGGATGGATAAATTTTGAGCAAGGGCCAAAGATACCTTATAAACATAAGTCAAGCAATTATTTGTGGTGGCTTTCCAAATGACTTAGCAAACCGTGATCCAGGACCATTTTCACATGCTAGATGGCTTACCTATCCAAATCGAGTTCTCCGACTTTATGTAAGTACCGAAAACCCCTCAGATGCTTTTAAAGACGTAGTTACTTTTATTTTAAATCTTACATGCCTGTTCGTGTGTACAGAGCAATAGAAACCTCTTGATTCTTGACTTAAGATTAAAATAAAGTAGTTTTCCCGGTTATTGAACGGAACTCTTACTTTGCTCACCCAGAGAACGTATTGATGGCGATGTTTTTTTTATTATAGAAGGCACATTAGAGAGCAAGGGCTAAAAAGAGTATTAAAAGCCACAGACTTAACCAAAAGGCAAACCCATTGGAAACTTCATTACTCCTACCATGGACTTCAAAGCAACTGAAAATATAGAATTGATTGACCGGAATATAGTAAAACTATCTACTCCACCTCTTCTTCGGAGAATGACCAATGAAGAAATAGCTTCCTTCATTGAATCAGGCGATAAAACAGATTGGGATATTAAATCTTCCCATGTCACACGCAAGCAGTGGAGCCGTGAGTGAAATCGGTAACAGAGGCATCCCTTAAGCTTTGTGGTTATCTATCCAGAGATGGATTTATTCGGGCTATATTCAAATCAAGGTCCATTATGTCAGACTTCACCACCAAATCGTAGTATAAAGTAGCGTTCAAAAACTAAAAGCTAAAAGTAGGACAAAAAATGTAAATATTGTAAGTAGCACTAACCCTCATTGGTTGGATTGAGGGAAGGGAAAGGGTTGAACCCGAAGTAAGGCCACCTCCCCCCGGAGAGTTCTGGGATGTTTAAATATTATTAAATCATATCATAAAGGAAGATCTGCATAATCAAACATGTATATTAGACTAAAATATTACCTCAAGTAAGTATTACACAACACTGAAAAATCGGCTAATTTGCAATTTTTATACATTTTTAATGATTTTTCGCGATCGGATATAATTGTTTAAAGCCATGAATATGTATTTATTACTAATAACCTATACTATTTTTAATCATTTTTAGCTATAGCGTTAAAAAATATAACGTTTATTTAATTTTTTGTACAACCAAAAAAAATTTTTTTTTCATTTTTGTCATATTTCCAGGTGCTTTGCGGGATCGGAAGATGACGTCCGATTTTAATAATTCTTTTTTTATTTTACTTGTACTAACGTATCGCAACTTTTCCGCGCTATTAGGACACTGAATTTGCAACTTGACTTTTTTCGCACCACCCTAGTGACCACCCACCAGCATGCAGCATGTAAAAGAATCTTCACTAGCGCGCTCTCCAATGGAGCAATGGATAAATGAAAGCATCCAATCTGCATCATTTTTATATGTGCACATTCATTCGTAGTAAAAGTAGATTTATATCATTGACGCTATTATCGAGGCTCTTCTATGGCCTTGGGAGACAACAGAATGAAGCCAATATCTACTGCTATATATTACTCTGCAGGCGTACTACAGAGGTGTTTGGCAGGGGGTTTTCAATCACACGCATCCAGTAAGCAAGAGGCTACCTTCTGGCTACTTTCGTCGGAAAATAAACTGCCCTTGGATTAACATATTAGGTTTAATCTAGTTTCCAGTCAAGGGTCAGACAGAGATTCCTCTCGAGTTGTTCTAAGAACCTGGCAGGTTCTTAGAACAAATCGTGGTTAGTTACACTAAGAACCTGGCAGCTCTTCTCTCTACGCGTTATAACTCCTATGCTTAAAGCCTATTGTATAAGGATGACAACATTGGTAGTTATTCATCCCCCACTGCCAAACAGCCTAGTGGTGGCTCGCAGGGTATCAATTACATTAAGATGTATTCCGAATGGGATCTAACTAAGCGCATAAGTGGCTTATTTCTCTCACTTAGTCGTCACACTCTCCTAGTATCCCTTTAAAAAACCCAATATACGATTATCTTGGCCTGCCATTTCCCGAATATGTTTACTCCACTATAGATCATTATTGAGTCTAACTCCTTATGTCATCTTTTGAAGTAGTACAGATAATACAATAACTGTTTGAAATTGATTCATGTCGCAATACTTTAACATGAAGAGTATTTTTATTCCCCAAATATATGCCTAATTTTATTAAAATATTCAATTTGCAACACAATGTATCCCACTACCTATTATAAGCTAATACGGCAAAAAACATAGTCGTAACTGTTCATCTCAAATACCGCGGTCCAAATGATGATAGAATAATATTTATTGCGTTAGAAAGAATCAAAGCGGCTTGCACAGCGATTAAATAAAAATATAAAAGCTAAGCTCTTCATCGCAGAAACGTCTACGACATGAGTTTGTGTGTGTAATTTTTTCAACTGCATAATGCTTATGTATTTAATATTATGTTAGGGCATCAGTTTTTTCCAACTTCACGCCTAAAAGGAATGAAATGACACACGGGTGCATAGTCAATGTAATACCTAAAAGCAATATTAACTTATTCGATAAATGCCACTTCATTAAATTTGGCGAGATGCCGAACGACTCCTACACAAAAATTCGTAGCTTAAACAGAGGACAGAAGTTGAGATGTATGATGGGAACACTTCTCAGAAGTTCTGCGCCAAGGAATTAACGACTATTTTCCGCAAAAACTGAAATGTGATAATATATAACCTCGCTGGTAAACAACGATGTAAGGAAGAACCTTAGGAAACAGAAAACTGTACAACTTGTACAAAAAGTCCATCGCACTAGATAAAATATCGAAGGAACTGGAAGCATAGGAAATTTATGATGCACAACGCTCAATTACCAAGAAATTAATGCAAAACGTACTGAGAAATTTCAAGAAAAATGTACTCGGCGAATTACTCCAAGAAAACCCGAAATATTTTTGGCCATATGCGAGAGGGCTTCAGGGAAAATCTTCAACGGTAGATTCGTTATTTGATAAAGATGGTAGCCTTGACACCAAAAATATCGACGAAGCTAACACGTTAAATTCCCACTTCGAATGTGAATTCACAACGGACGTTACTATACAGACGTAACGAACGATTAGACATCCCATTCACTGAGGAACCGATGAGAGAAATCTCTCTTAAACGCGATGAGCAGCTACAATCAATAAAGAATAGTTAATCTCCAGGTCCGGAAAGTATACCCGCGTATGTCCTCAAGGTGTTGTCACCACAGATCGCACCGTTCTCAGAGAAAATACCCAAGAAGCCACTGTCTGAATGAAAGTTACCGCTAGACTGGAAAATTTTTAGCGTTACACCGATATTCAAAAAGAGAAACGGAGATGACCCAGACAACCATTGAAAACATACATTTGATTTGACTATGTACAAAATTAGAAAAGATGGTTCGATAACTGTACTCAAGGTAGGCATGGGAACTAATTTGCATTGGCCTTAGAGCAGGATGCTCGATTAATTAATATTCCGAGAGAGGATGCGAGTGGAATGCCTTTGTTCCAATCGATGGAATCAAAATGTTTCATTAAAAGAGGTTTCCTGCCCCGCTATTGGATTCCCGAGTCCTTCCCCCTCCATTCCCCACGCTCCCCGTGTCTCCGCCAGACCAATTTGCCATAGAATACGTAAAAAAAAGGGGAGTAGAGGTGGCGAAGGAAAAAATACAGCGAGGGAATGAGATAAAAGACGCATCGTACTTCCTCTTTACTCTAAAAAGTTCGAGGAAGTAAGTTGAGCAGCAGGAATGAATACGGGTGACGCGGGGTGAATACATTCGAAGTCATCTAAGTTCCGCTACCCCGAAGCGTTGAGGGAGCTTCCGGTGGACGTAAGGGTAAAAAAAAAGAACTTTAATAACGCCTTTAGCTACCGTTGATTTACCAGTCTCCCGTAAGTCACGGAGAAGTAACATACACCAACGCTACCGAAACGGATAAGTAACCAAGAATGTATATTGGAGCTTCAGGAACGCTTGAAGGTTATTTCAGGTTTATACGAATATATATGCATCTGAAAATTATGCCGATTTAAAAGAATATTATTCACGCAAAACACGATGCATATGAACTCACTTTATTCATAAATTGACATTATGTAACCAGATCTTTTACCGAGTTTAAACTTCCCTCGTCGACTTATAGAATGAAGCTTCTACGGGACGGACTGGGGCCTCCTATCCATGGTAACCCAAGAGAATATGGGCTTCCAAGAAACAAATAACGAAAGGTGAACACCATTCTAGCGTTAACACTGTACTTGGTGGTAAATACGGTTCATTTCAAGCCTACCGCAAGAACGGCGGTGAAATTCACACAAATTGCCGTGATTATGAAGAAACTACGTGCGACACTACAATTTTAAGCTACGTGGTAAAATTTTCAAATTTGAGATAAAGAAAATGTTGGAAATGGTCTAATGTATGTTCCATTATAAATTCAAGATATTTTAAGATTCAAAATTTAGATTCAAGATATATTAAGTCCTAAGCGAGTCATATGTCACAAACAAATACCAAAACCATCGGAAGATTATCATCCCCTTAAAATCTATGAAACCGTACCGCCATTATTTCCGAGGTGATGAGCGCCCAGGGAGAACAGGACAGAGTCTAAAGACGTGTACTCCTGAGCAGATGCACAAGGATAGAGTGACTCCTGACGCGAGTAGAGCGACGACTCCGGGCGGGGCAATTTCTTACCAATCTATGCAAATTGTCTTCGGCAGATGCCCCGACCCGCCCCACGGTATCTCCTTTCCTCTCCTGCTCCACACATTACCCGTAAAGCCTTAGCTATCCGCGACTATCTTTCCCACTATTCTCCTCACTCGAGTGCACGAATGCCATCACCCTAATACCACCTTTCCACGGGGGCAGAAGGTAGCCTGGTTCAAGCGATGAATACCACCCCACCCCTCCCCCGATTTCTCTTTCAATTTCCCCAATCGTTACGTTTTGGCTGTTCCCAATTTAAAAAAAATTCTCCTTTTTTTCCTTAAGCCTTCGGAATTTTCGTTCGGCCCATTCATTTATACCCCCACCTCCTTCCTCCTCATACCCCCAAACCCACCACCCCCAATGCTATATCCTCTCCTTACTCAACGTCATTCAATTCTTCTCTTTATCTTGTCTCCTTGTTCCCATCCCAATAGATATCTACACACTCATTCCATCCTCACACACCCCATAGCTCTCCCTTGCAATTCACTTTTCCATTTTTAACTTCAGTTCAGGTAAGTCCCGGCCCCTTGACCTCTGACCACACACTTGTCCACCCTTCCCAATACCCATGGCGACCAAAGGAAATTGTTCCTCCTCTTGGAGCATATTAGAAGAGTGAACTCACGCAAAAATACTGCGTATAAGGTTACAAGAATCACCCAAGATGATATTAAAATCCTCAATAAATGATAAGGAAGCACAGAATGCTACTTACGAAAAAATATCTAAAACGTAGGATCTATAATGGATACTAGATTGATTTAATAAATTTATTTTATACAGAATATCTATTTGACTAAAACAAGGCATACAAATTCATTATTTAATTATTTTCGTGAGTAAGGGAAAAAATTTGAGATACAACTGATCGTGAGCCTATCATTGAGAAATTACGGATCTTAATTTATCGATAGAAAAACAAAAACATGCCATTTTAAAAACTTTATAATTCACAATCAGCGAGGAAGATTACCAGCTTGAGGGGAAAAATAGAATAAAGAACCCTAGGACACGGGGCACAAACAATTGGAATAGGTGGAGATTGAGGACATGGTTCCCCCAGCGACACCCCTTAAGGCCGTATCACACTAGCGACTGCGGCCGGCGCTGCGGCTGCGACCGCGACTGCGACTGGCCCGTCGACCAATCGGAGCGAGGCAGTCGACGCTGCGACTGCGACTCCGAAGAATAGCCGACCGGCTATTCTTCTGAGTCGCAGTCGCAGTCGCAGCCAATCAGAGAGCTCCATTTCAATCTCGCGCGCTTGCGGCAGACGTGTTTGTTTGTTTTGGTTACCGCAGCGAGGGAAGTTCAAGAAGGTTATAAGATAACGCTGAGATAATTTCGGATTTTTAAAGTGAAGATGGAAGCCCAGTATGTTGGATATTGCACCCGAGTACACAGGTGAATGAAAATGAAGTACGTTTTAACATATTTTAGGAACATTTTCAACAATTGCTGCTCTCTATTCTTTGGGCTTTCGTAAACAAACAAGCCACAAGCAGAAACGTTCATACGTGCTCATGCGCGATCGTGGCGTCGGCCGCAATGTGTGATGGGGTGTAGTCGCAGCCGCAGCCGCAGTCGCGGTCGCAGCGGCGGTCGCAGTCGCTAGTGTGATACGGCCTTTACACAACGCGCCAACCAACAGAGGCGGCTGCCCAGCTGACCCCTTCCCCACGTCGGAAGATAATCTTACCACTAACACACGCGCACTGGTCCACCCAAACCCCTTGAACCCCCTTTCAATTCTTTCGGGAGTATCGATTTTGGTTTTGACGCTGTCCGATTTCGCCCCTTGGCCTCCCCTCCTCCTCCATCAGCAGCAATCCCATTAGCCCCTTCCGGTCCAATCTCCAGAGCACAGGCCACATTCGACTACACCGCCTCTGCCGTCCTCCCCCGCCGCCCAATTCAACTCCCCCACCCACCACTCCCCACTACAGCGGCCCCTCCTCATAGCTCCATTAAGCGAGGCACAAAGGGCAATGAGAAGCCAGGTGCAAGGAAAACTCCGGCGAGGCACCCAGTGGCCTCCATCAACCATAGAAGCTGGTCGCTCAAGACAGGTAAATGTGATTCACTGGCGGCGGAGAGTGTGACGCAGTGCTTCTAACACGGCAGGGAGTAAAAGAAAATGTTCTGAGTAACTGGCTAATGTAAAATGTTTACTGCAGCCGTAGTTTTCGAGACTTAGCGAACTTTAATAAAAGCTACATAGTGTGCATTCTAGATGACGCCGTTCAGTGGTAAAATAGAGTGACGGAGCATGAAGAACTCACCTGTCAATCAGATATGTTGGTAAATATTTAAAATACTGTAAATACTTCTGCCCTTCTGATAATTACACAAACGGCGTACTCCAAGCAGAAACACCGCGATAAATGAGTTTTAACATTTGCTGCAAAGTAGTTAGTAGGAAGAAAAAATATTTTCAAGCCTTGATATAGCCTTTCAAGCCTTGATATATGATATAGATTTCAAGCAAAGATAAGATAAATAAAACAAAACGCGTAATTTACAAAAGAGAATCCTTAAATTCCTTTACTATGCCTAATAGAAATAAGTTGAATAAAATAATGACATTTCCAGTACGGAATTGGTAAGCAGGCTAAATTCTCAATCGAGACCACGGAAGTCTCAAACTTAACAATACCGCACTTAGTACATGACGAATAACTAAGGCGTATTCAATGTGTCCGAGGATATTGAGAACATAGTTTCATTATTTGCACCAACGAAAAAATGCTATAAACAATTCCCAACGACGCAGACGATGAACGAAGCAGAGTCGAGAGAGAACTCATAGTAAAATATATGCCAGTATTCAAGCGTATGTGAACGACAAATCAACCACGAACCGTGGAAATATAAATTATAGCTTGGAGATTTGTATTCGATTACACGCGCCGAGCGCTACAATATCTCTTGACCATATCCTCCATTTACACTTATCCGAGTCATTTCCACTCCGTGCACCCGATGGATTCACTCGCGGACGAAGCTTACAATTAGCGAAATTCCAAGTCAGAGCCAGTGAGGCGAAACGAGGATCCACTGCCTTGCGGGGATGGGCGCACGAGCGAATAAAAAATATGCACGTTACGATTCCGTTTTACGCACCAAAAACTCAGTTTTCCTTCAAATTAATTTTTCATCGTATAAAAAAATTTATTCCACAAGTATTCAAGCATTCCTGCACGTCACTTTATACATCTGCTCTCGATACAGGAATAGAATCAAGGCTCATATTCTAAATGTTATTCTACTCGATGGAACAGAATATTCAGAGGGAATATTATTTCTGAAAGCCACAGGATTTTTTATTCCTCAGTGTAAAATAAGAGTGATACAACAAGATAGGCCCGGGAACAACTACGCGGGCCCCATAAATGCACGGCGTATTTAAAAAACCGGCACAAATTGGAAAAAAACAAAAGAAGGAAAACGCCGATATCGTTGATTCATTCGTAAGAAACATATATCTGGCAAGAAATCAAGTCTATGGCACGAACTATATAAATTGCGAAGGTAAAGACCTTACCAAACCGATAGAAGGCTGCTAAATCAAGCCCAAGGTGAATGAGCAATGCGTAATTTGGCCACGAACTTTATTCTGTAGCGCAATATAACACAGTATTTTTGATTACAGGTAAAGATAGGAAAACGAGGAAGATATGAAACAGTTAAAAGGTAGAGACAACTACGCAGAATTAGAAATCTACCGAAATACCATCGGTATGGAATCCAAAGATAAACAGAGAGACTTTAAAATCTCAATAATTTTCCTGAGAAATTCGATATCAAAAGTCGGCATCGGAAAATGGAATCCATGGTTATCGATCAACGGCAGTCGTCTACTGGCGATGGAATATAATAGAAATGTTTGCAATGAATTTTCCACCATTGATACTCTCTACAGTGTACATTCAGTCGGTAAGAAGAATTGAACTATCATGGACTTAATAAGCTATGAGACCCCTGAATTGGTCATCGCATAGTTAAACCGTCGGAAATCAATCAATAAATGAAATCGTAGGACTACTATATATTTGACAATAGATACAATGCTGAACGTCGCGCCGAATGTAAGAATACGATCGCCGTTCAGCTAGAGGATGTCGCTATCGAATACTTACATCGATCGAAACGTATCTCACTCCTGACGACGGAAGGACCTTCGAGACAGGGGCAGGGGGAAGGCGAAAGAAGCCATGAAGTGTCCGTAGGCAGAAGGCCTCCGCAACGGTCAAAATAAGTCGATATCAAACCGTATTAGCCGGATTCCTACTCGACCGCTTTCAATGAGGTTTCTTGTAGGAAATTGCCGAAAAAAATAACATCGGCGTAAGGGAGGGATGAAAATAGGGGGGGAAGAGACGAAGTAAGAGGACAGGGGATAAAAATTATCCTTTTTTCGGGAGATGATGATAACACGTGCATAGATATGGGGTGGGGATGGGAACCGTTTGAAATGAGAGCGCGAATTGGAGGGGAGAGAGAAGAGGTGACATTTGCAGGACGATATGTGTGGCGTGGGGCGGGGGGGAGTGGAAGGGGGAACACTGACGAGGGGAGAGGGAGGACACACAAGAGAGGATTCGGAAGTTATTTTGCGGAGCAGAAGGAATATATTTTCATTTGGCTGGCTCGAAAATCGAGTTTAAAATAAAATAAAAAAAACGATGGAAAAAGGCAATTCATTTATTCTTTGCTCAGTGTTGAATTATGTTACTTAGTGAACGAGCTTCTCTTTCATTATAAAAATTAATTATAAGTACTACTCATTCTCCGACCCAGCCGCGGCCCCGCTCTTACCTTCGCCTCGCCTCGCCGGAATTTCTGTTTATTTATGAGTCACTAGCCCCAGCCTTTTGGCTGTCTCCAGTGGGTTTCTTCAGGGTTCACGTCTACTGTTTATATTTTCATTGATATTTCAGTGTTTCTACTTATTTTAGTTCATGGGGAGGGGATGTGGTCAGGGATTAGGGCAGAGAGAGGCGTGCGATGTCTAAAGTGAAGATCTGGGGTATATTCCCAGAGATCAATTATTTTTTCGTTTCCTGTGCGTATGAGAGACCTTTTGAATATGGGAAGGTTTGCTTTCAATTCAGTTAATAGCGGAGTTATTTTGAGGTCTTTTCTCAGATCTTTGTTTCGTATGTACCATGGGGCACCCACGATCTTCCGTAGTAGTACATTTTCTGTTTTTTGTAGTCTTGATAGGTGGGTTTTTGAAGCCATTAGCCAGACTGGGGAAGCATAAGATAGGAGTGGTTTTAGCATGGTTTTGTACAGAAGGCATTTAGTTTTTAGCGATAATTTCGACCTTTTTTGGAGCAGTGGCCCAAGCGCTGCTGCAGCGGCTTTGGTTTTTCCGATGGTGTTGTTGATATGGTGGTTCCAGATCAGCTTTCTGTCGAGGGTTACACCTAGGAATTTAGATGTTTCTTGCCTTCTGATTTCTTTGGTCCCGTAATATATGGGATTTCCGGTGCCCGCTTTTGGGCGCCTGCTAAAGGTCATGTGAATACATTTGGTAGGATTTGCCGTCAGCTTCCACGAGTCTGCCCAGTCTTCGTATGCGTCTATTTGTCGTTGAAGCAAGTCAGATGTTGTTCGCGGGTTTGAACCTTGAGCTATGAAGGTGGTGTCGTCTGCGTAAAGAAAAGCCTCGTTGCCGGGAATTAAGGGAAGGTCATTTACATACATGTTGAATAGGGTGGGGGATAGGATGGCGCCTTGCGGGACGCCGGAGGTAATAGGAAGGGTAATAGAAGAGGCTGTATTGAATTTAACGTAGAAGGTTCTGTCTGTGGTGAAGGATTTGATTATTTTTTGCAGGTACATTGGGATGGGGAAGGATGAGATTTTTAAGATGAGGCCCAAGGTCCAAACCCGGTCGAACGCAGCTTCTAGATCAAGAAAGACTGCCTGAGTGATGAGTCGGGCGTTGAAACCATTTGCAATTTTCTCAGTTAGTCGCAGGATCTGGTGTGTTGTGGATGTTTTTGGTTGGAAGCCTGTTTGCTCTGGCCTGATGCTATGTTCTAGGGATAGGTGGTGTTTGAGGCGGTTGTGGATTAGAGTTTCAAACAGTTTGGAAAGAGTGCAGAGGAGAGAAATAGGTCTGTAGGAGGAAGGATTCGTTGCAGGTTTTTGAGGTTTAGGCAGCATGATAACTTTAGCGCGCTTCCATGCTGTTGGGAAATAGGAGATGTGAAAAAGGAAGTTGTAGAATGTGGCAAGAAAGGAAAAGGCAGAGGCTGGAAGGTTTTTTAGTAGCTTATTCGATATAGCATCAGGGCCAGGCGCAGATTTCCTTTTGAGTCCTTTGACTACTTCGATGATCTCGTGGTCGCAGGTGAGAGCTGGCTGGTCGTTTGGACAGTAGCTTAGGCTCATCCAATGTGCTTCTGCTTCTTCGTCAAGCTCGGATTCTAGGGTGTTTGTGAATCGCGCCTCGAGCATGTCCGAGAAGAGATTTGCTTTTTCGTAGTCTGTTGAGGCAGTTGTGTCTCCGGATTTAAGAGGTGGAGTCTGGTTGAGGGGGTTTTTTAAGGCTCTGGCCATCTTCCAGATTGAGTTGTCCTCCGTGGAAAGGGAGGCGACTTTTTTATCCCAACGGTTTTGGCGGTGGTTTTTCAGGAGGCGATTGACTTTGTTTCGCTGTATCTTGAAGTGGTCGTGGTTTTCCTTTGTTCTGATTGCTTGCCACAGTTTCCTGGCTTTGTTTCTGTTTTTAATGGCTTGGAGGATTTCTAGTGGAAGAGCATCCGGATTTTTGTCTTCTGGGATGGAAAATTTGGAAGCGTCGGCGCAGTCGCGGATTGTTGCCGTGAGCTGTTCAACGCAGGCGTCGGCATCAGTGCGGGTGGAGAGTGGAAGTTTTTCGAGCTTGTAGATATTATCAGCAACCAGACGGTTGAATTTATTAAGGTTGATGCCAGTTCTCGGGATTGGAATACGGGCGGATGCGGAACAGTAGAGGAGTGGAAGGTGATCGGAGGCAGATGAGTCCAGAGTGATGGGGTTTTCTATTGCAGGGAGGTTGGTTGTGAGAGCTAGGTCGAGGATGTCAGCGGAGCCATGGACGGAATAGTGGGTGAAGGTAGATGGGGTGAGAACTTTGGCATTTCTTTCTTCGGCAATGAAATGAATTTTTCTACCAGCGGCGTTGGTGGTTGAAGCTCCCCAGCTGGTGTGCTTCGCGTTTAAGTCGCCACCGGCGAAGGTTCTTCCTGTTAATGTTTCTGTTATAAATTTGAGGTCATTCATATTGATCTTTTTGGGGGGATATTAGAAGCTCCAAAAGTTTATGCTACCAATGTTGGTTCCGACGGTTACGCCGATTGCTTCCAAGGATTCCAATTCTGGGAATGGAATTTGGCTGAAGATAAGGCAGGTTTTGATTAAAATTAATACGCCACCGCCTTGTTTTTCTTCGCGGTCGCGACGAAGTTGGTGATACCCGGGGGTGTAGATTCTTTTCTTGTTATTTAGCCATGTTTCTTGGATGATTGCAATATCAATTACATGTTCATGTAGAATGTTCATAAGTTCCTCTGTTTTTGATCCAATTCCATTCATATTCCATTGCAGTGCTCTTAGTTGAATGGCCTTGCGTTTATCCATCATTGATGAATAACAGCGCTGCCTGGATGATTTCTTCAAGTAGTATGTCTGTCTTGGATTTTTCCGATGGAGTTATTAATTTTTTGACAAGGTTAGTTAGCCAGGAGAACAGTTTCGATTTGATAGAAGGAGTGAAGAAGGAGGCAATTGTTTCTTGAAGAGAAGGTTGAGAGGTCGGTTGTGGTGGAGCAGGGGGTTGTGGTTGTGGCTGAATGGGAGCAGGAGCAGGAGACGGAAGAGAAGGGAAGGTTGTTGTGGAGTTGACGTCAGGCGTTTCTGGGGTAGAGGATTGCTTTTTGGCGGATTGCAGTCTTTCGGCATACGACTTGTACGCTGGACATTGCCGGTAATTTGCAGGATGCTCCCCTCCGCAGTTGGCACATTTAGCCGGTTCCGGTTTTGCGACTGTACATTCTCTGTGGGAATGTGGGCCGCCACAGCGTACGCATCTAGTTTGAAGGCCGCAGGAATTAGCTGTGTGCCCAATTCGCTGGCATTTCTTGCACTGGGGTGGTCCTGGTGATGATTTGTAATCTTCTATAGTTACCGAAAGGCCACAGAGATAAGAGACGTTTTTTATGCGTTCTACGTCGTTTGGGTGGATTAGTTTAATCTGAAACAGCGGAAGGTTCCGTGGTGGGTATTGTTGCTGTCGGTAAGCAGGATCGTCGGTTGGAGTGGCTTCCAGTTCTTTCTGTTGTTTTTGAGTGGGCCGGGTGGTTTTTAGCTGGCGGATTTCCTGAACTTGGATGTTCCTTTCTGATAGGGAATCTTTGATTTCGCTGATTTGCGTGTCTATGCGGAGTCCGCGAATGACCAGGAATGTTTTTTTGTCTTCCGGTAGTTGGTAGGTAAAATACGCCCATTGTTTTTCAGTAAAAAGGCGCACGAGAGCGCGGAAGTCTGTTGATGAAGATGTTTGTATCTTTACCGAGGAGCCGGTGGAGTGGCACACTGGTGGGTATGCGCAGGCGGTTTTAATGGCTCGGTATTTGTCGGACCAGCCCGTGGGCTCCTTCAAAAAGATGGGCGGGACTGATGATTTCTTTTGTGGGATTGTTTTCTGAAGTCTTGGTTGCGCGGGTGGCGTTGTTTCTTTTGCAGGGGCTGCAGTATCGTCTGCTGACAGAGGTGCGAACTGGTTCTGTAGCAAAATGGGAGCCGGAGACGGTGGCGAAGGCGTGTTTCTAACCCGCCTACGCTTAGACGGAGTTGTAAAAGGTCCTAAAGGGGGCCGTTCAGAATCTGAGGTAATTTCAGGCATTGCCTCTGCAGGTAGGTTGAGAAAATTGCGAAAACGGGGATCGTGGGTGAGTTTTTCAGGAACTGTAATGGTTATAAGCTTTCTATGTGGTGCAGAAGTGGCTGAAGATGGTGGTGCGGGGGTTGAAATGTTAGTTGAGGTTTGTGGAGTAGGGCTTGATTGGCGGCTTTTTCCGTTTTCTAGTTGGTTCGTATGAGGCTTTTGCGCTGCTTCTGAGAATAAGTAGTCGACCTCTTCATCAGTATACGTCATGTCTTCATCTTCTCTGCTGACGGATTCTTCATTTCCATCGTTGGCGGCAGAGGCCGCCATGGAGTCCATGGCGGCCAATTTCAAGTGGTGGAGGGCAGGGAGGGCAGTTTGGGGTCCCTAAGAAGTGGACCCGGCCGCTTTCTCCGGGGGTGCTATGGGCGATGCTAACGGCCCAGAAGCCCGGGTACTAACGGCCGAGAAGACCAAGGGAAATGTCGCTTGTAAAGTATGGCGCCACCCGAAGGTGAGAACCGCAGTGACTACGCCTGATGGTAGGTACAGACGCAGCCAACCGCAGCCCCTCGGGCGCCCTCTTTGCGACTAGGGAATGGCGTTTTCTTCTTGTTTGTTGAAAAAGGTCCTCTTAATGGCCTCGGAGGCCTGCGTCCGTGAGGGCGCTCGACTTCCCTTGGTGTCTGGAAGGTTTTGGCGTAGAATGTGGAAAATTTTTGACGTCTTCAAAAATGGTCCTTTTAAGGACCTACTGCCGATGGCAGTATGGGAATAGCGCTTTCTTCTTGCCGCAATCGGCGTTCTCTTGCTGCGGAGCGATGGCAGGAGATGATGGCGTGTCAAGGCTCGATGAAAGGCGTGTGACCAGTACTACCAGCGTAAATCAGTTTGGAGCTCTTACCTTCCTACGAATTCCGATAATAATGTATCAACTGAATTACCTAAGACACCCAAAATGCCTCTAATTAATGTATACGGTGTTTCCGAGTGGGTTCCGTTATACGAGGCGCTATCGGCTGCACTTGTCGTGCCGCCAAAGTGCCGCTTGAGAGGCCCTAACACCGTGGCCATCAACACCGCGTCGCCACCTGACTACAACAAGGCCAGGAAGATTCTGCAGGAGAGGGGACTGGAATTCACCTCATACCAGGCAGCCGATGACCGACTGACCGAGTATTGCTTCAGGGACATCCTGAGTAACACCCCAGCTGAGGCTGTTAAGGAGGCCTTAGAGAAAAAGGGCTTCAAACCGAAGTCTGTGGTGCAGCTGTCAACAACGCGGCCCACTCGGAATGACAAGAGTAATGGTATTAACTCTGTTCCCCGGCGCCTCACGCCAGTTTATCACGTTATTTTTACGCGAGAGTCACAAAACATTAATCTTGAAGTACCGTTTTATTTGCTTGGTATGCGAGTAAAAGTGTCTCCTTTCCAAAAGTCTAAAGGCGTGCTCCAGTGCCACAAGTGTCAGGGTTTCGGGCATAGCAAAAACTATTGCAACATTCGGCCACGTTGTGTCAAGTGCGCCGGACCGCATGAGACGGCCGTATGTATAAAAGACAGCCGCACTCCCGCTAAGTGTGTAAATTGCTGTGGTGACCACACAGCCAGTTACCGCGGCTGCAAAGCTTTTAAGTTTGCGCAGGCGCAGAAATTGGCTCGCGAAAAAAAGAATTCCCAAGGATCAGCCCGAGGGATCGCTTTTCAACCCGCTCCCATTCCTACCTTCAACCCTTGGTCACGAAGTCCCGAAAAGGACCAAGATGGCTACCCCTCTCTAACCCAGCCTCGCCCAAGACCTACTCCCACTGTACCCCAGCCGGCATCCGCCGACACTCAATCTTGCCCGACCCAACAACCCGCAAATACTTCCTCCGACAACCTTTTCACCTTCTTCTTGACCATCAGTGATCAATTGAGTCTTCTAAAGACGACCAATGAGAAGAAATTGTTTCTTCTCGGGCAGATGTGCGCACTGCTCGAGAATGACAATTAATCGACTCGGCGGTATTAACTTATTCTGTTGGAATTGCAACGGTATCCGACGCCGCCAACAGGAGTTTCTAAATTTCATAAATTCTGGCACTTTTGATGTGATCGCCCTTCAGGAGACGCATCTAATTCCCTCACAACATATTCATATTCCCAATTTCAAACTCTATCGGCGTGATCGCTCGAACCGTAGCGGTGGAGTGTTGATCGCAGTAAAATCCACCATCAAACATAAAGCACTGCCTTCGCATGCCTTTAGCACATTAGAAACCATTGGTATTTCTATTCCTACTCCAACGGGCGATTTTTATATGTATTCTGTTTACCAACCCGCGGCCAAACCTCTCCAGCGTGACGAAGTTTGTTTCTTGTTATCCGCCGACGAAAAAATCATCGCTGCAGGCGACTGGAATGCAAAGCATGTAGATTGGGGCTGTCAACGCACTAACGCGCGTGGGACGATTCTTAACAGTTTCGTCTCTGATGGCGCGTGTAATGTCGAAGTGCCGCTCACGGCGACACACGTTGATTCCTTTGGCAACATGGATATTCTCGATCTCTGCGTGACAAAAAATATCCACCGAATTTCTACTCCCAAAGTAATTGACGATCTTTCCAGCGACCACTTCCCGATCCAAATGCATGTTTGGTGTTCGCCTGAAGAGTTCACTCCGTCACCTTCAGTGAAAACCAATTGGCAATTTTTTGTCAATCATTCTAACGATTCCTTTTCCCAAATTCCAATCCCAACCTTAGCCACCCCTGATGCAATTGACGCGCATGTCGAGTTAATAACATCTAAACTCCTTGACGCCCATGCCCTTGCTTCCCTTCCATACTTCCGGCCACCGGCCGATCCAAATATCCTTCCTGACCATATCCTTGAACTCATGAAGGAACGAAACCGAATGCGTAGACGATGGATTCGGAGACATGACGTTACTGACAGAAAACTTTACAATTTTCTTGCCGCTCGAGTGAAGCAAGAAATTGCACGACATCGTAGGGAATTATGGATGAACAAAATTAATTCTCTTTCTGTTGACGACAACTCCATTTGGAAGTTGGCGCGTTCCCTGACTAAAAAAGGGCCGTTTCAGGTTCCTTTGCGACAAAATGACATGTTCATCCATGACGCTAAGGACAAAGCAGAGATCTTAGCTGACGCCTTTCAGGCCACAATGACACTAAAAGCTGATTGGTCGGTGACTGACGACGACCAAGAAGCAGAAATAGAGTATTCAGCACTTGCAAATACTCCTACTCCTCCATTCATTCCTGCGACTGAGACTGAATTGAGATTACTCATCAAGTATCTCAATCCAAGAAAAGCGTCTGGACTCGACGAGGTGTCGAACAGACAGCTGATGAATGCACCAAGACCTGTCATTCTCCATCTCCTAGCGCTGTTTAATAACTGCATGGCCGCCAGTTATTTTCCATCTGCATGGAAAGCAGCGCGCTTAGTCCTCATTCCTAAACCCGGCAAAGACCCTTCCATTCCTCTAAACCGCCGCCCAATTTCCTTACTTTCGAACATCTCAAAAATGTTCGAAAAAATCATCAAAACCCGTCTCGACCTTTACTTACGGACAAATGACGTTCTCCGCCCGGAGCAAATGGGATTCCGTAAAGGAATCTCAACTTTGCACCAAGTCCTAAGACTAGCTGAATTTGTTGCCCAAGGTTATCAACGCCGTATGTATACGGCAGTGGTTTACCTCGATGTCGCCAAGGCCTTCGATCAAGTGTGGCACAAGGGCCTAATTCTTAAGCTTTGCAGGGCAAACATTCCGCCCGATCTCTTGAAACTCATACAGAGTTTCCTACACGAGAGAATATTCCAGGTAGCTGAAAGCGGTGAATTGTCGCAAGCGAGAGAAACAAACTGTGGCGTTCCCCAGGGCGCCATTTTGTCACCAACAATCTTCAACCTCTATGTCAATGACCTTCCTTCTTCTCCACAAACTCAAACTTTCATGTTTGCCGATGATACCGCAATAGCGGCTCAATCCTGGAGCGGCATTTACGCTTTGCGTAAACTTCAAACCCATCTTTCTCTTCTTGAAAAGTGGACTGTTTCGTCGAAGATGACAATCAACGCTGCCAAAAGCAGTCTTGTCGTCTTTCAACGACGAAAAAAACCTATTTCCAATTCCCTTACCTTTAATTCCTGCAAAGTACCAATGGTTTCAAAACACAAATTCTTAGGGTTACATTTCGACTCCAAATTACTCTGGTCCGCGCACGTAAAGCAAGCCTTGAAATCAGCAACAGCAACTAGGATAGCTCTTAGTTGCTTTCTAAATTCGCGATCTGCGATCGCTAGAAAGGACAAGGTGACGCTGTACAAATCCTACATTCGACCTCGGCTGCTTTACGGGTGCGAAGTGTTCGGCAGCACTTCCCTTACGAATATCAAACGCTTAGAAACATTCCAAAATCGTACTCTGCGCTACATCACAAACCAACGTAGACTCATACCAATTACCGAAATAAGACGCGCTCACAAGGTACCCAAGATACACGAGTTCATCAAGTCACAAGCTGTGCGACTTCAGAACTCCCTTTCACGCAACCCGCTCACAAAAACTCTATGGGATTACCCAGTACATTTTAAACGCTTCAAAAGCTACAGACTTCCAAAAGAAATATTATTTCGCTAATACCGAATTCTTTCCTATGTCTTTTCTTTCAAAATAATTAGTAGTATTGTATTGTTGTTGAAAAAATAAGAAAATATACTTAAAACAAAAAAAAAATATATAAAATTGTTCAAAATCAAGCAAAAAAAAATAATAAAAACTTGATAAAATGTACAAAAAAAAATAATAAAATGAACAAAATGCATTGTATGCAACAAAAAAAATGATAAAATTGTGTAAAAATCAAAAAAGAAGTGTCATAAAAATATTTGAAATGTCATTTTGGGGCCACTCAGGGCCGTTTCACGGCTTCAGTCGCCGTTAGTATGTAGTCTTGTTAACTTTAGAGTGCTTTTGCACATGCTCACTAGAAGCCTGTCTTTCTAATTCTCCTTCACTAACACTGGAAAGGTAACACTGGTCCCTATATACTTAAATCGTCAATTTTCCCTGATTTTCGCACTTGCGAAAAAATCACCGCCGCCGAAGAGGTGGTATATATACTCACCGGAGGCTGGATGGATATTGGGTATAAAAGCCCCATCAAAATTGAGAGGATCGATCGATCGATGGTGAATTTACGCAAGTGCGTAAAAAGGGAATTTGACTCAACAAGTGTATAGGGACCAGTGTAACCTTTCCAGTGTAAGTGAAGGAGAATTAGAAAGACAGGCTTCTAGTGAGCGCGTGCAAAAGCACTCTAAAAATTAAAAAGACTACAAACTAACGGCATCGGAAGCCGGGAACGGCCCTTAATGGCCCCAAAATGACATTACAATTTTTACAATAATTATTTTTGAGCTTTTATTATTTTTATCATTTTTTTTGTCGCATACAATGCGTGTTTGCTCATTTTATATATTTTTTTGGTTCATTTTATCAGTTTTAATATTTTTTTTTTGTCTGATTTTCAGCATTTTTATATTTTTTTTTGTTTAAGTTTTTCCATTTTCTTTTCAAACCACAATATAATTATTACCATAACAATGATTAAATTTTTGAAAGAAAAGACATAGGATAGAATTCGTTATCAGCGAAATAATATTTCTTTTGGAAGTCTGTAGCTTTTGAAGCGTTTTGAATGTACAGGGTAATCCCATAGTGATTTTGTAAGCGTGTTACGTGGAAGGGAGTTCTGTAGTCTCACAGCTTGTGACTTGATGAACTCGTGTATTTTGGGTACTTTGTGAGCGCGTCTTATTTCAGTCATTGGCATGAGTCTACGTTGGTTTGTGATGTAGCGCAGAGTACGATTCTGGAATGTTTCTAAGTGTTTGATATTCGTGAGGGAAGTGTTGCCGAACACTTCGCACCCGTAAAGCAGCCGAGGACGAATATAAGATTTATACAGCGTCACCTTGTCCTGTCTAGAGATCCTAGATCTATTGTTAAGCATGCAGCTAAGAGAGATTTTAGCTGCAATGGCAGATTTCAAGGCTTGCTTTACGTGCACGGACCAGAGCAATTTGTTATCGAAATGTAACCCTAAGAATTTGTGTGATGAAACCATTGGTACTTTACAGGAATTGAAGGTAAGGGATTGGGAGATAGGTTTTTTTCGCCGTTGAAAGACGACAAGGCTGCTTTTGGCAGCGTTGATTGTCATCTTCGACGAAACAGTCCACTTTTCAAGAAGAGAAAGATGGGTTTGGATTTTACGCAAAGCGTAAATGCCGCTCCAGGATTGAGCCGCTAATGCGGTATCATCGGCAAACATGAAAATTTGAGTTTGTGGAGAAGAAGGAAGGTCATTGACATATAGGTTGAAAATGGTAGGTGACAAAATGGCGCCCTGGGGAACGCCACAGTTCGTTTCTCTCGCTTGCGACAATTCACCGCCTTCGGCTATCTGGAATTTCCTCTTGTATAGGAAGCTCTGAATGAGTTTCGAAAGAGAGGGCGGAATGTTTGCCCTGCAAAGCTTGAGGATTAGGCCCTTGTGCCACACTTGGTCGAATGCCTTGGCGACGTCTAGGAAAACCGCTGCCGTATACCTACGGCGTTGAAAACCTTGGGCAACAAATTCGGCTAGTCTTAGGACTTGGTGCAAAGTTGAGATTCCTTGGCGGAATCCCATTTGCTCCGGGCGGAGTACGTCATTTGTCCGTAAGTAAATGTCGAGACGTTTTTTGATGACTTTTTCGAACATTTTTGAGATGTTCGAAAGCAAGGAAATAGGACGGCGGTTGAGGGGAATGGTAGGATCTTTGCCAGGTTTAGGAATTAGGACTATTCGCGCTGCTTTCCATGCAGATGGAAAATAACTGGCGGCCATGCAGTTATTAAACAGCGCTAGGAGGTGGAGAATGACAGGTCTAGGTGCATTCATCAATTGTCTGTTCGACACCTCGTCGAGTCCAGACGCTTTTCTAGGATTGAGATACTTGACGAGTAATCTCAATTCCGTCTCAGTCACAGGAATAAATGGAGGAGTTGGAGTATTCGCAAGTGCGGTATACTCTATTTCTGCTTCTTGGTCGTCGTCAGTCACCGACCAATCAGCTTTCATCGTCATTGTGGCCTGAAAGGCGTCAGCTAATATCTCTGCTTTGTCTTTAGCGTCATGGATGAACATGTCGTTTTGTCGTAAAGGAACCTGAGAAGGCCCTTTCTTTGATAGGTAACGCGCCAACTTCCAAATGGAGTTGTCGCTAACGGAAAGAGAATTAATTTTGTTCATCCATAATTCCCTACGATGTCTTCCAATTTCTTGCTTCACACGAGCGGCAAGGAAATTGTAAAGTCTTCTGTCAGTGACGTCATGTCTCCGAATCCAACGTCTACGCACTCGGTTTCGTTCCTTCATGAGTTCTAGGATATGATCGGGAAGGATATTTGGATCGGCCGGTGGCCGGAAATATGGAAGGGAAGAAAGGGCATGGGCGTCAAGGAGTTTTGATGTTATTAACTCGACATGCGCGTCAATTGCATCAGGAGTGGCTGAGTTTGGGATAGGAATTTGGGAAAAGGAATCGTTGGAGTGATTGACAAAAAATTGCCAATTCGTTTTCGCTGAAGGCGAAGGAATGAACTCTTCCGGCGAACACCAAATATGCATTTGGATTGGAAAGTGGTCGCTTGAAAGATCGTCAATTACTTTGGGAGTGGAAAGTCGGTGGATATTTTTAGTCACACAGAGATCGAGAATATCCATGTTGCCGAAGGTATCAACATGCGTCGCCGAGAGCGGCACTTCGACATTACACTCGCCATCAGAGACAAAACTATTAAGAATCATCCCACGCGAGTTAGTGCGTTGACAGCCCCAATCAACATGCTTTGCATTCCAGTCGCCGGCAGCGATGATTCTATGGTCGGCGGATAATAAGAAACGAACTTCGTCACTCAGGAGAGGTTTGGCCGCGGATTGGTACACAGAATACATATATAAATCACCCGTTGGAGTAGGAATACAAATACCAATGGTTTCTAGTGTGCTAAAGGCATTCGTAGGCAGTGCTTTGTGTTTGATGGAAGATTTTACTGCGATCAGCACTCCACCTCCACGGATGGAGCGATCACGCCGATAGAGTTTGAAATTAGGAATGTGGATATGCTGTGAGGGAATTAGATGCGTCTCCTGAAGGGCGATCACATCAAAAGTGCCAGAGTTAATAAAATTTAGGAATTCCTGTTGGCGGCGTCGGATACCGTTGCAATTCCAACAGAAAAAGTTAATACCGCTGAGACGATTAATTGTCATTCTCGAGCAGGGCGCACATCTGCCTGAGAAGAAACAATTTCTTCTCATTGGTCGTCTTTAGAAGACTCAATTGATCACTGATGGTCAAGAAGAAGGTGAAAAGGTTGTCGGAGGAGTTGTTTTCGGGTTGTTGGGTCGGGCAAGATGGAGTGCCGGCGGATGTCGGCTGAGGTACAGTGGGAGTAGGTCTTGGGCGAGGCTGGGCTAGAAGGGGAAAGCCACTTTGGTCCTTTTCGGGACCTCGTGACCAAGGATTGAAGGCAGGGGCAGGAGCAGGTTGAAAAGTTTTCCCTTGGGCTGATCCTTGGGATTTATTTTCGCGAGCCAATTTCTGTTTTTGCGCAAACTTAAAAGCCGCGCAACCCTGGTAATTGGCAGTATGTTCTCCTCCGCAATTAACACACTTCGGTGGTGTGGAGCGGTCAACTCGCAGACATTCAGCCGTTTCATGCGACCCGGCGCACTTAACGCAACGTGGCCGAATGTTGCAGTAATTTTTTGAATGCCCGAAACCCTGGCACTTATGGCACTGTAAAACACCTTTAGGCTTTTGGTAGTGAGATACTTTAACACGCATGCCAAGCAAGTAAAAAGGTTGATCAAGATTAATTTTGTTAGATTCTTTGGTAAATATGACATGGTACACGGGCGTGAGGCGCTTCGCGACCGAATTAACTCCTCGGTCTCTGTCTCTCTGAGTGGGCCTCGTAGTTGTCAATTGGACAACCGATTTAGGGAGAAAACCTTTTTTCTCTAGAGCTTCCTTCACTGCGTCAGCCGGGGTGTTCCGCTGAATGTCACGGAAACAGTAATCCGTCAACTTATCCTCGGTAGCTTGATAGGAATGGAACTCCATCTTCCTTCCCGTCAGCACCTTCCTGGCCTCGTTGTAATCTCTCGGGGATGAAGTTGAGATTACCACCGTAGTAGGGCCTCTCAGTTGACATTTCGGCGGAACCACCAGAGTTTCCTCCAGTGCAGCATACAATGGGACCCACTCAGAGACTCCATATACCGTAATGTTAGGCATTTTTGGGGACTTAGGTTGTTCAATTGTCCCAATTGGGGACTCAACAGCATTATCAGTTAACGTTTGAAACGAGTTTGCCGTGGGGACGGGCGCAACCGGAGCTACTCGGTTTCGCATGCTAGCGGCCTTTTTCCCTGAGACGACAGTGTAGCCGTCGTCTCCTTGGACATGCGCGGTTTGCGTAGTGTCGTGCGGCAATGAACGTGCAATAGGGGGGGCAGTACTCACCGCCGAAGAGGTGTATTTGGCCTTTCTCGGGTCCTTGGCGGCCTGTCTGGCGTATTTTGCGGCTGCTGCGGCGGCTGGAGAAGGCGGCATCTGGGGCGTGGTGACCGGCATTGCCGCGGTGGATGTCCCTGCAACAGGGAGGCCAGGGGTGGCTTCAGGGGCGGCTGCAGGCGCCGCCTGGATGTCCGACTGGACTGTTGGGTTGGCCAGTTGGCATGGAAGTGGCCCGATCAGCGTCGTGGTGGAGGCAGCTGCAGATGTTGGCGCAGTAATTGCCAGTTGGCACTGTTGTCTCGCCTTGTCCATGATCCACATCACCTCAGGAGTCGCCGGCGGTGGGCTAGGCATGGTCTCGGCGCCAGAGGCGCAGAGGCCGGAAGGTGGACCGCAGTCCGTATATAATTAGAAAAATTTCCGTCGGAAATTTTACGTGAACAGTCTCCGAAATGGTACGATACCCTCAGTACCCACGGACCGCTATCCGTAAGTTGCGTGAACGGTCTCCGAAATGGTACGATATCCTCAGTACCCACGGACCGCCATCCGTAAAGCGAATAGCGGTCTCCGAAATGGTCCGATACTTTAACTATGGTCTCGGAAGAAAATTTTCGAAAATTTTTGCAGGTTTACGGAAACGGATTAAGCGTTTAGATCCTTAAACCGGCACCTTCCTCCTCCACTACGCCCAATATATATATTTCCCAGCCCCCTCCAACTCGGCTGCTATGTCGTTGGTTGGCTGGTCCCAAAATCCTCCCACGTTATTCAATTTTTTTAGTTCGTTACAGAGTGGCGCTGCGAGCCTGTCGCGCGCCCAGTATCGCGTTGCTGTTACATTCATTTCAATGGTGAACCAGCGAAGCTCATCACTTGGAAGATGTGTTATATTGCTAAAAAGCTATTAAATTTGAAGATGGTTCGTGCATCGCGCTTTTGATATGTGTCTAATAATTCTACAAGATACAGGAAAACCAGGAAGGAATGCTGAGCTGAAAATAAAAGTTTTTCCAAAGCAGTGGTAAGTACTCAAAATGCGGTGGGTTACCGATGTTAGTTTTATGGCTCTATTAACGTTAATTTGGTAATTTTTTCGTGGTTTTAGATCTCAGTGACCTCGTTTTTTAGTTGAAAATATGTGTTATTCGCTAAGAATAAATTAGCGGTGCAAATAGATAGCGGAAATACTGCAGTATCTGCAATGGCGGCTTTGTTTACTCTTCCATGCATGCCCTTTCTCTTGTTTTTAAAGAGGATATGGCAAAGCATCCGATATTTATTTACGGAAATTTCTATTTTTATCTTCGCGGGAAATCAATGGTTCATGTTTTTCACATAATACCGAAATAATATCATGCCATGTTGCCGTGGAGGCATAGTTCCATCAGTTTTTACTAATTGTGTTATTGTACTTAATTGCAATTGTATAACCTCGGTGGTTTCGTAGCTCGCTTTGCAATTAATTGATGGCTTTAGATATTTAGTGAAGAATTTTGTGTCAGTACAGAAAGAGGAGGAAACATATCGCTCCACCACGAATTGAAAACTTGTATTATTTCATTCCTATTAGATACAGTTGTGCAGTGAATTTATGTTTTTATGATCATGGTGAAAGTGTTAATGTGCATCCTACTCTAGTTTTAGGACTTAATGACAGTGAAATTATAATGGTAGCTTCTGTTATCTGGTGGGATAAGATTTATGGCGCCCTAGCGATAGTTATGCTTGCATCCATGCTCATTTTATGCAAGTATTGATGTTGTTTAGCGTACAATAATATACACGGACTAACGGTGATCCGCCTACGGATGTTGAAATATAATTAATTTCATATTTTTTTTACTTCTGTGGATTTGCTGCCATTGCAGTTTAGAAATTGTTGTAGTTGTAAACAAAGTGCAACAACAGTAATGTGGTCAGGATATTTTTTGCTGAAAAGGGGCAGGGGTTACTATCTGTAATAAAAAAGGAAGTCATGAGAATAGAGTAAATGTTGGTAATATTAAGAATTGAAAGGATGAACTTATCTCTTGATATTTGCAATCGAAAATTTGGCCCCACCCTTTCATTATGATATTTTTCTCGTGCCTCAAAGCCTCACATTTTTGGTGAGACATAACCTCGTGTAACGCCATTATTAGCTAACTGTGGAGATTTTTCGTGGTAAAAGTACTGTCATTCCACATTTATAACTGATACGACCTAGGATTGCAACTCATTTTTTTAAATTTTGCCTAATTTTGAAAAATTTCTATTTCTAGGCGGTCATTCATCTCCAGATCTTTTGGTGGAAGTGATACTGCCACAACCGTGGAAAACCCTCAAATCTTCATGAACTTCGAGATTTATTTACATTTTTCACACTTCCAACCTTTGCCCTTATCCTTTAAGCTCGCCTGTACAGTGTTAATGATAGTGCTTTTGCTTTCATGAATAAATGCATTTTAAATTTAACAACAATCACTTCCTTCAACTACCGTTCCCAGGGGGGTGTTTCAGAGTCTCGTAGGATTGGCGGCGTCGGAAACGGATTCATTCCGAGTCGATCGGGAACCTATCCTACGCTCGTCTTCCGTGCGTTTCACACATACTATCGGAAAGCGTTCCGCTTTTGGTATGACGTCAACAGTCATCCTCCTCCGGGAAACGAGAAAACGTCACAATTTTCAAGTGACAAGTGAGCAGCGAAAATAACCTCCCGCAAGATTTGATACTTCACAAGGGAGGCGAAAGGTATATACGGGCATAAATAAGTGCTAATTGATACATTGTCACATAATTGACGCTGTTGCCGGGTAAAATAATTTTAGAATTGTTCGTATGTAGTTTTTTTTAACGTAATACCCTGTCGTTTTGAGCAAATTACGGGAATGAAGGAAAATTTGGAACGAGTTTGTTCTGTCATTCTCATGAGAGCATAGTTGATTGTTTTTAAGAACTAAACTACAGGCAGTCACGAAATCCATAATTTTTTCCAACAACATATGGTTTACTTACTCAATTGTTTAACCAAATTGTCATATTTTCATTCGGTATCTCAATTAAATATGAATATTGATCATCATAAATGATGTTATGGCCTTCATGATATGCCGTAAACGTCTTACAAATTTTCCGTGAAAGTGGAGCTACGCTGGAAGAAAATACAGTGATTACATTAGGTTGAATAGTGTCCATTAATAGTAATGGCTCGAGTTATGTACGCTAAAATGACGCAAAATAATTTTGTTAGTTTGTTATCTGTTTTGCACGTTCTCGGTTATTTCTATAACACCATTTTATTTGGTACGAAAATGACAAATTGTTGCTATTGATGCACCTTGAAATACATCCTCTAAATTATATTTCAGTGAGCGATAATTCCACAAAGAAAAAAAATAATTGCTGCACAATGGAATCGAACCCATAATCTTAACCTCGCGGCATGCTGCCTTAACCCGCTGCGCCACCGTCAATTGTTGACTTATGACTGAAATTTGTAACCTATAAATAAAAGAATGGTATGAGGGAGCTTCGGTATAGTTGTTATCGTGGCTATTCCCGTTATGCTTGAACTAATATTTCATATTAAAATGAATATTTAGAATGTACATGGAATGTACTGAAACCATGTACCATGGAATCAACTAAATTAGGTACATATCCACGTCTAAATTCGATGTGACTACGATGCCAAGTCACACACAATCATTACAAACTATACAAATTGTTATACTTCCTAACCCACGGACACGTATTCAATGCATTATGCTACCTGCATATTTGTAAGTCATTACGCCATGCATTCCAACTTGTTTCACGTACTTTTTGCCAAATTACTCGTCCAAATAACAACGCAAACGAACTTGTACCGTCAGTGATACAGTCTGCCTATTTATCGCCTAATTTACACGATAATTAAAGTCACTTGCACTTATATTACTCTATCAGAATATCCACATATATCAGCACTCGTGAAATAAAGTGGTATGATTTTATTATAGCCAAATACTTATTAAAAAACAGCAATATAACATATCTCCACTCGCCACCGGAATGAGTTTCCGGCACCTCTAGCCCACTCGACTTCTATCCGATAGGAAAGCCGGCCTTGAGTCGATAGGAAGCCGGTCTGAAACGCACGGATTGCCTGGCCGATAGTAAGTGACGCAGAATCCGCGTCAAGTCTCCCGATCCGCTCGGAAAGGGAGACTCTGAAACACCCCCCAGACGTCTCCTTTTCCTTTACATTGGTTGCTGTTTCGGTTGATCTTGTGATGTGTATTTCTGTGACTTTCTTGGGTTAAGAATTTAGCAAGGTGTTTTTGTTGTGCCCAAAGTCTTAATTAGGGTTCTCAAACGTACATTTTCCATTTCAGAATAACCATTAAGTCTTAATCTAATCTTAATATGAGTCGTTATGTGAAGCTTTCAGTAATTAATTTTGGGCCAGTTTTTCTCATTGCGGATCTTGTAATTTCTGAATCGGAGATAACCGTATCCTCGTAGCTACCAGTTTAGGATTGCCTGTTTAAGGTGACCTAATGAGAGTTTAAAGGAGATTTCTGCAGCCAAAACTTATTTCCCCATTCAGCATAATTGCGCTGGAGTTCCTTGGAGGAGGAAACGCCGACTCGATTGTCTGTATCGCCAATTTTTTTTGGGGGGACCGATACCTTGATAATTATATGTCAGGCAGTATGCCGTTAGCGATAAATATATGATGATCAGGACGCAAATAACTTCTTTTTTACGAAGTAGAGCTAATAAAATACGACTGCTAGCAGACGACAACATCTCATTTTCAATTTCTTCTAAAGGCAATGTTTTTTGTACATGGACTTTCTAACTGGCTGTCAATGAAATTAAAAGGCTATTAAATTGCTTCTTAGTGTTCAATTCAGTTGAAGGCATTTTAAATTCGTTGTTCCAGCGATCAAGTATTGTATTTGGTTCAATGCAATTTCGTAATGCTGGACGCGCAAACACCCACTAGCACCATCTATCGGCGATTCCCTCGCACGGAAGCTTTAGGGCCACCTAGCGGCCGGGAGTTGGAGGGGGCTGATATTTCCTCTTCCAGCCACTAGCTTTTCTCCACCACTTCCTTCCCCCAACCTTACGACACACATAGAGATACCACAGCACGCAATAAAGTACTCACCTCGTCAAGAAACCTGCTCGCGAAAAGTAAAGCCAAAGACACAAACTTTCAAGATACGGTCATATCGGTGTCCAATGCGTACCTTCAAGTTTCGAATGAAATAAGGTAGTGATTTTTTCATACTGTTTTACTGCCCTTCACCGATATTGACGCAACACCGTTATTTTCAAGAGATAAGATATTTATCATAGCTTCGAAAAGGCAACTTTATGATAACCTCGAAAGGTTATCTTAACTTTTGAAAACATTTCACTCCAAACAATTGAAGTATTCCAAAAAGTAAGCCTGTCCACAATTAAAATTATACGTATCCACAGCTCGTCATTCCTCCCGATGGTAGCTAGTGATTACAACACATGCGTCAAAATATATAAAAACAATATTCATTCACTTATTAAAGTTTAATTTTCGCAGAAACTTGGACCAATTATATACATTTTTCAGCTAGAGCTTCGATACCTCTTCAATTTTACAGCTGACATAGAAGTCAGAGCAACGAAGAACTAAACTGAGACGGTAACCATGTTGCGATAAATGGATTCTTGTAATGGAGGAAATCTCAGCGGTTTTCAGCCATTTTTCTAGGCCCTTACCAAGGGTACGCCGATGTAAGGCAAGGAAAAACCGATAACAGGGAATTGAGAAAGAAAAAAATATTACATGTTCCTTTTTAAATCAAAAGTTGTGATTTCACCAAAGGTAACTATGGATAGGAAAAACGAAGAGGTCAAAACATACATAGGGAAGAATTCTTCGCCTATTATTGGCGTAAGGTAATTAGACAATCAATATTTCGAATGTTGGACCTGCAATCTTAATTGAGGGTGGTGAGAAGCCGATAGGTACAAGTGATTTCTTATTGCAAAGTCATTTCTTATCATAATCAGAGTTAGGTACAAATATTAGGTAAAGAAAACAAGCGTGATCTACTAGATTTTTAATATGTAGTGATTTTGAGTTTTCACTCTATGTCAGCACAGAACAGAGACTCACTAACATCTGACTACCAAGATTTGTCCATTTATTTTATCAATTTCTGTACCTAATTCTGCTCGGAAAGAAAATGACTTGGCTTCTCACCCCATCAATTGAGACTGACAGCAACAATAAAAAAGGAATCATACTGGAACTAAGAAAATTGAGCTTCCAGAATACATTTCGACTACGTAGGAGACCATGAAACATACACAAAAAGATCCCTACAGAGATAAATCCTCAGATTCTTCACATGGAAACAAATTATTGTTAACGCTCCAATGGTCTACTAACTATGCAACACTTCCTTCCTTGACGGCCCGTCGCCACTTTCATCTGACCCTAACAACAACTTTAGTTCTATCATCGCAACCGCAAACCCCGCCTTATTTCGACACAACACTTGGACGATCAACTGGATTCTCGACCGCCCCATTCCGTCAGCTAGAGAAAATTGTGGCATACGAGCTGATGGCACGGCTGGCACGCACCACCGAAGCTGAACCAGCCCAGAGCGGTACAGACCATCTGCCGGTTAGTTTAGCGGACGCGCAAGGCCTGGGGCCCGAATCAAACGCACGGCCGGACTCCGGCAGCGGCACACATTTCTTTCCGCCTCTCTTTTTTTCATTTAATTTTACCACCGAACCTTTGTTGAGCGACAGATCGGTCCTTTTATTTCTGTTTTTATTTAACGATCCCGAAATGGCTGGGGTTAATCCGGCACCCGAGTCCGCTGTGAATTTCAATTGCTTTCAATTAAGTCACACAAGCAGAAAAGGATTTGTCACGTTTGCGATGAACTTATACAGAACTGCAAGCGGGCCGGAGCACGCTCCGTGCATCCGAATAAATTTTTATGAACCTCATAAGTTTTCAAAAGACTCCATCCGATAGAATTAACTTTATAAATACATGCGGCAGAGCAATGCTGAAATTTTGAACGCAACACAATGATGATGAGCTGACTTTCCGCAAAGTCTGTGCGAAATAATTGACCTTGATTTCGACGAATTACCATCCTAAAGATGGATATTTTTATTGCATCAAAGTTATACATATAAATTTCGTTCCGTTATTGTCATCCAGCGCATTAAAAATTTAAAAAACACGCGGCGAATTGGAGGAAATAATGATATTTTTTGCCTCTTCCTTTAGCCGCTCATCTTCGGTCGTAGATTTCTCTTATAAGTATTGGGAAACTATGGGGAAACCTAATTTTATAATGAATTCAGGAGGCTTGCAGTTACGGAAAATATAAAAAAGGAGTTGGAAAAGCAATGTGCGCGTAACTATTTAAAACGCAACCTCAAGCAGACGAGAAAAAATGGTAGTCAAGGAGAAGATGGGTAGTACTTCGCGGGAATGCAAGTATTACCCACAACGGCTAGCCTGGCTACTTCTAAAGAATACCAAGATTGCCCAAACCTCTGCCAACTGTCTCGGAGCAACATACTTACTTCACCAAGTGTTTCCCGTTGGACCTGTCGACGACAAAGACGCAACATCTCACGGATATCATCCATCAGGGAACACGAACGGATGGGACAAGCATTACAAATAGCAGAATGACTACTATTTATAACATATCCGAGGAGATTCAGAGATGAAAAAAAAATCGCGAAATTAAATTCATCACGAACGCTATGGAGGGATCTGAATTACATGTTATACATTCGCGCGAATCTATGGCCACTGTTAAACCATCAGGAGGGTGAGGAATGGAGAGAGAGAGAGATGAAGGTGGCATTACGGAGGACTCGTTAATGAGCCAAAGGGGTGGCAATGTGTGCGCTGGGCGGGATTAGGGGCATGCAGTGGTGGTGGTGGTGGCGATATAGTAAGCGTAGGGGAGGGGTGGTGAAATAGAGCCGAGGGAGGGGGTATTAAGTTGGTACACGCAAACGCACATGCCGCAGCACACGCCGCCGTTGGAGAGAAGGATGCAGGGAGCACACGGTGGCATTCGGTGGTTTCTCAATGGTGGTGGTCTCAATGTCAGGCGAGTGATTTAGTAGACACAAAAATGACCACGAAATTTGAGAAAAAAGTCGAGATCAGCCATCAGCTACCATACCTGATGATAGCATAAGATGCAGAAACCCGAGTTGTACTATTGAAAATAAAGTGTGGAATAGAACAAAGTATTTTTATTTTATTTTCAGATCAAACTTTCTCCTCGAACTGACAGTTGAATAGCAAATTTTTCTAATCTCATGCATAGTTCCCTTGTGTCCTTACCATACATTCAGAGTTAAATATTTTTTTTAACTTTAGTCAATATTCTGCAAAAGTGTGGAGGAGGGACTAGAAGGGTAGGGCGTGAGACGTGAGAGCAAAAAGGGAAGGAGTTGGAAGAGGCTATCTCCGACGACAGAGGCGAATGGAAATGAAGCACAAATGAATGCGATGAGTGAAAAAATGTGAGGGAGAGGAATGGAATGGCGAGAAATGAAAGAATATCAATTTTCGGGGAGCGGGAAAGACGCGAAATCGGCAGAACACACGTTGGAACCATCACCTTCTAACACACGTGCGACTCGACGGCCGATCCAAGGTGACTTCGCAGAAGAGGCCCAATTCCATCCCATACAAGGACTATTTCTGTCGCCAGTTCGGTCTACTTTTAATCGGCTAGCAAAACTTTACGGAGCGCGGTGATGAGAGCAATGCGACCCAATTTTTCTACATTTTCCAGAAAAATTTTTGTAATTGCGGGATATAGCCTTAAAGTGTTATTAATTTTATAAATAACATCATCATGAGAGTAAATTTCGGTTGACACGATATGCCTTATTTCCCCGTGAAACTCGGATCAATTTGTGAGTCAGCGACGCCAGTGGCGATTTCTGCATAACCATTTGAATGTGCTTAGGGCGACAACACATTATCAGGCCGACTTGAGGATCCTCCATAGTAATATTCGCGGGCCGATCTCTTAGCGCCTGCTCCCTCGTGGAAAAACGTATCAAACGTAATGTTTTTACACAGGGCGGATATGCCTTTTCACGGGAGGAATTGTGCACGAGTCGCCTTCCGCTGCTGTCACGGAGTGAGGGACGCGGGTGGTGAGAGAGTGGGGGGGGGAGGAGGGGAAACACCTCAGCCAATGAGGATATTGCTCGTTTCGCGAATCTACTGCGGCCACGCCTCGTCTCATTGGCGCACTCTAGATGGGATGGAATCAAAAGAAACCCAAGCGATCATACAACAGCATCCTTCATCCGAGTCCTCCGAACGTTGACGACAGAATACTGATGAATCCTCAATAGGCATTCTATCTGCTTCTATTACGTCAAGGACTTATCGTTTCCCATTTCCGTGCTCGGTTTTAAAGCATTTATCTTTCGTTTTACTTCAGACATTATGTGCTACTTTGGTCACACATGCACTACTTTAGTTATACTAATATGCAATAGAAACCACGCGGAAAAATAAGCTATCGAATGTTTAACACTTGGTGAAATAATAAGTTACTAAGCATTTCAAACACAATTAGAGATCAGCTAGAAAAGAACTCCACTCGAAAAATTAATTTTTAGAATAATAATCTTAACACCACCTGAACTTAATACAAACACGTACAAAATCACATTATTTTCAGCCATTCTCATGAAGAATAATTTAAATTGACATCTATCGACAAGTTCAACTAAAAAAATCATCGAACGTTCTCCTCGGTCTCATATTTGATTTGGTAGATTTCTTAATGCCATGATTATTTCCCATAACATACGTTCACATTGTTTTCCGACCATACTTAAACTTCGAGACGTATCAGAACTCTGCAAGGAAATATGACAGAAAAGACTGAGCCCTGGCCCTGAACTCTTAAGAAGCTGGCGGCATCATCAAGAGAACTTAATATTTGTTCCATTACTCTGGAAGAATCGGGAAAATAAGTAGTTTCCTGCACTCTGATTTTAAGAATAAGCCGTGATTTATTACAACTCGAGACGAATGGGCATCGAGAACTTCTGTGGCCACGTCCCACCGATGCAAAATTACTCATGGAAGCCCTTCTTCGAAGGAATCAGCGCCCCACCGACTCTGTGACATTTCTCCGCCCGCCCATCTGCCAATCCGCGCGCCGCGGAAGGGACGGTGACTTCGTGCTCGTGGGGCGTGCAAACCCGTGCTTTATTGCAAAGATTACTTCGCACAAGGGGAGGTGGGAGGATGTTGCTAGCGGTGGAGACAGAGGGAAAGAAGACCTGCGGTGGAAGGGGCCGAAGCAAGGAACTTGTGGAGGGCACGCGGTCGTAAGGCAATTGTTTCGCTGTTCCTTGAGTCGCGAATTAAGGGAGGTTGGGGCAAGGAAAAAAGATTACGGGAAGGCGGAGGATTACAATGAGGAATTGAAGCTATTAAGAATAAGATTCTAAACAGGCGTCACGTAAATAATTTGGTTACAAAAATTAGTAGACATTTTTTTCGCAAGCCGTATAAGGCTCCTTCCTCGTCGCAAAGCCATGAAATGTATATATAAAACGATGAAAATACTTATGATTACTTCTAAGTCAACACAAAGTGACGCGTTGCTTTCGTATATAATTGAATTCTATAATGCTTCTAGTCTTTAAGTGGTAAGCCAGGTAGCACTAAAAATTAGAAAGTCCTAGAACAGAACCGTTTGACGAATTCATGCCAGTTAACCATGAACTAGCAGGTACGTACACTGCAGGAATCTAATTATGAAAAGTCATCATGATTTCACCACCACTAGTTTTTGAGTGGTGGAACAGTGATCCCATAACAGATTATAAACACCCTCCATAACGGAGTACTCAAGGCAGGTAATTCAGCCAGATCTTTGAATTACGGATATCCGGATTTAATAGATTTTCTACCCCTAACCTGCCTCAAATCTAAAAAAAATACATAAGTACTACTCTATTTCAACAATTACGAAATACTCCTCCGTACTGAAGTCGACATCAACAGCTATACCTACACCTCTTTCCAAATGCAACCAGTCTTTTACTACTCCCCGCGGTAGTGCATGAGGTTATGTGGGCAAGCCACAAAAAAAAAAGACATGACAAGAGACAAGGAGAAGAAGCACCTGACAAAGCGACCGGCACGTGGTTGTGTCGGGAGGAAAGGAACACCTCCGAGGCAAAGAGAGCGAGGCAATAAACAATTCACGGGGCAGAAAAATGCGTCTCCGCGACGCTCCGACCGCGACGGATTCCAGGTACGGCGGCTCCGGAATGGCTTTATCAAATGCGCGCGCCGGGGCGAAGGGATCAAGTTACCCTTTTCGCACTCTGGCCGCATTCCTCATCGCATCGCGGGGTCAATTGGAGGGGGAAGGAAGAGAGGAGGGTATAACGCCGCCCGCCACGAAACCTATGAAATGCCATCTCAAAGGCGAGGCTCACTGAAACAATTACGCGAGCGAAAAAAAAAATTGATGTGATGCCACCGCCGGCAGACAACTCGGTTTGCCGTCATCGCATCAGGTGAATGCATATTCAGATGAGCGGCTAATGCATTCCGCGCCACATTTAATGACTATATATAAGTTGCCTCATGACCTGAAAGCGTTTTATGACGTAATTAGCAATTTTATAACGTGTTTACTTTCGCGACTCTGTGCGCGCTCGCCTGCGGAGCAGATATTTGACCCAGAATTGGGGATTACGCGTCAACTCATTGTGACGAGGAAGAAAATAGAGTCACACACCTATTAAGGGGATGAATTAAGCCAATTAACAAAATCACTTCTATGACAAGGCCGATCATCAGCCCGGAGTTGATTTGAAAAATTTACGACAACAAAATTTCATAGACTTAGTTACAAAGGGTGATTTTCTGACAAAATTGGCATGGAGTCCTGTTTGTTGATGAAAAGCTAGGTCCGCTGCATTAGGCACAGGAACAAAGAAAAATGAGACTGTAAGCATGATGACTAAGTCTATGAAATTTTGTTGTCGTAAATTTTTCAAATCAACTCCGGGCTCATGATCGGCCTTGTCAAACGTATATAACGTGTATAATATATAAATAACATTTATTAATTCATTCATTTGTTTTCCTTTTTACTTTTCGGGGGAATCCTTGCACGGCTGGAAGGACAGGCGCGGCTGAAATTATGTCTCCCGTCCCCTCCTTGATGTATCCATAACGAAAAAGGGGGTGACGAAGACCGAGACCTGGGCTGGAGTGGGGTTGGTCAAACGAAATGCGAGTCCCGACGAATATCGACACGGGATTTACATTTCGAAGGGGGAAGTCCCGTACAAAGTGGTCGCCTGGTGACAACGGCGGCGGTGAAAGCAGCGTGAAAGATAGGCATTGATTTACAGGAACAGTAGATTTGCTAGGAGGAGGGGATGGGGTGGGGGGTCTGCGACGAAAAAAAAATGCATAGCCAAACTCGAAAATGACGTCGGCAAGGGAATGTCCCGTTCCCGAAAACGAGTGTTTTCCCTGGACATCCATCCTTGCACGTCATTTTGACGCGAACAAATGGAGTTTGAAATACGATTCTGAGGGAGGAAAGCAAAGAAAAAGTTGGTGCAGCGTTACGAACCAAACAGCGAGAACACACTAAAGTAGGGGCAAAAATTGCCAAAAAAAACTCTGTCTATAAAACATGTTATCGTTTTATTGAGAAAGTAACGCCTTATTTTCACTGACTTATAGCCTTTCCTTCATAATTTTAGATATCTCCCTGTGTATTTTCCCCTAAGTCCTTCACAAACTCTTAAAGAAATAATTAATGTAATAGTCTCTCCGTTGTTTTCGAGAATAAAAATGGGGCAAGGTTCCATTTTCGGCTCTGTTCGTATGCTCTGCAATGATAAAGAGCCTCACCTCTTCTTCTTTGCTATCGAATTGTTATTTAATTCACCATGTCTTTAGTTATTCTACATGTAAATTCAATTTATACTTCCTCAATAGCCACATAAGAAAATTCTCTCAAGAGAAAATACTTAAGTAGGGTATTCAGGGCACTTAGAAGCCCCGAATTTAATGCAATATCGATCGTGATAATACAACTTAAACAAGGGCCGTTGTGAGATTCTTCCTTTTTAGGAAATTTCCGAATTATCCGCTGACCAATGTTAACTGGTTTCGCGAGGCAAAGCTTCTTGGCTATAAAACGGAACGGAGGAAAAACCAACTTTAAGAAACACGATTTATAATTGTATTCACCCGTCGAAGGATCATTTTATCCCAGACAGTTGAAGTGTAAGACCAGTGTTTTTTCTAGTAATAGGTGATTTTAAATAAACGTTTGATGGATATAAATAAAAAATACCGGCGATGAGAACCGAAATATTTCGCATATACTCTCCTCTTCTAATATTATTTTAGTACAAAAAGACAGTACAAAAATAAATATAGCAAGTAAATTTAAACAAAGGGAGGAGTAAATGAGTTTGGAGGGAAAAGCGGGAGAAAAAAAGATACTAAATCACCTACCGTCATCAAAGTTACATAGGTGTCGCGCCGAAAAAAGTATTTTAACCCCGAGGAAAATATTCATTAAAACATTTTCGCCAGTTTCCTCGTTTTTCAGGCGGAGTGTCGACTCCCTTTTTAACAGAAAAAAGGCCGGATTTTTTTATATTATTTTCCTTCGAAAGTCCCTGCCCTTAATGCCAACCCAATCCAGAGCCAAAGGTGGCGCCTGTACACCTCCCCCACAACCTATCTCTTACTTCCCCACCTTCCTCCGACTCCGTCGCTCCCGGATATATTACATCCTTTCATCACCTGACCTGAAACGCTGCCAAGGTATGGGAGCAAACGAGAGAAAAATGCGAAGCAAGAAATAGATAAATATCCCCGATAATATTGCAAAAGTTCATTCGCGTCCCTCCGCCAGTCGCTACGTACATTAATTCTAAATCACCTACCACTGCACACACGTTCAAGGCATGTATCCGTGCCCAAATAGGGAAGGCAATAAAATCGATTCCGAAAACTTTTTCGTACGTTTCAAAACATAAATCATGAGATACAAGGTTGGAGACAGGGTCCCACAAATGCTCTCTTTCCTATTTCATTCTTCCAGGGACAAAACGACTACGAGGAGATTAGTGGGACAGCAGGAAATTAACTTAAAACGCGCGATTTTATCATATTAGCAATATATACTTCAACATATGAGGGATAATTTTACTGGTACACCTTCAATAAATACCACTAAACGACAAAATATTAGGAAAAGATGACAAAACCTTCTATTTATATTTGCTTGGAATTTTAATAAAAAATAGCAACACTCCACTAAGGTGAAAATAAAATACAATACAGTCTTTCCAGAAGGAAAAATAACAATATAAGTAATTATTGGACTAATTCTATCTCACATTATTAAGGTTTCTTTTCGAGACGTTTTCCACGATAAAATAAAAAAGAATTGTTTCGGAGCGTTATTTAGAAAATTAAAGATAGTATGTTTCAAAACAGGATAAAGAGTATAGCCAAACTTATGAGAAATGAATGGAAATAATATGCAAGATATATCACCAAGATAATCGACCAAATGTTTTCGTCATTTTCAACATGCAACAGTAGCATTTATTTGCCAATTATAAAATAATATTTCACTGACCGCCTTACCTACCAAATATTCATTAAAGGAATTTCATCCTAACGCCCGTTAATGAAATTCGAGGGCCAAAAAAAAAATAAAAATAAAAATCTCTCGCAATATAAAACAAAACAGACTGAAATGAGTACTGAAGTTCTCTCAAACTTTCTCTTTAAAATAAAACCATCAGTAGGTATAATATTCTTCTCGCTGATAAAGGTACAAGATAAAGAAGACCTTGCAAGAGGCACAGAAAACCGCAACGTATTGAAGACACTCCATACGATCTCAGCGCTAGCAGTACGGCGGAGACAATACCAATATACGTGGTGTGATTGTCGAGTGATAACTTTTGCTGCCCGGCTTATTCGCGAAACGCGATCGCTAAGTGGAAAGGCAATGTGTGTGACCACATGTCGACTCGCCGTTAACTGAAAGCTTCCTTTTCCGTCTGCTTGCAAAAATGTAATATTATATAATAAATTTATTCCAACCATAATTTTAGACAATTACAAAGTATTACAGGTATTTGATTGGAATATAGGTGCCCCATTGGTAAAAAGAACCGAATTGGGGTCACCAAGTCCGAGCCACCTTCTCAAAAATAGAGTTCAGTTGCACAGGAGAATCCCATTTGCTGTTTTCATCGATATGAATACCCATACATTTTATATGGCTTACTGTTTCAATCGACAAACCAAAGTGGGAAACCAAACCAAAGTGGGAAAGTAATTGATTGATTGGGTGATTGACACAAATTAGTAGCAAAAACTGTGATATTTGTGGGTATATGGAATATTGGACGTAAAAGTAAAAAAATATTCATCGGGAGGAAAAATCTGAAAAGTTGAAAAATTCGATTAGTTTTCGAGATATATCGACTTGGATTAACATGGCAGCCTTATGGGACTACGACTTTTTCGCTTTAATTTCGTACTTTTAAACGTCCTAGGATTATGATATTCAATGGACATGGACTAGATTTTTTGGTTGATTTTTTGGTGTGGTTGTCATAGCGACGAATTGATATTTAGTATTTTTTATTACTGTTTGAATGCTCTCAATGCTTTTCTTATGGGAAAACTTTAGGAATTTTTTTGACCAACTTGCAATAATCGCACGATAAATTCCTTTGCCAAAAAGGTAGAAAATTCTTTGGTTAATTTTTTGGCTATCTTGGAATTTTCGTACGTCGAAATGATTCCGAGGAATAAACGATTTCGATTTTACATTGTCGTGATGGGCGAATTTTCAAACACGGATTTCAGCCTTGAGACATGTGCCATATGAAAATTTGGAATCTTCTGGTAAAACCGTAGAGGGTACTTTGTACCCTCACGTTTACGGTTACTTTCGCCGTAACCCTCTTGGTTAATTCATAATTAAATTCCGAAAAATATCCTGCACGCGAAAAATCATTGTCGCCATTTTTTTGTGAAGCATACAATCATGAATATCATAGCAACCGTTCCAGCTAGATGAATGAAATTTTTAGGGTAATACTTTTATCAAAATTGTCAACTTTTGCAATGATGACCATTTCGCTCGATCGATTCATGTGCGAGTTATAAGGATACCAATCTCCTTGGTTACGCTTAAATCGCTAATAACTTTTTTCAAAATCAAGTTACGAATATGAAAGTCATATATAATACTACTGTTAATGTCATTTCTCCGACAAAAGTTAAATCAAGCGGATCGAGCGATTAGAGTCGAAGTTATGATCGATAAAAGGTTGCATTCGATTGAGCCATTTTTCAGACCTATTTACATAGTTACGGGGATAAAAATTATAACATTATGTAAGGGAAGAAATGAATTATGCGTACACATAAATTATTTAGATGAGTATTGTTTCCTAACGAAGATATATCAATATGAATTTATATCTTTTTGCAATAGGCCCCCGTAAGAAATACACGCATCGCGTCTATCTACGTCATCAATATAAGAACATAGGCTAAATTTTGAAAGCGGGGATAGTAGAGAAGGCAGGGATAACGGAGTGACCATAGAATGGAAGGGATATCAATAGGATTGCGAATTTATCAATACAGGTGTCAGTATAGTCGAAATTACGATTCGATTAGTATAGCAAATACGCAAATTGCCATAACTTGATTAGTGTATACGTTGGACCAATGAAATTTAGTGGATGGGTACATCTTGGTATTCCTCACAATGCGCAATGGAAATATGTTTTGTACATAGTCTCACCCTCGATATATATTGAATCTACTTTTTTTTAATATATCGAATTGCTATAACATATAGGATTTTACATCTAAGGACATAGTTGACCAGGAATTTTAAAGAAGATACCCATAGACTGGATGTTAAACCAATAGCGTTGCGGATTTTACAGTACAGATGTCGGTATGATCGAAAAATCGATACGATTCTTATAGCAAATACATAAATTGTAAAAACTCGATTAGTAAATACGTTGGACCAATGAAATTTGATGAATGGTTACATCTTGGTATTCTTCACAATGCCCAATGGAAATATGTTTTGTATTTGGTCTCACGTTCGATATATATCGAATATGATTTTTCTTCATATATATCGATTTGCTATAACACGTAGGATTTACAACCACGGGCATTGCTGACCAGGATTTATATAGAAGATACTCATAGACTGGAATATGAACCAAAAGCATTGCGGATTTTACAGTACAGATGGCACTATTATCGAAAGATTGATTCGATTAAAATAGCAAATTGGACTAACTTAAATAGTATATCCGTTGGACCAATGAAATTTGGTGAATGGGTACATCTTGGTATTCCTCACAATTCCCAAAGGAAATATGTTTTGTATGTAGTCTCACGTTCGATATATATCGAATATGATTTTTCTTCATACATATCGAATTGCTGTAACATATTGGATTTCACATCCAAGGGCATAGTTGACCAGGAATTATGTAGTAGATGACCATAGACCGGGAATAAAATCAATATCGTTGCGGATTTTACTGTACAGATGTTAGTATAATCGAAAGGTCCATTCGATAATTATATAGCAAATACGCAAATTGGCAAAACTTTATTACTATATAAGTTGGACCAATGAAATTTTGTGAATGGGTTCATCGTGCCATTCCTAACAATGCCCAATAGAAATATGTTTTGTATGCAGCCTCACATTCGATATATATCGAATCTTCGTTTTCACTAATTAATATCGAATTCCTATTACATTTAGAATTCTACATCGACGAGCATTGTTGACCAGGAATTATATAGTAGATGACCAATGACTGGAATTAAAATCTATAGCATTGCCGATTTTACAGTACTGATGTCAGTATGATCGAAAAATTGAATCGATTATTGTAGCAAACACGAAAATTGGCATAACTTGATTAGTATACCTGTTAGGCGGATAAAATTTTGTGAATGAGTGCATCTTTGTATTCCTCACAATGAACAATGGAAATATGTTTTGTATGTAGTCTCACATTCGATATATATCGAACTGCGTTTTCACAAATTATATCGAATTGCTATTACATTTAGAATTGTACATCTACGGGCTTTGTCGGCCAGGAATTATAGTGTAGATGACCAATGACTGGAATTAAATCTATAGCATTGCGGGTATAGATTTGTTGGCAATTATTGGGGACAATAATTGAATGGAAAGAAATGAATAGTATATGTCTGTAGTAGATGTCTGTTTAGTTGAAATACCGTTACCATTATCAAGGCCATTTTGCAAATTGTAATATCTTGAAAACTATTTCTTTAAAACTAATGAAATTTGGGGAATGGTTACATTTTAGTATTTTTCATATTGCATGATGGATATATATTTTGTGAGTGGTATATCTTTATATATTTATCTAACGAATCTGCGTTTCATTTTCAATATTCGCCTATCACAACGCTTATGGACTTTAAGAGTTGAATCATAACCACCAAATCGCCACTATCTTGAAATCTCAGTTCAATTATTTCTCAATGCTATACTTAACCTATCCATAGAATGAATTATCCGTCAAATGAAATCCTATTGAACATTCAAAATGTTTTATGATTGAACAATCAAGATCCTTTCCCATTCAAAAAAACGGCGGGAAAATTTGTGAATATTTGAAAGACTTATGGACACAATACTCGACAACACCTGACACAACAATGTTCCCACCCCCCTAATAACCCGCTTGAAGAATTCAAGCACCCATCCACTCGTTACCACAAGACAAATAATTAACATCAATGCAGTTTGTACATCTATAATATATCTAACTGCCAGATTCATCAGTTGTATAGAAGAATGAAGGCGCTGTGTCAACAGCAAAACACAGATTTGCTTCACTGAAGCTGGAGATATTCAAACAAAAAAAAATCCAGTTATAATAACCATGTCATCATACATACATTTATCTTATAGAACGCATAATTATGTACATAAAATATACAATACACCTTTTACTGTCAACTTTTTAAGCCACCTTTCTTAGTAGAAACTCAACTTCCTCACACCTCATAAGCCATTTTTTAATAGCGGATGCAAATCCCCATCTTTTTTCCGAGTTCACTACATTACTCGGCAACATACTAAACAATTTAGGCCCTAAGTAATTGTATGACTGTCGATAAATTTCAGTCTTCGGCCTAGGTATGTGGAAGTTTCTCCAAGATCTGATCTCATAAGTTTGTGGTCTGGTCTTTTCACCACTACGGTTAAAGAAAACTCTAAGGACTTTGTAAATGAATAAATGCCTTAGTGGGAGGATATCTAATTTTTTGAAAAGAGGAAATGAGTGGCTTTGCCTATACGATCGCGTTATAACCCTGATAACCCTTTTTTGCGCCACTATCAATGGTTTAATATTGATAAAATAGGCTCCACCCCAGCAGGCTATTCTGTATTGCAATCTTGAATTAACGAGAGCATAATATACCATTTTTAATACCGATTCAGGGCATTTGTATCTGAGGAAGTAGAATTTTCTTACAATGGAAATCATTTCTGATTTTAATTTATTTATGTGGGACTTCCATTTACAATTTTGGTCAAAGTAAGTATATGCCTAAATATTTTATGTGACTAACCTGTTCGATCAAAATACATTTATCACAGAAAGTGACATTATCTTTTATACAATTTGCACATTGATAGTATAGTTTACTTTTGTTCGAGAGAGATTTAATCAGGCTAAACATAACATATTTCGTTTTTTCACTCAACAACATATAATTAGCCAAAAACCACATATTGAGTGTTAAAAGATCACTTTGTATGAGTTCATATAGATCATCAACAGTATTAGCAGCATAACTTAGTGCAGTGTCATCTGCGAATGACGTTAATTGACCTTTAAACCTGCCAGCACATAAATTGTTTACATATATTAAAAACAGTATGGGTCCCAACAAAGAACCCTGTGGCACACCACAGGTGAGTCGAATCTTTTCACTGTAGCAATTTTGGAGACGCACACATTGATCTCGATCACAAAGATAACTTTGAAACCAATCATATGCGGTTCCACGTATACCCGCTTCCCACAATCGTTTCATTAGTATGTTGTGATTAATGGAGTCGAAGGCTTTGGTAATGTCTACAAATAAGCCAGCAACTCTACAGTTCTTATTCAGTCCGTCGTTCAGCTCTGAACAGAATTTTAATAATGCATCCTCTGTACTCTTACCACTCATAAATCCAAATTGGTTTTTATTGAAAAAACTATGCTGATTTAGAAATTTAAGAAGTCTGACTTTAACAACTTCTTCTATTATTTTAGCAAATACAGATAATAGGGATGTTGGTCTGTAATTATTTACGTTCATTTTATCACCTTTTTTAAAAATTGGTATCACTATTGCAGTTTTTTACTGTTTAGGAAATATTCCAGTATACATACTTAGGTTAGCAATATGGTCAAGGACCTCCGAAATATTTGTATTTACTGCTTTAATAACATACGCAGAAATATTATCAACACCTGTAGATTTTTTAGACTTTAGTTTCTTAATAATGCTGCTTATTTCTTTCGCATCAGTAGGAACAAAAAACAGTGAGTCAGTTAAATTGTAGGTTGGGAATATTTCTTTGTATTTATTCGTATTACATTCAAAATAATTGTTCTGGGTCAATGCTTGAATTACTTTACCATAATGTGAACTAAATTCGTTTACAATTTCCTGGCACTCAGTGATAACGGTACCATCCCTGGCTCTAATTTTTACACAATTCTCATTTCCTTGCTTTCCTCCCGTGAGTGAATCTAAAATCCGCCATTGAGCAGCTGTATTATTGACGTTACTATCAAAAAGGTCCCTGTAATACTTCTCTTTGCACTTTTTAATATCATATTCTAACCCTTGTTTGTACGATACGTAGTACCTATTTAGTTTTTCATTTTCAGGGTGATTCTTCATTTTTTTATACAGGAAATTACGCCTAGAAATTCTGCCGCACAAAGCGTAAGTCATCCACGGCTTTTTTATCTCTCCCGATCTGTTACTGCCTAAGACGTATTCAGCTTTTTCAACGCAGCATTTTAAATAATTTATAAATATTTCGTAGGCTTCATTGACATTTTGCTGTGAATAAACATCATTCCAGTCGCATCTTCGCAAACTATTATTTAGATGGTTGAAGTTTATCCGGCAATGGCTTCGATGACCTCGTTCGTAAATGTTAATGGGTACATTAATATTTAAAGTACATGATACAGCATGATGGTCTGTTAAACCCCAATCGCCCGCTCTTCCCTCATACTTATAGTTATCTCTACTTCTGCAAAAAATATGATCTATACATGTACTACCCATTTTACTAATTCTAGTTGGGACTCGAATAAGCTGGTCCAGTCCATGACTAGCCATAAGGGCTAGATATTCAAAGGAAATATCGCTGGGTTGTAATATACATAAATTAATATCACCAATTACAATTAAATTCCTCTCTCGAGAGATGGTTAGTACATTCTCCAATTCACTCAAAAAATGTTCAACAGGGTTAAAATGAAGTCTATATACACCAATAATGCTTATCCGAGAAGAATCATTTATCACTACTGATATTTAAACCATATCAGCAGTTTTTAATTCACCCAGATCAATAGAAGAACACTCATAAGTGTCTGCTACATATACAATAACTCCTCCAGCCCTGTAGTTGTTATTACACACATCAAAACTTCGATAGCCAGTTATTTGATACATAGATACTTCAGTGTCATTGACCCAAATTTCTGTCAAAACTATTACAGCGGGTTTTATATCGATATTAACTAGATGAAATACAAATTTATCAAAATTAGCTCTGAAACTTCTTATATTTTGGTGCAAGACCAAGAACTTGCCACCATTAAATCCACTATTATTAACAGGACTTTGCATTTTTGAGCTTACTTATTAGCTTATTAATTATTTTTTATTAATTATGTATTACTTATTCCTTATTAATTATAGCTTTCTGATGTCGTCCATGCATAAAACCAGTTTCGCAGGATGTTTTTCTGCCTTTCTCAGATATATTTTACCTACACGTATCCACAAGAAGCCGTAATTTTTTGTCTTCTTTGCCTCCCTCGCTGCACTGAAGAGTCTTCTCCGGCCGGGGCAAAGTGACTCATTGATGTATATCGGTGAGTCTGTCGGTGGAGTTCCTTCCAGAGTTAGATGTCTGGTGGAGAAGTTCCTCTTGACTCTCCGCTTAAGAAGTATGTCCTCTTTAGTGCGTCGAGAAACAAACTTCACGTGAATACCTCCTGGTTTGTCATTAGACATAGACTTATACCTATAGCAAAAATCAATGGCTTCGTCTTTTATCTCCACTCCTAGCTCAGCTCCAATTTTACACGCGACTTGGGTTAGGTTTTCATGATCACTACAGGGGACACAATGTATTTCCACGCTATTTTCTAGAGCACGTTGTTCTATGCCCGCAGAGCTGAGCCCGTCCGTGACCCTAATCTTGTGACAATAGGTTACTGGTCTCCGAGGCACTTTTATCCCCGCGTACAGCCAAATTTAATAGCCACTCGTTGCTCCAGCCGTATGGTGGTGCGGTGACTGAATTTTACCATGCAGATTGCGGTGAGTACCGAGGAAATATATCAATACGCGACGCAATGAATCCTGGTATTTCCTCAGCTCTTAAAATGCTGACTTAAAATTTGAATACATTACGGCTGTCACCTTGGCCTTTACGAAGAAATAAAGAAATTTCGATTCCGCGAGGAAGAATACATCATTTGGCTAAAATTCCTTACAAAGCGCTTGTACAATTCTAGTGACGAAGAACAAGAAAATACGATGAACACCAAGGCAATGAAGCAAAGCGCTTCAATAGGAAAATATATGTTACAAAGGCTGAACATTTCGATCGAGCTGTCACGAAAGTAATCTAACTTATGCGACTTTATAGAGTAGAATTAAATGGTGGCTTTCACTGTAGCGGTAATAAAAAATTCTCAAAAGGTTAAATTCCGAAAGAGATTTAAATACAGGCAGACGCTGGATGAGGTACTGGTGAGGGTATGCCGACCTCAACGATGGAAGAATGTTAGATAACAATGGAAAAGAAGAAGGCAAGCTTTTACAATGGTAATATAGACAAACCTTGATAAGACTGAATAAGAATTGATAAGATATAATACAATGTATAATACTCCCAAAAAGAGAGATAGAGTAATTCTAAACTATGTCTTTAAACCCAAATATCACGAAATAATTGAAATTTAAACGAGTAAACGCATTCATGAACAGAGATGAACACGAAAATAAGAGTTTAAGAGCAAACAAAACCCTTACAACTCAAATAAAAACCTACCACTCCAATACACTTAAAAGCAGGATATAATCCTAAAAATCCAAAATTGCGCCAAGTTATCTGCATACCACTTGATTTATATCCGCAAGAAATCGTGGCATTCAAAGATTAAAAATTTGAAATCAAATGACAAATAACTTCGGCTGGCATTTTTATTGAGAAAGACATTTTTTTTCAGAACCAACGGCTGAAACATAAAGTTGATTACTGAGCCAAAAACTGAAATGCGGAGTTCCGCGTGGGCGAGGATATATTTTCAACTTTTACCACGAACATATCTCAAGAGGTATGGGGAAGAGATGGGCGGAGAGATGAACGGAAGGTTGGACTAAAACAAAAGTGGAAATGACAGAGAGAGAGAGGAATAAACAAAAAAAGAAGGTTAAAGAGCATGAGAGAATGGAAAATACGAGATGAACGTATATATAAATATATATATATATATATATAGGAAAGTACACGAGAAAAAGAGAGAGAGAGGGAAGTTCCATTGGAGGAGATAGAGTAGGAGGAGGATTGGAGCAGAAGTGATTGGTAAGAAACTTAAAAAATTCAACCGAATGCGTTTATGCGGCTGGAAAATAATTCGTCATCACTTCCGGAGCGTCCCATTGGCGGAGGGAGATGTTGGGTAGGGGGAGGGTACCAACGTAAGCCTGGCCGATATCGTAAGTGACGTAGAATCCGCGTCAAGTCTCCCGATCCGCTCGGAAAGGGAGACTGAAACACCCCCCTGCTCCTGCGTCGTATCAGCGCTAAAAGCCTCGCCCCAATGTCACCTCACTTGCGGCAGCGGGAACCAAAACGACGTCACACGCGGTTTTCCCAGTATTCATACTTAGCCGTCGGGTTTTCGCGCCCTTGAAAATTTTTCACTTTTCATTTAATTGCGAAAAATAGTTATCGTCATACGAAAATCTAAGACCGTGAAATGCGCACTCCAGGAGTAATAATCTTTCGATTGAGGCAATAAAAAAATAATAGGAAACCACCCTATTGGCAAAGGAAAATTTAGTAAAAGATACGGAGCTGTAAGCTTACCTTTCCTGGAGCACTAATAGGCGTGGCTATTAGCGAACAAGTTCCACCTTAGAAAAAGACAATTTCGAGATTGCTCCATAAATTTCGTTCGCAAAGCTTTCTTCTAACATCACCAGCAGAATGTAAATAACTCAAAACTGACCTGACAACGAAGGAGGGAGTCTAACCTCCACACTGTGCAGCATAAAAAAAACCCTCTCGAGAAGCGCTAGAGGAGGAAAATTGAGCATAGAATGTCCCCGCACACATGACGAAACGTTAGTGCTCTTGAGGAGGGTGAGAATAGTATCCGATGCAGAAACAAACGAACTGCAGCAGGGCGAGAGCGTCCACCGATGAATCGGCCGATAAAAAGGCCGAGGTGTGCGTGTGTGTGTGTGGGGAGGGAGGGAGAGAGAGAGAGAGAGAGAGGGGCGAGGCCACGGGTTGCACGCCTATCGTACGTCACGGCCCCACTCTCCCTCTCTTTCTCCCCCTCCCACCCTCCCAAGGCACGGCCTCGCCACGGGGGAACGCTCAAACACGCATCGAATCGGCACATCACCCGAGCCAAGCTTCCTCGGACAAATATTTCAAAAGAGGATCCTCTTAAATGTGTTGTCACCCACCGCGCATTTAAATCTGTTTACAAAAGTCGCCACCCGCGTAGCTGACGGACAAATTGATCCGAATTTCACGGGGAAATAAGGTGTAATTAGGGGTTTCAACCGAAATTTACATTCATGATGATGTGCTTTATCAAATTAACAATCGTCAATGCAGTGGCGTAAGTAGGAATATGCTTTGGGAGGAGGGAAGGGATGACCTTGGTGGCCACCCTTTTTTTATTTCTCTAAGACTTTGCGGGGGGGGGGGGATCCCTCATCCCCCCCATAGTTACGCCACTGCGTCAATGATATTCCTAGGTTCAATTGAAAATATTTGGCAGCAAAATATTGAAAAAAGAGGATGGAATCGTACTCGTCACCGCACAAGCAGACATTTTTGGGAACTGACGAAAATGCGACCGAAGCATAGAAAAAAAACCCTCTGTGGAATGGAGTCGGGCTTCCTCTCTACAGTCCCCTTGCCCGAAACCATCACCTGAGCGATGCTTTTTCACCCCGGGGTAAACATTTACACGGGTGATTCTCAGCCACTATGCACGGGACAAAACTTGAAATGGCGAAACCTGAGATCGCGAGATGGGATTGACTGACTCACTTCAACGATTAGCGTAAGTTTTCTTATAGTTACTTTCCATTCGAAATTTTATTTCCATAAAAGTTAATGCTCTCGGCGGAAAATTATCAGGGTTTGAATGGATTCTATTTATTTTAAGTTTAATTATAATTATGTATAATTAAGTAATTTATCATATATATAAACTATTCATCTGCAACATTTTTCCATCACCCATAATTTTCCAGTTTTCAAGAAAACTGAAGGTGTTGTAATGCTCTGCTATTGGCACCTCTAGCGCTCTTGCATAAATGCACTCTGACATCCCTACACCCACGAACACAGAAGCCAAATCATAGCATTTTCCTTCTCCAATGAGTCCAGGATTGAATGAAAAACCAATTACAGCTCGAAATAAACTCATCGCATAAACTCAAACCTGGTATCGACGGTATCGCCAATTAGCTGTCTCTACTGCCGCAGAAAGCTCGAGTAAGAGGAGCTGATGATCGCATGAGTTTTGAGCTTTTCATTTTCATCTTGGCCGCAAGCGAAGACGCTAGTGCTGCCTGCGAGTCGTTTCCACTCTAGTGTGAACGAAACAGGGGGAGGGTGATGGCGGCCTTTCGCGACGCATGTGCCTGAGTTCACATTTGGCCTGCATGCTGATTGTCTCAATTGAGCCCACCATGTGACGTCACCAACCTTTTGGATTATTATACAGCGCTAAGACATATATCCTCAAAATACCCTTCAAAGCGTCCGTGCGATTAAATGATTGGAAAGTTTTTTCAATATTTCACAGGCTCAAATCAGCACTCCTGTGTACACTCAAAAGAGGATTTTCTTGAACATGAACCTATTTTATGCACAAACGAAAGGTTAAAATCGCACGATAAACAATTTAATGCAGACAGGGGAAAGAAATCCATCAGAGTCTAAAAGCATATGGTCCCATAATCCGGATACACTTCAATTCCGTATATCCTTACCGCTCTAAAACCTCATATTTACGCACAAATGCGGGCATATACAGCCTGTGTCAGGAAAGAAACTCAAAAAAAGTGTTGCAATGAAGAACAATGAACCATGCGATTATAGCGCTAACGGAGGGAGGATAGAACTCGTGATGACTCAAACAAAATACTGGCTAAAGCCTCTGATACCTATGCTTTCAAAACGTTGAGGGTGTCATCAAACAGATTTTTCACGTTATAACGATGCCTGGTAAACGATCCGGTACAACTTAACAACGTAATCAGAAGAGATCGTGTAAAAAAACGCAGCGGGAGAATAAAAAAAACGAATCAACTTGGAGTGGTATAGCAGCGATGGCGCTACGAGGGTGCCATTTCTGCAGCGGTCGAATCACCTATGAGAGAGAGCCATCGATAGAAAAGAAACATTAATTGGCGCTGGTCACGCCTCGGAGGAGTGGGATGCAAGTTAATCCAATTTCAAACGACTGCGGTAGGGAGGATGGGAGGAGGGCTCGTATCTGTCGTTAACGCCCGCATATACGGTCGAGAGCAGGTTTGGGTCCCAAAGGGAAAGAAGAGCTACCTCTAATGAAAAAAAACCTCGTACTACCCGATCGGGCGACATTATCCAGGCTATCTGTAAATGAGATTTACCCTCCCCCCACACACAAGCTGCGATTCTATCGAGATGATTCATTACCGAAGCTCACGCAAGTAATGTGATACAGGGAGATGAAATCGATTTTCCCGCAGCATTCGGGATAAAGCGATAGCGGGGATAGGTATGCGGGAAAGAGCGACCGCTATCGGAATGGCTAGATGAATCTCCGTGTTTCAGAGATCGGGTCTCGCTCTCGCGGGCGATAAAAATCTCCGTGAGTGCCGCGGCACTCCGAGAGTTACACACACACGCCGCTTGGTATAATATGATGCCAATCGCGGACACTCCACTTTGCAATCAATGGTCTCGTGCGCGTCATAACATAAAATCTGACAGTGAATCACCTCTTTATGAGTGTTCGCTCACTATGAACTTCATTCGTCAGGAAGGATACATTGGGTGAGATTGCAAATGATACACTGGAAGACAAAATTACAGCTATCAATCGAAAATTAATACAAGGATGAACAGTCACGAGCAATGAATGTTTCTTCCCTCGAGAAGAAAATATACGCTGCGATACTGCAAACGTCTCACGATGAGAGCACACTCACCATAAAATAATTTTTCTTTTAAAATATAATTCAGGAGGAATTTTTATGTACCTTCAGCCACATACGTTTTGGCCTGAAATACGTTACAACCAGTAATGCCCAATATTTGGAGGCGCCACGCTAATTATTCAAACTGGGAACCCGCATCACAGACCACTTGTCTCTGCAGTCATTTGAAAAATAAACTGCGTCCCAATTCATACGGACAAAATGTCTCCAAAAATATTCCTTGGACGAGTAGTAATTAAGTTTCAGAGAGAGATCAACTGGATCCTATATCGGAAAAAACGTATATTTCATCAGCCTATTTCCACATGCAATTTAATTGACCAAGAGGGAGAATTTCTTCCCAAGACCGAGGAAGGAAAATACACACCGGAATGACCTGACATTACTTGCACCCCCTGACGCTGTCTGGGCGACGTAAAATTCTGAACGACCGCTTTCTAAATTATCACAACCAGCGACAACTGTGTTATCTCAGGTACCGGAAAACGTTTCGAGCCGCAAGAGACCGCTAGTGGCAGTTTTAAACTTCAAGAGGAAAGTAGAGCACTCGGTATGAAAAAAATTTAAAAAACGAAGGATTAAAAATTAAATTAGGGAAATCTTATGAAAAAAACTTTAAATTGAGAAGATATAAGATATGCAATCGCCTCAGACAATTCGAAGAAACTAGTTAACTCAATGGGTGCTTTTTAAGATCTCCAAACGCTTGTTTCCTCGCTCTGCTCAGACCATTAGCCAGAGCTAACATGAGGTGGCAATGAAGGGCACGAGAACCCGGTTTTTCAAGAGGGGAATCCACGAACGCAACTTCCGGTAATTATTCAACTGCATTTCGTCTTCAGCACTGATTATGACCGAGCCGACAATATTGCGACCTAGACGACGATTAAATGTGAAAAATTACCCCCTTAACAGACATTATACTGGGGAATAGCGTACACACAGTGAAGGTAGAACTACATCTTTTAGCATTTTTTAGCATAAACATTAGAATCAACTGAGTTTCTCTCAAAGTGAGTTTAATCTAGGCCGGGTGACTATAGATTTCTCAAGGAATACAATCGCACAAATAAGTTGATGCTTAGTCAAATATAGAGAGATACATAGAATTTCAATGGAAATTGAATAATAGATTTAGAAAAAGTACATATCACTCGATATGATTTGCATCGGCAAAATAAAAATTAAAATAGATGGAACTAAAAGAGAGTATGAAGAGTAGTAAGGGGAGTTCAAATTAATCGCTTAACGAGTAACTACTAATTACCTCTCCTTTATGGAAAACTTGACTTCTTTTAAACGAAGAGCGTCCTTTCGACTACTATACCCATCCATCGGTCTCTTATAAAAATAAAATATCCGTGGTGTAGGCTAGAAATATTCAGCGAGCTGAATGTAAATTTAATCAACATCTTTACATTTACATATTAGTCAAACTGCTTGCAATTTAAGAAAACCTCTGCTGAGAGTAACACGATTAAATGATTTGTGAATTTATTGCAACTTCACCGACCTAACCTAATGGATATCCAACAATGGCAGTCGACTGTAAAAAACAAGCAATCTGTCACTCGGACTTAAAAGTACTCAATACGACCATGCGTGCCTTGCACGGAATTCTATCGATATTGATACATCTATAAAAGAAATCGGTAAAATGGCACGGGGGGTGGGGGAGGGGAGACAAAAAAAGGGAGGTGAGGTTAGAGAAACAACACATGACGAACGCACCTCGATCTCCAATCCGACGCCCGGCCCCTCCTCCACTGACACGCCCATCGCACTCCCCTCCCCCCCCCCCCCCCAAGCGTTCCATCCGCGATTGACCTCGAGCTGCTGCCCCCCACGCAAGCGGCCGTCGACGCCCCCCCCCCCCACCCTCCACATCTTTCTCTGCCGCTCCATTTTTCCGTGGTAGAGACGAGAGTAGAAGAGTAAGCATCGAGTTCCATCCGAGTGACGTCCTACAAATATAGTAATATATCTTCCGAGGGATACTTGACTTGAACAACCTTGCATACATTCACTACACACCAAACTCATTTCGCTGACTCGTGAAAGATGGAGAATATTCATCAGAAAGGAATGGTTTAAACAATTTGAAGAATTAAAATGGAAAATATGCAGTGCATTTTAAATAAATGCAATAATTTCGCATCCCTTGACTCACAACAAAGGTATAGCTCGTTTCATGAATTTTACTGCATCTATCGAGTACTCACATCATAGACATATCAAACAAAAAAAGGCAACTCTATGGGTTCTCCCTAGGTGGCAAAAGCATTTGTAGACCATTCATTCCAATCATAGGCGCAAACAGGGGGATTTTGGGGTTGCAACCCCTCTTCCCTGAAACCTGGCTGAAACCTTCAATGCCCACTAATGCCTTTGACATCCCAGGATATAGCCTTTATCGCAATGATCGTGTTAATAAAGGCGGCGGAGGCGTAGGAGTGTTCGTGAGAAATGATCTGAAATGCAAGGTAATTTGCAAAAGTGATCCTATTTATGCTAAAAGACCAGAATATATTTTCTTAGAAGTTAAAATTAATACAACTAAAATTCTTATTGGTTCAGTCTATAGACCACCAAAAACTGGGCATTTATCAGATTTGGATAATGTATTATCAAATTACACAACCGTATTCGAACATATAATACTGATAGGTGACTTCAATTCTAATTTTAATGCAAACTCCCGTGATAAAAATTATCTCCAAGCAATGTTCTATGGCTACAATCTTAAAATACTACCATTAAATGCAACTAATACGACGAAAACTTCTTCAACTTGGATTGATTTGGCAGTAACTGCAAATAAAGAAAAAATTCTCACTCACGGTCAGTTTCCTGTCCCTGGTATCTCTTCCGATGATCTAATATTTCTATTAAAATTACTCTATTAAAATGCCGAAAGCAAAGCAGACTATAATTCCTCACCGCAACTTAAAAGAGATAAATAACGATGATTTGCTTAGTGCAGCATGTACACTACCATGGTCCTCTATTGAATTCGTTGAAAATGTTGAGGACAAAGTTGAAATTTTAAATAATCTTCTAACGTATCTTTTGGATAAATTTGCCCCGGAGAAATTGGTACGTATCTCTAAACCAAATGCACCTTGGTTGAATGCGGAAATTAAACAATCAATGTCAGCCCGAGGCTTAGCCTTTAGAATTTTTAAGAGAACAAATGATATCAATGCATTCAACATGTACAAATGTCTCAGAAATAAAACGAAGCAGCTAGTAACGAATGCAAAAATTAAATTTTTTCAAACTGCTACTAAATCTAAAAATTCACCAACCATTCTCTGGAAGCAACTTAACTCAATCGGCATAGGTAAAAGCAAGAACATTCCCAGCCCAACGAATGTATCCCTTGATAGATTAAATCAAACATTTTCACAGCCACCAAATGAAATTCCAAATGAGGACAAGGAGCGAGTCATACAAACATACTCCATCAAATCAGCCGCGACACATAACCATACTAAGAAGCTTACTTGGAAACCTGTGACTCAAATGCAAGTACACTCTGCGTTTAAGTGCATCAAGTCTAAAGCTCAAGGCTCAGATGGTATTCCCCTTGAATTCATTAAATCATTACTCCCATTAATTCTACAATACCTCACCAACATTTTCAACTCGTCACTATCACAAGATCATTTTCCCATTCAATGGAAATCTGCCCTAATTAAACCCATACCAAAAAAAGGAAACACTCAAGATCAATTAACTTTTCGCCCAATTTCTTTTCTTTCAATCATTTCTAAGGCTCTAGAAAAACTTGTTCACGAACAAATCACTACCTTTCTTAAGCAAAATAAAATACTCAATGATTATCAATCTGGCTTTCGGCACGGACATAGTACCACCACTGCTTTAGTTAAAATAACGGATGATATGCGACGCTCCATGGACAAGAAAGAGATCACAGCACTCGTACTGCTAGACTTTAGTAAAGCCTTTGACTCGTTAGACAAAGACATTCTTGCAACTAAAATCCATTGCATGGGTTTTTCTCCTTCTGTTGTTAAATGGATTACTTCTTATATCTCTGATCGGAAACAGAAAGTAATCGCTAATAATTTGGAATCCTCTTGGATCCACCTTACTAGAGGAGCCCCACAAGGCTCCATCCTCGGTCCACTTCTATTCTCACTTTACATCAATGATTGCTCATCAGGACTAAATTGCAAGTATCACCTCTATGCAGACGATCTACAAATCTATTTGCATTCCACAGTCAATAATTTAAGCAATAGCTTGATGTCTATCAATGATGACTTAGCATACCTCCAAGAATGGTGCAATAATAACTTCCTATGCATAAATCCTAATAAATCTCAAGCAATACTAATTGGTTACCCAAGAATTTTAGCGAGTGCGCAGAGGGATAAACTGCCAAATTTACGTATCGCCGATTCCCCAATTTCTTTTTGCGATGAAGTCAGAAACTTAGGATTAATTATTGATCAAAATCTCTCTTGGGCATCACATGTAAATAAAATCACTAAATCTGTTAATCAATCACTTTATCCCCTATTAAAATTTAAATATGTCATCCCTACATCTCTTAAAGCGCAATTAGTATCTAATTTAATATTACCTTTATTTGACTATTATGACATTGCCTACCAGGACCTTTCTCAAGAACTTAGTCTTAAGCTTCAACGTTCCATGAACAGATGCATTAGATTCATATTTAACTTACAATTATCGGACCATATAACCGATTATATTAATAAACTGTCATGGCTGAAACTTGACTCTCGACGCCGGCTGCATACTCTTTCTCTCCTATATCAAATTCTAAACACAAAAACACCTCCTTACCTATCATGCGAATTCAGGAGTCTTGACACTGTCCATATGACTAACACAAGAGGGAATCACAATCTTTTTATACCTCATCACCGAACTGTCATTTACAACAAATCATTTACCGTTACTGCATGTAGGGAATGGAATAATCTTAACCTTTCAATTAGGAACTCATCATCATTGGCATCTTTTAAGAGGAGGCTACACAAAGCACTTTTCACCTCACAACAAGTAGGTATACATGACACTGAGCAGCACCTGCGACAAAGTGATATGCATCACTGAATGCTTGTATATATATACATGTTATATTTTATATCTTAATTGCTTGTGTAATATTTGTGTATCCTATGTATCTCATGAACTATGTTGTATTTTGCATGTAACATGACATTAGCTTTCACTCAGTAGGTTTTCGCAGGTTTTTCACGCCCCCCTTCTTGTGTGGGCGTTTTCCTGCCGTGGGTTTTTTCGCTGAAGGATATTACACCCCTATCCTCATTTTTTTCCCACCAACTTAAATCTTTTTTACACAAAAATTTCACATATAGTTGTTTATATTTTTTGACATTTCACAAACAGTGTATATTGTATATTCTTGGTACTGTAAACGTTTGTCTAATATTTTATAATATGCTTGCATTGACGTTATCGAGGGGTTAGGTGGAAGAGGGGACTTCCCAGTCTCAACCTCGCCCGAATAAAGGCATTTTATTATTATTATTATTATTCCCCACCTCCAAATTCACAAAATAGCAAAAAAAAACATAGAAAAAGTTTTAGAACACCTTAGAACCATATTTTAAGATGTACTATCGTTTTCCAAAGTATGTAGACACCCACGAGCCCCACTTAACTGATGTTGTAGGGTCGGTAAAAACTTGGAAGGTTGGCACATGAGGTAGCCTGCACCTCTCGTCAGTACGCCGACAAGAGCCGACGAGGATGGACGCGGGGGCGATCGGGATAGCGAGGCAGGAGTCAAACTACAGGTGCAATAGCCCAAGCGAAAAGTAGCGAATGTAGCAGGAAAAGGTAATGTGGAGCGCGCCGAGCGGGTCGGAATGTTGGTGTTCCCGGAAAGGGGAATGACGGAGAGGAGAGCGGAGAGGTCGGGTTGGGTAGCGAGAGAGAAGCAGCACATTGATGGGCGAACGATTACTTAATTGGGAACGAGTATGGAAAACTGAATGACTAACGATGCCGGGTTGAGGGTTCAATGAGGATTTTTTTAAAAGAAAAGTTACAGAAAAATGCGGACCTTCCAGTAGGTTAAATAGGTAGGTATTATATGTAGGATATGAAGTAAAGATACTGTGCACTTTTTCTTAAAATATCTATTTTAAAATGAGTCAACGTCTTTCAATGCACTTCAGCATGAATCCTGATGATTCTGTAGCACAGCGAAACCTACAAACTAATTTTTAATGATTTATGTGGAAAAGTTAAAAGTATATTTACTGCACGTCCTACAATGGACTTCCACAAAGTTCCAGCCTCAACCATTCATTCCATGAATATTTTTTGCCAGTTGGCGGCAGTGACAAAAAAACGACAAAAAAGTGACTAAAAAGATGTTCATAAATATATGTAGAAAATAAAAGTGAAAAAGAGAGCACACTCACCATAAAATAAGGCACCACGATTCGTGAGCCATGTGCTGGAATTATTTTTTCTAATGAAGGCAGTGCGTTTATAGAAACATGAAAGAAGTAATCACTCACTCGCACCGATTTAATATTTCAAGAATAGACTCGATTAACAACGGGTAAAAATGAAAAAACGCTGGCATGAAGCTGGAATTTAACTTTTATCAATCGATCCAAAAGTAGCGCATCATTGTTCTAGAACACCTAGAAGCTCATTCACAGCTATCGATCTTAATTTATGTCCATCATGAGTATTGAATGAAAAAATTCAGAAAATGACGGCAAATTTTCACCCTAAAACTGGAGTTTTTAGCAAAAAATACCAGAGTTACTTCCCTTGGTGAGCGGATAAAACAAAAAAACTGTCATTTTTTTAAATATAAGTATTACGATGAAATACATCAAATGCATACTATTAAAGTATTCTTCATGGAAAATTTTACATTTATCGATAATTTTCTTTTTATCTATGAGCTGCCATGCTTCAATTTATGTAGTTAATCGTGATAACACATAAACTTACAAGACTGAAAGGTTTTTAGATGACCCTTAGGGTGCATGAGACCCGCATACTTACCTTTATTTTTTTCGCATATATGCCTTATATCACCCTAAATAAGTATTTTGTATATTTAAGTCCCAATTTGCGTCAAGGCTTGCAATTATTACTAGAACATAGGGCAATAGAGGTTTGGGCCAGTTTTTTTTAGATATTCACCCACTATGCGACGGGACGCATGTCTTGACTACAGCGGCGATGTCAGGGCTCAGTCCGGACTTAGCATTACGAGGTTAACTCTAAAAAAATATGGCTCGGGAGGTAGTACCTTTCTTTGCACTATCTGAAAAATTATCAAAGCCCTTAATTTTTCATCACACATATTAAGTGTACCGCAAAATATTTGAAAGCAGTTAAATATCCAATACCTATCAAGGAAATTAATAGAATTTAGAACTATGTCCATGGTTGAATTCTCGTCGATATCCGAGAAACCAGGAAGACCATTAATATTCATTTACACATAAAACCCCATAAGAGCCCCTATTATCTAACTGAAATCTTTTTTTGTAGCTTATACCGCCTTCTTGCTACCATTTTGCCACTTGGCAGCACAGCGGATCCATTAAACGCTAATTATAAAACACGCACTGTAATTAACGCATAAAAACCAAGAATTCGCATAAGATGGAAAATATTCTGCTTAAATTCTCAGCCCTACGCACGATCTACCACGCGTTTATTTCCTTGGGTCACATGCGAATATTAATTTCGTTATCCGTTTTTTTTATTGACGTCGTAAATTTGATAGCGGACATAGGACAAAACACTATAATACGGGAATGAATGTAGTCGGCTAGGCGAGTCTTTCCAATGCCGGCGAAATGTCCCCACGTACCGTCATCGTACCGAGCATCGCATTCTGTTGGAAAATCAGTTCTCCACGCACTTAATAGGGCTTTTTTCGGGAAAAATAGCAAAGAATCTGCATTGAAGAAGAAATAAAATAAGCAGCAGAAGAAGTTTTTGGAGTATATTCAAGATGCAATAAAACGGATACCATTCAGTAGTTGCAACAGATTTTTGAATAAAAATTTTAATTCGACGTTTAATGGATTTTTACAACAGAATGTTAGTACACTGCCATTTCCATAACACTTCCCAAATTCTGAGAAGGTTCTTCATTTCTTGAACGGAAAAGCATTTATGATGATGTCTTGAGCGATAAAGCAGAGAGAATTTTTCATACGTTCAATTAAAAAACATATTTACAACACAATAAAAACCACACACAATACGAAAAAGGGTTGATGAACTTGAAAACACACGACATACATAGGGGAGAATATGTCAAGTGTGTTTCTATTGTCAACAGCTCTTTGTAAAAAATGAGCTATTGTCAATAAAGCGTAGAATAATATGAACCATTGTTTTCGATAAATGTTTAAAATCAATTATACGAACTCAAATTATTTTTCCGAAACTAAATCTTCTTCCATTAATGTGAGCATTATGACTACGTATTATGTGTTGCGCTGCAAAAAATTATTTCAAATTTCCTTACAAACATGTTCAATGCAGTGAAATAAACAACAGAAGAATACATTCAATCACATGTGACACCTGTTAAGCATCCCTTCTACGGTATATTACATCATGGGTATTTTTAATTTATGAAAAGTAGGATGTGTGGCGATTGTCGACAGGCAAATAGATATCGGATGAATAGTTTCTTTCTCCCGATTCCCTCTCTTCTCCGTTAACAATCCTACCGCGCCCTCAGTAAAACTCTTCTTTTCTCTCCACTTATGAGGTATGCCCCTCTCAAAACTGTAGAAAGCATCAATGATTGACGAAAGATCACTTTCAAAACGCATTACTCGCGGGGCAAATAAACAAAAAAACGCCCTCTCGCGAAAGCGGCTTCGATTAAGGGAACGGGTTAATGTCGCTCTCGTGGGGACTACCGATGGTCAGTCGCCCTAATGAGGGTTCACCCTCGACTCCGAGCCTAATCCGACCCTTTCCCGGGGTCCGAGCTCGCGACGGATGGACCCAAAACACCGGGAGGGCCCCCACCCATGTGGGCCACGTGTAGTACAATTTTGATTTTATAGTTCCTCTCGTGCTATCAACAATTTATTGCCTTTATCGTCTTCTTGATGACACCAGAAATACGGTCCTTTTTTGATCGTCTTTCTACGATGATTTTCAAGAATTTTGTCCAGTGTGCGCTAAAAGTCCCCTTTTGACTTGGCAACGGCGCAGCCATCAATTGTGGGGTGAGGTGAGAAAGCCCTATCGGGCCCAAAGCGTCCGACAGCCAAGAATGCCAAACTGTGCCCTGACCTTGGATTTGGAAAATTTTATGCTTACTAACTTGAATGTAGGTGGAGATTTTAACATAATTTATATGGAATGGGAGACTTTCAGCTTTATTCGTGTCCTGGCGTGTTTGGATATAATGAGCAGAAGCCTCGACATTTGGTCTACTTTACATTCTTCGATTTCATTTTCATTATGAATTAATAGTCTCTGGTTTACGTTTAGTACCTAAATTAACGGTCACACTTGGTCGTATAAGGAGATTTTTTAGTTTCCTTGCCTTGCAATCAGGGATGCCGACTTAGGAAAAATATTGGGGGGGCCCAAACCAGGGATATTGCCCCAGGAAATTTTATAAGTATTGAGTTTTATATTTTTTAAGCATTATAGAAGACTCATATGATCAACATTAGAACAGTGATAACTTTAATCTCGATATCTGGACACTCCGGGGAAAATCAAAAGGCTGACACATTTTTTTCTCACACCCATTCCGAATTTTTGAGGGGTCTCGGGCCCCCTCAAGCCCCATGGAGTCGGCACAACTGCTTGCAGTATTACGAATGTGATATGATCCTATTTCTGAATTTTTGCTTTGTGTAGCTGCAACCGACAGGTTTTGATTTCAGTCGGGATCTTCCCTCTCGATCTGTTGATAGTTCCAAATAAACTAGTAAGGTTACTCTTCAGTCTCTGCAAGGCAAAGAGAAGTAAATGAACAAGTTATAATCCTTCTTTTTCATAAATAGGTGGAAATCAACTATATTACCACATGGCATCCGGGACGCATATCATTTGGCCAGAGATGATATTTTCCAAGATAAGGAAAAAGCATTCATGAAGTAATTTTTATCCGTATCCACAGCTACCCACGCTTTTTGAATGTACTTACTGGGCTTTCTCGGAATGAATGACGAAAATGGATAACGGGTTTTAGTGGTCAAAAGTAATTGTTACGTACGGCCCCAAAATTTAGAATACACTACAAAGTCATGTAATCTATTTGTTCTGATCCTTGACAATGCCCGTCACCTCAGAGCTGATGCAGCCCAATAGCTCCTTTAGCAATAGGGTGGTTTCCTATTATTTTTTTATTGCCTTAATCGAAAGATTATTACTCCTGGAGTACGTATTTCACGCTTTTAGATTTTTAAATGACAATATCTATTTTTCGCGATTAAATGAAAAGTGAAAATTTTCAAGCGCGCGAAAACGCGACGCTCAAGTATGAATGCCGGGAAATATCTCCGTACGTCGTATTTCTGGTTCCCCCTCCCGCCCGGTGAGGTGACCTTGAGGCGAGGCTTAGCGCTGATACGTCGCAGGCTGCCAGCGGGTAGCTGAGTGCCTTGCTGAATGGTAGCGCTTGGCTTAAAAAAGGTTTATTAATACCTTATCAAACGAAGAAAACTTTCCGACCTTAGCCAGTTTTAGTAGGTGATTATTAAGACATGTTTCCCTGAGCTCTGTGCCTCATGCATTCATTGGTAACCTCAGACGATGTATAACTCCTATCCTCTCGTGTAGAAACTAGGTCCCTGTGACGTCACGTGGAGTGGAATCGCATGGGCGCCAATCTGGCCTTTTTCAAATGAGGATAAAATTTGACCCTTGCCATTCGTCTAAACCGGTATTTCAAAAACCAAATAATTTGTGTATTATGAATACACTAATGGTGGGTAACGAATCGCAATCAATGCCTTTCGTTTTCTTTGATGAAGGAAACTACCCTATTTCAATGGGACGTTTTCGAGCACCCGTTCAATGTCGACATAGCGCCGTGTGACTTCATATTTACGCTGAAATGAAGAATTGGCTAGGAGGGAAGCGTTTTCAAACGGGCGATGAGCTTCAAGGGAAAGGCAAAATTCGCAGCAAGTCATTGGCGGCAACAACCTATGAAAAAGTATAGTAAAGCTCGTCCACAGGCTCGATATATCCTTAATAGCCGAGACGATTCTGTCGACAGGATACCACAATTTTACTCAACATTTAGCTATGAAATAATTTTTAATCAATCACTTCGTCTTCTGTTCATGAACCATTGGAGGTTGAAAACATACGGGCCCTAGTAAATCCTCGGGTCCAGACGAAATCCCTTCTCGCTTGTATAAAGAACTAGCCACAGAAATTTCCCTCTACTTGCAGTCAATATTCAGTAAATCCAACAAGGAACACGAAGTACCTAATAACTGGAAAATTGCCTAAGTTAAGTAGTATATGATTCCTTATTGCACGCGGGAAAAACATCTAAAATATTTCGGTTTTGCAGTTAATTTCTCAAACCTTATCCTTGTGATCGTTTATACCATAATAAATTTTCACGCTCATGTATCTCCAGGTTTGTGAACAACTTTTAAAATCCGTATTATTGGCCAAAGTAGGATCAAAATTACGTTTATTTGGAAGCTGTATCAATTAAAATACGAATGGGGTACCACAGAGGCGTAACTATGGGGAGATGAGCGGATGTATCCCCTCAAAGCTTCAGAGAAATCAAAAAATTATTAAAAATTTTGTTTGGATTGGATACATAATAACTGCCTCTGTTTAAAAATAAATTATAAGCGCCAAAATGATGAAAATGCTTTTTCAGGCATGTAATTTTTCAAATATTTTCCTGAACTCCCCATTTCATGGGAGGGGGGGGGGGGGGAAACCCCCACTAATCTTCCTCATCCTCCTGCAAAGTATATCTCTAGTTACTCCGCTGGGGTCCCAGATGGACCCCATTTGGTAACCAACGTTCTAGACAGAATGTTTGACTGTTTTGAAAATGTTTGAATGTGTAACTGAATCTTTATTAATTAATTATTAATATATATCATAATTCTTTTACATAACTAATTTAATTATAAACAATTGATACTATTAGGCATTATTATTTTTGTGTCCTGTCATCAAGATTGGGATTTTGGCGATTTTCATGAGTAACATCTAAATCTACATCTACATAATACTCTGCGAGCCACCTCTAGGGTGTTTGGCAGGGGGTGATCAATCACCAGCATGCAGCACGCATTTGGACTCCTACATGCACACCACACCGTCCAAAAAACGTCCCGTATAATAACAAACTATAAGTACTACTATATGCAGTTAGAAATAGAATATAGAATAGAAATTCAGAAACATGCATTAAGTTTTACATAGGTTAGTAGGCTACTCTACAAGTCATGCAATCTATTTACGAGTTCTATTGCTGCCATTATAATCTGTTATTGATCGTGGAAAAAATGACATTCGGAATCTGTCTGTTCTGCAATCTATCTCTCTTATTTTATTTATATGATCTGATTTTCCGTAGTACGTTGGCGTCCGCAAGATATGGTTAACTTCGTCAGAAAAGACACTGCTCTTGAATTTATCTAAAAGGTTTAGTCTATTTTTCAATCTATGGTCCGACAGAGATTCCCATCCGAGTTTATCTAAGAGGTCAGTTACACTAACAAGACTATCGTAACGACCTTTCACATACCTGGCAGCTCTTCTTTGCACGCGTTCTAACTCTGTTATTAAGCCTTTTTCATGAGGGTCCCACACACTGGCAGCGTATTCCAAATGTGGTCTAACGAGGGAAAAGTAGCTAATTTCTCTCACTTTGTCGTCGCACTTTCCTAATATTCTTTTAACAAAACTCATTTTACGATTAGCTTGACCGGTTATTTCTCGAATATGTTTATTCCACGATAGATCATTATTGAGTCTAACCCCTAGATATTTCACAGATTCAACTGCCTTTAACTGCGTGCCCCGAATGACATAGTTACGCTGTAGGGAGTTATTCTTCTTACAGAAATTCATTACGACGCATTTTTCCAAATTTAATTCTAACTGCCAAGCATCGCACCAAGCTTGGATAGCAGCAAGGTCATTCGTTAGTTCATCTATATCTTTGCTGGAACGAATTTCTCTGTAAACTACAGCGTCGTCTGCAAATAATCGTAACTTACTCTGCACTACTTCGCCAATGTCGTTTATATAAAGAAGGAATAGGAGTGGGCCAATGACACTACCCTGAGGAACGCCAGAAGTCACTCTAACCTCATTGGAGACTGCACCGTCTAATACTACTCTTTGGACGCGGTCGCTCAAAAATTCTCTAATCCAGGAAATGACATCTTCGTCTAGACCATAAGATTTCAGTTTTATTATTAACTTTCCGTGGGGTACTTTATCAAATGCCTTTTTGAAATCAAGAAAAATCGCGTCTACTGGAATGTTGTCTTCCCCGGAGACTAAAATACCGTGGGCGAAAAGCGCTAACTGAGTTTCGCACGATCTGCTTTTCCTGAATCCATGTTGAGTTCCCATTAATAAGTTTTGCGCGTCTAGGTGTTTCATTACCGAGCTGACTACGATGTGTTCAAGGACTTTGCAAGAGATGGACGTTAAAGATATCGGCCTGTAATTAGATGGCTGTTCCTTGTCTCCACTTTTAAATATAGGCGTTACATTAGCGATTTTCCAGTCATTAGGTACTTCGTGTTGCTTGATGGATTTACTGAATATTAACTGCAAGTAGGGGGCAAGTTCTGAGGCTAGTTCTTTATATACGCGAGAAGGGATTTCGTCTGGACCAGGTGATTTATTTGGACTAAGCGATTTCAATATATTATCTATTCCGAGCGTACTAATGTCAATAGCTGGCATCTTATGTAGACAGGGATTGTCATCGGTCTCGGGTGAGTTTTCGGAAGGCTCCGTGAACACGCTCTTAAAGTAGGAATTTAATAAATTGGCTTTATCGTAACTGCTTGTCAACACATCTCCATTGTCGTTTCTCAGCGAACATACGGTAGATCGTTTACCTTGAACTTCCCTGACATATGACCAAAATGCTTTTGGGTTATCCTGTAACTGCTCTACTAGTGTTTTTCTTTTAAAATTCGTGAACGCATTCCTGAACGCTTCCTTCGTGGCGGATTTAGTCGTCCTATATTTTTTAATTATTAGCTCGCGTTCATTAGCGGATAAATCCGTGCTGACTTTTTTCATTTTAGCATGACACGCTCTCTGTCGCCTCAATGATTTTCTCACTTCCGCGTCGTACCATCTCGGTTCGCTGCCTTCTTTTACTATTTTACTAGGGATGTAGGTATTTATTCCCGAAGTTACGAGCGAAAGAAAAGCTTTCCAAGTATTCTCTACATTTAACTTTAATACTGATTCTTGAAACTCGGGGAAAGCATTTTTCATATGACTCTTAAACCCATCAAAATTAGCTCTTTTAAAAATGAAAACTTTACGCTCTTTTTTAAAGTTTACAGCGGTATTTAGAGAAAACTTTGCAGTTACTACCCTATGGTCACTTATTCCTTCGACAGTGCCAACGTTTATTACCTGATGTGGTATATTTGTCGCTAATAAATCAAGAATATTTTCTCCTCTGTTTGGTGCGGATGCTATTTGAAACAATGAATTAGATGTGAAAGTGTGTAATAAAGCCTCGCAGATCACTTTATCCCTCCCACCAGGAATGAAGCTATAAGTCTCCCAATCTATAGAAGGTACGTTGAAATCTCCACCCACAATCAAGTTTCTTTCAGGATACTTGGATGCTACGCTGTTTATTTGATTTTGAAAATCCAACATTGACGTTACATCTGAGTTAGGTGGTCTGTAATACGAACATAATAAAATAGTTTTGAATTTTGGACATTTAATTAAACACCACACAGATTCAACGCTGGTCTCAGTTACGGTTATCGCTTGGCTGACGATTGAATTCTTTACAGCTATAAAAACTCCGCCCCCAACTCGATTAATTCTATCTTTCCGATAAACAGTGAACGATTTTGGGAAGATCTCATTGTCTGAATCATCATCTGTTAGCCAACTTTCTGTTCCAAAAATGACGTTACACTTCGTACTATGAACTTCGTACTACTACTCGTGCATGTGGGAGTCCAAATGCATGCTGCATGCTGGTGATTGATCACCCCCTGCCAAACACCCTAGAGGTGGCTCGCAGGGTAATTTGTAGATGTAGATTGTAGATGTTTTGTTTTTCTTTTTAGGTTTACACTTGCATGGAGTTTCGTCTTCACTGCTGCATGTTGAAGATTAGTCGCCCCCTGCCAAACACAATGGTGTTAGGTGTAGATCTAGAATTTACTAATAGGTTGACTTGTTGTGTATCCTACTGACTTATGTATTCCTTAATTCATGTTTCAGAAATTTTCCTTTTTTTAAGGCCGCTTAACACGGTGAATTTTATTTCGCAAGATCATTCTAATGATCTTTCGAATGACCATCATTAACCGTGTGTAACGGAAATTTCCTGCGATCGAATGATCATTTGAGGAAAATTTTAGGCCTGTTCTAATTTGCTTCTACATCTACATCAACATTATACCCTGCGAGCCACCTATAGGGTGTTTGGCAGGGGGTGATCAATCACCAACATGCAGCATGCAAGAGGACCGCCACATGCACACCACACAGTCAAAGAAATATTACGCACACTAGAAAAATATACATGCTTATTCATTAAAAAATTGCTAAAGGTTAGTAATTCCTAGAGCAAATACATGCAAGGTTAGAACTACGAAAAACATGCAATGGGTGATCCTAGCGAGCGTTGCCATTAATGCTTTCAATTGAGACAACATTGCTATCCTTAATAGCACGAGGGAAGAATGACATTTTAAATCTCTCTGTTTTGCAGTCTATTTATTTTATTTTTTTCTCATGATCGCGTCTACTATAGTACGATGGTAAACGAAGGATATGCTTCACGTCGTCTGAGAAAATATTATCTTCGAGTTTCCTAAGTAAGTTAAGCCTATACTTCGATCTACGCTCCTGTAAAGATTCCCATCCTAACTCGTTTAACATACTTGAAACGCTGCACTTTTTGTCGTAACAACTCATCACAAATCTGGCCGCCCTGCGCTGTACTCGATTAATTTCACCTGTTAGTCCTACCTCGTAAGGGTCCCACACGCTAGCAGCATATTCCAAGTGAGGCCTCACTAGAGTCAGGTAGCTTATTTCTTTCACCTTTTTTGGGCATTTACCGAGAATTCTTTTTACAAATCCAAGTTTACGGTTGCTTGAATGATTTCCGTGAATGATATGAGCGCACGGCGTCCATCTTGCCGTTGGCATACACCTCGGAATTTTAAGATCATATTTAAAATTTTGGAAGCAAAGTAACCATATGCAAAGCTCAAATAATAATATGTACTTTGAGAGAACATAAATTCACAAACATCAATTGTCTAAAATGGGTAATTCGGAAATGACATTCGGGATATTCAATGAATAAAAACGTCGTTTTTCTCCTCGATTGCTTCAATATTTTGTGTAATTTACAATTATTAAAATATATTACATGAGATGAGCGCTGAAGTTTGGGTTGAGAGCCCCAATTAATGACAAAATCTCTGTTTATTCGGTGAACACAGTAGAACGAAAATGAGCCGTTACGTTATCTTGGCTCCCCTATGAAATCACAATATTGCCTATCTCTCATCATTGAAGGTAAACATAAGAATTAAATTTCAAGCATTTCCCAATTTGCTTGAATGATTCCGTGAATAATATAAATGATATGGTCATTTGAAGAGTAAGTTTCCTTGTGATCATGTTCTAGAGCGCACTATCTTGAAGCAGAATGATCGTTGCCCATCAGCGAAAACAACTTATTTTAACTTATGTACTTCGTTACGAGTTCACAAAACGCACGATTTATGAAAGTGGTTTTCCGCTATCAATTCGTACCGTTCTAATCTCTACTTAGTACGTCATAACCCACCGAAAGACGAATGAATTTAATTCGAATGATCTTTCGAATGAAAATTCACCGTGTAAAGCGGCCTTTATGCCTTCTCATCTTGTCTGTATGAGCAGTTGGCAAGTTTTTCCTTTGCATGAATGTGGACGTATTTGTTAGCATGCAATTTTCAATTCTTTGCAACTTTCCAATTCCCAGGTCAGAACAGGGTTTGCCATTGTTGAGCGTCGAGCGAGAGGGCTTTCCTATCCCACCCCAAAGTTGATGGCTGCAGCGTTGCCAAGTCAAAAGGGGACTTTTAGCGCACATTGGACAAAATTCTTGAAAATCATCGTAGAAAGACGATCAAAAAAGGACCGTATTTCTGGTGTCATCAAGAAGACGATAAAGGCAATAAATTGTTGATAGCACGAGAGGAACTATAAAATCAAAATTGTACTACACGTGGCCCACATGGGTGGGGGCCCTCCCGGTGTTTTGGGTCCATCCGTCGCGAGCTCGGACCCCGGGAAAGGGTCGGATTAGGCTCGGAGTCGAGGGTGAACCCTCATTAGGGCGACTGACCATCGGTAGTCCCCACGAGAGCGACATTAACCAGGGAACGTCTTGTCTCTCCCCTCAAGAAGGTCTCCGAGGCATGATCACTTGAAAGATAAAACAACCGGGTGTACCAGAAGGGGTTTCTGGCGAGTGACGGAGAGTGAGAATTGAAAGAAAAAAAAACACAGTCGAGCAGAAAGAATTTAGATCGGAAGCGTTTAGAAAATATCCACCCACGATTATCTTGCATTGTGTTAGAGAAGAAATCTATTGATAATAACCGACCTTCCTATTACACTGGTGCAATCTGATTTATTTGTATAAAAATAGGTACAAAAATAGGCAAGTCATGCTATTATTAACTCTTTAATAAAATTAATTGAAAAAAACATTTTGTTATGGTTTAAAAAAGAGGACGTAGGTTTCAAATGTCAAAATACGCCACCTAATGATTACGGCACTTACCACATTTAAAAACATGAAAATGAGGAAATTTAGATAAAAAGTACGTCATAAAATTACTCGCTCCGTAGGAAATTTGTCAGACTGCATGCGCACACTGATGAGTACGAGTCCTGTCGGCATTATTTAATTTTCAGTTAAATTGATGCAAAAGACAACGGTAATATCTCAATTTCCAAAAAGGGCCATGGTTAAATTTTTATAGAATTCAATGTGGTCAATCTTAAAATTAGATATACTTCAGCTAAACTTGTGATGATGATGAAATGACACCATGAGGAATTTACCTGACAGGCAGTCATTCCATTCCTTCCTCGAATATTTCACGCATAATGGAAACACGTTGAGGGATACTTAATAAAACGCTTTACCGAAATGTGCTCCATTACCATTGAAGCTACAATAGATACTTAAGTTCTTCGAGACCTCACCGTTATTTGAGGATGATAGCCTCCAGTTTCATGAGGAGGTATTCGATGGTGAATATACATGCATTTAAGACCATCTGGGCAAAATATAATTTAACTCCCTCTATTTTCTGAAGGTGATTTACTTGATCATGACCCATTCATACGTTGGCAAAATCAATAAGAGCTATAGATTTCGACGAAAAATGAGGTATTCTGTAGCAAAAAAAAAAACAATAATATTCACGCGCTGTCCTCATCACAAAAACATGTGGATTTCTTTTCAAACAACTAACATAAATCAACCACCTTTTTTACTCAATTCAGCCAAGTAGTGCTCGAGCGCTACAGATAAAATTACTCTCAGTACAAGAGATTTCGGCTTATCTTGAGATACCACCCAAGATGATTATTGGATCACCTAGAGTTACAGAGCAAGAGAAAAAGATAACGCAGAGAAAATTATTTAAGGATTAGTGGCAACAGAACCGTTGCTCCAATAGGGAAGAACGTAAGTTGAATAAAACTTGATTTTGTGGATAATTGCGCTCCCAATTTATTGGAGCAGAGGAGAATCGATTAGTGGAGAGACTAGTGGAGATCAGTCATCGAGAAGAGAGCTGAAAGAGGTGGAAAGGTTATAAATGGCAACTCATTTTCAACGAGTTCGCGGAACAAGTCCAAAATTTGGATAAAACAGGTAGTCCGGCAGTTCCACGAGTTTTCTCCACTTGAAAGGGTCCACCAACATTTAATACCACGGTCACCTGTTATTTTCCACCGCATGGAGCTTGCTAGGACATTCAACGCCAGTCATTTGTGTGAACCACCCTCGATCCTCAAGTAAATACGGTACGGAGGTCATAGAATTTATTAGAACTTAGAAGGAAGCATACTTTTAAGTAACAACATATATTTGAAGTGTCAACTCACTACCTCTTAAAACTATCAAAATCGCTTTTTTAGTCATAGGGGTCTCCTGAAAGCTATGGAACCTGCAATAAGGAAATTTAATGAATGAGCAAACAATGAAATAGGATAAAAGGTAAGATGTTATAAGTTTATTCTCTACTGCCTAAAAGGCTTCATCTTCTACCTAATAGGAACTTCATCACAATACAATAAATAACGGCATAAGATGACAATAGATGTGAACTTCCGGAGTAATAAACCAGAAAAATCGGGAAATAATTTCACTTGCAATAAAACCACGCAACTAAGGCGACATAAAATAAACGTTTCTAGAAATTAAAAATATTAATTTAGCTCGAAATTTCGTAAATTAACGGGCAGTTGAAAATTTTACCCATCAAAATCTATGTAAAACGCACTCTGTAATTTTTATTTAAATTCGCATTTCTTTAAGCTGCTATCGTATTCCATTTGTTGCGACCCTTTCATTAGATTCGGACGTTACTCAATCACCCGGCCCAAATGGGAATTTCCCAACTCCAAAAACGTCCGCAGAGTCAACTTCAGATCCGTCATCCATGAAGAACCCCAAAAAGAGAAGAAACTCACCGGAATAGCATCAAGTGGGCCAAACGACGGGGCTGACAGTGTCCAACTACCTCTTCAACTATCTCTTCCCCGTCGTTTCGACTGCAATCTTCCATCTGTTGGTCTAGGAGGAAAATCACAGTAATGACAGCACGAGAAAACCACTCGTCCCGAGATACTCCGTCCGCTCAGGCTAGTGGGGGGTCCTTGTCGCTGAATCACACAGCAACACTAGAAACACTTAGTAGTGGTGCTCTCCTGCCACGTGGCACAGTAGCCTCTAACACTTCCGTGCCCAACACGGGGACCCAACGAAAAAAAAGAACCACGCCGCGAGAACAAAAATAACAACAATACGTCGGCGCGTGACGTTCGCGGACGCCGAATGCTTGCTCTTGCTGGAAGCCGCCGGCACAGACTGAGGCGCTAGTGGGAGTGCGAAGCCGTCCCCGGTGAGTTCCTCCCCTTCCATACGCAGTCAAAGCCACCTCCTCCGAGAACCTCTTGGTCCGCCCTCCACTCCCGCGCTTATCCGCCCCCCACCGCCCTTCCCCTCCGAGTCCTCCGCCTACCACCCTCTACCTCCCTGCCACCAGCATAACCCCGCAGCGCAAAACCTTCCCCTCTCCGCCGTTTGCCCAACTTTACGTGCTTCCATATCCCCTCAACCTCCATATTCCTTTACCTCGGGTGTAGCAGATATGCATGGTTCCTTACGGGAAATTCGTCGAAGGACACTCAATATTTTCCCTACTGACAGCCGGGAAAAGCCGTTCCCACCTATGAGCGAAAATTATTTGTTGAATATTAAACCGGAAAATGCATTTTTTGGATGAAATAGATGATTAATCACGGTGCGGCAAATTAAAAATACGACTCACGTCAAGCAACTTTGCGACGACTGCAACTAATTTTCGGCTGTAGGCTGAAAATAACTGATGAATTCGTGTGGAACACAAAGTATATAACTTCTGATATTCACAGTAAATTTTTTAAACCAAATTCAATTATGAAAGTAAATAAAAAAAGGATAAATGGACGAGAGAAGATAGGGAGGATACTGAATGCTACGATAATTATCACGTTTAGCTATTGCTTGCATTGCAAGATTTTATTAAGCTAATCAACATCATCACTGGTCAACAATCCTTGGATTGGTTTGACGCAGCTCTCCACTCAGTTTTCCTATCAGCTGATCATTTCACACCTACGTATTTCTTCTCTTTCACATCTCTCTTTACTTGTTCCATATATTTTGTTCGGGGTCTTCCTTATCCATTCTTGCCTTCCACTTGTCCTTCGACGATTGTCTTCATCAGGCCATCATGTCTCAAGATGTGGCCTATAAGGTTGTTCCGTCTTCTTATTAAGGTTTTCATGAGGCTTCTCTTCTCTCCTACTCTTCTTAGGACTTCCTCGTTACTAAAGAGCGTTCCACATTTAGTTCACAGTACGGGCCTTATGGATAACAGTGTTGCCAAGCTTCCGCTCCGCCGGCAAATATTCTGATAGCGTATCTACATCTACATAATACCCTGCGAGCCCCCTCTAGGGTGATTGGCAGGGGGTGATCAATCACCAGCATGCAGCATGCAATTGGACTCCCACATGCACACCAACATTACAAAAAAGGCACGCATACTAACAAATTATCCTACTATATGCAGTTTGAAATAATAATAAATTTGAGAAACATGCATTAAGTTTTACATAGGTTAGTTGGCTACACCACAAGTCATGCAATCTATTTATGAGTTCTATCTCTGCCGTTATAATCTCTTATTGTTCGTGGAAAAAATGACATTCTGAATCTATCTGTTCTACAATCTATCTCTCTTATTTTATTTATATGATCTGATCTTCCGTAGTATGTTGGCGTCCGCAAGATATGGTCAACTTCCTCAGAAAAGACACTGCTTTTGAATTTATCTAAAAGGTTTAGTCTATATTTCAATCTACGGTCCGACAGAGATACCCATCCGAGTTTATATAAGAGGTCAGTTACACTAACAAGACTATCGTAACGACCTTTCACATACCTGGCAGCTCTTCTTTGCACGCCTTCTAACTCTGTTATTAAGCCTTTTTCATGAGGGTCCCAAACATGTTCAGTGCACTGGCAGCGTATTCCAAATGTGGTCTAACGAGGGAAAAGTAGCTAATTTCTCTCACATTGTCGTCGCACTTTCCCAATATTCTTTTAACAAAACCCATTTTACGATTAGCTAGACCGGTTATCTCTCGAATATGTTTATTCCACGATAGATCATTATTGAGTTGAACTCTAAGATATTTCTTGGATTTAACAGTCTCTAATTGGGTACCCCGAATTATATAGCTACGTTGTAGGGAGTTATTCTTCTTCCAGAAATTCATTACGACGCACTTTTTCAAATTAAATTCTAACTTCCATGCATCGCACCAAGCTTACATAGCAGCAAGGTCATTCGTTAGTTCATCTATATCTCTGCTGGAACGGATTTCTCTGTAAACTACATTGTAGTCTGCAAATAATCGTAACTTACTGTGTACTACTTCGCCAATGTCGTTTATGTTTGATGCTCATTCTTGTTAGCAAAATGACCAATTCTTTGGCATATTTTCGCGATGCAGAGTGAATTAGGCCTCAGAGGAAATGTAACCTACTGTCAACCATACTTCTGGTACTAATACAATTTTCAGTTGAACCAAAGAATTATGACACTTATTGCGATTTAGGCGACCTACGAAGCCCATGCTTATATCGAAGAGTAGCATCGAAATGGAATAGAGAAGTTGCTAAAACTGTTCTATATGTATTCTAAATTATTATTGTACCCGCAAATAAATATCCCCGGAGTGCAGAAGAAGAAAATAGAGTGAAAAGCTGACGTCAATGTGAGGTTTTGATTGAGAACCAGTCATTGGTCAAAATGATCCATAGCCGTCGATCCTGGTATAGCATCTATTACAAGACTTACCATTAGGAATTATGATATTTTCTTTCCACACTAGTATCGTATGAGTAAGTTCACACAAATTTACTTATGAGTAAGTTCACTAAATTTCTCAGGAATAGGATAGAAAAGGATGAGTTAAATTTGATATTAAACATGGCATACCGTTCAAAAAGAGCCATTCCATTCCCCTCAATTAAATTATCTCATCCCCATGACGTAGCCCTGTTTTCATTAATCCCTCCCTCTTCTGTGGCTTCAAGTGCACATGGCCAAGTCAATACAATGTTGCTGCTGATTTACATCTCATATAAAAATCTTTTCTAAAGGCCATACATAAAGGCCATTTAAGGCATTATCCTTCCTCCAGTTGTCGCATCGCGTTTGACCTTTATCACTAGCCCTTGACGTCTTACACCGTAGCCTGTAATCGGGCACGAATAATTATAATTTCAGCAAAAGGATCCGTATAAATGACGAGCACCTAAAATTCTTGCAACAGGAAAGACGATTCAAACGCGTCCGATGAATGGCGAGTCGATACTCAGAAAATCAATGAATGAAAAAATATTGTTATACGTTACTAAACGGTGTGAAGCGATACTTTCTTCGACTGCGGACGCGATGATACAAGTATTACGATAAAATGGCTATCTAATGATAAGGATTTAGCGTAGGAGGTGGTTGCATGATATGGAAGAAGACCTGACTGAAATAGGAGTGATGATATGGTGAGATTACCATGCTGTCGAGAGGAACCCCTGAAGAGAAGTGACCGAAGTGGCACAGACTCTTTCAGGGCTGTTATGCCAGTGGGTAAGGTAAGTTTAGGTATATTAAAGGAAATCGTTTGTCACGGAGCAATAAAAGATTTGAACGTACTCTGGATGGTACTCAATAGTAACATTTCCAAAACGTACCTTCATTGCCTTTATTTGTAAGCGGATGGTCTCCTAACGCCCCCCGCTAAATGCCTATAAAACCGGCTCAATATAGGGTATTTGGTATATATACATTTAAACTGACTTTATTACCCAAAGGGTTGTGGGTAAAGGGTTTATCTATATCCATGGTTATATTTAAATCCCGAATTCGCGAAGTTATCCCACGATATTCACCCCATTATCAGTAATTTGAAACTCTATGTCCACACAGTCGATGACCGATGGCCACCATGCCGGTAAGCACGATCCCCCTCCCCCACTCTCCTAAACTTGTCAACCGGGACTCAACGTCACAATGGGAGCGTAAACGCGAGGTGGGAGGCGCCACGCGAAGATTATTAGCAGAGACATCCGTTCCATTTTGCCGCACGGCCTCATTAGAGCAAGGTTAGGCGCTTCCATTTCGATCCATCCGACCACTCGCCGTCGGGAATATGATACGCGAGCGCCAAAACAAACATGAGCCAACGAACGATACACACGACATGAAGGAGGGCGGCAACTGCCACGCCCATTTCCACCTGGATGAGGACATGGTGCGGGGAAACAGGAGGGTGGCTCGATAGGGGGGTGCACATTAATTAATTCAGCCGTTTTTAGGGCGGGGAGGGGGGGAAGAGGATCGTAAGAATCTTATGTGGGGGATAATGGTCGCGGCGAATGACATACCTTTTTTTATAAATGGTAAAATTGCGAGAAACAGTTAAGCATATTATTAAACTCGATCTTCACAACTTGACACCAGAATACGTTCTCAATACTGTTAAATACTAGTCGTAACTAATTTAAACAAAAATAATTATAGAAAAAACCCATCATTGATTAACGCATTAATACTTAAAATGCACATTTTGAGCAAACTTCACAACTTCCATACCATCTTAGTATTTGCCGCGGGAATTACACATGGAAAGTGACACAAGAATGCGAGAGAGACAAAATAATTGCGCGGGATTTACTGAGTTTATTGCAACTATTTAACCATGAACTCGACTTTCCACAAAGATGATTCGCGAACCATTGCAGAGGGACTACTATTAGAGAATTTCACTCCACTAGACGCAATAATGGCAACATTTTCCAGCAAAAGCAAAAAAAGATACAAAAATGGAATGAGAATAAGCAATCACAAAAAAATTGAAACCTTCAGTTTGAAATGATGGAAGACAAAATAAACAACATACCATGCCTTATGACCTCAAACATAATGATTCCTAGAGACCAGACATAAATCAGTATTACTTAAGATGTGAAAGATAAAAATATGAACCGATCGATATTACCTGTGATGCACATTGATATCGAATTTGGAACAAACGAATAAGCGCTTTTGTTTCCCTTGAGTGAAACTCGCCTCTTTGAGAAAAACATCGAAGTTTAAGAGACACATTTCGCGAGACTTGTAGGACACAAAAATAGGCTAATTTCCTATTATTATTATTTAAAAAATCACACATGTCACTATGCGAGCTACCAATTCATACTGAAAATAAGTTTCCACAAAAACACAAAGCAAACGTACCTTCGTCTTGCACTAAAAAATGCATCATCTCAACTAAAACGGATTCTCGAGACTCCTTTTTTTGTCTCCGAGCATTACTTACTTCCCGATAGGATTTTCGGCGCTCCTGTGAATGAATTCCGGGAGCGGCAGACACAATGACACGACAAAAAATCAATCAGACACATAAAAGAAAATTCCAAGAGCCTCATAGCATTCGTTCACCACCATGCACAAAATAGCATTCCTCCATATTTCTTATCAATAGGCTCTTTCTACAATTATTATTATTTTTTAATCGTATTAATGTATTAAGTCGATTATGTTAATTATTTTTTATTGTGATAGTTACAAAAATAAAGACAACCCGCACTTTTCTTATCTTCGGAATCCATCGCCTATTTCTCGAGTCACTCGCGACGAAATATTGACGGAGTTATCCTTCTTACGAGGATAAGTTGATGACTTTACCGACACTGCATCTCATCTACCTTATTTCCACTTCGTAGTTAGTTAGTAGTTTGTCGTTGTTCACAATTTCTTAAGCGTTTCTTCTCTTCAATGAGCGGTTCTCTATGAAGATATTAATTAACAGAAACTACTAACGAAACCCAAATAATGAGAGGTAGGCGGAAAAAAAATTCGTTTATCATTTTAAAATTACGGGAGAATGGATCAGTAGAGAATGTATTTTTTTCGTTACTTTGCATAATTATTTTTGCATTTGCATAATTATTTTCATGAATCACAATTTCGTGTCGTAGTGAAAAAACGGACCATAGCGACTACTTTCCATGCCACTGAGCATGACACGAATTAGACGCATTTCGCCGTCAAAGCACAGTTAAAGACTCAAGACTCATGAATAACCTTTCTTAATAGGCGCGAGGTCGTAATCTGCCATCATATCCGCGTAGTGGCGGGCGCGAGGCGTATCGTGTATTGTCAACGACGAGTGATGGGGGGCGCTAAGTGAAGTTTCTCATCATTCCATTCTCACCGTCGGGCAATAGAAGGGAGCCTCAATGAATTATGGTCCATAAAGCGACGCGTCCGGAGAGCTGTAAGTAGCCACGGATGAAGGCGATGTACCTGGATGAGGCTAAGTTATGTACGGCGACAAAAGCACGTGCCTCCTCGATGGCGCTTTGAAGATCGTTCAAAACAGAACCCATGTGTGAATATTACAATAAATTTCAAACATATTTTAAAAGCAATTTTTTTATTCGAACTAAAAAGAAGAAAATAAACCAACCTTGCCTTGGCCCAAGGTCCCACTTTGAAAGATGGTGGATAAAAGGCTATTTATACAAATAAGACATGGGGATTCACTTTGCACTAGTCGTTGGAGCGATGTAAATTCAACATAATATATTTCAGATTTTGATTGAACACTTAAAGAGAAAGAATATTATTTAAGACGTTGAATCAATGTGCACCACGTTCTCGGTTTCGAACAGTTTTATATCCGTACAATTCAAACATGGGACCTTGAGTCAAGGGAGATTTATTTTCCTATTTGCAGGTCAAACAAAAAAAAAAGGTTTTGAGATTGATTTTTCATATACCTACTGTAATATTATCCCTATAATGTCATTTTATAAAAAAGAGGTCCATGACGGCATCACAGTGCAAAATATATAATCTTAACTCCATTGAAGATGGGTAAAGACAATTTGCAAAAAAAAAACCTTTGAAAATATACGTAAACTTCACCAACCCTGCCGGGATTGTTACCTGGATTCGTCTCTTCCGTAAGCACACGCGATATCTGCTGCGCAAGAGGGCAACTTCTTCCATAACGTAGAATTAAATCGTTAAAACTTATTCTGCAGCTGAGACAAATGCTAACAGTGGAAAAAGGTGGCTCATACTGCCTGTGCAGACCCAGAAATAGTTTAAGAATGCATTGTCATTTGGTGGTGATCTGTACTGAAAACATAACACATCATCAATTGTAACAAGTAACAAGTGGATTCAATCTGGGTTGCAAAATTTCGTTCGAAAGGACAAAAAAAGGCTAGATAGTCATTTTATAAATACGAAGTATAAAGGCATAGATTGTGCCAACTTTTCTTCAGGAAGTAATCCCTCACTCACGACCTGTCGTCTTTTTTGGAGACGGATTGCTCTCTTGAGACCTACGCCATCATTTCCAAATTTTTGCAGCACGAAGAGGGCTTCAACTGCTGAGGTAGTGACTAAAATTCAGAGTAAGGGCAGAAGACAAAATGAAGCTCACCGTCCAGTATTTCATGAATTGAATTAAGGACGTAGTCTTTTAAAAAGTCTTTTTTCCTAAAATATACCTCATCATCAACATCATTAGTCAACAATCCTAGGATTGGTTTGACGCAGCTCTCCATTTCTCTCTCCTATCCGCTAGCCTTTTCATAGCTACATATTTCTTTTCTTTTACATCCTTTATAACTTGTCCTATGTAACTCATTCGGGGCCGTCCCTTGCCCTTTTTCCCGAACCGCCATGCTGTGAGTTCGCGCACAAGCGGGTATCCAAGGAGTAAGGCGTGAGATATTCTGGGGATGAAATAACATTAAACAATTCCTCGTGCCATGCTCTACTCGCCGCAGACATTCCTCGTCGGTCGAGTGAAATAGTTCCCCAAGGCCGAACTCCTTAGTGAGCGCGCGCGTAAATTGTCTAGCTTCGTTTTTGTATTTTACCGTGCGATTGTGGTGTCTGTCATGAGAGAAATCTTTTGCAAACCTGTCTGACATACACGCAGAAATTCGTTCTGCGGCGCAGACCTCTTGCAAAACCAAGTCAACGAGGATGCCCTAAAATATGTCTTTCACATAAAGTAAATGCGATTGAAAACGAGGAAAGTGCTGCAGACGACGAGCAGACCCCTACGCGATATTTCATTCAAAAATGACACACGAGAATTGCGAGGCCGAAGTAATTAGAGAGTTCTTCTTTACTGCATACTTATACGGCAATGAAACGGTGGGGGTTGTCTGGGTGACCTCACAATGGGAGGTCGATAGAGGCATGAGTCAGGTGTCGCGAGTGAAATGGATGGCGTGAGGGATATCAGCCACTCCATAAAGCAGTGGGGTGAACATCCCGCGCACGAAATCCTCTACGCCTTTGAGGGAATGGAAACTGTAGACAACGACCTGCAGAAAATATTTATCAAGAATCTTCTTAAAAGACGCCGAGGTATCCGACCATTGAGGAAGTAAGGAGAACAGCGAAGAGCAATGGAGCCGACGACGTGAAAGCGAGCGCGCCCGTGCTCTTCGGACGTGACGCAAAAGAAAAGTAGAAATGTGGAAGGACCTCCCAAGAAAAACGACGGAAGAACCCCGACGAAGACGTAAACAACGCAACGTTGAGCAGCCGAAAGGAGCAGGCTCCAAGGACAGAATAGCCGAAACACCACCCCCAAGGAATACGAGAAAGACTGGAGAAGAATAAAATTCGCTGACGAAGCAAATCAAGGGCTTGAGAACATGCATGTCTCCAGCTCAACAAGTTTTTTTTCGCGATGGATTATCAGTCTAAAACTTTATCTATCATTCTGAAACTACTGACATTTTCAGAGACATGACCAAAGTCAACATTTTCAGGTACCTCAAAATGGAAGATTTCCTTAGGTTGTTTCTCAGATGCGTAAAAGTTTCTAAACTGAGATGTGCGAAAATGTTGAAAAAGATTGATTGTGCATTGATACCACGAGAGTAGGCATGCCTCCCTATCGATCACCCATTTTGTTAATGAATGATTGCTGACTTTAAACTTAGGCTAATATCTAAAAATTTTCGGAGCATATAAAGTGAACCCTTTTCACATTTTTGTGCATCACAAATTTGTAAATTGTGCTCCTGAATTTTTTCAAAATAAATTATAGTAAGCCCAAGGTTCTTGCCCTTACTACAAATGTCTCATTCTATGTATCGCTGTAAACGGCGTCAAGTAGACTCCAAAACTCCACCAATTTAGCGAATGATCACATTTTTATGTTGTCACAGTATAGGCCCATTACAACTACCCCATAAAAAGCCATTTTCATTGACGCATTATTGAAAAAAATGAGTATGCACGACGTGAGAACCAACCAATCAACCACTGGTATATAATAGGGTGGTTTCCTATTATTTTTTTATTGCTTTAATCGAAAGATTATTACTCCTGGAGTACGTATTTCACGCTTTTAGATTTTTAAATGACAACATCTATTTTTCGCGATTAAATGAAAAGTGAAAATTTTCAAGCGCGCGAAAACGCGACGCTCAAGTATGAATGCCGGGAAATATCTCCGTACGTCGTATTTCTGGTTCCCCCTCCCACCCGGTGTGGTGACCTTGAGGCGAGACTTAGCGCTGATACGTCGCAGGATGCTAGCGGATAGCCGAGTACCTTGCTGGATGGTAGCGCTTGGCTTAAAAAAGGTTTATTAATACCTTATCAAACGAGGAAAACTTTCCGACCTTAGCCAGTTTCAATAAGTGTTTATTAAGACATGTTTCCCTGAGCTCTGTGCCTCATGCATGAATTGGTAACCTCAGACGATGTATAACTCCTATCCTCTCGTGTAGAAACTAGGTCCCTGTGACGTCATGCGGAGTGGAATCGTATGGGCGCCAATCTGGCCTTTTTCAAATGAGGATAAAATTTGACCCTTGCCATTCGTCTAAACCGGTATTTCAAAAACCAAACAATTTGTGTATTATGAATACACTAATGGTGGGTAACGAATCGCAATCAATGCCTTTGGTTTTCTTTGATGAACGAAACTACCCTATTCAATGTGCGATAAATTTTCTCGAGCCAGCAGCACATGGATGTCCGCGCCGAAGGCGCGTCTGATTAAACTGTACCGGTGAGTCGGCGCCGGAAAGAAAAACTAACCTCCCAAGGAAGGCACGCCACAGTGCGCCAGAAGGATCGCTGTTGAAGGATAACTTTTGATCCCTTTCACATGAATGCACGCGGAATGTATCTCGGATAAGTGAGTATATAAGAAAGCAACCGCGAAAGAAAAAAAAGAGTTATTTTACACGCCATGACAAATTAAGGCCACTTTATAGTAAAAAAAATTGAAAAATATGCCGTAGAGAACGAGTTCATTAGCGTGTGGTTAAGTTGATTTTGAAATAGCGGGAATGTTTCGGAACGAGCAGTGTCTGAGTCCTATCAGTATCCCACGCTCATACTATTTAGTGTTTTGTTAACTTAAACAGTGAATCAAGGTAAAAGACATCTCTGAAGACAAATCGCATGTAGATAATATGAAGAGGAACATTAAACTCCGACAAAGTCATTTCAACAGTTTGTGCAGCAGTTTGCCATTAGCACTTCAGAAGAATGATAAATTGCGACAAGTCCGCGATAATCCAGATTTCCAACGGACCAGAGATAATAAAATAATTTTTCGTGAAGTTCTTCGTTTAATTTTTTGCCATTTTTTCTGTAAACTACCTTTAGGCCAAACTGTGGTGGTTGTCGCGTCATAATTGTATTTTTTTTAATAACCCACCGCCAAACCAGAATTCGACTTTCTTGAGGAGTCTTCGTCAGTGACGTAACTAGGAATATGATTAGGGGGAACGCGGGGACCTTGGGGCGACCCCCCCACCAAGGGAACGGGGGCAGGGGTCACCTCACTTCAAACATTTTGAGTCAACGGTCGGTATTCAGTGACTAGTTTCATTGTCATGATGTTAATAAATGATCTTTGACTTTAAGCATACCTATGCAGTTATTATAAGTCAAAACTATTTTAAATAATTGTTTTTATTTCTCTGAGGCTTTTGGGGGGATCGATCCTTCTAATCCCCCCATAGTTATACGTCACTGTTCTTTGTCAGGTTGAGAGTCAGGTTGATAAGAAAAAACTCGAGAGATACGACGACGAAAAATTCGCGAGCACCTGTAACCGAAGCACTGAACGCCGCTACGGTTTTTCGGGCCACTGCGCAGATATCTATACAACAACCATCTGAAGGAGGAGAAGCAGGGCGCTCTCTAATGGCTCCGTTAATGCCCGCTAGTCGGCGAAGACTCACTGCATTCAGAGAGAGAGAGGCGCACTGTGGCCCGTGTTGCCCTTTGGGGCATGTTCCCTTCACTGCAGAGAGGTAAGCGGCGAGTGGCCACGCGTTCGTTTGGATTCGGTGGGCGGTTGAAGCGGGCAGCACGAAGGCGGAGCCGAGTGCTCGAAAGGAAGTTCATTGCATCGCCGTCGTAACGGAATCACCGATGACCGCATCCAAAGGAATAGCCATCGCATGTTGACCGACCGGAGTCCAATTCCCACAAGCGATTTATATGGAAAAGGAGATAATTGCCAAGAGAGGGCCCCGCAGTGGCGTAGCCAGGGGAGGGGGGGTCCGGACCCCCCCCCCCCCCCGAAATATAAAAGCACAATTATTTTCCATAATAAAAGGAAAGGATACTTCCCGAACAATTATTGAAAAATCATGAATTTACAAAGTATTCTATTAACAAATGATGTTTTTCGATTGTGAAAAGTGTTAAAATTAGTTTAAAACCCATTAATTACTAATAAGTATCCTGTTTTTAAAAAAATTTCCCCCCTGGTTTTGGACCCCCCCCGGAACGAAATTCCTGGCTACATCACAGCCACACCGCATTCTGTCAGATTGAAACTTGTTTAATTAATGGACGAAGGCAAAAAGCATTGTGGATATTACAACCATTTCATCTGCCCACCCTAATGAATTCGTAGTCATATGGTCGGAGTATTGTAATATATTTTTACTGCAATTGATTCGAGCGAACATTTTGTTGCAAGAATATTTAGCAATTCCTCGTCTTTATTAATATTTTTCTGGGACAATTAGATACTGCACAGCATAACTGGTAATGATAAAATCTATCTGTGGTCATATTTGAAAACCAATTAATAACCTGGGGGCCGTGGCAGAGTTAATTAAGTTTATTGGACCATTAAAAATGGTAAACGAAAAGAATTTTGCACATTTCAAACATATTTGCATGCCTTCTCTCCGATCAAATTCAAGGGGGCTGAAAATGACGTCTATTTATGAAAAGTAATTGAAGAATATACAAAACTGTGTGAAATGTACAAATTTTGTTTCATAAGCCATTATTTATGTTCCTATAAACTTGATTGACTTTGCCGATGCGCTCAGGAGAGGGTTTGTCTTATCCATATGTTTCAAAAAGAGTACCTAATTGTTTCCAAGAGAAAAAGCACTTAAAATGTACGAATTGGAGAGAATGCTTCTTATGGATATTACATGTTGATTAATACCCATGATTTTACACTGAAGTCCCTTGAAATTGCGATCACTGTCTCATCAGAATTACAAGAGGTAACTTTTGCAAATCCATTTAAACGCCCGACGGGTAACAAGGTATAGTAATTAAATAATGCTTCACTAGAATAAGAGAATTATGATGATAAAGTAACAATGTACTAGGTAAAATAATAATATATCAATTAAGAAGCTGGTATCTAACCCTCGAGCGGGCGCGCCTGATATTTTTACACGATCGGGCACGTGGCGCACTTTGTCCACGATACATGCATTTATATGATAACACTCGATTTTTGTTGAAATTTATCTTTATTTGTAGAAATTAGTCCAAGCTTGAACATTTATAGGTTATGCAGTTATAAAAGTATCCAGGCGGTACTTGGCTGGTCGCGCGGCGTAATTTGTAAACCACGGGTGTCGGGTTCCTCTTGCCGATCTAAAAAAATTGCCACAGTACCTCATGCTTTAAAAAATCACACTATAGACATTGAAAATATGACAATGTAAGAATACACGAGGCCATTCAAGAAAAGCGAAGCACGAGGTACACGGCCGGTCGCGCGCCTTACTTTGTAAGCCACCGGCGTTCCACGTGCCGATCTAAAAATAAATTAGCTACAATACTTTGAGCTTTGAAAACACGCACAATAGATATTCGAAGTACATTTTAAGAATACATGAGGCAATTGTGGACAAGAATGTGCGTTAAATGTCAAAATCCTTGGGTTTCGAAGACTGGCGTACTTTATACGCCAGCGCGCCCGCTCGAGGGGTAAAGCAAATATAGGTAACCTCGGGCAAAATAAAACAGTGTTGCTCCAAACTTGACGCATTGTTATGGATTACTCGAATAGTTTCCTGCTAGAGACAACCAGCTGAGAATGTCTGATAGATCGAGACAATGATAATAATTCTAGAATTGTCTTATTATGTTCAGAAGTAATATTCTTGATATAATTTTCCCTCACCACTTGACAGAGCCGCTACTATCGCAGCAGAGGGGAAGTGCTAGACGTGGGTGAGGAGGCTTGAAACATGATCAAGAGATGAAACAATGCGGAGGACCAAACGTGGTTCACAGCCACTAATGAGGTAGCTCAAAACAGAATGTTAGGATTATATGGTCATGCATTGCTCTTTCTGTAGTATAAGAGAGGATACAGTAGAAAGGACATTCATGAAATGAATTGCAATGTGATAGGAGACAGTCATGAACATGAAGGAGATGATGAGACGATCATTACGAGTAAATTTTTAGATAAGGCTCTCGAGTTTCATTTAGAGTGAAGCACTTAACGACGCGAAAAACATGGATGTTGAGAAAGAGGACGAGAAAAGACTAGAAGTGATGAAGAAGCAGGAGCATTTTCCACAAATTTTAAATTTTAAACTTTTTAAATATTTAAAATTAAAAATAAGATTTTAAAAAATTTAAATTTAAAATTGTGGAAATTGCTCCTGCTACTTCGTTGTGTACCGTTTCCACTCCATCTCGCCTGAAACCTCAGAATATAGACTATGAGAGTTTGAAATGCGTGATTGGATGAGAACTGGGGAGTGGACGAAGAGGTGGAGGTACGACGAAGTGCTGAAAATGGTGGGTGAGAAGAGGCAGCTTCTAAATGAGAGACGGAGGAGACATAAGGTATGTATAGTACTGTATGTAGTAGTTAAGTACTGAGCAGGGAGGGGATGCTAAAAACAGTGCAATAGGGTAGAATGCTTTGTAAACGAGGGAGAGGAAGGTTGAGACTAGAATTTTTGGATAGGATGAAAGGGAATAGGTATCATTGTTAACTGAACAGGGATCTCAATGATGGGAATGGTGACGCCCGGAAAAATTAGCGAACGCTCTATGCAAACATACTTTAATCGGAATAAAACCATTATAAAAATTATTCGTTCAAAACTCCGCTATCAACTTAAAACTTTTACTGCTTAGAGATAACACCGTTTTCAAAATTTGCTTGCAATTTAAATGCAAAAAACATTAACTGAGGCAATGTGGAGACAAGATTTTTCAGTTTGAGATAGAAAAAAACAGCATGCTATACTGCCTAAGAATATATAGTTACCGCATTTAATTTAAAAATGAAAAAAAAAAAACTCGAAATACACGTCTAAATTATTCTGTGAAAATTCAGAATTCACAAGCACCTAAAAGACGTATATTTGATATAACTCTCCGAGCGTAAGGCTAAGTTGGTGATCTTCCTCAGAAGGAATCGTCACTCCGTCTCAGTCGGTCTTTTTCGGTGACTGATCACCAACGACAAGCTTACGCTATCACCTTGAAAGTTTCGCAAGTCGACTCGCGTGCGGCGAATCGGCTTTGAGGGACTTTGATCCCGGGGCTCTACGCTGATTCAGTGCATTGAATGTAGTTCTTTCATCAAATAGATTCAATAAGTGAAAATTTTCAATTTTATTCACCGCCGTATGCCCTAAGCAACATTCGGCGTTTAAGTTTTAAATTAAATAATTTGGAAAGTATGAATGATATTAATCAGACAAATGTTAGAGGAATACTCAGAGGACGCAAAAGGCAGTTATTCAGGATGAACGGGGAAAGAAATTAAAGAATGTCGTATGACGAATAAGACTTGGTAGAGGCAAAAAATTCATCGCTGAACAGCTATCGACCACAACATTTGGACATATTTTTATATTTTACAACTATACAATTTCCGAAATATAGATGATTTTTATCAGGGAAATATTACAGGAATACTAAGTAGTTGATGGTTTGAGGCGTTACTGAGTGGAACTTACTCACGTTGAAAAAAAATTTAAACTTGGTTTTTTCACAGAATATTAGAACATATTCTGTGGAAAAACAAAATTTAAATTTTTTTATTCTTCATACTAAGTAGTCCCAAAAGGCATTTAATCTTGCGTAGAAGGGTAAAAGAAATTAATTGTCGAATGGTGACTCAGAATGAGGAGAGGCAATCGATAAATCGCTGGACAGCTAGGTATCGATCACAAAATTGTAAAGGAAAACTCAACTGACACCGCGCAGGGCTATCGTTTCACCCGACTGATGCAACAACGACGACGGCCTCTTCATTTCCAATCCGAGAGATGCGGATTGCAGCGCCAATTATCGAGTGGGATATTGCACAGATTCCCCTGGAAGCCGCGAGCTAATCCCCATCTCCTAATTGCCACGATGCTGCCGCTTCGGCTGCTTCTGCTTTTTTACGGACCGACGTAATCTCTTCCTGCTCGTCGGCCATTGTCCACCCATCGCGCTTGAATGCTTTTCCTGATTCCAGTAATCCAACAATGCACCGCGCTCCAAGCGCAATGGTGGGGGCAACGAGCAAGAGGTTAACAGACAGGAGGGTGCGTAAGGTCATGAAGCGGTGAGATCTCATTAAAAGCTATCGCCAAATGACTAAAGACCGACTGTAATCAATTTCACATTGCTTTAAGAAATTCAACTCGGCTCCATGGATGGGAAAACGGATAAAATGGGCAACGTCGACATTGTAAAAATGATAGCAGCGGCACAAAGATTCGTGAAACGAGATCAATTTATAAAACGCATTTTATGGCCTTCAACTTCGTCTCTGAAGCGTCTGCTTCTTTCGCCGATGCAACAGTTGCAGGTGAAATAGTGGAAAATTTATTCTTTAAAATGTGGAATAAATGAAAAATCATAAATCTAGTGACCAACAAACAAGATTTGACGAAATAAAAATACGGTAATGAGGCATGTGATATTGCTAGGGAACTGAAGATGACCATAATAATAATAATAAATTATGCTCTCACTGGTTTCCTGGCTGAAGTTTTCCAAGTGTCTAATGGCTGGTCAACAATTACAGCATCGTCCATGCACTCCAGCGGTATGCAGACTTCCGGCAAGAAGCAAAATGCATTAACTCTCACGTGGATAAGTTAAGCACGTAGATAGCCGCAATATGGTTCACAGTGGAATCACCATCAAAGGATATAAGTAAATCCGAATTGCGATGCTGGTTGAAGGGTAACCTCGCTAAACCGAGTAACACTATCCGGAAACATTCACTGGCCTGGTAATTTCACGTTTAATTTAAATTATAAGCAACACTACCACCAAAATAGTATCATACTGCAACTAAATCAATGGCCGACAACGAAAATACAAAATGTTGAACTTGAAAAGTAGCCCATCACTGCACGCGAACAGATACAAGATCTTAAGCGAGCATATCTGCATAGCGACACATGGAAAGCATTTTGTTCCACGCAAAAAATAAATATCCACAAAAAACAATGTCCAGGTTAGTTGCAGGTATTCTTCTCAGGTTCTCCATCGCGTCACAATATCCGTGACCCACGTTTAGATACACGAGGCGAGCACTGAAAGCTAAGAGGTAAGAAAAACCTGACCCGGAGGAGAACCAGAAGAGAATTCATGGGACGAGATCGTCGGGGAAGCTTTTTATCTTACATCTAAGTGAATACTATTTTATTAACGGCTTTAAAAGTAAACGCTGTCCGTTCCACTATTCTCCCGTTGTTGGACCGCAAAGAACGCGTATCGCTTATTGTGAACCGTGCAAAACTTGGCACAAATAGTACGGCTGTGCACGAGATACCAAAGCACCGGATTGAAATTGCTACGGAGGCGACCGCGGTGCGAGAGTCTTGTCTCCGTGACAGCGAATCCAATACTGGCGGTCGGTGGAGTAAACTCCCGGGAAACGCGTGGCCCATTGAACTCCAAGGCCCTCCCCCCCAAACGACCTGCAGCATAAACAAAACCAGCGGGAGCCGTGGGCTTCCTGGCTTCACGAGTCCACAATGGAGGAGTGACGATGACTCCCTTGGGTTTGATTAGGTAGTTGTCGGAGGGCTCCGGATTTTGAAAAGTTAGCTGGAACCCCCTCGATCAGCAGCCAAGCCATCTACCCTTTAGACTACCACACTCAAGTGGCGTAGACATGAATTTCGTTGGGGGTTCCAAAACCAGGGGGGAATTGTTTGAAAAACAGGGTACCAAGAAATGGGTTTTAAACTAATTTTATCACCTTTCATCAACGAAAAACTTCATCTGTTAAAGAAATATTTTGTAAATTCATGATTTTTCAATAATTTGTTTTCTTTTGAGAAAGAAAATAACTTTATTTCAGGGGGGATCCAAACCACCCCCCCCCCCGCCTACGCTACTGCCTCATTTCCCTCAATAATACTACCTATCCTATTATTTTACGACATTCATCGGAAAGAAATTAATTTCCTTGGGTCTATTTATTATTTCATCCTTTTTTTAATGAGCCAACACCCACAGTGAAATGGTTCACTCCACTTGTGAATTCTGATATCTGATAGTTGAGGATAGGGCTCAACCTGGAGTAAGCCTGAGGCGTGCGATTCTATGGTATCCAGAGAAGGCAGTTTACTTCTTTAAGTCGCTTCTAACCGAGAGGATTTTCGTTTGATTTGTCCAAAGATTATATCATGGATTTAAACTATCAGACATTCTTCCGACAACAAAACGATCTGCCCGTAGTGTAAATACGCCAACCAAATCTTCTGCGCCAAATATTCCACATGATATTCCTGTATGACCAACATTATAAAAGAAATTAAAAGAAATTATTTTTGTACTCTTTAAACAACTCTTAAACCTTTAGAGATAGGTAAGTGCGTAGTAAAGCTTTTAAATTGAAGTCATAATCTCAAAATGAAAAAGTTTCACCAGCACACGATGAGTGGAGCTAAATTTAATTTCGAGTCTTCCATTTTGCAAGAGTTGGCACAAAGACGCAATGAACCAGCCGCCATGTCAGGAAAGTTAGACAGACGTCTGCTTCTGCGTTCGCCGTTTGTAATCTCTTGCAGCAATTAACGGGCAGGAATTAACGGCACGAAAAGTTTTCCTTTCCCAGAATCTGCAACATGAGCCATCGCATGTTCATTCGAAAGTCATTGAAGAGACAGAGTTTGTCTCTGCGTGTGGCGTGCCTCTGATCCCATGGCTAGCACGGCACGCGAACGCATCAAACCTCTCAAAATTTAAATCGATAAACAAAAGCCATTAGCGCAGGAAAACTCAGGTGTCATTCAAGCGATATGGCACTCGCATTGAATTTACAATTTTATCTTGTTAGTGATGGAAAATAAATTCGATTATAGCGTGAAATAAAAAACCCAACATTTTTATCATGATGACCTCGCAAAAAATATAAGCATTTGGGTCTACGAATTGCCGTGAATCCATCTATATATTTAAAAATTTGAAGGCAGCAGTGCAAATTCGAAGTAGATAGAAGGTAAAAACGAGTGTTAAAAATAAAGAATGATTAACATAGATTAAATATAGTCAAAATGAGCTTCCAATGGAAACAATATTTAGTAATCACTCATTCCATCAACTCGCGTTGGAAATAATACGATACGATAGCTGTAGCAATCAAAATGAGATTGCATTTTAAATGTAAATAGTACCACATAGGGAAGAATTCATAATTAATGATCTTCATTAATGTATTCCGATAAGTACTTCTATATTATTGCCCCATTAATTATGCAGTAAAAACAATGTCTTTTTCTTTCACGCAACTTATAAAAACTTTCTTCCCGCAAATTAAATTAGGTCTAGCGTAATTATTTCTTCCCTAGGAATACTCAAATGTTTATGTTAGGTTGCCATGCCCCAATAGATGAGTGAACATGAGGAAGTGGCGAAGCCTGGTAACTTCTCTCAAGAAAGTTGGACAGCGTAGTAGGACAAAGTAAAACCGTTCCACCGTTTGCAAAAAAATACTTGGATACAAGTGGGATAGGCATGGCTGCACACAAATTTGAGATACAGATGTGGAGAATAACGGAGAATATAACGCAGGAACGGAGAGGAAAATGTGGAAATACTATCATACCAATAAAAAAATCGGAAAGTACTGACAACGGCTATTGGCATGACTGGTTAGGAGTCTGACATAAGCGCTGATTATGTGAGCGAGTACATCTGTGAAAAAGGGAAGAATACGACAGATAACACAAATACATTCAATAAATATAAATTAATGATTACTAAAATTACGAAATGCCATGAATGCCAAAACCAAATGCCATGTTCATTGGATGGCCTCGTCCATATTGACTTTCGATAAGAATTATTTGCGACTGTGTTGCCATATCACTGCAGTATAGCATATGAGAAACCGCGATATTTTCTCAATTATTTTTATAAACAGGAGTGTCATGGTCTCCACTAAAAAAGATGTTTCTAGTCGTTGCATAAATTTGCTTTAGAAGAAAGGCATAAACTACGACAAACAATTTTCAGATATTTTCACCACCGAGCGGGCAGGACCCTAAAATTCAATTCCAAGAGGATTCCAATGGCACAAACCTAAGGCACAAACAAACACAAACTAAGAACCACCTATAAAAATATTATCTTCCCATTAATGCCCAGACGTATCTTTAGATACGTCACACTTTAAAAACTCCTAAATACTCTTTTGTTTGTTGTTTATTTATATTTTATTAATATGCAATTTCTTTACGTAATATGACAGAAGAAAATCTTCTAATGGTGTACAAGTGATTTAGATTATTTAAGCCTATATTTGCAATTCTTATGCTTACTTACATACGGCTGGTCATGAACTACTCAGAAACCGCTACGATACGGCCATGTGAAAATTAAATTTTCATATAAAGCATTGAGTTTATGAATCCAGATTTTACCTGTTTTATTTGAAATGTATAAGGAATATTGGCTTTTTAAAGACATTCATTTTTCTTTCAAGCTCATGACAATACTAACCAGTAAAGTTTTGACGTATTTAAAGATACGTCTGAGCACTTGTGGCACTAAATATTCCAGTTTTGACTTATAGGTATGTGTTCATTCTGTTTATTGATTAAATAAATAAATAAATAATTATTTTATAAACCTAATTATGTGATGCATCGAAGACAATTTTATATTTCTGCAATTTCATAATGCATAGCATTTAACAATTAGGTAAATACAGCAAAAACAGGAATTTTCTCATAAATGTGGTGTATCCTCTTTTCAATTGCGATAAAGTACCTTGGTTGTGATGAAGTAATTCGAAGCATGAAATGAATTGGTATTGGATTTCCGGAAGCGCAAATACTCGCGATATCAAGTTGCCTATCCTGGCACAGTAGCGGAAATGGAAAAAATTCAAGGGGGGCACAAAAGATATCTTGAGCTACCTTTGCATGTATCTTAATGAAAAATAATCAAGTCACATGCAAAGTTTAGGAAATTTCTATGTGAAATGATTATACATACATTCACGCCGGCCTCGGTGGCGGCGGGGTAACGCTCTCGCCCGCCAAACAAGAGGTCGCGGGTTCGAGCCTGGGTAGGTTTCCCCGGTCCAGGACATGGTCGTTTGTGTACGTTTACTAGTTACACTTGTTGAACACCCCGGAGTAAAATGGCCAATATGAGCTGTATCCGGTGGTTTGAGAATAAAATTTAGAAAAATAAAATATACAAGGCAATGCCATCTTATGATATGAAAGAGTTACAATTGTAGTTCTGCAATGTTAGGTAATACGGGAGGCCACGTAAGAGAAAAGAGACCGCGCTCGCCCCCTTCGCCCCCCATATGCATCCGCCAGTGTCTTGGCATTATTTGTATCCTGTATGCCCGACGGTGGAATAGATTGATTACTTCGTTTCTCGTTAAACTTTCTGCTGGCAATGATATCCAGATTGCAAACCGGAAATCAGTGTAGGAAATAAGTAACTTTGGTGAACATTGGCAATGAAACTATGTACTACGCTACGTCACCCAAAACTTTGTACATACTTTGTATTCAAGTTTAAGCCTCCGAAGGACACACCTGACATTAGGAGGAACTGACGCTTTAAAAACTTCTCAACCGTCTCTTTAGTAAATAATTTTTTGTTACTTTTGTTGCACACTCCTTGCTATATATGCTTCCCATTTACCGCTGAGAAGAGAAGACGTACCTTAGTAACGGAGCAGAGGTGAAACAAATCTGAAATACTTTTACCATCAACGCTGTCAGCAGAAAAATTCAAGACCAATTTTCTGAACAATTGTAAAAAATGTTAGTACGTTATTCGTACGTACAAATCGAAGAGATTTTTCAAGTGTTTGGAATATTGCTACTCTCAGTTTATCACCGTCTACCTAATAGATGGCTTTATCGGAGGTCATCTCCAGACTATACCATCGAAATAGTTTCTAAGTCAATGCGAAGGGACAGGTTTGAAGAAATTTAAAGGTTTCTGCATCTGGCAGATAATTATTATAATGGGAAGAGTGATGGCAAAGATAGGCTATATAATGCTCAACCTTTGTTTGAGATTTGAAACTTGACTTTCAAAATTGTAAGCGCTGGATGATACTGTTTGGTGGATGAATCAATCAACCCCTATTATGGTAGATATGGCTCCGAGTAATGTATTACAGAGAAACGAGTAAGAGATGGGTTAAAATTATGGTTTATTTCGGAATATAGTCAACCTTTATCATGCTGTGGCCAACCTTCAGAGAACAGATCTTAGTCAAGGAGGATATGTGGTTTTAGGACTCGTTGATGAGTGTGAATTACCACCAGTTACAAACATATTTGTTGGCAATTCGTTCACATCAGAAAAGCGGCTCAGAAATGTTAACTGGAAGGAGCTTGTGTGGCACTGGAACATTTCATGAAAATAGAATCAATAGTGTATATAACCTTCCTGAAAAAGCTGCATTTCAAAAATCAAAGGGGGACCGCTCTAGTTTAATCGAATAGTTTATAACAATGATAAATACAGAGATACCATGATTACTAATAGCATACATAATAAAATGAAAACTCCTGTTTGTTATCCTGTTTCCGAAAAGAAAAAATGGATGTATCAGTTGTACAGGGATGGATACTAGGGTGGTGCGAAAAAACTCAAGTTACAAATTTCGTGTCATAATAGTGCGGAAAAGTTGCGATACGTTAGTACAAGAAAAACAAAAAAAGAATTATTAAAATCGGACGTCATCTTCCGATCCCGCAAAGCACCTGAAAAAATGACAAAAATGAAAGAAATTCTTTTTTTTTTCGTTGTAAAAAAATGGAATAAAATTAATATCTTTTAACGCAACAGCAAAAAATGGTTACAAATATCATAGTTTATTATTAATATATGCATATTTATGGTTTTAAACTGTTATTACCGATCACACCAGATCATTAAAAATGTATAAATTTTGCAATTTTGCCGGTTTTTCAGAGTTTTGTAATAATTACTTGAGGATAATTTTTGCGAAGTTTTAAATAGTCCTTCAGATCAAAATGACAATAAAACTGGCCACTAGAATTGAAAGGTAAAATTGCACCTTAAAAAGGCAGCATGTTAACCCTATTGAAACCGAAAGTGAAGATGTTGAGGTTTTAAATGACGCAACGCAAAGTTCAACAATCAAGGAGAAATTTGTTGACCAGGAAGATCACATGCCTAGTACACCCTAAAAAATATAAATCACCATGGCAAATTGGGGTAAATTTATAAACTACAGCTTTTCATTGTGACCTCACCGTACAGCTGCTGCAATAGCATCAAGGGTATTTGTAGACAATGGTGTTATAACTGAAGAATATACTTTTAAGTTCATTGACTGATGTAGAATTAGAAGGGAAAAGAGAAATATTATTAGCGATATACTTAGAAAATCCATCTTGATCTAGGTGAAGTACACGGGCTATACTTTGAGGGAAGGATATACAATACCATAGTAATAGAAATGATTGAATTGAAAGAGTACTGCCGGACAGTTAAAGCGGATCACCAGTCTCTAATAAAAGAACCGGATTTTGTGTATTTGAGTCATGTTTCTCCAAGCTCCGGGTCTGCTAAAGATATAGTGGTCTCCATATTATCTTATCTCTCTGATCAAGGAGTATCATTAGAGCACTTAGGGTTAGTATGCTGTGATGGCACGAACATCAACATTAGATGGAAAGGTGCACTATTAGAGAGCTCGTAGGAAACATTGGACCTTCACTGCAGTGGGCAGTTGGTTTACTTCATTTCATTGAATTACTTTTGTTATATTTTTCAGTATTTAGATGGTGAAACAAGTGGCCAAAAATCATTTAGTGGGCCAATTGGACTAATCTGAATGGTAATGGAAAGCTTCCAATTCTGCATTTCCAAGCAATTCAATGTGAAATTCTACAAGTTGATAGATAAATTTTGAGCAAGGACAAAAGATACCTTATTGACATTAGACAAGCAATCACAAGTGCTGAATTTCCAAATGACTTACCAAACCAGAGCAATGGAAACCTCTCGATACATACCTGAATATTAAAAGAAAGTAGTTTTCCCTGTTATTGAATGGAACTCTAAATTTGACCACGCAGAGAACGTATTGATGGCGATGGTTTTTGATTACAGAAGGCACATTAGAGAGCTAGGGCTAAAAAGAGTATTTAAGACCAAACAGACTTAACTAAAAACAAACCTATCGTAAACTTCATTACTCCTGCCATGAACTTCGAAATAAATGACTGAATAGAATTGATTGCCTTGAATAGGTGCTTTCCATTCATTGACACAAGTCGACTTGGGTCGCGGTTTTCGTGTTCCATTCTGTGTGTGTCGCCGACTGTTGTGACACAAGTCAACAAACGGTAACGCACAGGAATAGGAGAGTTATAAACAGTTTCCGTGAGTCGACACAAGTCGACTCGTGAGTCACATGAATGGAAAGCACCCAATGTAGTCAAACTATCTACTCCACTTCTTCTTATGAGAATAATTGCTAATGAAGAAATAGCTTCCTTCATTGAATCTGGTGATAAACAAGATTGGGATATTTTAACTTCCTACATCACAGGCAAGCAATGGAGCCGTGTGTGAAATTGGTAACAGAGGCATCCCTTAAGCTTTGTGGCTATCGATCCAGAGATGGATTTATTAGGGCTATATTCAAATCAAGGTCCATTATGCCCGACTTCACCACAAAATCGCAGTACAAAGTAGTTTTCACAAGCTAAAATTTAAAAGAAGGACAAAAAAATTTAATATTATAAATAGCAGTAACCCTCATTAGTTGGATGGAAGGAGGGTGTGGGTAGAACTCAAAGTGCAGCACCTCTCCGCGGTGAGTTCTGGATTGTTCAAATATAATTAAATCATATATAAACAAAGGAAGAGCTGCATAATCAAACATGTATTTTAGCCTAAAATATTACCTTAAGTGATTATTACACAACTCTGAAAAACCGGCAAAATTGCAAAATTTATACATTTTTAATGATCTGGTGCGATCGGTAATAAGAGTTTAAAACCATAAATATGCATATATTAATAATAACCTAAGCTATTTGTAACCATTTTTTGCTGTGGCGTTAAAAGATATTAATTTTATTTCATTTTTTTACAACGAAAAAAAAAACATTTTTTTTCATTCTCGTCATTTTTTCAAGTGCTTTGCGGGATCGGAAGATGACGTCCGATTTTAATAATTCTTTTTTTGTTTTTCTTGTACTAACGTATCGCTACCTTTCCGCGCTATTACGACACGAAATTGGGAACTTGAGTTTTTTCGCACCAACCTAATGGATACGGTATAAAAAAGTGGGATACAGGGTCACGCTGCTGTAAAATGTCAAAATCAAATTTAAATTGTTCATGTAAAAATGCTATAATAATACTCAACATTATATTATTACTATTAAATTACTGATGAAGGCATGAGTAATTAATTATATATCAAAAACGCGCATCAACACCGTTAAATGATTATGTACATTTTTGACCCCGTAAGTGCCCAGATGTATCTTAAGATACGTATAGGATTAAGTACTATGCAAATGTTAGGGATTTTTAAAACATTTTTTTCCGCATCAGATATGATGTCTAATCATAATTTATGCAAAAAAAGTAAAATGTTTTCAAAAAAATCTTCTGGGCATTAATGGGTTAATGAGGCGTTTTCAAAATTCCTTTCCTTATACTCACACATTGCTCAGGTGCACCGGTCGGAGAGTCGAAATGGGAACTGAGCCTGCAAGAGAGTGTAACCTGAGCTGAACGATGGGGGGATCGCTCGTACGGAGCCGAAGTCACAATTCATTCCAATAATACGGTACATGGTAAGGATAAATAAATTAAGACGTATTATAACCTTCGCCATTCAGCCATTCCTTTTTAAGTTTACTACAATAACAAAAATCGGAACTTCTAATGCATTTTCGACGACATTAGAGTTCTGGTTCATTGATTCGCATAGAAAAAACTGTTCAACGAGGGATTTTAGAGATGTTGAGGGAGTGGTAACCTGAAGAGTTTCGTCCACTAGAGCCATTAGCGTCAATTTCAGGAATTTTTAATAGTGAGTGCATATCCAGAGGGAATCTTGAGAAAAATATTAGCTAAATCACATAGACATTATAAATAAGGAATTGAATTACATGCATTACGAACGAGATAATTAGTTTTTTTTGTATTTTGTAATGTTTACCCGAGGATGACTACTCCTTTAATTATAATGACTTCGTATTCTATTCACTTGAGGCCAATGATTTTTTGAACTCTAACACAGATTGTGAGAATAATGACTATTTACCTCCAAGTTCTGAACACTCCGCCTTCTCTCGCATTTTCAATTTAAAATCAGAATGTTTACGTTAATAACATTCATAGTCCAGAGGTAGTTTTTATGAATTCCGCCTGAAGGCGCTGCTAAAGTAGCTTTTGTAGGTCATCTCTCTCTAACAACGGCTCATCACTGTGGTAACGAATCTTCCTCATGAGGGTAAACGACATCGAGCCACGAGAGTTCGGTTCACGCGGCCGATGATTTACATATATGCGAACCGCTATGCAAAAGTTAGTTACGTCATCAACTGATCGGCAAAAGGGCAGTGGCAGTTAGTATTTCGCCAGAAATAGCTTTTAAGAAGACGACGGATCAAAAAATAGATAAATAGAAGTCTTCTCATGTTTCGCACTCTATCAATCACAGCGGGCAATTTTAAAAATATGTGAAAGAGCCAATTCTTAGAAAAGAGCGACCCTTTTCACGGAGGCCGATTCCTTTTATTGGCCGAAAAAAACACCCGTCCACAGGGAGGTCACAGCCCTTTCAACATCACAAGACACTGACGGGATTGATGGCTAATTAGCGCTTAATTAATTTCTGGAAATCATTTCCACTCAATGCGTCAAAATGCCTGTGCTTTCTCTCGATTCCCACCGTTGATTTATCAAATAGCTGACTCTTCGCCATTCAGTTGCTCTTATTCCCTCTCCCCCATCTTCGCGAGATCTCTGTTTGCATTATATAGGTCGACGATTTCTAGGAAAGGGGTTTGCTTCTGCCGTCCTCGTGATTGATGAAGTTTTTAAGGAGAATTTATATTTTTTTCCTCTAATACTACTCCGCGCCTTCCAATTTCTTCCGAGCTGTCTTCCGGCGATCAAAAAGCGTGCAACACATTACGGCCGACGTAATAGTCCCAGTTGATTGATGTCCTTCAAGGGTTCCAGAGGTGAAAGCGAGAAGCGGACGAAAGTTAGTCACTATACACAAAAAGGGGCTATACACAAAAAATAATAAACATTTCCTGCCTATTTGTTCTCGTTTGAAGAAAATGTACCACCGGAAGATAAGAACCCAAGTCTGAGATGTACACGGACACAATAAGCTTCCTTTCTGCAACTCATCCCGTAAGTACTTATCATACTTCACAAATTATGGTAACTTGAATCCCCTTTTCAGCCGGACTTCAAAAATAGCTAAATACTTCATCGTCCTCCTCAAAGTACCGAATTTCAGTTAACTAGCGCGCATAATTACTTATCTCAATTATCACAACACCCTTCGGCTACCAACAGATTTCTCAGGACTTTCCAGTATTCCTTTTTTAAAACGTCCAGCCGCTATGACTTGGAAAAATAGGTGTAATTCAACACATTGGAATTTATTATCTTCATGCGTAACTCTGATTTGAAAACGAAATCCATACCATGAATTCAATAAATGGCTTGAAAAACAAGAGTTAATGCGAATGCATTTGTTCTGAATTTGACCACTACCACCTCGATCAAAAAATTCACACATTAACCCAATGATACCTGCTTTTTTATCTTGTTTCTCGTCGTTTGGATGAGCGGACAAGGAGGAAAATGTATTATGCCTCAGAGTAGGGACATAATAATGTCCTCAAAGTAAAAGTAGAGGCCGACGTAGTCTCTCTAACTAGAATGTAAGTATGGGAATATCTAGGACGAAATGAAAAGAAATAGCATGCAAGCAAGCGCTTTATTTCCATATCTCATTGTCCTACAAATGTTGGGGTTATAATGATGGCCTCAGCCTTTTGGCTACTACCTACGAAAACTATCTTCGCAGCTTGCCAATCAGACCTATCACTTGATCTCGGATTTTGCCCCTTTCAACCTTTCTCCCATGCGCAGTACCTACCCTTAAATCGTTCATGTATATGCATATATTTGCCCTGAGGATCATGCTGAGAGAAGAGAAGAATTCGGGACGGCTAGGAATCGTTAAGAGGGGTCATCAGCCTCCCTTGATCTCCCGAATGGTTCGTCAAATTACGACGGGATGTATATAAAAGAGTTGAGAAGGAGGAAAACGGAAAAACGTCTAAAAAGAGAGTTGGCTGTATAACTTAATAACTCGTATACTTTAATAACTTTATAAGTCGTAAATTAATTGAAATACTCAAAATACCCATCCTCCCCACGACCCCAATGCCGACCCGAGGGTAAAAGGAAGCGCGTGAATAAAAAAAGCAAGTCAAGTATGGTCTCTCTAGGTGGGGAAGTAGAGAGGACAACGGGGTTTTTGCGACAAGTTGAACCTTTTTAAAAATCGCAACCCGCCTTGCTTTCACCTGCGTGAGCACCACTGACTGGTGTCGGCGAGGATTTCGAGGAGCCGGAGGGTGCCGGAAAATCCTTTGAAAGCCACCGATACGGGAGCGGGAAAAATTGCACGCGCCCAAGAGGGGTGGGGCAAGTGGCGCTTTATGCCGCACCCGGCTATGTGTGACCCGTCGCACAGTGGTCCCAAATCGAAAAAAGCTGGCCAAAATTAATTACGCCGTTGTTATTATGTATATATTTGACCTAAAGGTCTATTCTTATTGTTTTTGACCCGCTTATTCTGAATTTATAACTATTTTTTATGTATTTGCAATAATTTTATTGCTATTTCACATTTTGTTTAAACAATTAATTTTTTTAACATTGGAATTTGAGATTATACTGGTGATAGTAAATTAAAATTATACATATCATAAAACTGAATTAGTTATTTAAAACATACATAAATGCATATAAAATGACTGCATTGTTTATTTTTGGACAAATTTTGAACAACTTATTTTGAATGAACCAAGAGAATATTTTCTACTTTCTCATATGTTTGATCGTATTTGATACGAAAAATAAGTTAATATTAATTGGAAATTTATATTATTAATATTATTGAACTGCAATAATTGTTTAAAAATTATAATATCTAATTCAAATTAAGTAGACAATTTTATAGTTCCTTGTAACGTGCCAATGGATTTGGAAGCAATTTTAAACGGGGTTCCGTATTTCACAAGTTTCAACGGAGGCATTATTACAATCATTGAAATGTTATAAACATTATTTCATAACTCCTATAACTCAAGTTAAACGCCAAATTTATTGATACGCTTGCAATAAGCTCTTTACGAAGTGAGGCATCAATTTAACGAGCACATGATTTGGTACGAAAAATTAAATGAGATTTTCCATTAATTTGGGCTTTTTTAATTATCAAAAAAATAAGTTAACATTTCTCCTTATCTTTCTCAGTCATTGATACGAAAAAAATTTAAATACATTCATGATCACTATCCGACAAATCCTCATCACAGTCGTCATCCACTCAATTCTTCCAGGATTAATAAACTCTTCTGGTAAACCTCGACTGGTAATTGAAGTAATTTCCTTCTTTGAGCCATAGAAATACTTGATATCATTGCATCTGAAGTTAGGAGTAATCTTTTAAACAGGTCTTCATTCGTTGCTATCCAGTAAAATTTCCTTGCATGGTGCTCCCTGAATCTACTTATGTCCTTATTCCTCGCCTCCATTGCCTCCTCGGACAAGTGGACAATAGGAAGGGCAGCTTCTTTAGATGTCCGTCTTATTGAGGAGCAAGTACTGATGTTTCGTGAAATTGCCAGAAACGATCATGGAAAGGGCTTCTTCGTGGGAGATTTTATTTGCCTCACATCCTTGGCTCTCCAATTTGATAACACTCGCCGCGTTCTTGAGAGAGTGGTTGTTGTCACCTCATTTATTATTTTCGCCACGAACTCATCACCTTTGCTTCGATAACTCATGGATGCTCTACTGGCGATGTGCTAGCTCTAAGATCCTCCGTTTTCCTTCTCTAGGCCCTTTCACTGGACTTCTCAAATTGTTTAAATAAAGGCGGAGGAAATTTCAACTTCTCATTTAGGCAGTCAGCGAACTTTCTTCTAAAAAACCTGTCATTTCTTTTTCTTTCCTTCCACCGGCGAAGATAATTTGAGAGAAAAAACACTTCTCCGCAATTTTTTTAGGATAACTTTTGAATTAACGTCCTCATCTAACTCTAACTTGTTGCTCCAGCAATCCAATAAGTATTGGTTTTTAAACGATACGGACCACTTTTCCACTTTCAAGAAATTTTTCATGCATCTCAAGGCGCGTGAAAATTTTCAGAGTTATCGAACTAAAATACTATGGGCACTCTTCTTCAACCCCACAAGTCTTCTTTAAAAAGTTCGAGGATACTCGACTTTATCAAGACTCGATCTTCACGCTTGAGGAAACTAACTTTCACGTCTTTCGTTTGGCAAAATCTGAGTAAAACTGAGTTTTGGCGAGAAAATTTCGGGCAAGCGATGTCTAGAAGTAATTTGTGGGTTCCACAGTGTGAGGTTCTCGATGCTATTATCTCCATTTTCGAGGAAATATCACATTTGAAAGGTGAAAAGGCTTACTCCGCTCATCCCCGGTGGCCAAAGTGCAATTCATAACAAGTGTACAGAGAGCGGTGGTTGTGTTTTCCCGATGGGCGCAATCAATAGCCTAGGCCTTTTCGGCCGTCGTTTGCCCTGCATGCGGTTGAGGAGGCCGCAAAGGAGGCGACAGAGGGACAATGTGCCGCGTGAGGGCGAAAACTAACCCGTCTAACGGAAGGAAAGGGTGGAGTAGCATTTGAGGGATTCTTTTTTGTTTTGAATGCATTCATGTTTTACTTACTATACTATAAGCACATCTGCGAACTTTCGTTCCATAAATATATCCTTCCGCTCGAGTCCTTAAGCAATTTTTATGAGAGCATGGGCACGCGTAAATAAAAGGTAAGGTGAAATGGAAACTATTAATGATAAAACGTTCTACGTATGACAAGAGATGTTTATTCATAGGGTAAATATTTTTTGTAGAAATAAAATATCCAACAATGTTGAATAACACCCATAAATACTGGATTTCCTCGAGCCCTACCACGCGCCAGCCAGGCCGCCGCACAGTGGGCGGAAATCGGAAAAAGCCGGACAAAATTACAAAATGGCTTTTTTTGAGTTATAAACTTGAAACTTCGCAGGTATACTCAAAAATGATTGAAGTTTATTGATATGTACTTCATTTGACATAGATCCTACCCGTTACTGAGATACAGAGGCTCAAAAGTGAGCAAATTTCCATAAAAACGCCCGTCTTCAATTTTCTCTGAAAATCTTCCAAAGTAAGTGAATGGTGAAGTTATGGGTGGATTCTTGCCGAATAAAAAAACCACATAATCTGTTAGCATGGTGTATTTTCTTTAATTTTCCGTAATTTTAAAGAAAACAGCCCATAAATTCTTACCGTGCAGTAACAAAATGGCGGATACTGTTTTTCGACGAAGTTTTACATTTAGGTAGAGTTTCAAATAGGTTTTCGGCAAGGTCGCGCAGAGTAACTTATATGAGAGCATCGTTTGAAGATTTCTTGAGGTCTTTATGCAGTTTTCTTTGAAATAAGTTTGCGTCGCCGGAAATTACATTGATTTTTCGATCGCGCGGCAGGGTTCTTCTCCGCGCGTCGGGAGTTGGATTAGCCGCGCCGCGGTAAGGTTATTGAAGCTGTACGGGTTTTAACACTCAACATTCACCGTTTTTATGTTTTGCTTCAAGACACCGATTCTCAAATGGTCTATGGTGAAGACAGTGGAGGTTTTTCATGCGATGTACTTGCACGTTTCATCGAAGTTCATTTCGTTATCTTTGGATACGATCGAAGACCATGCTTCTATTAAAAGCGTTCAAACCTCGACAAAGTGAGTTGTTTTCCTGGGACTCATACAAAAAGACCTACCAGAAAGATACCAGCTGAAACCCTATACCTTCTTCAATCACCGATCTCTGACCCTCAGGATTCTAATTTCGAAAACGGTCGTTTTATGACACCCTGGAGCGGAGCCCTTCACCGTTTTAACGGAGGTATTTCCATGGGAACTTCTAGCTTTTTTAGATGTGCATCATACCCTCAGCTCTACTTTGACATACAGATTTTCATATCTTTACACGTTTACCATGTGTTCCTCCCCGTGTACGCATTTGGGCATTGGATAACCATAGGCTCGACAAATTTATTATTTCTAAATTTTACGTAGGCTCCATCCGCCATTCCATAGAAAATGCCACCTCACATTATTACATGACTTGATATCTACAAAATAATATTGGAATTGGTAAAAAAAATCATTCACTCGGTCAAATCAATCATTGGTAAAAAAAATTTGCTCCATTATTTATCGCGGAGGCTGAATTTAAGACAAGGCCCTGATGCTCTGAAATTTCTCAATGACTTCCTGACAAAACGCATTCTATGGCCATACCTTAAGAAATGGGTAGAGAGTTCTCGATCTAATGAATGATTTTTGTGTCGATACAAAAGTTGGCTCGCTGACTCTATAACATTTCCAGAATTTGCTATGCATCACTTTCCCGGTACTTCAACGACAGCCGGTTGAGTATTGTATTTTTGTAAAAATCTATTCCTCTCAAATTGATTGACTAAATAAAATTCCCCCTGTAGCTTCATGCTAAAAAATTCATATTATATTTGCCAGGCATTCCAGGGCGGCCAAAAAAATGTCGCACCTAATGTGTTAGATCACGCAGAAGAAAATTCAAACTTTAAAAACTACTGCCACTACTGCTGAGCTTGCTCTCGCGGCATCTGTGAGTTTGAGAGAGAGGGGAGACACTGCAGCAGCTCACCTAATTGCAGAAATAACAACTACGACCCCTACTCGGGCTAAGAGAGTTCTTTCAAAGTGGAGGACGAGTTAAAAGGTCCACCCTGAGATGACAGTGGAAGAGGCACTGTCATTGATGTTTGCCTCTGATTTGACCAAGCGTCAACATCGGTCGTTTCGTAGGACAGCTCTGAGCCATGGACACGAATTGTATCCCAGTTATGATAGAATAGCGATAGCAAAAAAAGGCAGCTAATAACGAAGGAATTAAAATAACTGAGACCATGTGCGAAGTAAACCTTCAACCACCACTGAACCACACCATATTGGGAACAATAGCCATCTTAGCCACCACTTCCACCTCTCAAGATTTAAATGGGGTGGTGAACTACAGATTTATCTCAAAGTACGGTTTTGATCGAAGTTCAGGCCACTCTCAATATAAGCAAATGTGGCAACAAGTGGATGCTTCAGATAAATTCCTAGTCATGAGTTCCCTTGTATCTTTTAGTTTGATTAAAAAGCAGCAGGTAACAAAGGCGCTACAGGTAACGACTGAAGTGTCCACTTTCTCTTGGTTAATTACATTTATCTCTAAACTTTTGATAAAGAATTTTAATTGCATCGGAGGCACTTCTCACATGTAGGCTCTACAATTTCAGATGCCACTATCTGGGAAAATCCACTGCCGATGTCGACACGATTTTGTCATCCCATCCGCTTTAGGTGAAAAAAAGAGACAAAAGAAGTTACAAAATCAGAAAGACATTACCTATATCGAAAGGCAGGTGGATGGCCTTAATGATTTCAACTCTGGATTTTACACGATTAAGTTCTGTTTACTACTGACCATGATCAACGGAAAAGAAATGCTTACATTGCTTACCTTATTTTCCTAATTTTTTCTTAATCTTAAAATCCATATAATTTATTATCCTACAGGGAAGTATAGTCATTTCGAAATTAAGAAAAACGATAGTTTTAAGTTTGCAACACACTGAAGAACAGCTGAATCATGGGGTTCTAAATCTTTGATGCAATAGCGTCGGGCATGAATAACTTAGGGGATGTAAAAATATCGTTCACCTGATATCGATAAATATTCTGTTGGTTTGTGTACGCTGCACTGCCCCATATGATTTTCTGAATGCATATTGGATATGTCGTATCGATTGGAATTTAAACAGGGGCATTTGATAATTTAAATTTTAATTTATTTTAGTCAGGAAAGGAATGCTAAGAAAATTTTCAGCTAAAATAGATATTATATATTAAAATAACTATTTTGAAAAAGATGTTCGGGGATTTGTTCAAAAACGTACTTACAGGCAAGTGGAAGTTAGAAATTTCTACGCTCCACAAGCAAATTAAAATCACTTTCACAAATTCTGCGCACTCAAGAGAACTTAACTTTCCTTCACCACAGTCAAAGTAGAAATGAGGGTATGACACACGTTTTAAAATATCAAGAAGTTCCCGTGGAATTGTCTACCTAAACTACCCTGTCTTCATCGTATCTGCTTCAACAACTTTCTAGTGCTTACTGTAGGTGCAGAACATGAGATTGTCACGCGATCCATAATTTTCGTCCATAAAATTTTGATTATTTAGTTGCCATCAGTAATCTATGTTCATAATTAGTAATTTTAGGTCACTGAACACTGCATTATTAGCCATCTTCTTGAACATCTATTCATCTCAAGAGTAAAACATTAGATTAATTGACGCTTTTTGCAGTTCGTTATTTGTTCAATTTGCCGACTTGGGTGGCGGCGGGGTAAAATGCTCGTTTTTCAAAGAAGTGTCGGATTCTAGTCCCGCATGGGTAAGTTTCCTTTATCAAGCGCAACGTTGTCGCAGAATAATTTATTCACGCCATTTATGTCAATATTGATCCGTCGGCACGTATGAATAAAGTATGAATTTTGTAACGTAAAGCTAAATGTGGAATAGTATTTATTCAAAAAATTTGAAAGAAATAGATTTTTATAAAAATACCAACTCCCGCAGAAGTATTGAGAAAGTAATGCAAAGCATATTCCGGAAATGTTATGGATTCAGCGAGCCAATTTTTGAAGCGACACAAAAATCGTTCATTTTTTCGTTCCCATGGAAATACCTCCGTTAAAACGGTGAAGGGCTCCGCTCCAGGGTGTCATAAAACGACCGTTTTCGAAATTAGAATCCTGAGGGTCAGAGATCGGTGATTGAAGAAGGTATAGGGTTTCAGCTGGTATCTTTCTGGTAGGTCTTTTTGTATGAGTCCCAGGAAAACAACTCACTTTGTCGAGGTTTGAACGCTTTTAATAGAAGCATGGTCTTCGATCGTATCCAAAGATAACGAAATGAACTTCGATGAAACGTGCAAGTACATCGCATGAAAAACCTCCACTGTCTTCACCATAGACCATTTGAGAATCGGTGTCTTGAAGCAAAACATAAAAACGGTGAATGTTGAGTGTTAAAACCCGTACAGCTTCAATAACCTTACCGCGGCGCGGCTAATCCAACTCCCGACGCGCGGAGAAGAACCCTGCCGCGCGATCGAAAAATCAATGTAATTTCCGGCGACGCAAACTTATTTCAAAGATAACTGCATAAAGACCTCAAGAAATCTTCAAACGATGCTCTCATATAAGTTACTCTGCGCGACCTTGCCGAAAACCTATTTGAAACTCTACCTAAATGTAAAACTTCGTCGAAAAACAGTATCCGCCATTTTGTTACTGCACGGTAAGAATTTATGGGCTGTTTTCTTTAAAATTACGGAAAATTAAAGAAAATACACCATGCTAACAGATTATGTGGTTTTTTTATTCGGCAAGAATCCACCCATAACTTCACCATTCACTTACTTTGGAAGATTTTCAGAGAAAATTGAAGACGGGCGTTTTTATGGAAATTTGCTCACTTTTGAGCCTCTGTATCTCAGTAACGGGTAGGATCTATGTCAAATGAAGTACATATCAATAAACTTCAATCATTTTTGAGTATACCTGCGAAGTTTCAAGTTTATAACTCAAAAAAAGCCATTTTGTAATTTTGTCCGGCTTTTTCCGATTTCCGCCCACTGTGCGCCGCCCGCGTCAGCGCATTGCATCATTACAGTTAAATCAATGCTGAGGTCGGAGTAGCAACTAGTAGCAAAAATTGTCTTCACTACTGCGTTGCATATACTTTTCCCTTTGTATTGGTGCAAAAGACACCGTGCATTCACTTGCCTTTCTAAACGATATTGTACATTTTATTTGAAAATTCGGGTAAAAAACACTAAAAGTTACAAAATATATATAAAATAGTAAACATAGTAAAATCCGAATAAAATTTGTCTCACTTTGTAATAATGTTTATATTTGTAGTTTAAAATGTTTTGGCCAAATATATCGCGTAAAGGTTGTCCTGCATGACGCTGAACTTCCTCAAAATCGACCGATTTCACGCAACTGTGATTTTTACGGTGAATGCTCCATGTTTGACGGATCACTGCAGCCGCTCTGATGAACAAAAATACTAACTTAGTAGTGTATTTTGTAGACCATATCCTTTAGAATCCGAAAATAAGGTTCAAAAATTCCTTGAAAATTTTCGAAAAAACGACTTTTGGCCAGCTTTTTTCGATTTGGGACCACTGTGCGTCGCCCTTGGGCGCAGTTCAGTGCAGCATGAATCATCAGTCACCCTGCTAAAGTACGTATTGAGATAATTTCAGGTTTTTTCCACGTTTTACTTCCTTACATATGCTTGTGAAGAATGTTGTTTTTCGAACATTTGCAAACAAAAGAGTCCATCAAACATATTAGTATCGCTAGTAATTTAAAAAAATATAAATATTTATTCGTTGAGAAAAAAATTCGAAAATGTGCATGTGGAAAAATTAAGCATAAGTGCAAAAATTTAGAGTGAAAAAATTTGCGACACAAATTCGCTCGTATTACGCGTTCCAATGCACGCACACATCGTGCAGAGAAAAGGGAAAGCAATGGGATATTGCCCGAAAGCAAATAACTAATTTATGACATGTTAAAAGCTGTCATCGTAAACTTAAAAATACTTTTGCGCCATTCCAGCATGAAAGGCCCTGGAAAATTGAATAAATAGCGTCATTTAACTTTAATGAATGTAATTTTGAGTGGACTGAAGCTGCTATGAGTCTCCTAAATTCCATGTGTGTTGCATTCAGCGTGCAATACTAGCACTATACGCACACAGATATCATTGTCTTGTGGTCGGACTATTACCACCGAATACCCTAAGAAAAAACAAAGCGCCCCCTTATCGGTTGGAGTTATGTGTGTTTGCTTATCCACAGCCGCGCCCACATACTGTCCACACGCGCGTAATTTTCCCGCGAAGGCGGCGTCTCGCGGCGTGGGCCACTCGGCGCCCCTGGTCCTCTCTCTAACCTGGCTGCCCCAAAGGACGCCCCGAAATAACAAGCCATTTCCCCACTCTTCTCCGGGTCATGGGGGGCAAGCAAAGGTGTCGAAATGAATGATTTACAAATTAGAAGCAAGTGCATAAGTTCGCTTCTACGGAGATAGAAAATAAAACTAGCCTACCTGTGGAAAGCGAACTCAGATAAATGGTAGTTTGGAATTCAAAACAAAAACGAAACGACTTTGCAATTCTACCATACCCGAATTTTGCATCTGAACGCCAGAACATTCTTTAAATTCAGGAAACTATTTCCTTCATTGATTTTTCAACTCCTTTCTTATAAGGAGGTAATCCTCCATTCTTTACTTTACTTATAAAATTATTTGCCAAAGCCTTTCCTTTCCATTCATTTCTATGGGCCATTAGTTACAAACCGAACCTTACTGTTTTTACCGCAAAAATTTCTCCCTCTTTAATAACTACCGAATATACCTATAGCGGCTAAAAGATCCCTTTAATATTCTTCTCTGTATCTCTTTCATTCTTACTTTCCGTCGATAGCCAGTGGACCACAACTGTCACACTCTCAGATGTTGTTCCTCCATTTCCCCTCGGCTTTCAATATCACTCAACCACTCTTTAGGCTTCTTTAGTCGTTATCACTTTTTACCGAGAAGACATATCTTCAAACAAGCCACTATGTGGATCCATGGTAAATATACCTTCTTTGAAAATATGATTGAAAAGAATCCAAGAAAAACGTTAGTAGAAAATTCTGACTGGAATAAAGGAATGGTGGAAAAGTATTTGATTCGTCAGAACTAAGAGGCTTCCATCATTATGAAACAGGTATTTTATTATTTGTATCACAACCTGTAAACATTAACAACCGTTAATTAAATCTGGTAATTTATTTCACAAAATATATTTTTTAAACTTTCAAAAAATTTGTAAATGAAAGAGTAAGTCGCTTCAAATTTCGTTCCGGAAAATAACTGTGGCTGCGTAATGGATTCAAAAGACAGACTCAACAACATGAAAGCGATAAAGATGAATTACCAAAGTTATTGTGCTATAATTTGATATTTTTTTAAAAGTTTTATGGTTTAAGTTTAGATAAGTTAAAAAAAATTTAATAAGTATAATTTAAAGTATTGTTTCCACAGCACATATAGCTCAATGAAAACCTATCCTTTCTTAACACTATATACGCTACTCGTAGAATTTTAACTACAAAAACAGAAGCAAATAATGCCAATAAAAACATGTACTTTTTCCATAATTTAGAGAGCCTCTGCCAACATTAATTCATAAAATATATTACAGTTTTAAATCCTATGTACATAGTGTATGTAAAATACATCAATTACATGCTGTAAAAAGTGCAGAAAACTATGCAAGTAATTGGTTATCGGCGGCTATCACATAAGAGAATAAAAATATTTCAAGTCTCATGTAAACATCTCTGAATGCAAACGTAGTATTATATCATGAATCTTATAATCAGATTGCAATGTACAACGTCGAATAGAAATTAGGTTGTTTTTATGCACCAAATATTAAACCAGAATTTCAGACAGTTCCTCTCTGGCTAAAAAGGACCCCTATCATCCGGGCGGAATCCAAGCGCGCCTCTCCAATGGAACTGATTCCAATATTATTATTATGGTATTCTACCGATTAAGGTAGGTTTCCATGGAGAACTGATGAAGTGATCTGGGAGCCTCCCTTTCCTTCCAGAACTGACTTCTTTAATTCACTGTAAGGCCTACTCTCTTTCAATCTATCTAAAAATCCATTTCTTTTCCTTCCCCTCCCTCGTTTCCCTAGCATTCTACCCTCTAACACCTTTTTCAACATCCCCTCCCCGATAAGCACTAACTCCATCCATACTTTCTGTCTCCCCCGTATCTCATCTAAAAGCTGTCTCTCCTCGCCAACCATATCCAGCACTTCGTCGTTCCTTTTCCTCTCCGTCCATTTCACCCTCTCCATTCTTCTCCATACCCACATCTCGAATGCCTCTAATCTTATCTCGTCTTCTTTCCTCAGTGTCCACGTCTCCGCAACGTAGAGAGCTACACTCCAAATCAAATTCTTCGCTAACCTTTTCTTTAAACTCTTACATAACGATCCTCTCAGAAGCTCCTTCCTGTTCATGAACGCCTCCTTTGCTAATGCAATTCTCTTCCTGATGTCCTTACTACTGTATCCGTTTTCCTCTAACGTACTGCCTAAATAGTTGAATTGCTTAACCTGCTCAAGTTTTTCACCACCCACCTTTATCTTGAGTCTCACATTCCTCGCTCGTGATGCTTTACAAAACCGCATAACCTTAAATACCGCCGGATAAAATCAAAGCATCCCTAGGAGCCATAAATTAGACACGCTTGCATAAAATTTATTGCCAAATATCACCTCAACGGGTGTGCGATAAGTAAATAAGCGGGAAACATCTTCGCAAAAACACGCATTATTCATATCAACTTGACATAATTATTCCACCGAATTTCCACGAAACTCTGAGCTCATTATTCATTTTCAGTATGTTTGCACTTCATTAATCTCTTTTTTGTTTAGGTACCGCATTCCCGAATGAGACCTTGAACAAGCTATTACTCATCCATGAACCCTCCGAATTTACAGGGAACACCAGGGTAAACAGGGCCAGTTCCTAGCCATTCAAGCGACTTGATTATTCGTTCGTCGAAACTTGAAAAACATTCTGCTATAAATGAATATAGTTAAGTCTATTTTCATTCTTTTATATTGATCATCAGAATGTGAAATGTGTAAAGCATAAATTGATGTAATTGTGTGAATAAATATACAGTAGAAATACGCTGATAACAAAGGTGCAGTAAAAATGAATTTCTAATGTTCTAGAAAAAAGTTCTAATGACCTAAAATCCAATTAGCCAGCCAATTAACCTAAAATCATACTAGAAATCATGAAATATCGTAAATCAAAAACATTGTAAATCTCGAGCTAACATCTTCATAAATAATATCCCCTAGTGAATTTTAAGGGTCACAAAATGTGAAGCAATTCCTTCCCGGCGAGTTAGTTTGCGTTCAGTATTCTAAACCTAAACCGGGGCCGTTCTAGCGCGTATGCCAACTGTGCGTATGTTCTTTATACCCAATGTACTCGATAGACACAGCGTAGATGCGATGCAAAAGCCAATTAGATTACGGAGACGCCAAATTTTGAAATTGACAGATCCATTAGGCCTAACGATCCCTGGCGTCTACCAGGTTTCCTGCGAATGTGGCCAAATCTACGCAGGAGAGGACGTTACCAACCGGCCCCAAGGACTATGGGAGGCATTTTAGGCTAGGGCAGCCCAATAAGACTGCACTGACTGCATACCATCAATAGGGACTAAAAGATAAGTCGGAATCAATCTGCCCTTCCAACAACTTCTGTTACAAGCTTTTTTTGGAAGACATTGAGATCATACGCAATAGTTTACATTGAGACACGGGGAATACACTTAGCATTGCGTGGAATTCCACTTTATAGAAAATAAAAAATTGTATAACTCCTGCTTTTGATCCGAAATACCCAGATCTTTCCGGCCGATCAGGTTTAACCTTCTTTGTAGCAGACGTATATCGTTACGTACCAACGTCTTATGCTCAATCAAATTTGTCAATTCACCCTGATAACGATGGATGACTCGTTCGATGAAACGTTGGAGATACGCAGCTGATTAAACGGGTGGAAATCCCGAGAAGTCTCCAAACATTTACAATCACATAGTTCATCTGAAGTGTAATCCTCTTTTTCACGCGCGACGGAGGATCACTTTGACTGAATAGATGCACTCACACGCTAGTATGCAAATATGCACATTTGTGCACGGGTTGTTATTTGTCTTTCTCTCTCATTTATTGGTGGCTGGTAGAGTATAATGCTTGTATATATCGCAGTTTAATGCTATGATTAAATGAAATCTAAATAAAAATCAATTAACCTTCTTTCCCTCGAAGGAATACTATTTGACACGAATTTGCTACGACAGACAGAATGACGTCCTCAAGGTTAAGCTTTTTCGCAACCCCCGATTAACATCCTCGAAGTTCGAGTTAATGCAGGGGAAAGGAGCTGGACCCTCTCAATCCTTGATGTGTGAAACATTAAGGGAAACAAGTTGATGCGTAGTTTTCCGCGGCGTTGTCTAGATGATGTCTCCATGTTCCTGGGTTTCACCGCGTAGATTTTCTTTGTGAGGACAGTTTCGCCGGTATTCCAACCGGCGCGGCGTCTTCAGGTCGAAAACCTGTCGTCACAAAGAAAATCCACGCGGTGAAACCCAGGAACATGGAGACATTATTAAGGGAAACATACTTGATGTGTGGATCCAGCTCCTGTGTTCAAACACCTGCGGCTAACAACTCTGGGGTGAGCTCTATCCTAACATATACAAATTTACTTTCGGGCTGAATCACTGACAATGAGTGTATTATATAGAGGATTTTCAGATAGAATCAGCAATAATTCATGAGGCGGTAGGGGAGACAATCGTGAGAATTATTTGTCCGTAAACAAGGGACAGCAACTCCTTAGTTACTTACCCATGGCAACGCAAAAAATGTTTGGATGCACTTCGCAGTTACCATGGAAACCCTGGCTACGGCCACCCAAATTTTTTTATATGCACTTAGCAGCTACCATGGAAACCCTGGATTTTTATGGGCATTAAATAATTAAGGTTGGACGAAAATGTGCATTGTAATTGTCTGAAGCTATTAATCTCAAAATGGGTGAGGTGAGACTGTGCAATATTCTTGTTGATACAAATGGAACGAAACCCTTAGGGCGGGCTCGCGGGTTACACTCCTACTCCTGCCGTGTAGGGCAGGGTCTATAAGCGCGAGCTTTTTACCTCTGCACCCAGAAGGGGGAGGACAGAAAGGAAAAAGGATTGGAGGCATCGCCGCGATGAGAGCCCGACGATACCTCCAGGGAAAGGACGGGGGAGGAAGGGAGGGGACGAGGAGTCCCGCACCGTCACAAAGGCGGACGGGCCCTACTATTAGCGAAACCAAGCATACGCAATTAATATTCTACCAATCCTAGTAGATTTTCCTACGAGGAAGAAAAATCTATCGATCGAATCGGTAGATAGTCTTGTTGATACACTCTCCAAAATTTCGATCAATTATGCTCAAAGATTGTTTCAGACAATTACAATCGCAATTTTTCGCCCAAACTGAATTATGAAATGCCCTAAAAAATCCAGTGTATAAAATAATGTTGAAAAGGCTGAATACCCAAGAAAAACAGTTTCCATGGTTACTGAAAAGTGTATCCAAAGAAATGTTTGCGTTGCCATGGCTCAGTAACTAAGGAATTGCGACCCAATATTTATAAACAAAAAATGTTCGAGAATCTCTCCCCTATCACCATCGGAAGCATCGCACATTCCTCCAGAAAAAAAAACCTGTCTTACTGAGTGCCGGGGACCATCCCTTACCAAAATTTATATGCGGCTTCAGAGTGATGTGATTGTTTTTTTAACAATGCAGTGTTACATATTCCAATGCGAGTGTTAGGGCCCAATCAGTGCACAATGGCTTGATAGATTATAAATCAATACGAGCCAGCGGACGAATCAATCAGGCCGAGTCTCTTCCAAGTCGGGCGAGCTCTCTTCGCTTCTCCCATTCTACCTGCCGCGCCTCGCCTCTTTCTCACCGAATCCTTTCTCTTTCACACACACACCCCTTGAGTCCTCACCCAATGACAGAGTCCCAATCGTTCCAATCCAAAGCATCTGTCTCAACCCGTGTTCCCGGAAATGACGGAACTTCCCGTACTGCCAAACCCCACCTCCCATCCCCCAAATGCCTACTTTTCCTTTCTCATAAGACGAAACCTCTCCCCCAACCATAGCAACACCTCAGAAAATTCTGCTTTCTCCGACAAAGGGAGGATAAAAGAAATGCAAGCGGGAAAGGTTTGTTGATATAACTGCGAGAAGGGTACACTTATTGGTTATTACTTTCACAATCCGTACTGTTCAGCGATCTTTTAAGTAAATTTATTTATCGATGTTCTTATTTATATTATTTATCTTCATCGCCCCGAAAACAGCGCATTTAAGGCCTATACAGCGTGGAATTGTAGCAAATAACAACCGATGACGATCATAAACAAAAACAGTGTTCGATCTGCCCAGGCCGGATTCGTACTCGAAAACTTCGCTGTCAGCCTAGTACTTCTCCCAACGCCAAAGAGACCGACGAGAGGCCGAAACACTTAAGATGAGTACTAGGTATAAGTGCACAGAAGTACTCAGCTTAGACCCACGTTCGAGTTTAAAAGTAATAATAATAATAGTCAGTAATAATTGTTTATTACTCCAAAAAATAAAAGCACAGAATAGAATTAATTACATAAATGGAGTAACTTTAGTTAGCCATTAAGGACAACCTGTTTTTTCGCTAATAAAATATCTAACAATTATTCAATCTCCGCTGCTAGAGACTTTCTTATAGTAACGATGATTTTTTATTATATTAATTTATATCATTATTATATTATATTATAATACAATACAAATCTGTGTTATAATTCTATAAAAATCTGTACACCAGCGATAAAAAAATCAACATTACTCTTAGGAATTCTCCAACACCAGAGACGAAAATGCTGGAAAATATTCAAAAGGTGTTGCGGGTCTACCTAAAATGACAAATAGGCATTCTTATCTTTTTTTAGGCTTGAGGACTTCTTGGTATGACGGTCATTAGTCATGCTTTGGTTATGAATATTTCAAAAGTAACGATATCAGTAAATCATGATAATTTAACAGTTGCAACTGAATCCTAATTACTGAAACGTAGCTCACTAAAAATGCATTTGTTCGTTCAGCCAATTGAAGTTTACAAAAGAGTTTTACCTGTTGAGAAGCACGGTTCGTATACTACAGTATAATGTGCAACTCATGGAAAACATTGTACCAAAGTTATCTAATCGGGATGTATTTTCTTGCATATTTACCCTACTGAAATTGATGCAATGCCATTTAATATATATCTTTACAATAGCTCTCAACACAGTTAATTTCATTCATATTTAAATGTGTAATTTAAACAATACTTAGCAAAGGTTTAAGAGAAGACAGAACTAAGCAGAAGAATAATTCAAATTAACGCGAAAGTGAACGAAAATCAAATCGTCCGAGCGAGTTCAGAAATTTATATCACGAATTCCACAACTTTCACGGTCCACTACAGCCCAATGAAATAATGCAATCTCAAACATCTATTCCACAATGTATTTTACTTACTCTATCAATGCTAAATACATGTATTTGGGATGTTCTGAGCCCTTCATTGCCAAATTTAAATTATCGTTAAATTGCAACCACCTCATCTCCCTTACGGGTGTCGGCCTCATTTTTTTATAGCCAAAGTTCTTATCTCTTGGCCTTCCTCGGAGAAGTTCTCCTTTATTTTTTCCCATTCATTGCATTTTCCAATTCCTGTGTCTGATTACATTGCCAATTCACAGTGTTTTTTTTCATGCGCATTTTTCTCCACACATGAAAACGTTAGAGCAGGTGGTTGAGTGACATATTTCGATGCAATTACTGTATAATTCTCAGACAAACGAAAACCTGCAGATTCACTGGCGCATGATGTCAATACATTTCTGTCACTTTACAGCCGCGTCGAGATGCCAATTGTTGCCAAATAATGCAACGCGGACACGAGCAGCTCGAGCAACAGTGGGTATCCTGACCGCGCTGCAAACACGACAGAAATAAATCGATAAACCGAATGTAGTTCAAGAATTATTCAGCAATGAAGTTGGTATCACTGGAGAAAAATGAATGCAAATACGTGACTGTATCCATAAATTTAGCGCTTTACTAACTTTTACTTACCGTTACCACAAAGTGCTCACTAAAAGACGCAAACTCAGACACGCAGGGAATTTCTTGTGAATCACACTCACCTGGAAAAAGAAAGAGAACATGTTAGTAACTCAAGTACTCGCAGGTAGATAAATAATATATATTATCGATTCTTAAATTACTTTTAAATACCATGTTCATTGCACAGAGCCTGATGGCAATCCTTCCTCACGTATATGTTTTTAGGGAAACCATATCCTGAATAACGTGAATAATTGTAGTCCTGAGAAGAATCGTGTTGGTGTGGTGGCTAGAGAGTTGGCTTCTCATCCCGTGGGCTCGGGTTCAATTTTCAGACACTGCCTGATCTCTGCTTTAATGTTTTGTGGAAAATATTTCAAGCGCAACGCTCCGTCTGTCGGATGAGAAGTTATCCCGCATAACTACGAGGCATTACTGCAACGTACGAAAATACATGCTTTCTGGCATCAACGCAGACTGATTACTCAGGAATTTACCGCAACCCGGGAAAGAATGGAAGTAAATTAATAAATTTACAGAACGAAAATCTCCGCTTTATGAAGCCACACTGAATTATGCTACGGGTAGAAAGTAATTATAAAGGAATACATAAACCCCCAATTAGCTAACATATTCGACCGTAATGTCTCTATGACGGAAATATGATATAATTAGAGTGTTAAATGTCACATAATAAACTGGGCATCGGTCTTAAGATTCGATTTCCAAGTGGTTAAGGCATTTTAGTCATAGTTCTTATATGTTTTTGAGTGTTTGACATTCACGCAAGAACTTTGGAAATCAAAGGAAATTAAAAAATAATAATAAACTTGGAGGGAGTATTTTTTCACAAAATCACTTTCGAGGGAATAGACGGCTCGAACCACGGAAGTAAAAAAGGGACAGTTCCAACAGTATTTTGTCAGATGGAAATTAATCGGAGAAGAGAAGGATAAAAAAACCGTTTTTTCAAGGCTTATAGATGGCGATTGTCGAAGAAATTGGTGTTTTGCAGTACGCAGATATTAAGACGCCACGGAATGTCGATGAAAGCCGCTATCTGTTCACTCTTAGCGCAGAACCTTACCTTCAAAGTTCCAACTTCACCATTTAACCAGCTCCGGATGGTCACTACCAATTCCATGAAAACTTGAAAGGAACAAGGAAAAAATAACATGTCTCCCTCATAGCTCCCACTTGCTTATGGCTGCTCCTAGCCACAACACCTCACTCACACCCCTCACTGCGAAGCAAGTCGACTGAGCCCACGCCATTATTCCTTCATTTTTCCCTCTCTGTCTTTAATATTTTTCTCCTTTTTCGCATTTTCCTGGTGGAAGATGTAAAAATCTCTCCCAGCTTGGTTTTTTTACCACCAATACTTATATGCGCGCTTCTTCCAGCCTCTTTTAATTCCCCCCCCCCACTAGTTCCCTCTCCCTCCAACATTAATGCACTGCTGTTCTATATCTATAACACACGAGCCTTTTCACCCGCCCAGCTCCACAACCTGCCTACCTAGCTCCTTAAGGAGGAGCTTGTTCCACTTTCCCAGCGTAGCTTCGGATCCGTTACCTCGGGTAGTGCAATACGAAATGAATAGATTGAATAAAGCAGCGGGAGAGTAAGGGAAGCCAGACCGAGGCTCCTCCTTTTGTGGCTGATTATATTAAAATAACTTATCCCTTCCGCCGAACACAATAAAGATAACATACAAGCAGAAGCGAGCAACATGGAAAGTGGAATGAATGAATGTGGATTCTTTCGACGCGAAGGAGGGATGGCTACAATTGTACACGAGACCACAGCATACTGAAAAGACAGGAGAATGCATCAATTTAAAGATTGCTTCGCTGCATCGCTGCAGTCCGTGTATGAAGGCTGATGCTTCCTCCTTATATCGCGTATCCTTCCTTATTTTACATCTCACATAATTATTCATTACATCCTCGGTCTTCGCGAGTGATCATTCTACGCCTTCCCTTTACTTCTGTTGCTGCTTTCAAGATAACTATGTGCAGCAGAACGCTGTAACAATGCCCTCTTTCTCTCATGCCTCACATGATTAAAAAAATAATTTTAATTCATTCTTTCCCATGACTTTTTAGAATCATCGCCTCGCCACCCTCATTCTCCACAAAATTTGAAAATTATGCTAATTTATTCCAATAGAAAATCTGTGTTTTGATTTGAGCTCTTCAATTCCTTAAGTACAAAGGCAACGTCATAGGAAAAAAATTAGTTTCATGCGTTCCCTTCCCCAACAATAGTTGTTTTATGTCAGTTAAGCAAAGCAAAAGTAAATAAATTGACTAGAATTAAAAATTAAATGAAGATGATGTTTGAAATCAATGGGCGGCACCCATAAACCTGGGTGCCGCCCAAATAGGGAATCAGAAAACCTGTTTTATGAAATGTCTTGTGGTGTTGCTTTGCAGTACGAAAGGAGGTGATCCACGTGGGAATATAATGTGCCCTCATACGGACAGAATAAATACATAAAAGACTACATACGATAAAATGCAACCAACCATGTTGACAAACTAAAAGAAGGGGAAAAACAATAGGAATACTTAAAATGATAGGACTGGGAGCTCATAAAATATTACACGAGGTAAAAGTTACACTATTTAAAAAGGGCCTATAATATGGTTTCCAATTTATTTAATTAACTATCATGACATTGACATTATAACTATCATTGACATTATAACCACAACTTTAAACCAAACATTAAAAAAAAACTTGGTCAAACCGTAAATTACTGTTAAAACTGAAGTAAAATCTGATGCTTTCCCGGCGAATATGTTCAAAAAAGGCTATTCGGGCTAAACTACTGTACTGTTAAAACTCTTTGTTGAGCATTACTGCCGACATTCATGTTGTAACTGCTCTTAATTTGCTAATTCTTTGTTTAAAGCTCTCCAATTCCATAAGGACAAAGGCACGTAAATTAGATTCCTATACATTCCTGCAAAGGAATTAGATTCCTGCATTCTCTTGTCCTTCTTAGCTTTGGATGGTAGTCTAAATTTTATGTGTAGGTAATACTATTACTATGATCGAGTGAGAATAGTTGCACAATGAATGAATAGTAAATTTAATGTGAAATGCAGGGAGGGGTCATTTCAGTCAGGGACGTGAAATAAGGCTTTTATCGTGCGCTGAGTTTCACGAATCGTTGCCTTTGACCGATCGCATCCCAAAGCGATTCACACTACGCCTTAATGCGATTAAACATCGTTAATTTTCCCCAAGAAATTGCACTAAAACAAGAAGAAGCTCATTGTCAGTGCCATGAGACAGTAGCTGCGTTGCACATTTCCCAAAATTCGCTCCCCCCTCCCATCCAGCTACCCCCTTCTCTCATCCCCACATCCCCTCTTCAAAACCACCCACTAGACCACAGACGCACCAGATCGTTGCTCGCGCGGGTTTCATATTACGAAGACCGAAAATAATTAGCTACGAAAGAAAATATAATGTTACACCAGAATAGTGGTGAAGCGTTTCACCCCTCCCCCTTTTCTCGTCCACCGACCTTTTTCAGTCTACAGGCTTCGAAACCCTGTTTCAGGTGGCCAACTGCTACATGAGTCTTATTGGACCCATAATTATCAAAAATAACTTTCAGCAAATGATATTGAGCCTTTATTGGATTGAAATATTAGTGTCATTCATGTAATTCGAAAAAAGAATGTGACCAGTCGATTCACTCGCGACACTGTTAAATAACGTTAATTAAAGGAAATGGCTTACCTCATGAAAAATCATAAATTGAAGCAGAATGTGGAAGTGGAAGGGAAAAAACTCGGAGCTACGCAGTTCGCTGAAGTCGAGCAAAAGTTTCAAGTTACCAGAGCACTATTTGAAGTGGTATCTTTAGAAGAGTCTCTCTATCCCCATTTCTGGAGGCCAACTGCTACATGAGACACCTATTGGCCCCATAGGCGTCAAACTTAACTTTCGGCAACTGGTTTAGTGCCTTTATTGGATCGAAATATTAGTAATATGCATGTATTTAAAGAGAATGAGACCAAGCACGATGCATTCCTGACATTATTAATTCCTTCCATTGTCACCAGTAGAAATTTTCACGTTGCTCGACTTTCTCCTCCCCGATACACGCAATATGCATGTACGTTATGCAACGAATAAGGAAAAATTGCGACACGAAAATAAATGTTCCCTGTTAGACATTCTCAATGAAGTTCAAAAGATGAAAACGCAAAATTTTCCGCCCAGTTTTCATGTAATTGGGAACGCATTTAGAGCTGTGGTTGATTTACTAATTCAGAGGAGAACAGCCTCTTGATGGAAGGAAGTGCTCAAAAGAGAGCAATGAACCAAACGATACCTACGCACAAGGCTGAGAAGCGGTGACCCTATAGGAATGATTTTGTGACATAATCAACTAATCTTCGAAATGCGTGGGGCTGTTGCTGAATTTGCTCAAGAAGTAGATGTCGCGATGGTCCGGAAAAAGGAAAATACTGGAAAATTCATTTTCTAAGGTTCTATAAAAATCGATATTGTGGGGTTATGGTGTTCTATTATATTTGCTAATTAGCAGTAGTGTCTCTTAGCAGCTGATCGATAGGTTCTAGGTTCAAATGGCAGGTGAATCCCTCGTTCGCCCAAAATAAATGTTCAAAGTTACCCCCGCAAAGGAACCAGTCACCCCACCCTGAATGTGTAAATTTCACACACCTTCAGTTCAGGGTCAGCTCCACCCTCACCAATCCAAAACATCCTTACGGTTGAACCACAGAGTGGGTAAGCAATTAAAATCGAGATTAAAATAAAGTTTGTTTGAGGGCTTCCACGTTATTGCGTAGTGATTGAAATGACCCTCTTCGTGCCAATCTTTCAAATCGTCCACCGCACACGAAATTGTTTCTCCCGCCGCTTGTCCCCAGCAAACTAGTCGCAATTTCCCGCAGCGGACTCCTCAGCGACGGAGCGAATGCACGAGCATAAAATGTTTAAAAGCCGTGCGCGGAGTGGAGTGGCTCTACTCGAAACGAATGGTGAAGAGGCTGCTAAGCTGCCAGCCACCGCTGCTCTCGTGTGCTCGTAGAAACAAATATACGGCCGCACATATATCCGGGAGGCCTCGTCGACGGCTTACGACGAGGGATTTAGTCATTAAACTGCGGCGGAAGTACCTTCCTACTCCTCGAGGCTCAAAGGTCATCGGTCAAACAGAGTCGCGGCGGCGCGGGCGCCCGGACGAGGGCACGTGTCCGCTTGTGTTTTGCGGTCGCCAAATAGGGCCATCTCTTGGGGTCAAGACAGACAGTGAACAAAATATCGACGATAAAAAAATCCATGTCATGAATGGGCCATTAAACGTTACACAGTCCAGCTCGAGGGAAGTCGCTTTAATCGGACCTGTAAGCTCAAGTATGCTTAGCCAAGAGGATTTTGGAATTTTCCATCCGTGTTTAAGGGATATTCCTCCCATATTAACAATAAATAAAACAATCACCGTACGAGCTCTGTTAATTGCCAAATCTCCGTCCAATGAGTCTACACTGAGAAAGCCCAAGTCCTTTCCGTTGATGTCTGTTGCCACTCTAAAATATTTCAATTGGTGTAGAAAAATGTCCTCAGCGCGGCGTTGACTACACAGCGATCACTTCACTCCCGTATTAACGTAAATTAGTCCCATGGAGTATAACAAGAAGGCGGAACAACCTTATTGGCCACATCTTGAGACATGATGGCCTGATGAAGACAATCGTCCTCTGGAGAAACCATGGACAAATCACACCTGGTCACTTCAAAGCACCTCCACACAAAATCTTGTTGGAAGGACTCGTAAAAAGAAGAAAACTTAGGGGAATGACCATAGAATTCCACGTTCAATGTTTTGAGTATCTTGGTGTAACATTCTGTATTTAAGAGTTTTCTAAATAAAAATTATTGTTTCCATTGTTTTATTGAGGTTTCCGCTGGATGTAACTCCGTTGGCAAAGTTGCCCCAGATCCAGAGAATCTTTGCCAACTATATTTTCAATTTTTCTAACGTATAAACTTTTACTTAAGTTGTCATTTTTTCACAAATTTTGAAAGTAGAGACCAAGAGTAATGGCTTAAAATGGTTTTAAATTATTTCCATACATGAACTTACAATAATGTGGTTGAAAAAGAAAAATAAGTGGCAAAATGTTCCCGGTTTACGGTAGCTTAATTCACTGAATGACATCAATTAGCTAAATGCAATGAATAATCTACTTTATGTTCCCGATTGAATAGTTCACCCACAGAGTAATTATATATATGTTATATTATGTGTACAGAGAGCAATGCAAGAATTCAAATGGCTAAATTTTTCATTATAGCAAAGAACAAGCCGTAAAGAATGATCGTAGGCTTTCCCGGCGTATTGAATTGTGGAAGGCTACACGGGATATCCACCGGGTCAGGTTCTCCAACTCCATCTCGGCCGACGTTTCGATGGGCGAGTTGTCCATCGTCTTCAGGGCATGTAGATAAGGAGGACGATTTTCAAGACTCGACATGCCCTGAAGACGATGGACAACTCGCCCATCGAAACGTCGGCCGAGATGGAGTTGGAGAACCTGACCCGGTGGAAATCCCGTGTAGCCTTCCACATCAAGCCGTAACGTTGCCCTGAATTACGTTTCAGAAAAAATTAATAATCTATGTTCTCCCACATTGCCTTTAAAATAGTACCCTCCTAATACTAAACTAAAATCATTACTATTAGGTGAAGGCACACATCTCGCATTTTAGAACGAAGGCATGAGTTAAAAGAGCGTGGGAAATCAATAAAGCTGATCAAAAGGATATATAGGAAAGGATATATACAGCTAAATCTACAGAATAGCTCTAATTAGTTCAAAATATTGAACATTGTCTTTCCGGAGTACCTGAGGAATGAGCCACCATAACTAGCGGCAGTGTACTCCCCGCAATTCAGAGAGAAAGCATCAGCTAACTCATCCGTGGATCTGCGCACTATTAAAGGAAGAAAAAAATCTACTGAATCGTATGAATTACTTTATTACACCAAATCTTCACTTTCTTGGTAATCCAAATTATTATTTCCTAACAGAGTTCATTATCGAAGCATTAATTACCCTTTTTTATTAATTCATGAGCATTGAGAATGATGAATAAATCCAAATGTACTAATATTTGAATGAATAGGTAATGTTTACATCTCTTAAGGGTGGAGAACGCGGCTCTATGTCGATAAATAGCATTTCTGTGAAAATTTTAAGAGTAATGTGTCTTCCCACAGCAAGTTTGAAGTGTCAAGGTTCGAGCATAAGTTAAAATTAAGTCTTCATTAAAAGTAAAAAAATAGCAAAGTAGAACGGCATCAGTCAACATAGCTTGAGAAATTAACATAGTATACAAAATTAGATGGCTAACTACACTGAATCATTTTTATACTTTGTATTCTAATAATTAATGAGTGCAGGTGCTATATTTTGTCCGCTAACGAGCTCAGGTTTAAAGTTATATAGACCAGAATATTATGTTCGCGGAGCATAATGGATAGCCTCAATTGTCAAAAAAAAGTTTACGAAGAACAAGCAGTGCTTAAAAAAAATCCATTGAAATGTAAATGCAGTTTGTTCTACCGAAGGAGGTAAACATCACGAACTTCGAAATTTATGTCAAGCGTACCATTATACCAAGTCAGTAATTTCTATAAAACACCTATGCCAAACAGATGTCACCTAAATTTACATGATTATTCTAGTTAGTTCCTATGTTGATGATATTAGAATAAAGGCTGAATTTCATCGTAGCATTCAAACACTGAAAATTCTTGATGTCACATGGCGTAGGCACTACAAAGTGGTTGGCAAGGAAATGAGCATAACATATACATACTAGGGGATGAAATTCGCTAAAAATATTTTGACACATGCCACATACCTAACTACCTCAGTGCCTACCACTCAAGAAGGATTACAACATGGTATTGAGAAGTTTCTTTAATATTTGGTTTATATTGCTACATTAATGAGGTTACCGACGGCAAGTTGATTTTTTATGATTCAATAAACACTCAAATAACACCAACATCACAACAAACATTTTGTTATTTGCTGTTAAACAAAGTTACTTACCAAACAGTATGTAGTACGACATGTGACGTCAAGAACTAAGTATTGACCTTTGAATGCTACTAGCATTTTAATTTCTTAAATTCATCGTTAGTTCTGAAATCATCAACTAGGGAGTAGTAACAACAAACGCAAGGATATTTTTGATGAGGCATGAAGAGAAATTAGCATTGGAATGACGCAAATATTTTTCATATTTTTAATTTTGTGGACGAAAAAGTGGCGAAAATGCAACGGAAAAGAAAAAAAAACTGTGAGAGAAACCCACGTAATTGCTTTAGCTCAGAGTGACTTTCATGAAATTAAATGTATTAATTGCAATCGAATCAAAACTTACCAGCGATGCCACACCGCTTAGTTTCGCCTACGACTACGACATCTCATTAAAATCAGTTCATTGATAAAAAATTCACCTAGAAGGTCATTACTACGGGAGAAAGTTTAACTCATCGTATTGGAATGTTCAGGAAAATAAATTTCAATCCACGATTGATAACATATTCTGAAACACTTAGCTAGAAAAATATTACCTTGACTTTTTTATTTGATGCAGTTAGAGATTACCACGGCTTGCAGTAATGTTACTTTGAATAGAATTGAAATCTTATCAACACGTAATCACAGAAAAAAGGGTACCATTCTCACTCGAACGGGGTCCAATTTCTCTCCAAATAGGCACATAAGTGACACGTGCTAGTAATTTATAAATCGAAATTAATTTCTTCGTCGGGTGAAAACAATCGAGAAGAGGGTTAAATAGCACCCGATTGAGACATTTGAAAATCTGAGCTAGAAGGCTACGGCTATATTTAAAAAACAGGTATTTAACATTACAATGCGTTTTTGAAAAATGTAATGAGTTGAGCTATAAATGCACACGTGGCCTGATTGAATGAATGGTCGAGACAAGACTTTAAGAATCAGTGTTTTCAAAATACACAAAACACGAGAGGCCCAGAAAAAAACCAATGAATGAAAACGAACTGCGACGCTACCTTGAGATAAGTAACCGAATCTGTTAAGTTTGCTTCTTGCACCCGCGCAATATTGACAACATTAAAAAGAATATTATAGTATTCAGTGGTCTTCGGTGATTGCGAAGCAAGTAATAATTACTAATGGAGTCAATTGTTTTCTTTTACGCAAAGAAAATATTTATTTGAAGTGTACAGTATTATTTTAAAATTTATGAATGCGGAAATTTAATACGTTGTTTTATGGCGCAGAAAACAGTCGTGTAAAATGCGATGACTACTATTATATAAGAAGGATAAATGAGAAGACCAGTCCTGGCAGATTACGCTTGCTCACTTTTTATTCCTCCGTCTCTGACTAGAGTAAGGCTTCTATGCTCATTTTATTCGGGTGAATTATTACTGACATTAAGGACCAGTCCCTCAGCACTTAAAAAATTAACCCATACTTAATGGTCCAAACGGTAAATTAGGTGATTTAATTTTACATTTCAAGTTTGCTTCTATTTTCGTAATATTTTAAAATTAACCCTTGAACGGCTAGCGTGCCCATATGGGCACAGCTGCAGTGGTCTAAATAATTTCGTATAAATTCCGACCCAAATATTATAGAGCATGCTGTTTTCGCCAAAAATGATTACAAAAATGATCACTTTATTCGGTTCGTGTGCTTACGGCCAGCATTTGTACCTGCAGTTGCCTGTGGCATGATAGATATTCTTACTCACTCTGTTGGAGGAGGCAAAAGAGAAAATATGGCGAAGTGTCTTCAGTAAATGCGATTTTTTTCCTTTTTATTTTTTATACTCGGCTAAGTATTTAATCTTATCCTCAAAATGAATGTTGTCAACTTCGGTTTCTTTTTCCAGAATCGTGTTATCTTTCGTATGAGACAAGGAATTTGAATTTATTTTTGAGTGAGCCCATATGGGCACGCTAGCCGGTAGCCAGGGGTGTCTTTTTTGGGGGGTGTCCTTCGCTACAAACGTCGTTATTGGGTCTGTTATCAAATAATGTCGATGTAAAACGCTAATTTTTTGTCAATCTTTCTTTTTTTTCTTATGTAACTCGATTTTAACAACTTCAGTATTTTTTGCTGTATATTTTTGTGTAATATTTCCATTAATTTTTAGTACAAAAATTCATTTTATGCTATTCAACACTTTTATTCATGGTGCTTGCGTTATAATTTGCTCATCTACCTAGTATGAAGAATGATAGGGCTATTTTCTACCAGTGGTATACATACCCAACAATCTAGGGCATGGTGGAAGGGCAAAGGATGTTTGATAAATACAATGATAAAGCTCATGGGGAAGCGCTTTGTATATAAAACTTTGAAACAATAAAAAGGAGATTGAACCTTGATCACATCGACCACATTGAACACGTTATCAACTTTTCCAACTAAGTCCAATCCCTGGTTGTAAGTCGCAAGGAGACAATCAAGGCGAAAGTTAACAAGCAACCATTGAGCCGCCCCGCTGCTCCCATGCTTTCCCAAGGGAGAAAAAAGGGAATATTGTTGTTGTTAGATATAATGACTATTCGGTAGTGACTGTCAAGTCACCTTGCCAATGTGTACACCCACTCACAAAGGTCACGAGATTCCCAAGTGTTACCTCAAAAATGGTACAAGTTAGGCAGCCAGCAGTGGCCTCTAGCTACAATATTTAGATGGGCGGAACTGATCTCACGCATCAAAATATCAACAGGTACAGGAATGTTATCAGAGGAAAAAATGGTGATGGTCCGCATGAAGCTATCTCCTTGATGCTGTCATTGTAAATGCCTGGATCTGTACGGAAAGTTATGGTTCAAATATACCGCAGTAAGCCTTTAGGCGAGAGATTGCACAAGTAATTGCAAGAGCATTTTTGTAACGAAGATGTACCTTTCCCAGACCTGTCGGTTGTATTTAACATTCCCTATCAAGTGCAACCAATCATAGAAAGTCTGATGACATAACCCAGCAAAGAAAAACTGATTTCCATTAGATTTGACACTGATATCCAACAGGTTTGACACACTGATTTCCTTCTCCTTTGAATCTGTTTTGAAAATTGAAACAGCTGGAAATCAGTAGGAAGACAGTTGGAAATCAGTTGTGAAGGTCCAATATGGCGGCTGTTTTCCTACTCATTTCCATGAATGTGGTTTGACTCTGGTTTCCACCGTTCAACAGATTTGAATCCGGTTTCCCCCAATTTAGCTATTTCGAATCTGTTTTCCACCGTCATACCGATCTGAATCTCGATTCTCACCTCCTATGACCTGCTGATGCATGAGTTATTTCCGCCAATTCCAAGTTTCGCAGAGCTGCACTCAACCAACGTTTCTAACTTCACATACTACATCTCTATCATCAACCTGGATGTAGACTCGGCAGAAAAAAGTTTACAAAATACAGCCTAACAAAATGAACTTCATGTAAGTCTCCTACCACAATGAAATAACACAGGCTCTATTAACGTATTTATTAAGTATGCACAAACCCCATTGCAAGTACATATTCAATTGAAAATACATTGTCATCTAATTTGGTAAATTTCTGAGGCTGAATACACTTAAAATCTCAATGTCATGCATGAGAAATAATTTAGGGAAACACAGAATTTACAGATGAAATCTCATTTGAAGGAGAGTTTGACAAACTAGTAGTGCTTTTCCACACTGTTTATCAGTTCTAACAATCTTGAACACTCATCAAAAGGCACAAGGTTTGCCAAGAGTAAAAGAACAATCATTGCACCAGAACAACAACTTACATCAGATTTCACAATCTTGAATTATCGAAGAACACAAATTTTTCCGTGATTAACAGAAAAACCACAACACTAGAAAATATTTCAGATGCCTTTATGAAAGAAAGACTTCTTTACATGCCTTATGAAAATAATTCTGATTCAGTATTAAGCCAACCACATCTGTGTGTTTCACTACAGAAACTTGCCATACTGTTTATACATGAACACGGTCGTTTCACTTAGCACAAACACACCTGCAAGATACACAATACTCTGAAAATCCTGGTAGGTTCTCGTCGGCGACGAAACGCGCGTACATATTATACATGTTGCATACAAAAATATTAGCAATCGCTCAAAAACTGTAAACAAAAGATAAATTATTCAATGAAAACACAAAAGATCCAAATCACATCAAGAATTTCACTGTCGCTTAAAACCTGAAGAGATGCACGAATGGCTAAAATCAACGCTGCGGGAATTTAGCACTGGTTAAATAATACTGATATGATTATTTTTTTCTCCACACCCTATAATTTTAGCACAAAACAGACAACCACAAGCACGTAAACATTCAAAACGAAATCGGGTGTCAGCGTTGCTACTTTGTCTTGCTATCTTTCGTAGTTAGGTGGCAGCACTATACCGGCTATATTTTTTTAAATGCGAAGTGAGGTTTTTACGTGCTTTCATTCCCAAGTTATGTACCGTTTTGCATATTGGTGGTAGTGAGTTCCAACAGGTGAAATGATGAGCAATACAAAGTGCGGATGATGTACATTAAATTTTTTCATCACCCGTGCCTTTTTGCAAGACGGCAAAGTACATGTTTCCTCCTTTATGTCATTATTTTATTTCTGACCATGATTTTGAATTAAATATACTCATTGACACCTCAGAAAAAGTAATTTTCCAATCAACGCAGTAGTAAAGCCTGTGTGAGATGGGTTTCTACAAGACACTCATATCAGGAGAATTTCAAATTCATTCCACAATTCAACTCTGTTGGAAAGCACTTGTGGAAAACACTTTCAAGCCAATAAATAAGGAAAAGAGTTTCAAATGACATTCAAGTCAGTGTCAATACAGTCCATGTGGAAGACGGCTGGAAACCAGTTACAATGGAAATGAGATTCAAATCACTTCCTTCCATTTCCTGTCCGCTGGAAACCAGTGGAAATCAGTGTCAAGACAGAGTCAAATCAGATTTTAACGATTCAGATCAGATTCAAATGAGGTTCAAAACGGTTGGAAATCAGTTTTTCTTTCCTGGGAAGGTATGATGGCAGTGATAACCAATTTGTCCCGTTTCATAAACGCCGCTGTTCTTATGAAGAATATTCTTCTTGCGCGCGCTCAGAATATGCTAAGTGCACGGGTCTTCGTCTTCAATGAAATTCTATCATACTCGGCAATTGAAAATCCAATTTATAGCACTCAAAGACTCTACCAGCAATATAGGACTAATTTTGATAATTAACTCATTGATAACGTGTTTTTTTCATTCAATAACTGTTTTCAAGTCTGAGTTTTATACTGTTAAGTTCTTTGGACAGCCAAAAAAAAAAAATGTTTAAACCGAAAAAATGCAGTATAATGATTTGAAATCACTTCAAATTTCCAAATATAAGAGGTATTATAGGTAAATGCAACAATGTATGGCGTATTACGCAATAAAAATAGGAACTATGATGGTTCGAGCGATTTTTCGACAGAATGCAGACCGGTGGCCGGAGCGGCTAGCGTGCCCATATGGGCACACCCCCTCTAGCAAGAACGACTCAACAGAATTTTTTAAAATATTGTGTTTATGTGAATGCTTGGGCAGTAATTAAGCAGTTCTAAACGGAAAAACAAAATAAAACTCCGAAAAAAAACTCCGCTGTTAAAGGGTTAAATTCCCCGCCCCGAAAACAGCGTATCTACGGCCTTTACAGCGGGGGAACCAGTGACCCTCGCTTTCAAAAGACCCTTTGACGCCTGTCGTCAACGATGAATGATTTAAAATTAGAATATCTAGAAATATACTCTATATGCAGGACATAAAGCAGAGAGATTAACATTAGGGTACTGATAGTGGTAAACGTACCTCACTCTGCTCAAATATCGAAATAAAATTCAATTTCCATTATCAAGAGATTAGAAGTTGCTCCCCATATGAAATATAATGCGAGCTACAAGGAGTACATATCGGAACTTAATGCTGCCTAACGTCCAAGGATACAACATCCACCGTTCAGTACGAGAATGGTCATGCAATGGGACAAAAAGTTTTACTCCTTTTAGGAGAAGGAAATAAAAGAATATAATAAAATACAAGGAAAAGCCAGGGAAACCTCAAGGTCATGAGAAAGGTACGTAAGACGCTCATTGAAAGAGTTCTCGTTCTGTATATTGGTTTGAAACAGCTCTCATCCATTGTGATGGTTTGACGCGGAGTGCCAGTTGACAGAGGAAGAACCACGACCGACCACGCCAGCAAAACAACTGCCCCTATTGACTCTGGGAGCCAAGGTTTGGGTGATAAACTGTCGGAAGCATGGAACGGCATTCTATGAGTCCCCCCTGTCCTATCTAATTGAGAGTGGTAGCAAAGGCATCAGGAGGAATCGGTTGGCGCTGACCTTAGCATAACGCCAGCCGATTACTATCGTTTTTGATAGCATGTCGGAACCAGCAAGTCCCACTTATCTGATGAGGCCAGCTCGGTGAAAAATTGACGGTAGGCACATGACGCAACCTGGATCCTTTACTACCGAACGCGAATGAGCTACGACGAAGCTGGCGTCAAATTCCTGGAGCAAAGGCACAATCAGATTCATGATTAGCGGACGGAATTCCCTGAGGAAACTCGCGTCCACGCACACGTTGGGCCGTCGGAGTGTTTTTTTTCATACACCGTGGCGAGTTTTTTCCTCTATTTAGACTTAAACTTGGACTCGACGTTTCTGTAATGCATAGACGTAGCCGAGTAGGTCTATTATATGCGCGGTAATTGCAGTGAAGTTCTGGGAGGGTTTGTGCCGAAAGTAATTATACTTTTTTCCATTTTTTAAAAGAGGCATTCTTAATATAAAAAAGTAGATACAGTTGACACAAGGAAAATGTATGCTGGCTTTATTTTAAATACTATTTTTTTTAAATAATGACATCATTGATAACAGTAGTGCATCGGAAGTTTACGAGTGAATCAATGTTCACAATCCTCGAGACCACATCCAAGAAGAACAACGCAAAAGAGACTGCGTTAATCAACATGAGATGCAGGTGAATCGTGCATCCCTCAAGGAAATATATTTGTTTTTTTTAGTCCTGTTTACCTTTTTGTATCTTGTTTGAAATTCTTCAGGAGGTTCGCGCGGAGGCCAAGTTAACTGCCACGCCGGAAAAGCAGTGACACACAGGCAAGGACGCGGATTAGGCGATGAGCAACTTTGATCGGTTATAAAAATGCCACGTCTTAATGCAATGAGAGTAGTTTTTGCAACGAACACCAAATAAATAAAGTCGCATAGGCTTGTCGCGAGAGAACCAAAAACAGTCGCTGCAAATTATTTCGAGGCAAACCACATCCATGATAACAGCAAGAATTCTCATACTTCAACGGAGGTAAGAAGATGTCGTCATTCAGTACTAGTCCGTATTTTTATTCATGCCTTCGACCTTTATTTCAAAGCTTTGATGCCCGCCGAGTCCAGCTATTCACAAAACTTAAGCCTACAATATTCGTCCATTGGGTCTCGAATGAATGGTCGACCACTAAATCACCTTGGGTAAGGCCCACGTAAGAAGATAAATAAAAAGGTCAGCTGCGATACAAGCGGTTATACCTACTCGTGTGACAACACTGATTTGTTCTCTAATCCATATTTACTAGTGAGATCGAACTGCAATAACAATCAAGACCTATTCCTCAATGGCAAAGCTAAGGATTAGAATGAATCAATTGATGACAATTTCAAAAAAGTTATTAATGAAATTTAAAGCTAAAGTTTAAGTTCACCAAAATATTCTGATCTTAGGGTCGTATATACTTCAGTTTTCTCTTACTTCTTGCAAATAAATATTCCTGTTTCCGTCAGTATCCTACGATTACTATAAAAATAAAACCCTTACTGGTCGTGGAAAAATTTTGAAGCCTTAATTTCTCATTTATTTAAAATAAAATGCTTAAGGGTACTTATCATAGCTATTCACGAAAAATTAACATGACGTTGAACTGAAGAATGATCTTTTGAGAACTACTTAATGTCTCATTAACACAAAGTCACGGAAAGTCACGTTTAAAGCACGATGCTGGAGGTCGTGACAGTGAATCTATTCGAGTGTCATTATTGCTGTGCATACCATCATAGAGAAGGAGGATTATATCGAGGGGGAGTGCGAACCCTAATTACGAAGGCACCCTTAGCAGGAGATGATTAGAAGGGCAGAGGCAAGCAGGTCGAGAAATGAAGAAAGAGGAGGATGGGAGGAGTAAGAACATCTTCAGACGATGGATATATGTACTATTCTCGTGAGGGAGAAATGGAGAATGATTCGGAATTCTTGGGAAATAGTGAGGAAATGGAGACACGCTTTTGAAAGAATAAAAATTGGACCACTTCCTAATCGATACGTCATCCATTCGTCCATCTCATTTCTACAGAATCAAATATCCACACGAGTAAGTACACAAGGCAGCAGTAAATCACGTAAAAAAGATCATATACACATTCAAATTCCACGAAACTCCGCACGGAATTCAGGCCACAGATAAATTTCGAGCTAATCTTTTCATGTGTTTTTCAGTACCTTCAAAAGCGTATTTTAGAAAACACAAGAATAATGTAAAATATTTTCCGAAGGTATAGATCGAATGTGGTACGTATGGTTGAAATAATTAAATATAGTAACATAGGGTTTTGGATCAGATAACATAAAATATAATAATGAGAGAGAAAGGTAGCTGAACTGATGGATTTAGAACCACATTTTTCCATGATTGATAAGAGACTACGACGGCAGTGCGAGGAGTAAGAAACCGGTTGGATGAATTTTAGAGTAGCCAGTTAAGTGATGCATTCCTTTATGCATGTTTCTGAATTTTCCCAGTACATCTAACAGGAAATTTTGCTTTTTCTAACTTAATTGGTAAATAGTCTTTACAAGTAGTTGGTCATATCCAGAATGTATTTTTTTCACTATCGATAGGAGACTATAAGGGCAGCGATAGGATTTGATAGTCGGTTAGCTGACATGTAGTCGAGCCTATTGACAAATGTATCCTTCAATGCATGTTTTTGAAATTCCCTAATGCTTCAAGCAGCATTTTTTCCAGGTTCTAGCTTTATAGGCAGATATACCTAAGGAGTAGTTGAAAAGATTGGCCTTTGCATGAGTGTGGAAGTATAGTTTTAGAATGCGAGATATTTTTATGGCGTGTGGCGCACGCGTGGAAATCCTCTTGCATGCTGGTGATTTCTCACCCTTGCCAAACACCCTTTAGGAGGCTCGCAGGGTATTACGCAGATTTAGACATGGATTACAATTGGAAGCGCTGGCTATGTTAGCCTCGCTCAATTCTCAATTCGAGTCCAGCAGTATTTCATACATAAAATGTACCTACTCGGGGTACCCAATTGGAGACTGCTGAATACGTGAAATATCTTGGAGTTAGACTCAACAATAATCTTTCGTGGAATAAACATATTCGAGAAATAACCGGTCAAGCTAATCGTAAAATGGGTTTTGTTGAAAGAATACTAGGAAAGTGCGACGACAAAGTGAGAGAAATTAGCTACTATTCCCTCGTTAGACGACATTTGGAATACGCTGCCAGTGTTTGGGACCCTCATGAAAAAGGCTTAATAACAGAGTTAGAACGCGTGCAGAGAAGAGCTGCCAGGTATGTGAAAGGCCGTTACGATAATCTTGTTAGTGTAACTGTCCTCTTAGATAAACTCGGATGGGAATCTCTGTCGGACCGTAGATTGAAAAATAGACTAGACCTTTTAGATAAATTCAATAGCAGTGTTTTTTCTAACGAAGTTAACCATATCTTACGGATGCCAACATACTACTAAAGACCATATAAATAAAATAAGAGAGATAGATCGCAGAACAGACCGATTCCGAATGTAATTTTTTCCACGATCAAAAAGAGATTATAACGGCAGCGATAGAACTCGAAAATAGATTGCATGACTTGTAATGTAGACTACTAGCCTATGTAAGAATTAATGCATAATTCAATTATTATTTCTAACAGCATAAGTAGTATAATTTGCTACCATACGGGACGTTTTTTGGACGGTGTGGTGTGCATGTGGGAGTCCAAATGCATCCTGCATGCTGGTGATTGATCACCCCCTGCCAAACACCCTAGAAGTGGCTCGCAGGGTATAATGCAGATGTACTACGTAATTCATATTCTAAAATATCATTGTATGTGATTGAATTAGTAAATCAGGATGGTATAAGTTATAAAATATACGTATTTAATATACGTAGTTATAAAATATATTCAAGCGTAATGGCCAAAGGTTAAGACCGACTTCTATTCGCTATGGACGTCGGGGTAAATACTTGTCGCGCCACACATCTTCATACGGGCCGTGAAGTAAAAATGTTCACCACGACGAGCGAAGAGGAGGATGTTGGGAAGGCATTAACGCCACGTCACGTCAAGTGCCCTCGACTTCTTTCACTTAAAAGGGGAATACACGACCTTCGCATCGCCGATCGAGCTCAAATTTTGCGATTCGGTAGTTTATGGGTACAAATGTAATATGCCGAAGCGAGACGACGCACTTCTCGTAACATTCCAAGAAAAAAGCAATTAAAAATCGTAAAAAATGAAGGTACGCTATATAAGCTGTTTTGAACACCTTCGTTAAACAAGTGGGCGACAGCCCAGTGGATACGGTGTCCGACTTTAGAGGTGAAGGTAGCGAGATTGATACTCGCTCAGGGAACATTTTTTGTTTTAATTTTTAAGAATTTTATTGTTTAAATTTTTTAAGTTCGTTTTCTTATATTCGTTGCTACTATGGAATATATTTTTAAAAGAGTTTTTTTTTATATTTAAATCAGGAATGGATCAGCTTGGGATTAGGAACTGAGGATGAAGGGTGGATAGAAACCCGGCGTCGGCATTAGCCTGCTCTTAACGAAAGACGCCAAGGGGACCACGGCTTAACGTCCCATCCGACGGACGGTGTACTGCACAACTAGTGTAATCCACATTACATGCAGGAATTGAATTTAGGAATGCCCCTTAATTCTTTTCCGAGATTTGGGTGTGGAAGGCCAGTACACTGCCTCACCACTCCAATTAATCCTTTATTTGCAATTTTCAGGATGGAACTCATCATAAAGACATGCAAAGCAAAGTGATTTGCGGCACCACGAACAAGCCGAAAAGGCGTTTTTTCCACAACTGCAACGATTGTCTATAATTTTTGAAGGAAAACACACCACAAAACCACCCACTTTACGGTTAATAAAATGCCAGATTGTGTCTTGATGACGGACGGAGGTGGACTCATACCACAGAAACGTTTTCAGTCGTAAACTCATTAAACCGATGTGAACCTCGAGGAAGTTTCATTGACACGATGCAGAAAAAATGAAAAAGATGAAAAATCATACGTCGCATTTACTCTGCTACCCATCTAATCATATCATTATCTGATAACGATTTCTATCGTAGAAATTTGATGCAATAAATTTTATGATAAACCTTGCAATCTCCTACAGTATCCTTATTATTTGATCATACCGTAAAGCGGCGGAGTGCGTCAGCCAAATAAAAAGAATAGGATTGTGTTCTGCAGATCATCATGCCTCGTGATTCAACCGATCATATTCTCCCGCCTCCTACTTTGGGTTTTTAGAAGACTTCTCTCGTTCTCGTTGCTGCATTACCGCCTTAAAAACCACGAAAATCGTTGATCAGTTTCAAATGGAGCGACTTTCTGATTCCACGCCAAAGATATGCAGAGAGCAAACTTCTTTCAGGACTAAACAAAAAAACACACATCCATCAAAATTGAGAGGCTATAAGGTTTATATTGGTGAACAATATCCAATTTAACTAACTATTTATGAGTAAAAATTTAGCAAAGTGTTTATCAAGAAGCTCATAGTCTTTATTATATTTAAATGGTATTTATCTATTTTTTCTGTCTGCTTTACTTCTCGAGTTCAGTGAAGCTCACTGTTCATCATGTGCTAACTCAAATCAATCAACAGGTATTTATTTCGTTCAATGGTATTAGGCTCAACTACGTGACAGATTTTATTCGAAAATGAAAAGGAGACTTCGTTGACTTCCACTGTTTTATTTCGTCCGTACGGCCTGTTTCAAACCATAGAGGTCATTATCAAGTACCTTGATAGGGTACTTGATAATGACCACTATGGTTCGAAACATCTCGTTCGGACGAAATAAATCAGTGGATGTCAACGCAGTCTCCTTTTCATTTTAGGTATTTATTTGTTCACTGTGCTTAGAGAACATTTCAGAAGAAAGGAGAAGGAGTGGACGTTCAGACTTCGTCGTGTTGTAGGACTATTTCCGAATGATAATGTGCTGCTTCGCACTCATCCGACCGCCCCTTCGATATGCAGCGAACGTATGGGATCCGGAGTAGAGACACCTAATCCGTGAACTTAAAAAATTACGAAGGCAAGCTGCGTGATACATCCAAATATACTTCAGACGTAAAGAAAGTACTTCACAGCTGTTAAATGAATTATGCTGGGAGCCACTGGGGACTCGGGAGGCTCCGCGATTGGCTTAGATTGCTTGAGAAATTGACAATAGATATCTTTCATTGCGACACATATAAAATCATGATAGATCCCCACTACTTCCACGTCCGAGGGAACCGATTAACTGAGAGAGATATTTTACCGAAGGGGTTTGGGAATTCGCTTTTCCCCAAAATAATAGTGAACTTAAACAAATGCTAGAACGAAGCTTCATTAGGGGGGATCTATTAATTATGTTACATGATCCGGGCGATTTTTGGGCCCGCCTCCCCCTTCATGAGATATCGTGAGATTTGGCAAGTCCCTCCCTCTTATAATAATAATAATATTTATTGACGGATATTAATAACCCATTTCAATCGTTACAAACATATTTAATATGAGAAATATAAGAAAAAACTTGAAAGTAATTTCACAGAAATATCATACAACATACAATGAAAAGTGATCTCAAAGACATTAATGAAGAGAATAATTACAATTACATTCAGCATATTAAAAATAAATAAATTTCACTCGAGAAACTGAAAACAATTATAATTACACCAAAGTACATTACTCACGTCACCCACTTATCTCACGTTAGAATTTTCAAAATGCGTATTTTCATTTGTAAATACGTTAATCTATGTTCTTCACCGTGTTGGATTTATTAAAAAATTAATTGTTTTTATTTAAGATTAGTTAAGGTCTGTATTGAAGTCTAGAGTCATATTTTAAACTGCTTCTTGTGGAAAAAATTAGGGAATAATTGCCGACACTCCCCCTACCTCACGTGGGATCCGTCACGTATTCTTCAAATACGATGTTCGTATAATTAATCAAATTTAATTTTAGTAAAAGTTTTGGATGAATTTTAATCTTACCAATCATAATGGTTTCAAACACAGTTGAGAATTTGTAGGCGTTAAAATTTTAAAACTATTCTTGATTCCATCACCTGAAACATTTTGTAACTTAATTCCTGGCTCGCCCTTGCCTTGTTATCCTTCAACGGCAAAAACTCTGTGAGGCAAGTGAGGAAATAATTCACAGGATTTTGATACACTTAGAGGAAAATTTGAAAAAAAAAGCTGGTCATCACAAATTTTTGAGCAACAATCCTTTCTCTTTAATGGCTACGATATGAAAAACATGTGTTAATGACCGCTGAAGTTGTAATGAGGACCGCATACGATTCATTTTAAAAACATTCTGAGAACTCTTGGTAGTGTGCGCGGCACATATCGGGATATTCTCTTGAAATAACCTGTAAAATCGTGATAATATTTCTGGAATGAATATCTAATGCATCAGCACTCCGAAATTGATTGAAACCTACAATTACTTCCAATTTATTAGAAATTTTCGCGTGATCATATTCTACTGCTCTCAAATAACTTAAATGATGCAATTTTATAAGTTTTTAAATTTATGATTGCATGCTCACACACTCGTAACCACTCCATGAAAATTCCACTAATATTAAGCCAATTTGAATTATAACTGAAATAATTTTGACCTTTGGAAAACATCAGTGATATCGACCCTCAATATTTCTTACATTTAATACACTTAATAGCGTTGGCTAATAACGAAAAGTCAATTAGTTGAATAAACCTTGAGTAAATGGAATAATACTTATAGATAATTAATCATGGTAGTTTCATTTTTTCTCGATAAAAACTTTTTTTTAACTATTTAGCATTATCGTCAGCTGTTAATAATGGTTTTTACTTCAAGCATTTACAACAATTGCATTGATAATAAAAATACATTGTACTGGAAAAGCATGGAGATTTGAACAATATTCCTGTAGACGTCCTCAACAATATAATAATTTTTATATCAACCAACATATTAACTGTTGCGAGAAAAATTCACTTGATTCAACTTAACACGTTTAATATGCCGCTATTTAAATATTTCTACTTTCAATGAACCACTTCAAACGAGAGCACGACTACAGTAAGTTATCCAGCTAAAAAGCAATTTAGATTTCATCATTCCGTTGAGTTGAGAAATAGGAATTCATTCAATACCATCCACATTCAAGTTGAATTGAGTAGAACTTATGTTGCAAAGAAATCTGTATTTCCTCACTGCCCCGCAAGTCGTCTCAACAGGAGTGTGACGGAAGACGTGAGCAAAAAAATGAGATGCGCGTGTTAGGTTCCATCCAGCATTCATTGAAGTCCATTTTGCTGATAAATAATGCCTATACCTATCCGTTGGGCAATATATCACTTAATTAGTCATTTAAGTGGGAAATAGAAGCATAGGAAAATTCTAAAATGATTGTAGGATTTCTTTTCAGGGACTCCACCGAGTCTGGTTATCAATGCTCGACGCCTTGATGCTCGACTCGCACATACTTACGGTGGAGAACCCGATCAGAATTCTCATTATCAGTGGACCGCGAAAGCCTACGATCATATCTCTAAAAAGATTATGCTCTCCGTGTCGCTCATAGAATTGTTATTCTCTCTAGGGTGGTTTCCTATTATTTTTTATTGCCAAAATCGAAAGATTATTATTCCTGGAGTACGCATTTCATGCCCTTAGATTTATGAATTAAGATATCTATTTTTCGCGACTAAACGAAAAGTGAAAATTTTCAAGTGCGCGAAAACCAGACGGCTACGTAGGAATGATGGAAAAGTCCGTGTGACGTATTTCTGGTTCCCAATGCCGCCCTGTGAGGTGACCTGGAGGAGAGGCTTGAGCGCTGATACGACGCAGGCTGCTAGCAGGTAGCAGAATACCCAGGTAGCAGGTAGCAGAGTACCCAGCTAGCAGGTAGCGCTTGGCTTAAATAAGCATTATTAATACCCTATCAAAAGGCCGTTTTACACGGTACACGGAATTGCGCAATCTGACGTACGTACGTAGGCGCAATCAAAATTGCGTCGTGTAAAGGCCGTTTTATAGGGTACACGGAATTGCGCAGGTTAGAGCTGCATTAATTTCTAAGATGGCGTAGAATTGCGCGAATGCATGAACGAAATTAGAAAAGGGGCTATTTTTCCGTCTCGCATCCACGCATTCTCGCATTATTATTATAGTATTCTACCGATTAAGGTAGGTTTCCATGGAGTACGCAAGAAGTGATCTGGGAGCCTCCCTTTCCTTCCAGCACTGCCTTCTTTAACTCACAGTAAGGCCTACTCTCTTTCAATCTATCTAAAAATCCTATTCTTTTCCTTCCCCTCCCTCGTTTCCCTAACATTCTGCCCTCTAACCATTCTCGCATGTCTTCTAGCAATTCACCGCTTTACAATGACAATTGCCAGCGAGAAGAAGCACCTGACATCAGCCTTACTAAGAAATGGATACAGCGCCAAGATGGTCCTGAAAAGGGCCGAGAAGGAAGAAAACAGAGGACAAGTGCCCGCGACGCCTGACCCAGAAGATGCCACCAGGCCGGATCCGAAGGCTTATGTCACCATCCCCTTCATCGCAGGGACGTCTGAGAAAATCGCGAGAGTATTGAGGAAGCATGATGTAGTGACCAGGTTCAACTGCGTCACTAAGATAGCTGACATTCTACCCGCGCCCAAGGACAGAATTTCACCACTACTCTCCGAAGGCGTGTACCAAGTGCCATGCTCTTGCGGTAAATGGTACATTGGTGAAACATGCAGAGCGCTGAACACCCGTATGAGCGAACACCGAAGAGCGACCAGAAACAAACAGTTCAAAGCCTCTGCCATCGCGGAGCACGCCTGGAGTGAATCCGGACATTCAATTTTATTTGACGACGCCAAAATAATTGCGAGAGAAGACAAGTACTTCCCGAGAATAATAAGAGAGACCATTGAGATAGTCAAAATACCAGCGAACTTTAACAGGGAGGGTGGCTATCCTTTGCACAGCGCGTGGAAAAGGTATATTCGACGCAAATACGAGGACGTTCCCTGATTGATCGAAAGAAATCCACCGCATTGGCGCCAAAAATCGACTATATAAGAGACGACTAAAAGCTTCACTTAGTGATGGGCAAAGTCGATCATTTTAGTGATTCAATCATTTTGATTCGAGTCACATAAATGATTCAATCAATTGATTCAATCATTTTGATTCGAGTCACATAAATGATTCAATCAATTGATTCAATCATTATGATCGAAAAGACTCAAATGAATCAAGATCGAAAAGACTCAAAGGAATCAAGATCGAAAAGACTCAAAGGAGTCATGATTGAAAAGACTCAAAAGGAATCATTATCGAAAAGACTCAAAAGGAATCAAGATCGAAAAGACTCAATCAATGGATGTAATAAATCACTTTGAATAATCGAATAAATACTGCCTCATCTGCGAAGAGCATTGGTAACGCTGATTGCTATCCATATTATCATTTCATATACTATTTTAATTGTGAATTCCTAGATGAGTAAATTAGATTGAAAAAATGAAGGAAGCAGTGTCATGAAAATATTTGGGAAGGCGAAACTGCCACAGTTTCTTAACACTAATAAAATAATTTCTAACTATAGTTGATCAAAATATAACACAAAATACACCACACAATGCATGAATCTGATCTGCAGGATAATTTTATGAACGGCACAATAAAATATAACCAGCTTTAACTTCTACTTCTTAACGTTCTCCTACAGGAGTCATCTTAATATTTTCCTTTTACGTGTATTGGTGTTAATAATACTGATAACTGCTGGAAAACATTTAAGAAAAAGATTACACAAGTATTCAGTTCTTCATAACATAGTATTTAATTTTCTCACAACTATTTCTGCCCTGAGGAAAAGAGATCAAGCATCGATCGTTCCAAATTTTGAAACAAACCGGAAACCGAGATGATTGATATGAAACCGGAAGTCGGAGTGATTGATGATCGACTTGTTTAACGAAATGAATCACGAGTCATTTGATTCACCTAGTGATTCAATCTTATTGATCGAATCGTTCATGATCGACCCATCACTAGCTTCACTTCATCCTTCACCTGAGGACGCTGGCAGGAGAGCTGGCGAAACTGTTGTGGTTCTTCGACAACGGACGCGGATGCAGCCCGAAAGAATGCTGAACTCAAGTAATCACCGCGGATACCTGCGTACGAATATTATGCATTTTTCAGGATATAAGGAGCTTCGAGGTAACTGGGGCATGGGTAGATTATTTGCGTATTCATGCTAATTTTTAGTTATCCGGTTGGCACACCTACTTGTTCTTTTGATCCTTGAAAAAATTCCTTACCTCATTTGCAGCTGTTTTGTGATTTTTGGGTGCTGTGGAATTTTAGTGTGGAGATTTTTCATAGCATATTCCTATTAATAGCCTTAGAAAACCTTTTTCATAGAAACATTTATAATTTAAAATAGCTTTAAAGATAGTAGGCATGCATTCAAAGACTTTTGTTCACGTAAAAAAAATTCGTACGAGCTTTAGGAATTCCTTCCTGTGTTTGGGTGGGCTAACCTCTGCAATCTCAGGGGTTCATAACGCATTGCCGGCAGTTGACCAATTTTTAAACCAACCTAGAAACAATTGCTGCCTCATCTAGGCCCCTTTTTCGCTCATCCAAATACCAGGCTATTGCTAATTTGAATACCATTTCATTGCTCGCGGAGTTTGTGAATGTAAAATTAGAGCTGGCTTTAATTTGAAGTCCCATTAGTCATTAGCAACTACGTGAAATAGTCTTTAAATGCCTTGAAATCTGACACAGTTTTCCTTCCCTGAAAATGAATGAACGAGATTGCATTCTTTTCCGAAACAATATCGTCTCGTCAGCACTAAAAACTAGTTGAGGAAGAAAGGAGCCACTTTTAATCACAGCTTGGAGTTCATCAGAAAATGTTGCGGCGACTCCGCAATCAACACTTGCAGATTCACCTGATATCGCCGCACTGAAAATACCTGCTTGCCGTGTAAAACCCTGAAACCAACCGGAGTTTTCACTAAATGTCTCGGAGAAATTACCAACCTTGCCTTTTCGTACTAATTCAAAATGAACTTTCCGTATGTGCTGAACGCTTGGTTAAAGTGGGTGCGGCTGAGGTCACTAATGTTTTAACTTCGTCTTTATTCAGAATAAGACATCGCGAGTTTAACCTTCCGCGCAATATCGCTTTCACGCTCTCCATTTTCAAAGCAATTAACCTCTTTCAATTTATCTTCTAGGTTTATGGTTTTCCTTGATATCTTCTTGATTTTTCCACCCGAATTCCATTTTTTTCCATTGCTCTCTTGGTTTTTAGTCTGTATGGCTCTATCAAAATCACCTTCTATATCTGCACTGTATTCCTGAGACGCAGAGGGCCTACGACCGCTGGAAGGGAATGAAGCCATTGCGTTTGAGACTCACTAGCGGACCCCTCTATGTTTTGATACTATTCACACGGAACGAGGGCACCGCTCCATTTCTCCCCCGTGAATACCGATGACCTTGAAGGCTTTAGCGTAGACCCTCTACCTGGGAGTCAATCGCCCGATAACCTATGACGGAAAAAATTGCGTTTCAAACCGTATTACTTTCTAAAAACTCATTTCCACTAGCTTCACGCTTAATTGATGATCTAAATTAACTATTGTCATTCTGTTAAGGAGACGAGATAAATTAGTTCGGTAGGCCGGCTAGGAGTACAAAAGAAAAATTTTAAATGCCATCGAAACTTCAATCGTAGAACATGGTCAATAAGAATTTTTGAAACTAGAACCAGTAGCAGGATTAAAGTGACAATTTTATCCTATTTTCCCCCAGTTCAATCTATTGTTTAACTTATCCATTTATCTTATATTGTATGAATTTTTCAACATTGATTATAATTAAAATCACGATGTGTTAAAAAATACATTATTTTTAAGTTTGGTGATAATACCTGATGGTGAATAGTGAGGTCTAATTGATAGTATTTGCTTATGTTTCCTATGAATGTTACAACTGAAATTCTGTGGGAAAATGAAATAAATGAATCAAATTTGCCGTACGTGCGTAGTAAAATTATCCTTTCCGATTTTTTCAGGCCTATGTTGAAGTACACCTTTGGAATCTTAAACCAATTAAAAACTAATTCAAGTTCCATCTTCGAGAGTACTTTCATTGTTACGAGTGAAATGTTGCTAATTTGTTCTTTTTGTATACGACAAATTCATTAAATTCGACCATGAATTGAATCCGCTATACGTGAGATTAATAGAACCTTTGGGGTACCATGCTCTAGAAAAAACCAGCTTCATTTTCCAAATAATCCATTTTCTTATAATAAAATAAGACGCATCATCAAATACGGATGAGATCCTCAGGGAATGAGGCTCTTATTTTTCAAAATATATTTCTATTTCCAGCTGAATAAATTTCGTTCTCTTATGTATATGATGCGTTAGCCTTGGCCAAAGGGTTGCGGAGCCGTGGGAAGAAATGTTTAACTATTCCAAAGAATAAGTTAGTAAAAGGACTAAGAACCAATGCCTCACGAAGAAAGCACTTCGGTTCACAGCCACCCCGGAATTCCTTTGGCTTGTAGATCTACTACCATTGTTACAATGAGAAAAGCGAATGCTTGTAATTCTCGCCAATTATTTTATATCGAAATACAAATGCTAAGAGAGAAAATCTGACGTTAGTGACGAGATCAGAGAGAGAGAGACGAGATCACATCATCATCAGACTACAGACCAAGTATCAGGAGCAAAAATAACAGTGGTACAAGTTTCTATGATTAATGGATTGTAAGTTCAAGTTTCGTGTTTTTTTCTACGTAAGTTAAGGAACAAACAGCTCTTACAAGTGGTTACGTTGGAGCATTATTCCAGAATATCTGACGAAAATCGTCTAACACCCAAACCTGTAGAGTGGTAGATAAAACTGTAGATGCGCCGTATGGAATTACTACATAATCAGACCATGTTACTGACGCTGACATATAAATAAAATGAATCACTAATGTTTTTTTAAGATCGACGTGTTAAATGTGATCTCGTATCTCATTAATTTTTAAATTGATATTCACCCAATTTGCTTTTCACTCAAAACACGTGAGTATTATGCGTAGGTACTTGTACAAAATGGACATGAATTACCCAATAAACCTCAAAACCATTGCATAAAATAAAATAAATATTTTGTACCAATCTAGGGGAACCCCTTCCAAGCACCCACATTTTTTCCCACGTCCTCCCGCTCTGCCCCCTTCCAACGAAGTAAAAATAGATTTGAGATCCCGAGTCACTCCTCCTCTGCCACCTCCCCTCTCTTTTTGGTTTTATTGTTTTATTCAATCGTCCTGCCTTCTTTTCGTCTGGGAAGCGCTCATATTTCACGTTCCCACGAATATAGCGTTTGTTTTTCGACGCATATGACCTACGGAAACCTCGGGCTCTTGAGTCTCTCCTCTACTGCCCCATCCCTCTGCTCTTTGACTTTCATTTATTTTTTCAATCGTCCTGCCTTCCCTTAATCTGCGAACCGCTCATATTTCACGCTCCCACGAATATAGCGTTGCTTTTTCAATGCATACGACATACGGGAACCTCAAAATCATGAGTCACTCCTCCCCTGCCCCTTCCTTTGCTCTTTGACTTTCATTTATTTTTTCAAGCTTCCTGCCTCCCTTTCGTCTGAGAATCGCTCTTATTTTGCGTTCCCACGAATATAGCGTCAGCTTTTCGATTCATGAGACATGCGGGGACCTTCAGATCTTAAGTCTCTCCTCCCCTTCCTCCTCCCTCTGCTATTAGGCCTTCTTTTATTTTATTGTAATCAAGATAATATGCGTGTGGTTATATGATTAAGAACATAGGTATCCAATTATACTTTTGGGGGATAGTAAAATCAGTCGAATTCATTATTTCCCTTTATTTTTTGCGCAATATATTAATACTGAAAAGACGGTTTTCCTGATACACTAATCCTTATTTATTTTACTCAAATCCCCCAAAATAATTATTTTTGTGCCAATTAAAATACCGTGATAGCAGTAATGTTGTTATTGAAGTTACCAGAGCGCAAGTCCTTTTAACTGACTTTGGACTAAGTAAAAACTGGAGCGGTAGCGCGGGATGACGCGCACTCGGCTGCCGCGCAGTCCGCCGAGGGATCAAAACTCCTCGAAGGCGCTTGGGCAAGATAAATTCATAGCAGAACCAGGCAGAGCGGTGTTGCCAAGCAGTGGACGCCACTTGCTGCTAAGACTGTACGGAGATATTCGGGGGCACGGTATTCACCGCGGTCAGCGCCGCTCTGCCCGGAATTATGCCGAACTAATAATGTACGAAATTTGCACATATTGCTAACAAATTGGCGTCCATACTAATTTTCGGAAATAGTGTCTACATGATGTAATTAGTCGATTCCAGCGATTTTTACACGTTTGTAATCCGGCGTCCGGTATACGGCCACCAAATTACACTCGGACGCCAGATTGAATGCAACTTGCTCATTAACGGGTGCCAAAATTTTTAACATTCTAAAAACACATCACCAGTTTTTACTCGTTGGGACGTAAGTCCCCAACAATGGAGGAAAATGAGGATTACACCTCGGGAAAATCATTGATAGATGACATTTCAGCCACTCGGAGGAAGTATTTCCGGAAAGGCTCGTCAACAGGTCGGTTGCAGTTCGAAGTTTAGACTTAAAACTTTATGCTGCATTATCTCTGCATTCTCTTCGGGTTTTCACCGCGTCCGTTGCCTTTTGGCGAGAACAGTTTCGACAAAAGCCAACGGACGCGGTGGAAACCCGAAGAGAATGCAGAGATAATCTGATCAACGCCGCGAAAATCTTCGAACCTACTTTATGTTGCATGATTGAAACAAATCCTGTATTAGTGTTGAAAATCAGTATTTAAATGAATAACTTGTTATCAAAGGCAAAAAAATAGGTTTTGGACTGTTAAATTGTGTACGAAAAGCAATCAATATCTACTACACATAGAATCAAATATTTTACAACAATTAATGAATGGATAACTCAAGATTCTCACTCGATAACATATTTTAGCCTACGGATTAGGATTCCCCATGAGGCCTACGAAGCAAATTTTGTTTTCAGTTTCGATTCACAAAACTGCATACATAATAGGAGGTTTAATTCCGAAAAAGGGGAGGGCGGATAGTTTTGAATTGCCATATTTTTCTAGTGCTGCAACAACTTACAATCGGAATATGCTAAAAATACTCCATTTGATAATGCTATATAAATGCTAACCGAGTAAAATGTATCTTTGGATATTTCGTTTTTCGGCCCCTGGGAGAAGGGAATCATTCATATGATGAGGCAAGAATTTAAGCTTTGAGTGAACCCGGGCCCTATTGCAGCCGCTATTTGCTTTACTTTTAAGAACCTCAACTGAATGCTTACGCTAAAAACAAAACTTTCCTCAAACGACAATGCGTCTTGTTATTGACGAGACGACGATTACCACAACTATGATCAGAATATGGTCTCAAGGAAAGGCAAAAGCATACATTAGATGATCCCCGGCCCCTTACGTAAGACCCGAAGTAGAAACCTGGTACAGCCGAAAGAAACCTTTTCATTTTCGACGTGGAAACAGAATGGGCCATTACTCATCCCGCAATCAAGCAAACAAATCAAGGTCACCGACCACCTCTATTCCCAAAAATGCTACTGCTGATGCATACCTCTTTGTGTTCGTTTACAGCTGCGCGCTCATTCGCGCGCGCTCAAGAATTCATTAACAAATACTTTTAAGCTTTAATTACCAACTGTGGTGAAGAGGCTATGACCGTTAGCGCAAGGCAAGCAGTGCATTGTTTTTCAGTGTAGAGATCCAATCTCGCATTCCTATTTTATTGTAATATTCCGGCTCTTGGTGTTGTTAATAACATTTACACCCCACCAAAAAGAGGTATTTCCGAACTGAAGTTCTGAAGCACACTACGCGAAATGTATTTCATTTGATACATTGATTTGATACATTTCATTTGATCGTTCAACGAAGCGATGAAAATCGATAAGATTTATATTGTCTCTTGAAGCGAAAAAATCTTCCCTCACGGAAAATCTCTTTCTCGTCAAAACAACAGCTCACCTCGCCAACCTATCTGATGGCAATACGATCTCCTTGGGAGGCGGGAGCTTTCAACGTAAACCCAGGCCAGTAAGGAAAGCCTGACGAGGTGCGTTCATTAAAAACTCATAACTCCCCATGTAATCGAGACGAAGTTACAATTCTTTCACCAAAAATAAATTTATAGTTTTGTCCAAATTTCATACTCAGCATATATGGACCTATATCGTAAGATACGAAAGTTAGCAGGCGATTGATTTTTACCCTGCAAAATTCCAGATTTTTCGACCGAAAGATATATAAACACACATAACAACGTTGAAACTGAGTTATGAACAAATTACAGTTTACCAATACGGCAAAAAATCTGCTATAAACATTTCCTGCAAGTTTCAACTTTATACTAAGAACAGTCTGCCGGAAAATGGATTAGGAATATAAACTCAGAAACTCGGAAAAAAACTAGTCGAAATTCGAGAAAATATTTTGATAACAATTGTTATAAACAAAATCGAATAATTATTGTCTTCACTAAACGTAGCAACCCTTTCTGCTTCAGAATATGTTTTTAGACATGTGGAACGAGCTAATTAAAAAAATTGCCAAAATTGTTCATAGCCATCTGGTTAATTGTTCTAGAACTACACCAAAAACGTATACGATTTTTGTACGTGTGGTGAGCTCTCTATATATACTTACTCTATGCTTCTATCTACTCGTATAGAAGCTGGGTCCCTATGACGTCACTTGGAGTGGCATCGCATGGCCGCCAATCTGGAATTTTTCAAATGCGGTTGAAATTGAACATTGCCATTCGTCTAAACAGGTATTTCTAAACCCAAACAATTTGTATTTTATTAATACACTAATGGTGGGTAAGTAATCGCCATCATTGCATTTCCTTTTCTTTGATGAAGGAAACTACCCTAAAGCTCCATCAATCCACGGCTACCATCTCGTCTTCGAGTCTCCAGCGGCTTGGCTACCTCGAGAAAAACCGCAGCTATTTTCATAGCACAAGAGCATAGATTCCATGATGACAGATACTCGACTGTGGAATGTCGATGTCATTCGTCAATGTGCATGGGCGAGCAAAGGCACACGGGTCAGCAACCGCAAGAGGGGAAAACCCTCGCCACGTGTGTTTGTGCCTGTTTATTCCTTTTGACGGTCCCTCACCCCCCCGCAGCGCTCCCCTTGTATCTCTCTCCCTGCCCTCCCATTCCATTCGGCAGACATCCTCTCTGTAACCACCCGAGGAGAGAACTCGACCAGTATACACTCGGCTTCCTCATCCATTTCATCTCCCTCCCCTCCTATCTCGGCAGCTTCATCTCCGACTCCTCCCCCTCCCTATTTCACTTGCTTCACTCCCGACGCTTACCAACAATGGGCTGCGCGACTACCACTAGTACAGTGGTTCCCAAAGTGGGCGCTATCGCCCCTTCGGGGGCGTTGCTGTAGTCTATGGGGGCGAAAAGTGCCAAGGGGGCGGCGGAGGGTCCTGACAATGTGACAAATTTGAAGGTTCCGTAACCTTCCTTTTGTCTTCTTTTACAAGCCTCGTTTCGAAAGTTTACATTGTTTCCTTTATCTGGAAGTAATTTAAATAATGTGTCTTCTTACATTTTAAAGTAAGAACAATTGAAAAATTTCCCAAGCCTTTCTTGCACCATGGAAACGTTTGAAGGGGTGTAGTCTCATGTGTTCTATCGTTGGTACAACTTCACGTCACAGACAACTTCGGCAGTAAAGTTCACAGCGTATAAAGCGGCTGTGAATGCAGAGAGGAATCAGGTCATCTGATAACTAGATTCGGTAGTTTTACACAAAGTATTTACCAGAGTAATCTTTTTCCAAATAAGTCGGTTCCAGCGATATTATCGAGGCTATTTTGGCAAGTGATTTTTCATTATTCAGATGATATCGTTATAGCACTATTATATAAAATATTGTATAATTTTATGATGGCGAAGTATATTCCAAAAATAAACGGCTAGTATATTGCTTACGTTTTTCATGAAATGGTTAATAAATTATACAACACGAGGACCTTTTCTCTCATACTTCGTATTTATAACATTAAATTTCCCATTTGCTGGATGGACATCAATAAATTCCCGGTTTTCTGGTCTAATTCACCAGATCGCGATTTTACTGATATTGTGCATTTTCTTGTAGCATAGCCTTTTCAAACAATAGGTAACATTCACAATAATTCTTTGAATGAAAAGAACACATTGGAAATAATTCAAGACATCGAACTCGTCGACAAAAGGAATACTGCCTTGATCAGCTTAGGATAAAGTAAAGCCACTAAAGAATATAAATTCGAAGTACGAGCGCCTACGGCGCACAGTGGTCCCAAATCGAAAAAAGCTGGCCAAAATTCATTTTTTCGACTTTTTACGAGGAAGCTTTGAATTATGTATTCGGATTCTACAGGCTATAGCCTATTATATTTCGTACCTGATAGGCCTATGTGATTATTATGTTGATCTGTGTAACCCGTCAAACATGGGCATGTTCAGCCTAAAACGCCCGAGGCATAGAAATACTCGACTTTAGGGTAATTCAACTTAATAAATGACTATTTTAATTTCATAGGATTCATCTGTCAATTTTAATACGGTAATTTTGCATATTTGTTCACAATATTATAGTATTTTTTGTTCGTTTCAGAATTTATTATAACAATATTTCATTATTTATAATGTTAGCTATTTTGGGGCCTATTTTTAGTCAAATGTGTCGATATAGTTTTGTGCCCCTCAGTGCCCCTCGAAGATTCCTATGCTGAATCCTTAGGAAGAGTGTGTACAACAAGATGGAGAAAGAAAATCTTGCCTATACTTGCCTATCCGACATATAGAGGGTTTTAAGTTGAGCGGTGCACCGCTCCGCTGAGGGCGGCTGGCCGGCGGGAGACAGTGGCATTGTCGCTCAAATATTCCTGTATCGGTGGTCAAACTTGCATGGTGTATACTTAGCATAATTCTACATCCTGTACGATTACATTAATCAAGTGCTTCACGCCTATCGTATGCACACTCCTCGGTTGTACACTCACCTTCAAATATTCATGAAACCAATGAGGGCCGGTTTCCATGCTCTTAATGAGAAACATTATTAGTGATCAAAACCGACTACTTAAGTCCTTATGCGAGAACCTTATAGTAACCACAAGATGCTTTTCTCTGCAAAACTTTCCTCATATTTTTATAGAGAAGAGATCCCTTACATGCTGTACAGCGTTGTCAGCACGTTATTCCGAAATAAGGTATTGGAGCTAAGAGAAAAAAATGCTCCCTAATGCCAAGATTTGTTCACAGAATCATTTCAACAGCCCATAGACGTAGATAGGATTGAATTCGGGGGGAAAAATTCGTCTAAACCCACCAATGGAGCGTGAATCTTGCAAGTGAATTTTTTTAATAATAATGGAATGAGGATGACGGCCTCCCTCACCATAGCCATTGCATGGATGTGGTGAATATTTCCCACTCAGTTTTACTCAATGATTTTCTTAGTGAAAAAGTGCTGTGCTCCGAACTATGTTAACACGGCTAACTCGAGAAACCTCTCCTTTCCAGATAATTAAAGCACTTGCTTTGGCGATGTTTTGCATTCAAATTTCAGGATACGTCGGAAATTCACAGGCAAGTCTATATAAGCTTGTATATCTTTTATTCAATGTCAACTCATAATTTCCGGTTTATTATTGGATAAAAAAAGACAACTTTTAGAAATCACATTCATCGTTTCAGCCGTAAATACTCCTGTTAAATTTGAGTTATGGGTGCCGCAAATGCTTTCGTACCTTGCGGTGTACAATAAAAATACAGAGAGAAAAGAATATTAATAAGCGAAGAAGAAGGAATATGTCGTGGAATATTTGAAAACAAGATTTCGACTGAATGAAATCAAGCATGCAAAAAATATTCTGACGCGATTTGTGCGAAGAATGTTTTCTCGAAATACCTGAGAAAGTGGAATCAAAGCTCGAGGACAGATGAGCATTTCAAAGAGATGTTCAAAAGCTGGTTGCAGAAGAAAATGAAATTCCCTCCAGAAGCATATCAATATCTCCCTCTCGCATCTATTGAGTGCAAATGATTACAGTGTATGCACAGTCGGTGAATATATGCAGTGTATAAAAATAATCACTCATTAATCTCAATCATCATATTTTTAAAAGTGAAGTTTCAGACAAGATGAAATTAAGTGTAAATATTAAATTGTAATCAATAAGTAAGAAATATTGGACCCGTTTCCATAATTTTGAAGAATCTACGAATAAATGCTTTATGTGTATGAAATGTAATTATTAATGTGATTTGTAATTTTCCTGGCAGGTATCGATGAAAGACTTATTCATAGGCTTTCAGTGATATTAAAATCTCTGTCCTGCGGCTATGAGATAAATAATGAAGCCTTCAGCCAGTATTGCATTGAAATAGCTGAGCTGTGCATCGATTATGGTTGGTATTATATCCTGCTCATGGTACATAAAGTGCTGATACATGGAACAGCAATTTCCAAAGAATCCTTTCTTACAATTGAAGTTTAAATGGAGGAAGCATTGGAGGCCAGGAACATAGACATGAGGAAATTCCGAGAGCATTGTACAAGAAAATACCCAATAATGTTAAATTATGAAGATGTCTTTCGAAGACTCCTTTAAATATCTGAATCATACATTTTAATTACATCAGGAGTCACAAAAAAACGAGGTCAGTCTATCAGGTGAGGTGAAAATTAGCTAACTTTAAGTGATTCGCAGAGCGACAATGAGTCCGATGGGGTGACATCGGACGACGATTAACTTAAAAAAATTTTCTTTGTGATACATGAAAGCGATTTTATTGCAATTCGAACATTATTTTCCTCAATGTTTTTTATATCAGTCATTTTATTTCAACTTATGTGACTTATCAAATATATGGGAGCCAAAAATGAGTGAGTGTATTTTTTTCCGATTTTGGTATCTCACCAACTACGCTGATGGTCGCGGGTTCGAATCTCACCAATTTCATGTCGTAAATTCTATAATGGGTTTCGACAACAATTTATACATCTTTTACCTTAAAATTATACTAATTTAAACTCTCCATGAACACCAAGTTATCGCCAATCGCAATGACATCTATATCGAGATTTTCTAAAAATTGTTTAAATAATAACAGCTCAAATAATGATAAAATGAAGAGACATCGTAAAAATAATGCCAAAATCAGATTCAGACGATCAAATTCAGTAAGAGACATCCACTTTTGTTGCTGTTTTAGCTAAAATTACGACGTTATTAATTTTGGCCAACTTTTTTCGATTTGGGACCACTGTGCGGCGTTAATTAGCCATTATAACAGAATTCTTACAGCAAATCCAATTTCTAAAAACCGAAGTGATACGATAAAAATTAATCTCCCTTACAATACTTCAGTTCAATGGCGAATAGATGAAATGGCTGAAAATGTGGAAGATATATCTACATCTGCATCTAATTAATACCCTGCGAGCCACCTATAGGGTGTTTGGCAGGGGGTGATCAATCACCAGCATGAAGCATGCATTTGGACTCCCACATGCAACCACACGGTCCAAAAAGCGTCACGTATACTAACAAATTATACTACTACATGATGTTGGAAATAATAATAAAATTGAGAAACATGCATTAAGTTTTACATAGGTTAGTTGGCTACACTACAAGCCATCTAATCTATTTACGAGTTTCCTCGCCGCCGTTATAATCTCTTATTGATCGTGGAAAAAATGACATTAGGAATCTGTCTGCTCTACAATCTATCTCTCTTATTTTATTTATATGATCTGATCCTCCGTAGTATGTTGGCGTCCGTAAGATATGGTTAACTTCGTCAGAAAAGACACTGCTCTTGAACTTATCTTAAAGGTTTAGCAAACTTTTCAATCTACGGTCCGACAGAGATTCCCATCCGAGTTTACCTAAGAGGTCAGTTACACTTACAAGACTATCGTAACGACCTTTCACATACCTGGCAGCTCCTCTTTGCACGCGTTCTAACTCTGTTATTAAGCCTTTTTCGTGAGGGCCCAACACTGGCAGCGTATTCCAAATGTGGTCTAACGAGGGAAAAGAAGCTAATTTCTCCCACTTTGTCGTCGCACTATCCTAATATTCTTTTAACAAAACCAAAATATATTGTGCACCATACTGAGAACATAAGAATTGGCATCACAGTTGGACGAGTACACTTTGTCAGGTAATGAAACTTCTGGCTTATGTACGCTTTATTAAAGATGAAAATCCATCTCAGGAGTTGTTGTTTGTAAGGCAATTAGAATCTTCCCACGATATTTTAGTCTCTGGAGAAGACAATATTCCAGTTGACGCGATTTTTCTTGATGTCAAAAAGGCATTTGATAAAGTACCCCACGGAAAGTTAATAATAAAATTGAAATCTTATGGTCTAGATGAAGATGTGATTTCCTGGATAAGAGAACTTTTGAGCGACCGTGTCCAAAGAGTAGTATTAGACGGTGCAGTCTCCAATGAGGTTAGAGTCACTTCTGACATTCCTCAGGGTAGTGTCATAGGCCCACTCCTATTCCATCTTTACATAAACGACATTGGCGAAGTAGTACACAGAAAGTTACGATTATTTGCAGACGACGCTGTAGTTTACAGAGAAATCCGTCCAGCAGAGATATAGATGAACTAACGAATGACCTTGCTGCCATCCAAGCTTGGTGCGATGCTTGGCAGTTAGAATTTAACTTGAAAAAATGCGTCGTAATGAATTTCTGGAAGAAGAATTACTTCCTACAACGTAGCTGAATAATTCGGGGTACCCAATTAGAGACCGTTGAATCCGTGAAATATCCAGGAGTTAGACTCAATAAATATCGGGGAATAAACATATTTGAGAAATAACTGGTCAAGGTATTCGTAAAATGGGTTTTGTTGAAAGAATATTAGGAAAGTGCGACGACAAAGTGAGAGAAATTAGCTACTTTTCCCTCGTTAGACCACATTTAGAATACGCTGCCAGTGTTTGGGACCCTCATGAAAAAGGCATAATAACTGAGTTAGAACGCGGACAAAGAAGTGCTGCCAGGTATGTGAAAGGTCGTTACGATAGTCTTGTTAGTGCAACTGACCTCTTAGATAAACTCGGATGGGAATCTCTTCCGGACGTAGATTGAAAAATGGACTAAACCTTTTAGATAAATTCAAGAGCAGTGTCTTTTCTGACGAAGTTAACCATATCTTACGGACTCCAACATACTACGGAAGATCAGATTATGTAAATAATATAAGAGAGATATTTTGTAGAACAGGCAGATTCAGAATGTCTTTTTTTCCACGATCAATAAGATATTATAACGGCAGCGATAGAACTCATTAATAGATTATATGAGTTGTAGTGTACCCTACTAATATATGTAAAAATTTATGCATATTTCTTAATTTTATTATTATTTCTAACAGCATAAAGTATTATAATTTGTTAGTATAAGGAATGTTTTTGTACGGTGTGGTGTGCATGTGGGAGTCCAATTGCATGCTGCATGTTGGTGATTGATCACCCCCTGCCAAACACCCTAGAGGTGGCTCGCAGGGTATTATGTAGATGTAGGCTGAAATTTAAAAAAATATACACCTATATTTCTCTTCGTTTAATAATTCTCTGAGCGATAGCATCATAAAGGTTTTTAATTTACAAATTAAAAATGGAAATGAGAAATTTATTTGAATCTTTCAGATCTTTTCGGGGAATTTCTGGTTCTAACGCCACATGGAATAATGTTTTCTATTACGTGACTCCCGTGGTTTGACAGGTAAAAACTTGATTAAAAGCAAGATAAACAGCATCGTACCCAATTCTCCTTTTACGACGAAAGTGCGCAAAATGGTAATATCGCAAGACGACTTCGCGCTCGCGTTCGGGGAAGCTAAGAATTTCGTTTCTATAAAATATGAATCGTGCCGTAAGCGAAGCCTGGTGCACGTTGGACCAAACTATGAAGCAATTTTGTTGGTAAATAGCATTAGATTATGAGGGAATCATTCAATAGCCACTGCTATTTCCACTTAGTTACGTCATGACTTGTGGAAGGGTTGGAGCCAAAGCGGTGATCATGAATATTTTTACGATGTGTGTATTTTTTTCGTGCACAAAAAATGGAAGGTATCTTTTTAAGATATGAAATTCAAAGATTTACGAACGAATGAAAATTATATTCTCTTTAACTATTTAATGCCTTACTTTAGGAAAGCTATACGCAAAAAAATCTGATTCGACGGAAGAAACTGAAAACTATCATTGGAATCAACCCTGAAAATCAATGTAAGATAATAATTATTAGAAACAAAAGTTACACTTCCATCGTATCCTTGTAAAATGAATTACGGTCGTAATGTGTTCATGGCTGAAACGTACAAGAAACACCGACCACCCCAAGACTCTTCCAGGCTTGCATTTAGACACGCGACGTGAAGATTTGGTCTTTCCTTTGCCTTCGTCTCTTGTATCGAGTTGCGTGTTTAAAAAAATGCCCTAAGACGATAGAGGAAGGTGTGAAGGGAGGGGGGAGGCAAGCCACAGCAGAGTGCGTGAGAGGGAGTACAGAGATGGAAAGAGAGGGAGCCGTTGCCAAGAGAACTACGGCAACAGGGCAAGAATATTCCCCTTGAAAATTGACTAAGACCGTGCTGCGGGTCGAAGGCCCTATCGAGGTTGTTATACAATTATCGATTTCGGGGTTTTCTTCATTGTTAATATGATAGATGCGCAATGAAGGTTATTAAAATAATTATTCAGTTTTTGCCGTCTTTGATGCGGGAATGTGGGAAGAAAATCAGTTTCTTTTTCAGTCTCGACGAGACTGACAATATTTAAATTAAATTAGAGGTTTACGAGATTTCTGATGAATTCACTTCCCTCACTCATTTGTCCTATAATGACCTGTCAAAGCTGAAGACTATAGGCTAGGCAGTGAACTCACAATTGGCTACGCCGACTTGGTATGTAAACGCAGCTTTTTACAGGTGCACAGAACTGCTGTACGCAGTATCAATGAAATGTATTTAACAACAGCTTAAAATATAGGGGAAGTAATTTTTCACCTCAGGACTAGAAGTATCGCGGAAGAGTACACATCGGTATAATGATTTAAAAATTCAGCGAGAGATACAAATGACTCATGGAAGAGCAGGGGAAGCAGCTGACAAATGAGGGCAAGGGAGCGAATTAAGTTCGCGTGTGAACCATTATAGCTATGGACCTGTGACCTCTGAGTAATAGTGGACGTTAAAAAAGGCAAGGGACGGCCCCGAATGAGCTAAGCGGGCCAATTTATCATGGATCCTCGTCATCGCCATTGTTAAAAAATCCTAAGATCACCTGGACGCAGCTCCCCATTCCTCTCTTCCACCCTATAGCCTTTTCATAGCGATGTATTTCTTCTGCATCCATGATAAAAACAAAAATGGTAATTTCCACACTATTTAATTTAACACTCAACGGCTGACCACGGTTTCAACAAATTGTGTCGTTTTGAAGGGAAATTGTCACCTTGAAAATGACACCAAGTGTTGAAACCATGGTCTGTCTTTGAGTGTTCCGTTAAATAGTGTGGAAAGTACCATTTGTGTTTCTATCATGGATATAGCAAACGTCCACAAAATCAAGCCTGCGTATTTACTTTATACGCATTTCTTCTGTTTTACATACTCTATAACCTCTTCTATGCAACTTACTCGGAGTCGTCTCTTGCCAACCTTTCCTTTCACTCGTCCTTCTACGATTGTTTTCATCGGTCCATCGCGGCTCTTAAAGAGGTCAACAAAGTATTCCCGTCCACTCTTTACCTAAGGTTTTTTTTAAAGAATGTCACAGAGAAAAAACACGTCAACACGAGAAGGCTAAGAGTGAGTGGATAGTGGCCAGCTGCGTCAAACCCTTGATAGGATCAGTACGGAGTCTTTCGCGGTTATTCAATGACCGAATTCTCATTCATTCTGTGGGGACAAAATGAAGTAACGTGAACAAGCTCTGAAGAACGTACGGTCATCCCTAGGATTGCTGACTGATGGTGATAAATATGGTGCTGACGTCAATGCAGAGAGCGATTGAGAAACAAGTAGTAAGGTAGAATAACATGGGTGCACGAAAGGGATGATAATATTTTTACTCCCCTTAGGGGCCAGGTCGCAGAACACTCACAGTGTAAGAGATTCATCACAAATAATGAAACCTAAAGATGGCATGAATCTGCGCTTACAGTTATTTGAAGCCTGTCAATAGGGTGGTTTCCTATGGCAAAGAAAACGAAAGGCATTGCTTGCGATTCGTTACCCACCATTAGTGTATTCATAAAATACAAATTATTTATTTGGTTTTAGAAATCCCAGTTTAGACGCATGTTAATGGTCAATTTTAACCTCATTTGAAAAAGGCCAGATTGGCGCCCATTCAATGCCAGTCCACGAGACGTCACATGTACCAAAATTCTATACGAGTAGATAGGAGTTTTTTCATAGTCTGAGATTACAAAATCATGCATGAGGCACAGAGCTCATGGAAACATCTCTTAATAATCACCTTTTAAAATTGACTATGTCGGAAAGTTTCCTTCATTTGATAGGATATTAAATCCTTATTTAAGGCAAGCGCTACCTGCTTGCAGCCTCCATTGTAGCGGCGCTCATAGCCTCAAAATAAGGTGGCCTCACACGGCGGCAGCCGGAACCAGAATGACGTCACACGGGCTTTTCCCAGCATTTATACTTGGACGTGGCGTTTTCTCGCGCTTGAAAATTTTCACTTTTCATTAAATCGCGAAAAATAGACATTGTGATTTAAAAATCTAAAAGCGTGAAATGAGTACTCTAGGAGTAATAATCATTCTACTGAAGCAATATAAAAATAAAAGGAAACCAACCTATTGGGCATAGAACATATAACACTAAACTCTCAAAGGTGATTGCGCAGACCGTCATGAAGACAAACCATCAAAGGTCAGTGGTTAAAATGTAAAAATAAGATATATTGGCGCGAAAAAAGTTCTAAGTCACAAAAAAAACGAAGTGGAAATTAAATTTTTTGCCCAGACCTGCAAGCCGTAATACAGAAACACCAGCGCGTAAATAATTTTTCACATCACACCAGGTTAACATATTTCAAAGATGTGGTGAAAAGGAGGAGTGGATACTAACGCGAATAGCAAAGAATTAGCGAAAAAATATCAGCCTATTTTCATTCTTACATAGCCATTTCAAGGTGAAACGTAGCCGTCATACTATCTTAGAGAAGCATACAAATATAGACTTTTCGGAGATATCTGTCGTGGAATACACATATTCGGGAAGTAACAGGTCAAGCCAATCGTAAATTGGGTTCTGTTAAAGGAATACTAGGAAAGTGCGACGACAAAGAGAGAGAAATTATCTACTTTTCCCTTGTTAGACCATATTTGGAATACGCTGCCAGTGTTTGGGACCCTCATGAAATAGGCTTAAAAAAGAATGAGAGTGCGTGCAAAGAAGAGCTGCCAGGTACGTGAAAAATCGTTACGATAGCCTTGTTATTGTAATTTACCTGTTAGACAAACTCGGATGGGAATCTCAGTCAGACGGTAGATTGAAAAATAGACCAAACCTTTTAGATAAATACATGAGCAGTGTCTTCTCTGACAAAGTTAACAATATCTTACGAACGCCAACATACTACGGTAGATCAGATCATGTATATAAAATAAGAGAGATTATTATTATTATGAAGGTATTCTACCGATTACGGTAGGTTTCAGACTAGCAAAAACATACTCAGAATGTCTTTATTCCACGATCAAAAAGAGATTATAACGGCAGCGTTAGAACTCACAAATAGATTATACGATTTTGTAGAGTAACCTACTAAATTATGCATACTTTAATGCATGTTTCGGAATTTTATTATTATTTCTAACAGCATAGGGTAGTATAATTTTTAAGTATGCGTAACGTTTACTGGATCGTGTGGTGTGTATGTGGGAATACAATTGCATGCGGGAATATTGATCACCCTCTGCCAAACACCCTAGAGTTGGCTCGCAGGCATTATGTAGATGTATATGTCATTTCTGATTATTTCCACTAGCTACGAATGTAGTGACAGCCAGGGGTGGTCTGGGGTGATTGGGGGCCCTCGGCTGACGCTCATGATGGAGCTCCTCTCAGCGAAGGATTCACCCGCCCCCCCTCCCTCCAGAATTTTTTAGAATTTGCATGCCCGGTAATGGATATTAACGCAATTCTGGCTCTAAAAACAAGATAAAATATTCTAAGAAAAATATAATGAAAAGTAGGAACTTCACAGCTAAATATAAAATTCAATTATGTTTAATGGTTTTATTATCTATTTACTGAATTAGCTCATTTAAAATGCCCTGAAATTTAAGAACCTTTAAAATAACCTTTTCGAATAACTCTTTTAAAGATCAAAAGTAAAAATGTAAAATATTACGAAAAACATTAATACAACCAAATTATACACACTTAAGGAAAGAAATAAAAAATAAGCCGTTATGGTCAACTTTACACAATTGAAATTCTTTAAATATTGCTAATATTTGACGCTAAGCCGAACTTGAACTCAACAGTCTACCCGAAAACCTCCTTCGAGAGGCAGATGAGCTGGGATTTTAAATTTTAACACGGAGAACGCATACGTCAAATAAACAGAAGCAACGCGCCCGCAGAAAAGCCAGAAAAATAGTTCAGGTGACCGGGGAGGAGCGGGGCAGTATGCAGATGTAGATGACCACCATAAAACATTTACTAACAAAACGGCATACTACATGTGCACGGTGGTGTCTTTATTTATCAAATAATTTGCCAAAACAACCGCTTTTTGAGTCTTAAAAACCCCAAATAAGCAGGGGAGAATTCCCCAGACCCCCGGTCCCCCGCCCTTTGCTCCAAAGTTTAATACACGTTTTGCATCAGGCGTATCACTGTAGAAATAGTAGATAGTTTCTTTCCTACGTTTGCGTTCGGCGCTAAACGTTTATTGAAAATAGAAAAAAACACACAAAAAATTAAAATACGCGTACAAAACGAACTAAGAAAACAAACGCAATGATGGAGATAAGAAAGAACCGCACAAAAAGTTCACTCGAAGCGCGTCACAAGACGGTATTCTTTAAACTGTTAACATGAAAATACGAATATTCAAACGTACCTGAATCTGCACTTAAACTCTCATTTTGTAGTACACCGATACAGGAACCACTGTTCTTGTTCAGCCAAGCATTGAAGTTTTTTGAGTTATTATTATGAAAAAAGTTTTTTTTTCTTCTCATTTCTTTTCTGCGCACCGCTTCTGTATACACGTTAAATATTAACACTTCAAAGAGGATGAAACTCTCTCACTAACCAAACCAGCATTCACTGAACTACTAAGGTGCACTACGGATTTCGCGATCTATATGAGGAAAATAGAGAATATATGTGTGCGCGCGCAGCTTCCCCCCTCCAACCACGCTTCCTTCCCAAGTTTCAGTCCTGTGAGAACTACCTGGCGCTGATTCCCACGGTACTCTCTGTCAAAAAACAACACACAAGAGAGATGCGTAATTATACTGCGACATTGTAATCTGATATTTTTCTCGATGAATTAATTGGGTTCTTCGCTACTCAGAAACACCTGCTGGGGTATCTGTTTTCGCTACAGGAATGGAGGCTTTGGGAAGTGCAGACAAGACTCGTTGCTATGAGATTGCGGGGAGCAATGGATTTGGGATTTGGGGTAGGTGGCGGTGCGTCGCCACACCAGGAGAAGTGAGAGAGGGAGGGGATTGAGGAGGGGCGGGGAGGGAGGAGGGGAGGGGTTTGTAAAGGCCTGGTTACACGATGCATTAACCCTGTCTAAATGTATGAACGCGAGAATGAACGGAAAAATTCACCGTGTAAAAACCCCAAAATGTACAAATGCATGAACGCGTGAACGGAAAATAGAACCTGTTCTAATTTCGTTCATGCATTCGCACAAGTTGATAACAGAGCCACCTGGTGGGAAACAAAGGAAACGACACAATCAGTAGTCATCTGCAGGGCTATTCAGTATGATTCAGTAACTCTTTTCGCGTATTTGTACTGTATCGTACGTACTTGAATCCTACCACAAACTCACCATTTGCATCTACACTAATATTCACACAGAATATCCCTGTATGTATGCCGGACATACCAAGATTATGTCTATGGTAACTCATTGGTAGTATTATGCCGGAACAAAACAATCGATGAGGTTATAACAGAGTTTTCAACACGACATTTGTGAAATACAACGGCTATCATACGACTAATAGAACACATTTAAACATAATTTATATCAAACGAATAAACGACAATTCTACCTTTTATACGTCCGGGGTGGGAATGCACTGGACCACCACAAAAAGACGACTTACATTAGCAAATTCATAAATCGACCAGATCTCTAAACCAACATATTTTCCATCAACAAGAAATATCTTCTTAACTTTATAACCGTCCCGGACAAAAGTAGAACAAAGTATTAAAAATATCTATTCTCATACACCATCTACACTCAGTGAAACAGATGACAGAAAAATATCTTGTAAACACGGCTTAAAAACAAGATGCGTCTACAAATTTTCAGCCTAAGCATTAACTTTGATAACGGTTTGAAATAAATAGAGTAATATTGAGATATAGCATTAAGCGAGCGATAACGATAAATATTAAATATAAATAAATATTACTGGCACGAAATGAAACAACTTCGGCAACTACAATGAACACCACTGTTTACACGGCAGCGCAAATATATTACCAGTATGTGAAGTTTCCTGGTCCTACAGGAAACAACGAAAAGAGAATTATTTTCTGGTAGGTATCGTCTGATTCCTACCTAATGATACTGTTTACACATTTAAATTTTGCGCACTGTAAAGGGAATAAACAAAAAGTAAACGCCTCGCGATACGAGAAAATGTGTGAAAACTTGTGCGAACGCGCGTACCGTGTAACCGCTCATTCATGCTTCTTGTTCACGCAAACGTCCATGAATTCAGACATGCAAACAGACACGCATTCATACATTAACCCGTACGGGTTAATGCACCGTGTAACCAGGCCTTAAGATATTTCTTTTATTTTATAGATGGCTATGATGATGATGACATTAAGGTATAGGAGGCGGTGGAGGGGAGGGGGAGACGGTATCAGCTGAGAGAGGGGAGAGAGGGATGATGGACGGCCCAGGTTCCTCGAAAGAATAAAAAAAAACTTGAAAAGCGAGCGAGCGCTGAAGTGAAGCCAGTTTGTGCCGCTCCAAGGTACCGCTATACACGGCGAATGATTTCGGCGAATCTTCTGCGCAGAAATGATGCGCACTGGTGCGACTATCTATAGTGTATCTTGATTCTAACGATTTTTCCGACCGCTTCTGACCACATTACTTGTTTTGGGAGCCGCAGACGACGGAATGCTTCGTTTACATGTGCGCTTCGATATGCTTTTTTATTACTTTTACTTTCCGTGGGGTATGACGTACTATTTAATGAGAAGAATTAGAACTGTACGAAGTGATAGCGGAAAAGCACTTTATTAAATCATGCGTTTTGTGATCCCATAACGAAGTACATAATAAGTTGTTTTCGCTGCAGAGCAACGATGATATGCTTCAAGATAGAGCTCTGTTGAACATGATCATAAGGAAACTTACTCTTCAAATGGCTACCCGAGGTCTTTTCCCTTCCGATTCAGTAAATAATAAAGTACATAAAATAATAGGGTAGTTTCCTTCATCAAAGAAAACGAAAGGCATTGATTGCGATTCGTTACCCACCATTAGTGTATTCATAATACACAAATTATTTGGTTTTTGAAATACCGGTTTAGACGAATGGCAAGGGTCAAATTTTATCCTCATTTGAAAAAGGCCAGATTGGCGCCCATGCGATTCCACTCCACGTGACGTCACAGTGACCTAGTTTCTACACGAGAGGAGAGGAGTTATACATCGTCTGAGGTTCATCTACATCTACATAATACCCCGCAAGCCGCCTAAAAGGTGTGTGGCAGGGGGTGTTAGGACACCAGCCGTTTACGGCTAAAAAAAAAATTAAGTGCTCAAACGAAGTTGGGACTAGCGTTTATTAAAGTCCTTTATGGTTCGGGGGAAAAACGAATTCGCATATCTATCCGTTCGGCAAAACTTCTCTTTTAATTTATCACTTCTATCGGACCTGGAAATATAGTGTGGCTCTAATATTATGTTCTCTGTGTCGCTCTTAAAGATATCCATTCTCAATTGTTCAAGCAATCTAAGCCTAGCGCGCAGCCTCCGAGTCTCCAACGGCTCCCAGCCTAATTCGCTTAACATCTGGGTAACACTGTCTGTACGCCCGTAGCAGTTTTTGACGAAACACGCAGCCTTCCTTTGAATTTTATTCAGTTCGCGGATTAAGTCATTCTGCACCGGATCCCATATGCTCGCAGCATATTCAAGGTGCGGTCGGACGAGAGCAAAATAGCACCTTTCCTTTACTTTCTCATCCGAAAATCTTCCCACAATACGCTTGACGAATCCTAATTTCTTCAGGGCTGTGCCGCAAATATACTTTATATGTGTTCCCCACGTGAGGTTCGAGGTTATCGTAACTCCCAGGTACTTCACTTCGTCTGTTGCCTTTACATTAATGCCATCCACTGCATAAAAATGGTTAGAGTTGGACGAATTCCGCATGAAATGTACCGCCATGCATTTGCTTAGATTAAGTTTGAGTCCCCACTCTTGGCTCCACAAATGAACGTTGTTTAAGTCAGATGATAGAATTTCATAGTCAGAGTGATCACTAATTTCGCGATAGATGACAGCGTCGTCAGCAAATAAACGTATTTTACTGCTAATGCGGGAGCAGAGATCATGAATGTATATACTAGTATATACTACTACTATTAATGTATAGGTTACCAATGCATGCATGAGGCACAGAGCTCAGGGAAACATGTCTTAATAATCACCTATTAAAACTGGCTAAGGTCGGAAAGTTTTCTTCGTTTGATAAGGTATTAATACACCTTTTTAAGCAAAGCGCAACCAGCCAGCAAGGTACTCAGCTACCCGCTAGCATCCTGCGTCCTATCAGCGCTCGGAGCCTCGATCAATGTCACCTCACAAGGCGGGAGGGGGAACCAGAAATGTTTCGCACGGACTTTTCCCCATTATTCCTACTTACGCGTCGCGTTTTCGCGCGCTTGAAAATTTTCACCTTTCATTTAATCGCGAAAAATAAATATCGTCATTTAAAAATCTAAAAGCGTTAAATACGTACTCTAGGAGTAATAATATTTCGATTTAGGCAATAAAAAAATAATGGGAATCCACCCTATTGGGGGGAAAAACTTCAAAGGAAAACAAGTTGCTTGGCTCGTTTTGAAAATCGGTTTTAGAGGAGTTAAAAAAATTTAAACGCCATTAATACTCCGTTTGTCGATCGATCCTCTATCAGACGCGATAAGTTGATTGAAATAGGGTGGTTTCCGATTATTTTTATTGCCTAAATCGAAAGATTATTACTCCTGGAGTACGTTTTTCACGATTTTAGATTTTTAAATGACGATATCTATTTTTGCGATTCAATGAAAAGTGAAAATTTTAAAGCGCGGGAAAACGCGACGGGTAACTATGAATGCCGGTAAAACTCCCGTGTGACGACTTTCTGGTTTCCGCTGCCGCAATTGAGGTGACCTTGGGGCGAGGCTCTGAGCGCTGATACGACGCACGAGGCTTGCAGGTAGCAGAGTACTATGCTGGCTGGTAGCGCTTGGCTTGAATAAGGATTATTAATACGTAATCAAACGAAGAACACTTTCCGACCTTAGCCAGTTATGATAGGTGATTATTAAGACATGTTTCCCTGAGGTCTGTGCCTCACGCATGCACTGTATGATGCATAAGTCCTATCTACTCGTATAGAAACTAGGTCCCTGTGACATCACGTGGAGTGGCATCGTATGGGCGCCAATCTGGCCTTTTTTAAATTAGGATAAAATTGACCCTTGCCATTCGTCCAAACCTATATTTCAAAAACCAAATAATTTGTGTATTATGAATACACTAATGGTGGGTAACGAATCGCAATCAATGCCTTTCGTTTTCATTGATGAAGGAAACTACCCTATTCACAGATGAGTTGATGATGTTTCCTATCCACTAATCCTCGCCCCCAGGATGAACCTCACTCAACTGGTCCATTGTAGTCAGCTCTAGTGAGTGGGTTTTCCTTTCCTTCAAGAGTATTCTTTCCTGAATGAGTTCAAGGGCTCCGACGACGTCACAAATTCAAGAAAACTTGGCTGAAATTAACGCGTTTATTTATTTTGAAATCGTCAGAAAAATGTCATTCTTTATTACGCTGGGAAAGATGAAATGATGAGGAGAGTGATGGAATGGGGGGGATGTGTTTCGAGTGCTCCTGTCTTCCCGCTTCTCCTCGGCCGTGCGCATCGCCCAATTGTGGCTAGCAGCTCACGTCATTCCAGGCAGCGATTCTTCTTCTCAATCTGCTGATTTTCCTGAATGAGCTAAAAAATCAGAGCTTTAAAGATGACTCCAACTTGAGAAAATCAGAGCTCTCATAATTTCGTCGGCTAATGGATCACTGCTTTAGTACTCCATGCAAACCTACCCTAATCGGTAGAATACTCTAGTAATAATAATAAATGAAGGGTATTTATGTACTTTCCGGGCACCCGTCTTTTTGCGACTTTTTTTCGTCCAATACATTCATAACAGTGTCCTGATTACGAAAATGATAATTTTTTGTGGCGGAAAAGCCGGCAAATTACATAAAAAGCGCAAAAAATTGGGTCACAAAAATTCCATAAAAAGTGGTGATTTGGGTACTCAAAATGTTTGTAATATTATGGCAAACACAGTCATGCAAATATTTTTTAAATCAAATGTAAAATAAGCTCTTTATTACGAATGACAAGCTGGAACTACTTTCTGGTACAGCACCGCGCGCAGCGATTCCTCGCGTACACCGTGAAATGCAAATATGCCGAGGTGGGTTTGGGTTGGGTCAGGGCAAGGTTTTCACATAGAAATCACCGTATTTCGGACTTGTGTGTAGATTCTTGACATTTCGACCCGTCCAAATAATTTCGCTAATGCCACCATTAACCCGTCTGTCGGAGTCAGTCTACACATAAATAAGAAAGAAGCCGCGCCGTAGGCGTATTCCGCCGTGCGCTACCCAACCCACCCCCATGGTCCGTTGACCGCACACCGTGATTTAGCCAGGAATCGCTACGCGCGGTGCAGTACCAGAAAGTAGTTCCAGTTTGTAATGCGTGATAATGAGCTTATTTTACATTTGATTTTAAAAAATATTTGCATGACTGTGTTTGCCATAATATTGCAAACATTTTGAGTACCCAAATGACCACTTTTCGTGGAATTTTTGTGACCCGATTTTTTTGTCACGTGATCACAAACCCCTAAACACTTCTATATAGAGGTTTCACAAATCTTGGATATTAGGTACTAACTAGGTTGGAAGGCGTGATCGTAAATATTTTCTTCCATTCTTCACGCGAAACAGAATGAGATTCATTCGAGAAGGAGTGCGCATACCCGCCTTTGGAACAGCTTATTACGATTACGGCTACTAGCTCAAAATTAACGAATTTATCTTGGAATATCCAGGATGCACAAAGTAGAGAGCAATTTTCAGGTATCAAATTTTAATATTTTTACCCTTAGTTCCCTTCCCATGGGTATTTTTCATGATTGAGATACGGGGAAATATAAAGAGGGTCACCCTACTTCTGAAATTTTTTCTAAGTAATAACATAGTTATACGCGATAGATCTATCGCCAATAGAACCTGAAAATAATTTCCAATGCCCTAATTGAAAAGTTGTGCATTTATTTTTCTCAGACTAAAATGTTGTATTATTCTAGAAGAGCCAAATATTGGAGATCCTCTTCTTTGAGTACTTAATATATTTCAAAATGATAACAGTCGATATCGAAACACGCGTTCTTTGTGCAAAATAATGATACTTGCTGCGTAACAAAGCATTGTATTTTAGATCATGGCTACAAATATTTCTTTTACAGGAAAAGAAATGAAGAAAAACATTGATAACCGACCATGATAATAAGCGATACGTGGCTGTTTGCTCTATTCTATTGTTTCCATTGTAGACTTGCATAAGTGGTTATGTTCCGATTGCAATTTTATTTTCAATAAATTTAGTAATCAAACTTGAAAAAATACCACGGTTTATTTTTTAAACCGTTCGAGGCAGCGAGATTTTACGTTTTTAAGACTTAAAAAAATGAAAATAAGGTTTTCTTGGGCTCACTACCGGGTTTAATTCGCTAGTGCTGCTGTCGTTTCGCTGCGATACCCGAGCGTTTGTAAAATTAAATACATTACTAAAATACTTAATTTCTGAAATGATAAGTTCAAAAAAGATAACATACCCACCGATAGTAAAAATGGTATTAAGCAGCTTATTAGTCACTGAATATAATTTTATGCCTCATACAAACCATATTAAGTAATTTTACACATAGTTATTAATTGTCTTGTTATTCAAGAGTGAAAGGAGTCTAAAAATCTGCAAGCACTGCAATAATTTGGGTAACACAGGAAATTTCCCTCGTCACCAAGTGATCTATCACTAACCACTGCTTTCGATACAGTGCCTCAGTGCCTAAAATTTAATCCGATGAACACTGCATACATTGGTCACAAATAATATGCAGCAGGGTGTTTAAACACAAAACTGTAAGGATAGCCCTGAAGGTGTTTCTCCTGGGAGATAAAAAACATTCTCAAACTGATAAAAAAATATCCCCGAGATTATCCCCATGCATTCCATAAAACAAGGATAATTATTTTTCAAGCATTTCACGAGTTATAAATTGGCAGTGGAATTTAAAAGAGGAGAAATTTTGACATCGCCAAGACCAGCAGCATTTTGTGAAGTGCGTACCAATTAGCAGAGTGGACATCATCCAAATAACATGACCTTATAAGTGCATATTTCACCAAGAAAGTTTTAAAGATAGGCTGATACACATTCTCGGAAGAAAGTCGTGGGAAAAAAACACTTTGGCACGGGAATCGATTGAATTAATTGAAAAGTACACATGTCACGCTGCCGCAAGTATTTACTAGATGAGTGCAGCCAAATATTATTATTCCTCACAGCTACTTTTGGCAGCCAAAATTACATTTTTCATTAAAAATAGGACCTAAAACACGAAAACAAGTTTCCAATATTTCTACAGGTTCAGTGACCAAGCATATACCTACATAATGCTTTCAAAAACATATGAAGACATCAACAAAAAACTCAAATTTTAATAATGTTGAATACTGCGCGGAATGGTTTCAACTAACAGCTAGACATAATCAATTTCACCCTGAAAGTGAATAAAAATAGAAATTAGCAAGCTTTCTCGACGAAATACCTTGTCCGGAAATGAAGAATGACGTGAACAGGAGACAGGATATCGCCGATGCAGCCACCGAGGTCGCGGGACTCAGGGCGGTGGCCATCCCCAACACGGTCCCCGCGGATCTCATCCTGATCCCAGCCCCTATTGAGGAACCCGCTCTTCTTTGGCGGCGATCGGCGAACAGAACAACCCATCAACGAGAGCACTCACTCACCAATCACACACTCACTGAAAGTCTACACACATGGTCTCAACTTCACGCGAAGGAGGAGCTATCATCGATAAATATTGGGGAAGCTTCCAGATTCAGGCGCTTGGATTGAAGCGAGGTTAATCCATTTCTTCATCCAGGACATAGCTCACCAATCCTTTCCGTAAGATGTAGGTTCCAGTGATGTACTAGTCGGTTTTCTTGGCAAACAAATAACACTGTTCAACGCTGTGAAAGGACGGGCTAAAACCACCACCACTGATTTGCAATGCGTACTTCACGGACGGAGTTTGTTTGCACTATCAATAATTCGGGGTTAAAGAGGCCGCTCCGATCCCACGGATTTCTTCGGGAGACTTCTAAAAGAAGAAGAGCACGTCGCAGTAGCCAGGGGTGGATTCTCGAGACGAAACTTCCGAAGTCAGCCACCGCCGGAAAAAGCGAATGGGTCAGAGAGCAGGCGATGAACTTGAGTGGCCGCTTCACGTCGTGCGGGGACTGCAAAAACAAAGGGCCTCCATAAGATGACTTCAAAACTCAGATACTATTCAGAAATAGTCTATAGTATAGTTTTAAAGATGCTATAGACGCAGAGCATTGGCTGTTTTGAGAGATTCCGAAACTCAGGAATCTGCTGGAAGTAATACAAAATTATAATTTCAAGCCACAATACACTTCTCGTAAAGCTACAGAAAGATATTAACAGCAGCGCAACTTAAAGAGGGATTACTAGAGCGTAAAGGCTAAAAAGATAAGGCAAGGAAGAGGTCAATCTAAGTTCAACTGTCAACGATGCACACACTGACCAAAACCGTTAGAGCGAGTCCAGTTATTTGGTCAATATTTTGGGGAATTTATTGCTAAGTCACTGAAGGATAGGTTCGCTGTCCTTCGGGTACGTTTCCAAGCACAGAAACGTGTACGTTCGTGAGAGAAGAGTGTGGAGAAGAACAAAAATTTACAGCGTCACATGAAAAGACGGGAGATCACTCACAACAACTGCGAAAATCGCGGCGCCAACAATGGGTTGCACGGCGAAAGAGCCACGGGAGCGGGCGAAACGTGAGTTGGCGGCGGAGATGAGTACACCGTCGGCGAACTAGGGATGGGCAAAAATAAACGGTTTTAATTATAACCGGTTTTTTTAGAAGGTTAACCGAGTAAAAACCGGTTATTTTTCGACGCCGGTTAACCTGAGTACTCGGTTTTTTTTTGGCATAACCGAAAAATAACCCGAGGAAAATAATTTTACTCCTGATTCCCGCACTCTCTCGCGAACCGTTGGAACTACCAGCACTTTTGCCGCTGCTACACGGCTGCCACTGGCTGAGGTTTTCCTGCGCCTCTACCGGCCACAGAGAACATTAAAACCGGTTATTTTTGATGCAAAAGAAAAACCTAGTGGACGGTTAAAACCTAAGCGACGAGTACTCGTTGGCATAACCGATGGCAGGCGGGAGAGAAATAACCGGATGAGGGAATACTCGTTGGGGAAACCTATCGCTGTGGGAAGGTTTTTATCAATGGAAAAACCTAGTGGCCGCTTAAAACCTAAGCGACGAGTACTCGTTGGCATAACCGATGGCAGGCGGTTATGGCAGGTTACAGGTACCTATAGGTTTTTTCAATGCATCTCAACTAGTAAAAACTGTAACGAGTATTTGGTTATTCACCGGTTATTGCAAAATAACCTGAGGAAAATAAGCAAGGCGTTGGAGTAGCTGTTGCGGAAGTTAAATGGATATGAAGTACATGAAATATTATATTAGTTTGCGAAAGCATGCCTGCCATGTGACCAAATTCAATAACACAAATATGAATATTGAAAATTCGGGGGGGAGCCGGTACCCTCTTGGCTGTTTATACAATCAGGATCGAAAGGGTCGTAGTTCCCCATAAAATTTCCGGGGGGGGGGATAATGGACCCCCTAGCTTTTAATAAACTTATTTATATTCAAGCACAGTCATGGTTAGGGGGTTCTGTCCCCCCCCGGGAGGACCGTAGTCTCGTTAGAAAATCTGGGGGGTTAGACCCCCTTAGATCTCTGTTATAAATTTATTTATGTAAAAGCATGTCTGCGACATCTTAGTAGCTAGGGAGTCTCAGGGGACCCGGCCGCCTATAAAAATTCAGGGGGGGGGTATGATGACCCCCCTAATTTTTTATGTAGATTTAGTTACTTTCAAGCACGGCTGTATCTGGAGGCGTCCTGGACCCACAGAAGGGGTCATAGTCCCCCAAAAAATTTCGGGGGGGGGGGGGGTTATGGCCCCCCAAAAATTTTTTTTTTAGACTCAGCTACATTCAAGCACTGTCATAGTTAGGAGGTCCGGCCCCCCTCTGGAGGACCGTAGTACCGTTAGAAAATCTGGGGGGCGGGACCCCCTTAGCTCTCTGTTATAATTTTAGTTATGCTAAAGCATGTCTGCGACATCGGAGTAGCTAGGGAGTCTCAGGGGACCCGGCCGCCTATACAAATTCGGGGGGGGGGTGTCCCGCCCCCCCATATTTTCTAGCGGGACTACGGTCTTACAGGGGGGGCCGGACCTCCTAACTATGACAGTGCTTGAATGTAACTGATTGTGAGTCATAAACGAAAACTTTAGGGGGGCCACAACCCCCCCGCCCCCCGAAATTTTATGAGGGACTACGACCCCTTCTGTGGGTCCAGGACGCCTCCAGATACAGCCGTGCTTGAAAGTAACAAAATCTTCATAAAAAATTAGGGGGGTCATCATACACCCCCCAGAATTATTATGGCGGCCGGGTCCCCTGAGACTCCCTAGCTACTACGATGTCGCAGACATGCTTTAACATAACTAAATTTATAACAGAGATCTAAGGGGGTCTAACCCCCCAGATTTTCTAACGAGACTACGGTCCTCCCGGGGGTGACAGAGCCCCCTAACCATGACTGTGCTTGAATATAAATAAGGTTAATAAAAGCTAGGGGGTCCATAATACCCCCCCCCCCCCCGAATGTTATGGGGAACTACGACCCTTTCGATCCTGATTGTAGAAACAGCCAAGAGGGTACCGGCTCCCCCCCGAATTTTCAATATTCATATTTGTGTTATTGAATTTGGTCACATGGCAGGCATGCTTTCGCAAACTAATATAATATTTCATGTACTTCATATCCATTTAACTTCCGCAACAGCTACTCCAACGCCTTGCTTATTTTCCTCAGGTTATTTTGCAATAACCGGAGAATAACCAAATACTCGTTACAGTTTTTACTAGTTGAGATGCATTGAAAAAACCTATAGGTACCTGTAACCTGCCATAACCGCCTGCCATTAGTTATGCCAACGAGTACTCGTCGCTCAGGTTTTAACCGGCCACTAGGTTTTTCCATTGATAAAAACCTTCCCACAGCGATAGGTTTTCCCAACGAGTACTCCCTCATCCGGTTATTTCTCTCCCGCCTGCCATCGGTTATGCCAACGAGTACTCGTCGCTTAGGTTTTAACCGTCCACTAGGTTTTTCTATTGCATCAAAAATAACCGGTTTTAATGTTCTCTGTGGCCGGTAGAGGCGCAGGAAAACCTCAGCCAGTGGCAGCCGTGTAGCAGCGGCAAAAGTGCTGGTAGTTCCAACGGTTCGCGAGAGAGTGCGGGAATCAGGAGTCAAATTATTTTTCGGTTATGCCAAAAATAATTTAATTGTCAGGTAAATGGCAGAAAAACAACCGGTTTTTAATAGGCTTATCAAAGAAAAAACAAGGAAGACTCTACGCTAAACTTCAGCACGAAGAAAGAAGACGAAATTAAAAAATGCGGTAGGTTTTTTAAGAATCGAAGATATGCAACACGCAATGCTTAAGGTTATTTAACCTGAATAAAACCGGTTTTTTTCATCCGGTTATAATACTCAGCTACTGATATCACTCAAAATAACCGGTTAACCTAACACCGGTTTTTTCTCATAACCGCCCATCCCTACGGCGAACACGACCCAACTAAACACAACTTCGTCTCTGGCCAGGGAATCTCTCCGGAGGGGTGGCGAATAAAGGGGGGGGGGCAAAGGGAGCGGAGGCGAATAGGGTGGGGGCAAAGGGAGGGGCAAAGGGAGGGGCGGGGAAACGGTACACACGCCAACGAGGAGGGACTGAGGTTGGCGGGTGTGGTGAGGGGGGGAGGAAGAAGGGGCGATTTCGAACAAAACCCACCTTCTCTCCACCACCATGTCGCTCATGAATGAGTCTTTCACGATGAACGATTCATCTGAACGGAGAGAGTGAATGTAGTCGCAGATTGCAATAGGCTTGTTCACCATTAGCATCCCATTGTCTTTTGTTGATAAGAGTGAAAAATAAGGATCTGTCTTTATTAAATTTTTTAATGGGACCCTTATTTCTTTATTTATTCGCCTTGAAATATTTTGGCAGGTGAATTAATGACGCCGCGAACTCACATCCTCGCCCATGCGAATATCTGCATTTACTCACAGAGACAGTAATAGTGTAATAGTAATCGGGGGCGATTTTAATCTTCCATCCATAAACTGGGATACTTACACCGTAAAAACGAATTCAAGGAATAGAGAAATCAGCGAGGTATTACTCAACATACTTGCAAATCACTCTCTAGCACAAGTAGTTGACAAACCTACGAGAGGAAATAAGATATTAGACCTTTTAGCAGTAAGCCATCCTATGTTGATAAAACAATTCGATATTATTGACGGTATAAGCGATCATCGAGTAATCTTTGCAACGTTAAACATTGATGTAGTGTCAGCCGTAAAACCTAAACGCAAAATTTACTTATTTGATAAATGCAACTTCACTAAATTTGGCGAGATGCTTAATGAATACTACAAAAAATTCGTAGTTACATCAAAGGACCAAAGCACAGATGCGACATGGAAACACTTCCTAGAAATTCTGCGCCAAGAAATCAACGAACATATTCCGCAAAAACTGAAGTGTGATAATAAAGAACCTCGCTGGTACAATAACGATGTCAGAAGGGAACTTAGGAAACAGAGAAAACTATACAACTTGTACAGAAAATCCATCACGTCACTTAGTAAATCGAAGGAACTTGAAGCTAAAGAAAGTTACGCTGCACAACGCTCAATGACCAAGAAATCAATGCGAACGGCAATGTGAAAGTTTAAGAAAAAAGTACTCGGTGAATTACTCGAAGAAAATCCGAAATCCTTTTGGTCGTACGCGAGAGAGCTCCAGGGAAAACATTCAACCGTAGATTCGTTATTTGATAAAGATGGTAAACTAGTCACCGAAAATATTGACAAAGCTAACACTTTAAATTTCCACTTCGAAAGAGTATACACTACTGACGATACTCAGTTCAATTTAGACATCCCATATACTGAGGATTCGATGGAAGAAATATCTATACAACGTGATGGGATAACTAAACAACTACAATCGATTAAGAATAGTAAATCTCCGGGTCCGGAGGGAATACCCGCGCGTGTCCTCAGGGAGTTAGCTCCACAGATCGCACCTTATTTAGAGATCATATTCAAGAAGTCACTCTCCGAAGGGAAGTAACCGCCAGACTGGAAAATTGCAAGCGTTACACCCATATTCAAAAAGGGAAACAGACATGACCCAGGCAACTACCGTCCGATTTCATTAACATCGATTATAGGCAAGATACTTGAGCATATCGTCGTTAGCAATATCATAACTTTCTTGGACAGACGTAACTTCTTCCATGACTGTCAGCACGGATTCCGAAAAGGTAGATCATGCGAAACACAGCTCGCGCTCTTTCTTCACGACGTTATAAAATCTGGTGAATCGAAAAGACAAGTTGACGCACTGTTTCTAGATTTTAAGAAAGCGTTCGACACTGTACCTCACAAAAAACTTTTATACAAATTACAGTCATGCGGATTAAACGAGACAGTTGTAAACTGGATCCGCGACTTTCTCAGAGATCGTAAACAAAAAGTAGTTCTCGACGGTATTAGCTCTGATGTTGTAAAAGTTACATCAGGTGTTCCACAAGGAAGCGTAATCGGCCCCCTGTTGTTCATTATATACATTAATGATCTCTGCTCCCGCATTAGCAGTAAAATACATTTATTTGCTGACGACGGTGTCATCTATCGCGAAATTAGTGATCAATCTGACTATGAAATTCTATCATCTGACTTAAACAACGTTCATTCGTGGAGCCAAGAGTGGGGACTCAAACTTTATCTGAGCAAATGCATGGCGGTACATTTCTTGCGGAATTCGTCCATCTCTAACCACGTTTATGCAGTGGATGGCATTAATGTAAAGGCAACAGACGAAGTGAAGTACCTGGGAGTTACGATAACCTCGAACCTCACGTGGGGAACACATATAAAGTATATTTGCGGCACAGCCCTGAAGAAATTAGGATTCGTCAAGCGTATTGTGGGAAGATTTTCGGATGAGAAAGTAAAGGAAAGGTGCTATTTCGCTCTCGTCCGACCGCACCTGGAATATGCAGCGAGCATATGGGATCCGGTGCAGATAGACTTAATCCGCGAACTGAATAAAATTCAAAGGAAGGCTGCGCGTTTCATCAAAAACTGCTACGGGCGTACAGACAGTGTTACCCAGATGTTAAGCGAGTTAGGCTGGGAGCCGTTGGAGACTCGGAGGCTGCGCGCTAGGCTTAGATTGCTTGAACAATTGAGAATGGATATCTTTAAGAGCGACACAGTGAACATAATATTGGAGCCACCCTATATTTCCAGGTTCGATAGAAGTGATAAATTAAGAGAGATGTTTTGCCGAACGGATAGATATGCGAATTCGTTTTTCCCCTGAACCATAAAGGACTTTAATAAACGCTAGTCCCAACTTCGTTTGAGCACTTAATTTTTTTTTTAAGCTGTAAACGGCTGGTGTCCTAACACCCCCTGCCACACGCCTTTTAGGCGGCTTGCGGGGTATTATGCAGATGTAGATGTAGATGCGTGTCACGTGGTTCCAAACTGTTCCCTCTCCAGTGAGCGATTCTCTCTTTACCCGATCAAAAATAAATGAACCGAGTCCGAGAAATCAAAAATTCATCAAAATGAACGCTTTATGGCGGATTGACCTGTCTCGCTGGCATCCGAAACTCACTGTTCCCATAGTATATAAATACCATGCCACACGTTGACTCAACGACGAGAAACCTTGGAGCGTTCGGCACAAAATCTGCATCTGTCATGTGCTAGTATACCAAGTGCCCGATCACACAAATTCCTCGGCGTCTATCTGGACAATAAGCGAACTTTCCTCCCCCACTTGAAATACAGTTCCAAATAAGCCATCAAAGCACGGTAAGCTGTTAATTCACTTTGTTCCCCTTCCTCCCCGCACTCCCCTTGAATCCGACTGTATATTGCAATAGTTCGTTTTCACTTCTCTACGGCTGCGACATTTTCGCAAATAACAAATCCATCGGAAACAAATTAGAATCCTTCCAAAATAAATCCATTCGCCTTCTCCTTAACCTCTCCCGACTCACCAAAATGAAAGACGCACGCTGCGCTCACGGTGTTCCGTGCAATAATGAATTCATCAATAAACTTGTGAAAAGTCCAGGCTCAAGGAAACAAACAACACTTTACTTACAGACATTTGGAATTATGATTCTACTATCCCAACAATATACAGACTGCCTCAACAAGCTACTCTTCTATGAGTCTTTCCTATGTCTTTCCTTCTCTTAGATTTAAGTATTTCAATGTCTTTTACTTTTTGCCAATTGTCCACAAAAAAAAGAGAGAAAAAAACAAAACCCAATAAAAAAATTATAAAATATGAATAAAGTTATTGCTTTCAATATGAATAAAAACAGAGATAAGAAATGCCATAAACAACAAAAAAAGATATTAAAAAAAAACTAAAAAAAAATAAAAATAAAAAATAAAACATATAAAAAAATGGAAATATAAGCAATAACAACAAATAAAAAAAATGGAAATATAAGCAATAACAACAAATAAAAAAAGAGAGACTATCATGCAAACGTGGACAAAATATTGATCTTTTTTCTTCATCATCAACATCAGTCAACAATCCTAAGATTGGTTTAACGCAGCTCTCCATTTCTCTCTCCTAACCACTAATCTCTTCATAGCTACATATTTATTCTCTTTTAAATCCTTTATAACCTGCCCTATATAACTCATTCGGGGCCGTCCCTTGCCCTTTTTCCCTTCCACTTGTCCTTCAACGATTGTCTTCATCATACCATCGTGCCTCAAAATGTGGCCAACTAAGTTGTCCCTTCTTCTGCTTAATGTTTCTAGGAGGCTTCTCTTTTCTCCTACTCTCCTTAGCACTTCATGGTTACTCACACGGTCAATCCATTTTATCTACATCATTCTTCGGTAGCACCACATTTAGAATGCTTCCACTCTTGACTTCTTTGCTGCTGTCAACGTCCAAGCCTCGCTTCCATAGAGAAACATACTCCATAGGTAGCATCTGATGAATTGTTTCCTTACTTATATGCTGGTATTTTCAGCTGTAAGAAGATTCTTCTTTTTGTAGGAAGCCCTCTTCGCCTGCGCTATTCTACTGTGTATTTCTTTCTTGCTCCGTCCATCGCTGGTAATTCGGTTTCCCAGGTAAGAGAACTCGTTCACCTCTTCAAGCTTATGCTGTCCTAGGTTGATGTTTGTTTTAGCCTCCTCTCTTTTACTGTAAACTAATAGCTTAGTCTTCTTTTTGTTGATTTTCAGCTGATATCTGGCCATTACTGAGGAAGGACAGGCTTGCTACAAGAGAATAATCAACGAGATTTGCCGCCAAGCGAGGAAAGCCAGAGAATCGTGGATGAGAAACATATGTGAGGACGTACAAGATAACCTCGTAAAAGAGAAAGTGGAAGCGGCCTATAGAATAGTGAGGAACCATTTCAAGGAACGAACACACAAAATGTAATACCATAAGGGATAGGAATGGAAGCTTTCTGCTTGATTTCGTTGATGGCTTTCTCTATGTAAACATTAAAAATTAAGGGGAAAAGCGCACAACCTTGTCTCACCCCTTTTCTTATTCTTGCTTCTGCACCGTTTGGTCCACATTTGATCACAGCTATTTGGTTTTTATACAAACTATGAATAATTCTACGACCATTGTAGAGTACGCCGATTTCTTTCAGAATTCTAAGCATTGAATTCCATTCCACGTTATCAAATGCCCTCTCTAAATCGACAAATGCTATGAAAGTCGGTTTGTTTTTCTCCATTCTCTTCTCTATGATCATCCTAAGAGCCAAAATTGCTTCCCTTGTGCCCCTGCTTTTCCTAAATCCGAATTGGTCCTCATCCAGGAATTCTTCTGCTCTTCGTTCAATTCTCCTGTAAATTATTCTTGTCAGAATCTTCGACGCATGTGTCGTCAGGCTTATGGTCCTAAATTCTTCGCAATTCTCAGCTCTCTTCTTTTTGGGTATGGGATGATGATGTTCTTCTCGAAGTCACTAGGTAAATCTCTTGTTGAGTACATATCGCAGATAGTTTTATACAGTTGAGTTAAGACCTTTTCTCCTGCATTTTTATTAACTCTGCTTGAATGTCATCTATTCCTGGGGCCTTATTCTTTCGCAGGTCTCTTACTGCATCGTCAAATTCCGATCTTAAGATGCTTGCTCCAATGTCATCCTTTTCAACTTCACTTTCCTCTTCGAGAACTTTTGAGCTAAGTTTGCTCCCGTTGTATAATTTCTCCAGGTATTCCTTCCATCTCTCGGCTTTGTCTTCGTTTTCAATTAGAATGTTTCCATTCCTGTCCCTTATGCTATTACATTTTGTGTTTCGTTCCTTGAAATGGTTCCTCACTATTCTATAGGCCGCTTCCACTTTCCCTTTTACGAGGTTATTTTGTACGTCCTCACATATGTTCCTCATCCACGCTTCTCTGGCTTTCCTCGCATGGCGGCAAATCTCGTTCCTTATTCTCTTGTAGCAAGCCTGTCCTTCCTCAGTATTCGTATTCTTATACTTTCTCCTTTCTTCAATGAGGTCTAGGATTTCATCCGTGATACATGGCTTTTTCTTAACACATTTTCTTATCCCTAGAACTTCTCTAGTGGCCTCCTGAAATCCACTTCTTAAGGTAGTCCAGTTATTCTCAACTGAGTTTTCAGACTGATCTAGTCCTATCTTGCGCTCCACTACTTCTTGAAAGGCCTGTTGATTTTTTGGCTTCTTAAGTTTCTCTAATTGCCAGGTATTCTTTGCTGATTTCTTCAATTTCTTGAATTTCAGATGGTATTTCATCATCACTAGATTATGATTACTGTCAATATCTGCCCCCGGGTAGCTTTTACAGGCCTTTATGTGGTTTCTAAACCTCTGCTTCACTAAAATATAGTCTAGTTGAAATCTTCTTTTGTCTCCTGGCATTTTCCATGTGTATCTTCTTCGCACGTGATTCTTAAATGGAGTGTTCGCAACCACTAATTTGTGTTCTGTGCAGAACTCTAACAGCCTTTCTCCTCTTCCATTTCTATTTCCTAATCCATATTTTCCGGTTATTCTTCAATCCTGGCCTTCGCCGACGACAGCGTTCCAATCACCTAAAACAATTAGGTTTTCTTCACCCCTTACCTTTTTGATTACTTCCTTTATATCATCGTAGACGTCTTCAACTTCTTCATCCTCGTAGTCTATCGTGGGCATGTAGACTTGTACCACTACGGTATCTACTGGCTTACTCTCTATCTTCACCATAACTATCCTTTCATTGTACTGTAGGAGGCTTTTCACACGCATTCCGGCGCTCTTTCTGAGCATTATCCCAACCCCAGCATTACCGTTCAGGGATCCTGTGTGTATAATCCTATAGCTTCCACTCCAAAAGTCTCCCTCCTCAGGCCATTTCATTTCGCTGATTCCTAGCACGTCGATATTCAATCTTTCCATTTCCACTTTAAGGTTTTCTAGCTTACCGCAAGTCCTGAGTGATCTCACGTTCCATGTACCTATCCTCGTAACTTTATCACAATTGACCGATATACCCTCTCGGGTAGTCCCCGCCCGGAGATCCGAATGGGGGACTAGTTTACCTCCGGAATTTTTTACCTGAGAGAATTCCATCATGTCAGACAATTTAAAGTTGGAGTAGCTGCGCCTCCTCGGGATAATAATGTGGTGGTTTCCCCTTGCCTTCCACATCGCAGTACTACAACCGTTTAAGTAAATGTTACCACGCCTGAAGTGCAATGAGTGTCGCTGTACTGACCATCGTGATCTCCACCTTCACTCATATGAAGAAGAGCTGCTGCCCTCTCCTCCGGGTGATGTGAGGCATAATTGTTGGCGGCCTCTCATCGCCAAGTCACGGTATCTTCACAGGTTTAGTGCATCATTTAGATGGCCTATCTCACCCAGGGATATACCCATACCACCTCGGATAACCGCCGCTTTTTGTCCACGACTCATTCGCGACTCGGGCTCCCATTGGCTTGACGTCACTGTAGACCCAACTTTCAGCGCCATTTCAAATTCTAGCCTTTCCGCGGGCGTAACTGCTTACCGCAGCGAGTTCTTGAAGTTACCCTCTATCGAACACTACAAGCCGAATTTAAATTGAATGCCGATTTATGAAAATAATGATGTTTAGATTTAAAAAAAGATAAATCTGTGTATTCAGATGCTTTCATTTCCTGATGAAGTGATGAAATGGGAAGGTGTGCGAGTTAATTCCGTGTCCACACTTCCTTCCAGTAACTCTCAAAACACTGTTTTCCTTGCTACTTCTGCAATATAATTTAAACCTAGATTAATATGACTGGGAAGAGAATGCGCCAAAAACGAATTAGTTGCTTCAAAATATTACAGTTCCGCCACTTTTTAAGTAGAAATTGTGCTCGTTTTCATTCCTCGCCGGGCTTTGATAATATATAAAATAAAGAAAATTATGCAAGAGGACATTGAAATCCTTTACTTCAATGGGAAGAAAAAAATAAGCATATAGAATGAAAAGAGTGGTAAATTTACCGTTATTACCAATTTCAAATCATTCGAAATAGGAATTCAAAGTGATCACACGTTAAGCAAAAAATCATACATATGAAACGGAATTAACTTCAATATTATGCTGAGAGAAATAAGGATTCCCCGCTAAAATAATTTCTAGAAATGGAAAATGAACCACCAACAATTGCCGTTATCAAAACAGCACCATAGTTGCCCGCTTTAGTGGAGAACAGCCTTCGAATCAGAGGACTCTTCTCTATCTTACATCCCACAGAAAGTTTTCACTGTAACCTTTGGTCAAATATTCTAAAAGAAAAATGTTTCATGGCACCAAAAAGCACTGCAGGAAACAAATTCGATAATTTTCAGTGACAATTGCTGAAACAAAAACTTAGACTAATGTATATCAGCTATTTGGTCGATCATGAGTCTGTTGTAGAAATTTAGCTCCACCGTCAAGGTTCATTTTGAAGAGGGTATAAATAATAAGACTCAAGAATTTATGTAAAAGGATTTACTGAACAATTTTTAAAATCTTTTTAGTGGTACCACCAAAGTTGATCTTCCTTGTTGCATTTTTTTTTCAAACATTTTATTCTTGTGAAGACCCTCTGCTTGGGGTAACATTTAATAATTGCTTTGACCAAGTTGGAGAGAGAGCTCAGAACATTGGTAATTTGTCGAATTAGTCCTAATAAGAGGGTGGAGTCTACTTCATTACAGTTTGCAAGTAAATATAAACGCGAAAGAGTACATAAAAATATTATATGGTTTGACTCAATCAATATTTATAAGTTTATAAAGGCTATTCTTAACCAATTTACTAGTTCGAGAGAAAATATTATGATTGAAATTAACGTAATTTTCTTTTATGTGAACTACGATTTAACACTTGATTCCTGATAAATATTTTTATACACGCTACAACTTTTCTGTCCCTAAATTAATAAACAATTTTGCGCATCCGTGGCCTCGAAAATATCTCAATAGCTCTCAAAGTCATACGAAAGGACTCAAATTTACAGAATTAGTACTAGAAATTTGTTTACCTGAAATCTTACCATTGGCACACGATGCACAGTGGGCTAGAATCGAAAAAAGCTGGCCAAAACCTCAAAATCGATTTTTTTGAGCTAGGAAGTTGAAACTTCGCATACACATTCTCAAATAAATTGTGCATAACTACCCTGATTATTTTGGTCCTGTGTTTTCACTTTAACAATATATGTGAGGTCAAAGTTGAGCAAATTTAGCGAAAAACGACCACCCTCGATTTTTTCTGAAAATTGCCGAATTTATCCTCGTGCAGTGGTTTTATAAATTCTTTTATCGACAAAAATGTTATACCATCTTGATTGACACTTCTTATTCTTTCATTTGAAAGGTTTTTAAAGATTTTTTTTCATCAATAACCATAGATACATAACAAAATGGCGGAGCCTGTTTTCAACCCATTTTTTTACATAAACGTAGAAAAAAAGTAGACATTGTCACCGGCTTACACTAAGTAACTTATATCATGTCGTTATTTGAAGCTTCTATATTGTGAATCTAAAGTCAAACCTTGCACCAATTTGCAACCCCGAATTTTAAATCGTTTTTTCGAACGCACGGACGACTCCGGTTGTGGCCGGCGGCGGCGGAGAGTACGGCGACGCGGCAAGCGGGTGGATGCAATATGGTCTCATTCACTTTTATGTGTGGATAACAGATATATTATTGACAGAAAATAATCACCAGAAAGTAAAATTTATAAATATTGCTACGAATGACTCTCATTATGCAATCGCTGGGCACTGCAAGAGGTGCACTGGAAGGTTTCTTTCTTTGAGTGCATTCCATGGAGAATGGACTTAAATCGCGTTCTTAAAGTGGGGAAACGGACTCTTTTACTAACTAATAAACTTTTAAAAAATAACAGTTAATATATTCCTTAAACGTGATGGAAAATGGCTCAATACAGTACTTGATTTTGCCGAATTTTGCCAAATCAAGTACTGTCTTGGTGCTTGAAGAGTTCATTATTCTTATTTAGTTTATATTCTTGATTTAAAGCAATTAATAACTATTCCTTATGCAGCACAATTCACATGTTGCTCTAGTTTAGCCAGTGCAGATGGACGTCAATTCATGTTTTCAGGGTTGTATCGAAAGAACGAATAGGAGGAAAACGAGTGCAAAAGGAAGATACAGTGACCATCCTCGGAGGCAAGAAGAACTCTTGCCAAGTGGATAAAATGCAACCCCGAATATTATGTTATGTCAGATTAAGAGGCCCTCTCAATAAGTAATTGTGTCCATGCAGCTCACCAAATTTCGGTGCAAGAATCTTCGAAAATCTGAAATGCCAGGGATATAATATTAACCCCAGCGATGAGATAGTGACGCGAGCATATGATTTCACTTACCCGAGTGAAATTATTGTAGCAGAGGTTATATAAGAAGTTTCCAAAAATGGTTCTGTTCTCTTACTGCGACTCGAATCTTAACGTGCATTTCCACAGATCCTAGTTTCGGGTCGCATATAAAGTGCACTTTAATTTGCAAACACGGCTTTGATAGCAGTGAGGACATGCGAAATATAATTGCACGTGGGAACGAGGGCCTATGTCTCATGAATTATTGCTCGTGAGCACCTTTGTGCCTTCTTGTTTAGGTAAAAAATGCTGTTCGTTAGGCGAAGCATGAAACAGGCACGAGTATTCAAAAGTCATCACAATTATTCTAGATTTCCTCTCCAAATAATTTAATTTTCTCTCTCTCTCTCACTGACGCTTTTAATACAATTATGGTATGCCACCAACCGTGCATAAGGTCTTCATTCAAGGAGCTGACATTGCAACAGAGTCCATTCTTAATTGCGACAACTGACAGGGGAAGCAATATAGGCACGATATAAGGACGTGAGAAAGTTCCGCGAACGGTTGACTAGAAAAATGGCACGAGAGGCCACAAATAGGGATTTATTTCGAAGACAACTCCTAATGTCATAACTGATAATGACAAAAATTATGCCAATTAAACTGGAGGAAACACACAGCTTACCGAACAATGCAATGGATCTGTTTTTGAAAAAGGAAAACAATGCTTTAGCTCAGACAGTGAAAGTGATAAAAACTCGTCAGATAGTGAATGAAAAACAGTAACCTTTTATTACTGACAGTGCTAATTGCAGAATGTTAGTTGGGAAAAGCGTAAATTGTGTTGCTTTTGTTTATGTTATGTTTGTATGGTAAAATATTCCTGAAAAATAACCATTTTGTCAGCAGCGCAGTTCATTAAGAATAATGACGTTGATATATAGGTAAGAGATTTAAATCAATACTTTATATTGAGCATAAGACATAGATTAAAATGAACTGTTATTCTTAGAAAGAATACATTATTCGATGAGAGTAATATGTCTTCCGAAGCTTATGAAGCTAAAAGGAGTTCAAACCAAAAACAAGTTCGAAGGACTCGGCACTACAACAATACTATAAAACGACCGTTGTCCGAAGGCCTTTAAATATGTATGACAGGTTAGGAAGTGGAGGCCATGGATCATCGAGGGCTCTTGCCTAGAAAAAGAGCTTGTTAGTTAATAAAAGAGTCCGTTTCCCCACTTTAAGAACGCGATTTAAGTCCATTCTCCATGGAATGCACTCAAAGAAAGAAACCTTCCAGTGCACCTCTTGCAGTGCCCAGCGATTGCATAATGAGAGTCATTCGTAGCAATATTTATAAATTTTACTTTCTGGTGATTATTTTCTGTCAATAATATATCTGTTATCCACACATAAAAGTGAATGAGACCATATTGCATCCACCCGCTTGCCGCGTCGCCGTACTCTCCGCCGCCGCCGGCCACAACCGGAGTCGTCCGTGCGTTCGAAAAAACGATTTAAAATTCGGGGTTGCAAATTGGTGCAAGGTTTGACTTTAGATTCACAATATAGAAGCTTCAAATAACGACATGATATAAGTTACTTAGTGTAAGCCGGTGACAATGTCTACTTTTTTTCTACGTTTATGTAAAAAAATGGGTTGAAAACAGGCTCCGCCATTTTGTTATGTATCTATGGTTATTGATGAAAAAAAATCTTTAAAAACCTTTCAAATGAAAGAATAAGAAGTGTCAATCAAGATGGTATAACATTTTTGTCGATAAAAGAATTTATAAAACCACTGCACGAGGATAAATTCGGCAATTTTCAGAAAAAATCGAGGGTGGTCGTTTTTCGCTAAATTTGCTCAACTTTGACCTCACATATATTGTTAAAGTGAAAACACAGGACCAAAATAATCAGGGTAGTTATGCACAATTTATTTGAGAATGTGTATGCGAAGTTTCAACTTCCTAGCTCAAAAAAATCGATTTTGAGGTTTTGGCCAGCTTTTTTCGATTCTAGCCCACTGTGAGACTCATAGCCTACGAGGTAAACGATGAATTTGCAAAATAGTCCCTGCCTGAATGAAAGCGCAAAATATTAAGTTCGATTTGTCTTCAAAAGGAAGAATTCCTGATTTTCCAATGCAATAGGGGCATCTAAGTTCTTGATTACGAAATCTTTAGCATATCCACTTTGTCTGACTGATTCACTTTCACCACTTTTTTCACATGTGTGGGGGGCAAGACACGGTCAATTATTCGCTTAGTTAATATATACAATAAAATGATTTTTCAATTTAAGCATTCGCCTGTGATATGAGACATTACGCCCAGCTTTCTTCGTTTTCGACAATCTGTTGGAGCACGTTGCCACAGTACAACGTGAGCCTGGCATATCCGACGATTAAAGGCGCTCTTCACCCACAAAAAGTTCGTATTATGAGTAGTGGATCACAAAGACGATTTCCAGTGAAATTGCAGGAAATGTGTTCAGATTCGCGTTAAACACAAGGCGGCGCAAGGTCTCAGGAACTTATTATCTCTCAATTTCTAGCGTGCAAACAATGAAATGGCTAGGATCAGCTGGGATACAGGGTCTACAGTGACGTAACGGGACTTTGCTGGCGCATGCGCAGTTACGAATGAGGCAACCTTACAGTCTAAGAACCTTGGACCCATACCACCTCGGATAACCGCCGCTTTTTGTCCACGACTGCTTATTCGACAAGTAAACTTGCTTATATCGCAGCTAACCTCTATATCTAGAGGTTGACCCACCATCCGCAACCCGGTGGACGCACTCGGTGGCTTAAAGCTCAGCCGCGAGCGTTTAGGAATACTGTCTGAAAAAAATTGCGCAGAGAAACCTGCATAGTTTTCCTGAGAATAAGTCAGTTTTGAAACTAACGGAATAATTCAGTTCGACGAAACATATCTGAATTCTTCATCCCAATCCATAAACTACCTTTATGGCTTCTCTGACGAACTTTTCTTCTTCTCTTAGTGCCGACCACCTTAAAATCTTCAATCCAGAAAGAATAAGTATTCCAATGGTTACGGATCGTTACACGATGCTTTCCCATCATCCCACATAATTTCCTCGTCATCCTGCCCATCAAACACTGTTGCTTCACAGTGTGTAAGACTGTCTGAGGATACTAAAAGAAATAAATACTGTCTGAGGATAGTAATTATAATTCCTTTAATACACCCGCGGAATTATACTCGTTCTTATACACTGCAACGTAGTTCTGGCAACAGAGATATCGCACTTATCAAAATTATTAGCACAATTATATCTATATGCAGCATATGTTCAACGTCCATTCACGAGATGGCAAACCGGAAAAACTCTCCCTCTCTCACACACGCACAAACACAGGAATTTCCGGCCCATAATGCATCATTTCTGCCCCGTGTCTGACATCCTGCTCCCCTCGTCTTAGCGTGGACCTTCTTTACATCTTCCCTCCGGAGGGAGCGAGCGGCATAAGAAATCCCACCCTCACCCCGCATCGCATCGCATTTGTGGTAACTGTGCGAGCAGTCAATATCACGATCTTCAGCTAAAGCTGTGTGTTCAGCTAATACGGTGTTCGGCATGTTTTTTGTGTTCGGCGGTTCTGTATTTAGATGGTCATTTAGTGTTTTATTGTGTGGGTTGTGTAAGGGCTCTTCTAGATCGGTGGTACTTAAAGTGTGGGTTGTCTTGGTATGTCCTGATTGGTGTGAGAAGTTCGTTTTGTGTTCTATGTAGGGAGTCTTCGAAGGCTGTGGCAATGTCGAGTAGGAAGTCAGGTATAGTTTTGATTTGTAAGTTGTTGTGAATGTAAGTGTTGCGGACGAACCATGGTGCGCCTGTGATTGTTCTCAGAGCCCGGTTCTGAAGGACTTCGAGCCTGTTTAGGTGGGTCTTGGCGATGGAGCCCCAGGCGGGGTATCCGTAGGTAATGATCGGTCTGATCATGGCTGTGTAGAGGATTTTCTTCGTTTCCTCGCCCTGTAATGGAATACCCATTAAAGCCAAGAGTCTCCCCAGCGGTGAAGCACCCCCAAACCCATTCCACCGGCAGCCGTCGCGAAACACGTGCGCCCCGCCCCACCGCCATCTTCCCGCGAAACGAAGAACCTTAGCATGCGAGCCGACGGGAACTGGGAATTTTATGAATCCGCGGAGCGGAAGAATTCGGAATGTGACACTAAGGAGGAGACTAAAACGTTCTAAGCTCCAACAAGTCCGCGGAGTGAAAATATTGTAAACTTTTCGAAAGAGTTTTAATTGAAATTTAATTTGTTGCATGGAGTAATAAAACTTATTAACATTAAATTTATAATTAATTCGATATCAGAGAGGGATTCCATGTCAGACAGAATGAAAGCACGTGTTGGAGAAGTACTTGGAGAGAGCATTTCTAATTTCTCCCAGCCCTTTTCATTCGCCCAATTACCGCCCCAAACCTTTGTCCGCATTCAAGTTCACACGTATTTTTTTATTTGCCATGCTAACTACACTTTTAAAAAGCAGTGATTGAAGGTAAAAGAAGGTATAATTTTTCGGAAATAGACTACTCCAGTTCCAAAATCGTCCACTGAGCAATGCTGTGTGCTTTGAAGGGAATGTACTCATGCCTGCATTATACGGATCTACGACAAAAGAAGAAGAAATTCAATAGCTCCTCAATCAGTTATCGGCATTTTAACGATAGCTTGCTTTTAAATTTCTTTTATTGATATTTTTCACATACTTCAACTGACATTCAGTCTTGTTACGCGATTTCTACCAAGAAAATTTCCCATACGTGGAAAATTTAATGATTGCTCGCGTCGAAAGTGTAGGAGATTGGTTAAAGAGCAGAACCATAACATCCACGGCACTAGCACCTTCGCACACTTCCCACACTCCCCATTCTCTCGCTCTCAATCCATCCAGATAACACAACGCAAATTTAACCTCACAACAACACCCGTTTCACCCCATTTTCAATCCATTTTCAGGGCATTGATCCAATAACCCACCTACCATATGGCCTGCACTCAGGTTAACATGGATTTTTATCATTTACCATATAAACACGTTTGCTAAAATTAAACTCTACGTATTGATGAAAGAATAAAAGAAAACATTTGCCGATGCCCTCATCTTCTTTACTTGGAGAATGCTCTGAAAAACAGAGGAAGAGTTGGGCGTAGACGGTTAAAATCGGACTGGAAGTAGGTTGAAAGGATTATTTCAGGAGAGTGGATCTGTCGATAGTTAGATGTTAATTATTCCCTCTCCTGCGCACACCCCTCTATGGCGAACCAACAACTTCCATGGAAATAATTATCCTTGTCAAGTCCCGATTCATGTGATTCGCTTTTTGTATTTATCTCGCATTTGCCGTACTTCCGTCCATCATTTCAGCAGACATGAATGCATTCTATTTATTCGGAGCTAGGTCGTTGCTCGTTAGAATTATGAATCAATAAACAACAAGTGACTCCGCAGGTCCCAAAGTAGTATACATAAATGCATAATCCTTTTACGATAGGTGAAAATGGATGAATGAACTGCTGCTGAATGCAATTAATCCTAAGTAATCTTAAGTCTCAACCTAACATAGTATTTTCATTACTAGCACATAACAGAAAGAAGTTCATAAAAGATCCAAGCCAGTATCTTTTTTATGATTTTTCACTGATATTAAGTGAACTAATTATATCAGCGGTATTTCGAAACAATGCTACCCTTCAGCGTTAGAATACCACGTTGAAAAGTTATAAGGCAGGCACGGAGTTTATCCGGACAACTTTTCCAATATTAAAATAACAGGTGTAATGGCGAATATCGCAATAATATACGCAATAATAACTTTGCCCTTTTAAACTCACTAATGTATTTCAAATCGATTTCTCCTGAAAGATAATACGAACCTTATTGACCAAAATAATCAAATAGTATCTTGTTAATTCATCATGTTCTTTTCGCTCGCGGTAAAATTAAATTCCGATGGGAACTGGCAGGATGTTGGCAACCTGTGTAAATAGTAAGCAACATTTTTTTAATCATATATAGTCAGCAACAATTGACAACCTGTGTAAGCAAGTAAACTGAGTAGAGCCCATCCCCTTTAAACTCAGAAATACCGCATTACCATCTACTCAAATCTATATTATATCGAAGCCCCCCCTTTTCCCTCGACCCCAAAAAAATAAATTCCCTACTACAACTAGTTACGTTCACTTTTCCCCGTTTTTACTTCTCCCCGTCCATTCAACCTCTTGTTTCTGTCTTCGATACAGTCATTCCCTCATTGTATCCGCAACGGTACGGAACGTGCATGAACTTAAGGTGTACGATACGCCTTCATTCTATTCACTGGTTTATGTGGAACTGCTCACGACTTCGTAATTAATGACCTTGCACGATTTCCGTTACTATTATAAGGGATACTGACAGAAATTTCACCAAGTAAAGGAGTTAAAATTCAGAATGTCACTAAATACGTTGTTGGTACGTTATTATATTTCCTTAGGAAAATAATTAATTCCAGGATCTCTCAAGGTATTCTAGAATTGCGTTCTGGAGAGCGTCAAAAAACCTGAGCTAAATTTATGCTGTAATACCTAAGATTCATTAAGAGTGCTTAAATTTGATCACCAACGTGAAAAAAATCATTTTTGGTAGATATAAGATTAAATACTGTTTGTTTCTTGAAATATATCCGGAAAAATAAATGCATACGTAATTCAATAATTTGGAGTATTATGATAGATCATATCCATGAAGGAAAAAAACCCGACTTTTCCCCAACTTTATATCAAATACTTTTTGGGAGTTATATTAGGGTTTGAATGCATCAAATGCCATAAAAACGTCCAAAATTGGATTTTACCTACGCAGAGAAAGATTAACTACAATTAAAAAAGCAACCAGACCGGCATTCTAGATCAAATTACTGTCATCCCTTTCCCAATTCTCGGTTTGTACAAAGTATTCGGGATGAGCTCTAGCCTCTCTTTTCCCCTGCGAAGGCTTAAGTCACCTCCATTCAACCCCACAGAAGGCTTCAATCTGCACCCTCCCCAGAACAGGGATGGGCCAATTTCCCGTCTTATCGCCCTGGGATATGAAATCCTTATTCAGACTCTCCCATCATCCCAAATCCAGCACTTCTCATTAAAGACACGCCTTTCCTCCCACACGGATATCGGGCCTCCACATTCACTTTTATCACCAGCACTTTTGCCCTATCCTGCTACACAGTACTAGCTTACTTAATGTACCTACCCACTCATTTGAACAGTGTATGGACAAGTACCTAAGATAGGCATAAAAGAAAACTGTGGCACATAATTGTATGCAAACTAGTGTACCACTAAATCTTAAAGATCCAAACTACTTTGTCTACGGCATTATAACTATGAATCACCCTATTCAAAGTGGTCAGCACCTGAAACGGTTTATATCAGTGGTTAAAACTTTCTGAAATTGGTAAATAACGTCAATACTATAATAACAATTTAACCATTACTTAATATGAATATTGCCATATTTTTTTAAAAGATGGTAGAAAGCTGCTTTTTTAATATGAATATACATGAAAAAATGGGCATCTACTTCTTCCTTCCTCGGAGGGGGTTGGACTGATCGAATGGGAACAATGTACATTAATTCAGTAAGTTTTGGGGTTACACTTGCGAGAAATACCTAAGGTATGTTAATACATTAAAACATCTTCGAGAAAAAATTTCTTTTATGCCACTTATTTTGGCATATTAACATGCAGTTTTTAATATTTTACTCTTATTATATTAATTAAACACAATAATAAATCCCGATTTTTTAGTCAAGTTTTTGGTTGCCGCATAATTATTAATTTGAATAACTAATTACCTCAAGGCCGATATTTCGGCTCATAGCCCTTTTCGGCTGAGAATCAAAAGCCGATACATCGGCCCGCGGCACTAAGAGGATTAAATCACTAAAAAGTTTATAATATTTCGATAATAATGAAGCTTGCCTTATCCAGTTTTACTAAAATAATGTAGCATGAAAATGACGTCACTACGAATTATTGGCATTATAAAACCAACAATGTGTTAAAACCATAGATTTATCATTCAAGGAATCAAAGAATGTACCAACTTACCCGCCCCTACAGTAAATTCTGGCTGAACACATGACGATTACGGATGTGTCCAACGACCTTCAACCGCCTCGCCTTTCCCAGCTTCACACAATTTCTCCTTCGCCCCTTTCACACGGCACATTCGTTCGAAACTCAATTTTCCTCGACACCGAGGAAAACCGCGTATGACCAAATGCCCACACACACCCCTTACTCCGGCTGATACGCAATTTCCACCCCACTCCCTGTTCCTCCTTTTTATCCCACAACTAAACTGCTCCGTGCTTGCATTCTACTTCAGTGAACTACGAGAAACTTACAGATTTTTGTTGCATTAAATGTAAGGTAATAAATAAATGAAAATATATCCTATGTTTATTGTTATTATGCAAACCCATTATAGAGCATTAATTTGCGGCGAAACACGACAGACAATAAGTAAAATTAGGGCAGGTCCTTTTGGTGAATGGTTTGGCGAATAATATTATGTCCGTCTCAATTAAAAATAATACAGAAAGGGAAGTATGCAAACAGCGGGAGGAACAACTTCCTCCGATAGGAAATAATTTCAATGAAAGCCATACCCATTTGTGACAAATTCTGATAATTTTAGAGATTCTACTCGTATCTATTGCACATCCTCGATTTGACTATTTCTTCGTGATCTTCAGTTGAAAAATTGTTATTATATTGAAGACATTTAAATAAAATACAAAGGACGTAGTGATAGCGAATCATCTATATCACTCTTCAAGTCTTCCCTAAAATGAAGTGTATCATAGAATCCACAGAGTCAAAGTAAACTTTAACCTTTAGCAGTACTAGAACCACATTCCGTATAAAGCAAAGCCAGTATCGTTTTCATCAATCTTAAACTCATAGTCACATTAACTGTGACATAGGTTTTAACTCAGAGTGGATGATTCTGGAATCTTTTTGAATAGAAAGTAGTTGAAAATTACAGATGGTAGTAAACTTTTATTTCGTAAGTGATTTATAGATGGCTGAAATTTTAACTAGGGCTCAATGATTCAGAATAATTGAAATGATATAAGGATGTTTGCTCATATGACATAGTTTAGGTATAATTTCGAATATCCATAAAAATATTTTCTAGGGATTGACAATTTTTCAACTGAAGAGGACAAAATAAATCGCCAACGCGCTTCCGAAAGAATCAAAACGTACCACAAGAGTTGGCTAATAACAACCAAATCTAACAAGGGGAGACCACGAAACTTGCTCCTCCTTTTGCAATGCCGTATTTTTTATGGCCTTCGGAATGGTGAACACATCCCTGAACTAGTAGTGGTTCCGTTGAATGGGCCTTAGTTTGGCTGTAATTAATTAATTTTCATGCGGTACTTTTCACAATCCGCGTATAGTTTCATAATGTCGCACTACTTGGCGGGCGGGTCAGTTGGGGTAGTGGTTAGCGTTTACGGCTACCTCTCAGGGGACCAGGGTTCGGGGCTCCGTGATGGCTGAATATTTTGTTGTCTTCATTGTGATCATACGGCGTCCACTTTTTCATTAATTTTAATTGCGACAAACATAGACATGAGACTTTTTTTTATCATCATAATGGCGTTTAGGTATTTAAGCAGTGTCATTTCAAACACGGAGATACGACGTCTACACTAGCAAGGGTTGGTGTGCGCCAAAATGTTAATTTTTTCATTGCTTATACTGAAGATGGCTCTTGGAACAAACGGCGGGGGTTTATAAGCATCTTCAGAGTAGTAACACCCAGGGACGCCGACTTGCAAAAAATATTGGGGGGGCCTAAACCGGGGACTTGCCCCGGGAAATTTTCTAAGCAGTGATTTTTAAGTTTTTTAAGCATTTTAGAAGAGTCTTATGATCAACATTAGAACCCTTATAACTCGAATCTCGATATCTGGACACTCCGGGGAAAATTGACAAGCCTGGCACATTTTTTCCTCACACCCATAACGGATTTTTGAGGGGGCTCGGGACCCCTCATGCCCCATGGAGTCGGCGCCTATGGTAACACTTAAGTGTTACCACAGAGTGCAAGGCATGTGGAGTTACAACAATAACGAAAAGGTTTACAGGGTAGGTAGTGAGAAACATTATTGACAGCGATTGAATTTTCTATTTTCGGCATTACAAATACAGCATTTTAGGTACAAATTCAAGTAGGTGCACCTGTCTCCTTTAAAATTTAAGGTACTTAAAGAATTCTTACTCATTTATATGTCCTCCAATGTTCTTTAACCAACATTCAGCAATGTATTTGATGCTGCGTAACTGAGTAAATCGCATGCAAGGTTTTTCATTATATGACAGACATGACGATTATATTACAACGACAATAATATTTCCAACGATAGTTAGCCCTGATAAATAACATTTCATTATTTCCAGAACTAACTAAAATATTAATTTAAAAATATTACTAGGAAGTTATCTTTTCGCTTAAGAGATAATTGCGCAATTAATAGAGCGGGAAAATTAACAAAAAATCACAAAGGAAAACAAAAAATTTAATGCGGAGCAAAATAAAATATCTAAGGCGAGATCAATGCTGGACTTACAAAGCAGATAAATAAACCAAATGCGATAACAATCAAAAGTACCTACTATCCATATCAAATGCATGAAAGAGCTTTGGGTTACATACGTAAGAGAAAACAGGAGTAGCGCATACTGGGAGGGTAATTAAAATGCTCATTATACGTCTATTACAAAGAGTTGATGAGAGTTCGGATAATGTCACGAGCAAGGAAATGGTAGGTAATAAAATTCCTTTTAGCGCACGAAATGACTAGACAACACACAGAGGTTTTCATCAAATCGTACCTCACCACAAATCTCCAATTTTCTTCCCTTTTAAAACATCGAAAACTTCTTTTCAATATTAACCACCGCGGAAACTCATTTCTCGTCATACACACTCCCAAAAGCTAATTTATTTCATTTCTTTCTACGCTCCAGGGAGCCAAGTCGTTATCAATATTTCCTTTCTTTCGAGATGCTTTGCAAATCTCATCCAGCCAAGCAGAATATTCGGTGGAGAATATTCAGTGATCAGACCCCCCTTATCTCTATTTCACTTGCAATTCACTCCTGCTCTCATTCCATTCAACTTCCCATCCACTTCCGACACGCCAATCCTTAGCGTATCGCAAGAAATCGTTGGCCTAAAAACATCTTTTGACGATACTTTTCGAAGAAAATGATTCAATATAGGATACATTGACATCAGCAACGATGCATTGCCATATTCGTTGAAGCATCTTACGATTGGTTTGAAAAAACATTCCACTCAAGGTGATCGTATTGTTGTGGTGTCTTGGAGAGTTGACCTCCCACCTCGAGGGTTCAGGTTCAAATTCAGGATGGCAGATATTATTCAGAGTTTGCCGATGCCTACTACAATGATTTTAAGTTCAGCACACTGTTGCCAGACCGTGGACGTTAGGCCGTGATCCTCCATTGCTATGGATAATTTGAAACCAACACCTTTCCCGCAATTGGTTTAATGCATCTAATGTGAATACTTTCTTTACTGTTACATTTTCCTTCGATTCCTTGTCTTCATCAGACTATCTGATTTATTGTCTCTGTATTTTGTTGATGGAATATTAAAAATTTCCGTTTTATTTTTTTGTTATTATAGAAGTATTTACTATTTTCTTCAACATTACTTTGAAACCGCGAATACTCGATGACTTGCTTCCTCGATGTATTTTATGAACTTATCACTACAGTGATAAAAATGATTACGATACTGGCTATTACAATATAAACGTTATAATCCGATAAGAAGACCTAATACATCTATCTAAGATCATTACTGCGGAAAAATTAATTGCAAAGGATTACATTTACAATAGAACTCAAGCTGTCTCTTCTCCTCACTTTTGAAAGCATCATCAATAATATCTCGGATACAAATGGAAAGTTTGGATCATATATGAAGTTCATAGTCAATGCATTACGACGGTCTTATTTTAATGCGGAATGCATTTTGACGTCGTTCTATTAAGAACTATTTACAATATACATTCCGCGCCAGGATGAGTTCCCGCTCTCCTGTGTGATTCCCGCTTGGAGGATTAAAAACTTATGGAGAATTTCATTCGTGATAGATTATTGTCCAAAATTGTCCCGAAATAAAGATTATCATTGAAATAAACCTATAATTATTTACGGATTTAAATAAAAATCTATAATCATTTACGGGTCTACAATCATTTACGGATATGCTTTCTGGATCGAAAAATCGTCAGAAAAATATAAACGTTTGGACGTTTACCTCGCACCTCCCATTATTTTCGTGAACCACGTGTAATGTCATACGCTATCTAAGCCCCTATCCTGAAACTTACCGCTTCTAACTGCCTCTTCTCCCTCCACCACTAACAAAATAGTCCACCTCTGGTTGAATTAATCATTGCCCATCATACATTCCCGACCCGCTTCTGCCCTTGATTCAAATTTCGATGACTCACATTCATCATTCTCGTGTCGCGCTACATTCAGTCATCCGTTAAACTCCTCCCTGCGGTGAAGAAGAGGGGACACAACAAGTTTACTGTCTCCTACTGTAACTCTTTCCACCACACATCTCTTTGTCCCCATATCCCTAGTCACTTCCTCCTCAATGTCTCCCAATTTCTTAACTATGTCAACGTATCATTGACAGCTCACCAGACAAGGTCTTTTGTGCCGAAACTGAAATGGCTCAGTTCACGACCGTGCGATTGAAATAATACCTACAAGTCTGATGGACTGACAACGTTTACAGCTTTTGCTTTCGCGATGCTTATTTCATTCTGAAATTATATTTCCTCCAAATTTTGATATCCACGTACAAGAATATTAATCGAGATTTTTTAATGATACTAATAACATAATCTACTCATTGGCGAACTTTTTATATTCCCCATTGTAATACGGAAGTTGGGGGTTCATAGTTTGCCTCGGATTTAGGACATCATACACGACCTTTTTTTATATTTCCTTTGAGGTTTGTAACTAATTGCGTTTTAAATAATTCAAACATATGTACTATCATTTATGAAAGTTTTGTGGGCATACTTTCCATTCACTGATTCAATAAATGGAGAATTCACATCACCGATAGTCAATCACGACGGTATGCGACGGCGTTCGAATACCTGACGTCAAAAAGTGTATTAGTGCCTTAGAAGAAAGAAGAATGCAATGGAAGAGGCAAAAACTGGTGTGCACGCTCAAAGCGATCCGAATTCAAACTCTTGCGATTGCAGACCCAACACACGGCTCTCCCTCCGTAGATTCTCACTCTCTCGCCATTGTCTCCATGGCACTGCGCTGGCACTGGCAAAGCCTCTTGCGCCATTGACATTCGTGAAAATTTGAGAGAGGGAGAGAAAAAAAGAGCTGGATATTAGAAAAGCTTCGCTTATGCCACGTTTCAGTTACGCGATCATAGTCAATGGAATCTAGACGCTAGTTGCATTTTGTGTTGGAAATTGTAGTCGGCGCTGCTGGTGGCTACAATTGTAAACAGGAGTTGACGAGAGTTATGTACTAAGTTATTTTTTTCTATTTCTACTTGTAATAAAGTGATGCTTTCAGCCAAAAATTAATGTATAATCGTCAGGCATAAGAAATAAGACAACTGGGTGAAATATACGTTTAAGGAGACCCATCACACCCGCTCGATAGATTTCTGTCTTTTTTCACTGCGTACGCTCCTATGAAAATCATGCTAAACCATTGAAATTTTTAAGGTGTCAAAACCATCCACGTAAAAATTACTTAATCTTTGGAAAACAAAAACATTCATTCGAGAAAATATTGGGGTGAACATTATAATGATAAATACGGTAGCCTGGAGAAACAACATGAAGAGATGAAGGTTATTTAGCCTTAACGTTGAAGAGGGATGGGGTGTAGTGGCATTTAAAATTATTTCTGAATTTCAGAACAATAAGCCCGCCATCATCCGGGCGAAACGTCAGATGAACTCTTCGCGGAATAGCCCTCTTGCGTGCAAGAAGAAAAAGAACCAGGGTTCGGGTGCGAAGTTTTTTGAGCATGACACGGGCGTCTGGCATCCCGAAATGAGAATAGGGTAGTTTCCTTCATCAAAGAAACCGAAAGGCATTGATTGCGATTTGTTACCCACCATTAGTGTATTCATAATGTACAAATTATTTCGTTTTAGAAATACCGCTTCAGACAAATGGCACTGGTCCATTTTTATCCTCATTTGAAAAGGGCCAGATTAGCGCCCATGCGATGCCACTCCACGTGACGTCACAGTGACCTAGTTTCTATAGGAGAAGATAGGAGTTATACATCGTCTGAGGTTACCAATGCATGCATGAGACACAGAGCTCAGGGAAACATGTCTTAATAATCACCTATTAAAACTGGCTAAAGTCGGAAAGTTTTCTTCGTTTGATAAGGTATTCATCATCACTGGTCAACAATCCTAGGATTGGTTTGACCCAGCTCTCCACTCAGTTCTCCTATCAGCTAATCTTTTCACTCCTATGTATTTCTTCTCTTTCACATCTCTCTTTACTTGTTCCATATATTTTGTTCGAGGTCTTCCTTTTCCATTCTTGCCTTCCACCTGTCCTTCGACGATTGTCTTCATCACGCCATCATGTCTCAAGATTTGGCCTATTAGGTTGTTCCGTCTTCTTATTAAGGTTTTCATGAGGCTTCTCTTCTCTCCTACCCTTCTTAGGACTACCTCGTTACTAACTCGGTAGATCCATTTGATTTTCATCATTCTTCTGTAGCACCACATTTCAAAGGCCTCTATCCTTGCTTTCTCCGCTGCGGTCATTGTCCATGCCTCACTTCCGTATAGGAGCATACTCCAGATGTAGGTTCTTATAAATTGTTTCTTTACATCCATATTTAAGTTTCCCGCTGTAAGCAGGTCTCTCTTTTGGTGGAATGCTCTCTTCGCCTGGGCTATTCTGCTGATAATTTCGTTCTTGCTTCTCCCGTCACTAGTTATCTTGCTTCCCAAATAACAGAATTCATCCACTTGTATCAGTTTTTGCCTCCCTATTTTAATGTTGGTCTTGACTTCTTCTCTTCTGCTGCATACTAAGATCTTGGTTCTCTTCGTGCTTATTTTCAGTTGATATCTACTCATTACCCTACCCATATTAACCAGAATATTTTTCAAATCCTTCTCTGTTTCTGCTATAACGGCTATGTCATCGGCAAATCTTAGCATGCTTATTTTTTCTCCATGGATATTCACTCCCAATGCCTTTTCTTTGATTTCCTTAATGGCTTTTTCAATGTAAACGTTGAAAATTACGGGTGACAATGTACAGCCTTGTCGCACTCCTTTCTTAATTCTTGCTTCTTCACAGCTGGGCCCTGATTTTATCACGGCTATTTGGTTTTTATATAAACTGTGGATGATTCTTCTGTCATTATAAAGAACCCCAATTTCCTTTAGGATTCCAAGCATTGTGCTCCAATCCACGTTATCAAATGCTTTCTCTAAGTCCACAAACGCAACGAATGTTGGCTTGTTCTTTTCCATTCTCTTTTCTATGAGCAGTCTTAGGGCCAATATTGCTTCCCTTGTGCCTTTGCTTTTCCTGAATCCAAATTGGTCCTCATCCAAGTACTCTTCTGCTTTTCGTTCTATTCTTCTATAGATGATCCTTGTCAGTATCTTTGATGCATGTGTAGTAAGGCTTATGGTCCTAAAATCTTCGCACTTTTCCGCTCGTGATAAGGTATTAATAAACCTTTTTTAAGCCAAGCGCTACCAGACAGCAAGGTACTCAGCTACCCTCTAGCATCCTGCGTCCTATCAGCGCTCAGAGCCTCGATCAAGGTCACCTCACAAGGCGGGAGGGGAACCAGAAATACGTCACACGGAGAGATTTCCTTACCCGTCGCGTTTTCGCGCGCTTGAAAATTTTCACTTTTCATTTAATCGCGAAAAATAGATATCGTCATTTAAAAATCTAAAAGCGTGAAATACGTACTCCAGGAGTAATAATCTTCCGATATAGGCAATAAAAAAATAATAGGAAACCACCCTATTTCTCCCCACGGCCACTCACTCACCTTCCTTATCGCTCTCTCTCTCTGTGACCCACTCCGAACACCCTAGAGCTGCGACCCGCATGAGTAAATCGTTCACGACGAACGACTCATTTCGATGAACTGAATGGACTATGTCTCGTTATTCGTCTGATACTCCTAAGAGTTATAAACAAGAATGCTGAGTTCTTAGAAACCGAATACTCATTTGTATATTTTATATGAGATTTGTACGACCTTGGAGATTTCTGGACTGAATGATGCAAACCGCATGAATCGAATCGTTGGAATGAAGTTGGCCTACCCTCCTTCTGTACGTCTTCAACCCCTCCCTCATCCACACCACTTCTCATCCTCCCCCCCGCTCAAGTGCCGCATTTATCTCTTTCAGAGCTTCCTCCATATGGGGGTGAGGTTTCGGGAGATGAGGGCACTTCTTTCTGAGCGAGCGAGAATCGTAGCGAGGCGAGAGTTAAGTGGGACGACTCGTTGCGAGGCGATAAAGCTCCAAGGGTGGATGTCAAGAAGAGCTTGCACGTTTGGTGATTTTTGAAGCTGACGCAGTGAGAAGGGCATGCATTCCTGTGCTTTTTCGACGCATCGATCCGAAATACCTTCAGTTATAATTTAACGCAAAAGATGGTTTGGTTAGGTGAGGGTAGAGCTCGACAATAGCATATACCTTTGGGCCACCTCACACATCGACCGGGATTTGAACAGGCTGGATTAAACTAGTGAAAATTTTAAATATTAAAAAATTAAAATTAAAATGGGAGTTTGATATAATTGAGTATACCAAAAATATAAGCAAAGTAGCGTTTTATGCAACCAAAAGTTATTTCCGAATTTTAGTAAAGATATTCTCATCACACTAACAGAAGCAGATAGCTTCATACCTGTGATAGATCCCAATAAAGGTTGGCCAGGTATTTCGGTGAAGACGCAAATCAGAACTCAAGAAAATGTCTCTTATTTACTTAATCATGTCTTCTTCTTTCATCATTTATTTTACGCTCCAACCCATACTTTAGGCGCCTTTAAGGTGATGCCTAACTCTACCTCGACAGGTGGATTTTGGCCATTTATTCGTCTCACAACTTGATTCCAACTCCCATAAGCTATTTGAATTTGCCAGATTATATGGAACAGACATTTTTTACACTTTGCGTGCTATGGGCGTGATATTACGTCCTGCTAATGTTTCTGGAGATTGCCATGGACGTAATGTTACGTCTTTCTATTTTATCGACGTTGTTTGCGTGAAGCTGTAATATTTCGCCCATATTACTTTTCCAGTTTACTGCTTAGTGGTACTGTTATTTCAAAAATCAACTGCTCGATGGAAAAAGAGTTATTTCAATGTCTTGAGGACGAAAAGTCCTCCGTACCTTCCGGCACCCTTTACTCAGCCTACTTTGTGTGAAAATTCTTTGGAGGAAAGAACCGTTCGTTGAGGGTGCAGTGACCCTTTTTGTCATCCGGGATATTGAATGATTTGCTTGGAACAATGCTTTTGTATGATTTCCATGGTTTAAATAATTCAAATTGAGCGTATTAAAAAAATTATGCATTTTATGGCGGTAAATCATTTGTTGCAACTTTTTATTTTTCAAAATCAGTAGGTTTTCATTATTAAAATATGTATTTAAAAGTTAGCAATAAATGTCATTCAGCTCATTCATAAAGAAGAGCGAAGTCCATTTTTATTAAAATACACATCGATATAAACATATTATTGATGCTACATATTTCCCCTTCTACAAAATGTGAAAATCTCACACATTAGAAAATACCGTGGTAAAATTTTATAACTTAAGAAACAATCATGGTGATCAAAATCAGTTGCGTGTGCCATGAAAATTTCAAGATGAGAGCAAAAGTTTACAATAAATGTGCAATAAGTCAAGAAAAAAGACCGTCGGAGCAGAATTGATGTCTCCTCGTGCCAATGTAAACTCGAAAAACGTTTTCGAAAATTATTAATTTAGTCGTCAGTGGAGCAAACGATCGAATCGAAGCACGTAGACTCGAACCCAAAAATACTCCATCCCCCACTGCAGCACGTGCGGCCTGAATTTTAGATCAGTCCACCGGCACCCTCGTGCGGCAAAATTCGGAGAGTGGGCTGCCGCACCCAATGAAATATAAGCCGGTGCGCGGCGCGGAGCATGTGCAGGAAATTTCAGCGTGCCGAGGATTACCCGTGTTGGTTGCGATGAGACGGCGAGGAGTAACAGAGAGGAAGAGACATAGAGAGGGACGGGAGTGCTGTGTGTGTGTTATTATTATTATTATTATTATTATTTATTGTTCGATAGAACAAAAATTTTACATAAATGTTACATCAACATAGCATTGTACTGCATTGACTAATTCGTCGTCTTCTGTAGCGACTGCGCCGGGATAGTTTGCTCCCAAGGGATTGAAACCCCTGCTCGCAATCTTCGCTCCCGGCGCTCCTGTCGCTCCAGCCGTCGATGGGAAGAATAAAAAGAGACGGCGAAATCGTCGCTGGTTTAACGATGCTCGTGCCAACCATCTGTCCCCCTCCTTTGGTTCTCGGTTGAAAATACGCCAGTAGACAAGACGAGGTGGAGCATCATATCTGCACGTTAAAATTATGAAAAGGAAAATAAATAAATAAATACATTGGCGGAGAACGTGGTTAAAAGTATGTAGGTAGGATGCATTGAGAAAGCAACAGGTTGAAAAATGGTGATGGAATACCCCGGTAATGGAGATGAAATGATTAGTATAAGAGTGAAAGAAAATAAGATAAATAAAAGAAATAGATAAAACCGTATTAGTCAGAGTTGCTGCTTTGGATCTGACATTGATTTTTAAAATTTATTTTATTTAATTAACATTTAGAACTGAATCAAAGGGTGAGTTTGTAAACGGCAGTTTGACTGTCACAAATCACGTCCTTATATCCCCATAAGGCTTTGAAGCCATCGAGACAACCATGCGCTGCACTATATTTCATTTCTCTCTCGACTCTTGTTCTCAGCTTCTTTCCGAGTTTTTCCACGTATCCAATATCTCGGACTTTTCCTTTGAAATAAAGGGTTAGCTCCTCGTAAATTGAACTTTTTGTGAGAGTAATGAGAAAGTTGGATAGCTTGTGGCCAGGACCACTGAAACGATTGAGTGGAATACCACTATATAAATGGTACAAGAATAGGGTCCGCATTCCTGATAGCGATTTAATAAGTTTGACAACTATCTTCCAGACCTCTCGCACTCTCCTGCAAGCGAAAGCCAAGTGCCAAGCGTTTCCTTCGACACCATCGCACCAAGGGCATTCGGACGTCAGCCGAACGCCGGTAGCGTGGAGGAAACGAGCATCAGCCCATCTGTCGTGCGCCAGACGCCAGGCGATATCGGCGTCTCTTCCTGAACTGGGTGCGAATCTCATCGCCTGCCAATGCACGTCATCATGGTATTTTCCTTTAAAGGGCCAGTCTCGGCCCTTCTGTAGATACATGACCTCCTTGTACATGCATCGTTTGCTTATCGGGAGCCTTAATAACCGTTTGCATCTCATACTCTCGAAGAAGAAAATGGCGGGGACTGGAGGAGGCCATCCTGTGGGAAAAGGGCGGTCGTTTAGGGTAGAAACGCCATCAGGGATGTACCGAAGTTTGAAGGCTGTGAAGGCACTTATTAGGCTGTTATAAAAATCATCAGTAAGAGGGCAACTTAGGTACTCTTTAATCTCAGTTAGCAGCTCGAAAGCTTTTCCTTTATTTCTGTAGCCTCTTAGCCTCTCGGATGCCATAATGCGCCACGGGGTATCGTAAGGGCCTTGCAGTAGTCTCTGCAGGAATAGCATTCTAAAGGATGACATTTTGTCATCAATGTTAATTAACCCTATACCGCCTTCATTTACTGGGGATGTTAAGACATTTCTCTTGACCCAGTGTTTGCCGTCATTCCAAATAAAATTAGCTATAATAGCATGCAGTCTTCTTCTGACTCTTGGTGGTGGGGAGTGGCACTGTAGGATATGCCACAGTTTGGGTGCAATAAATTTGTTCACAACCAAAGTCCGGCCCCTAAGAGACAAAGGCACGGCCCTAGGTCGCCAAGAGCGAATAGCGTCCTCTAATTTGTGAAGTAATTGTTGTGCGACATGCTGACGCTCGGATATGACATCATTGGCAAGCCAAACTCCAAGGAATTTTGCTCCAATGTTTGACCATTGGAAATCTAAAGGTCTGTCGATTCTCTCCGTCCAGCTTCCACCCCATAGGCCGTTGCTCTTTGACGAATTTAGAACAGCGCCCGACATTGATGAGTAGTCTTCAAAGCACGGAGTGACACGTGCAAAGTCTTCCTCCTGGGCTATGAAAATATTAATATCATCTGCGTATGCGCTCACTACAAGACTTTTTTCGCAGTTTCCAGGAAGTTTTATACCACACATAGATTTTTTGAGAAGCATGAGCAGGGGTTCAATAGCTAAAGAGTAGAGTTGTCCAGAAAGTGGACAACCTTGCCTTATCCCATTCATGAAAGGAAACGGGGCCGTGAGTGACTGCGCGACTCTCACCATACACGCTGCGTTGCTGTAGAGAGTTTTTATCATACCTAAGTATTTGCGACCAAATCCCATATTCTCCATTACTTTGAATAGATAGGCGTGTTTAACGGTATCGAAGGCCTTTGACTGATCTAGTGATAAGATGGCCATCGGCTCATTATGGATGTTTGTCCATCTGAGGACATCACGTAGGAGTGAAATGGAGTCGAATATGGAGCGTCCTGGGATGCAGTAGCTTTGCTCTGGAGATACTACTGATGGAATGACCTGTGACATTTTTAGGGACAGAGCCTTTGAAATTATCTTGTAGTCAACATTTAAAATCGAAAGAGGTCTCCAGTTTTGTAAAAGCAAGAGGTCACCTCCCTTGCTCATGAGGGAGAGGACAGATGTCGATGTGGTTCTCGGCAGACGCCCATCACTGAAGGCCTTGATGGCCATATCTGTGAAGGGATTCTTTAGCACTGTCCATAGGTGAGTGTAGAACTCTACAGTCAGGCCGTCTATACCAGGTGCCTTGCGTTTGCTGAGAGCTTTCAGAGCAGCGGTGAAATCATCCTTGCCAATTTCGTTTTCGAGAGTTTCAGTCTCCTCTTCACTTAATTTTCTTAGGTTTTCAAGGGCATCGATGCACGTGGGGAAAGGCTGGTCTTTTTCTTGATGTAGGGTCGCAAAGTGAGCATAAAGATGTTTCCTAAGGGCTGCGGGTTCCGTAAGTTCCTTGTCGTCTACCTTGAGTTTTACCAAGGATTTAGGTCGACATCTAACAGCCCACCTAGCCAAATGGTTCATCGCAGAGGCGTCAGAGTGTGTAAGGAGGTCCCAACCTAGAGAAGTCATTATCTTTTCGGCATTTCTTTGCATACTTTCTGTGCTGAGTACGTCATTTTGTAGCTGTCTGGTCCATTTCTTGTACTCAATGGAGAACTCCTTGACTTCTCTCTTGATCGCCTCCCATTTTGCAGTGGCGTCGGTATGTTCAGATGCTATGGATGTGACCAATACTTCCAGGGAAGAGATGAAGCATTTGTCGTCAAGTAGTGTATTATCAAATCGCCAATATGGCGGTGAGGGTATTTTATCCGGCATCTTTAATTTCAAGGAGAGCCCTCTATGGTCTGCAAAAGTGGAAAGAAGAGATATATCTGTAGTCATTGCCATGCAATCTGTCGATAAATAGAAGCGATCTAGCCGGGAGGAGGAGCGCGGTGTGATGAATGTGAAACCTTGTGATGAAGGCCGGAGTGCGCGCCAAACGTCTGTTAAGGCGCTGCTATCTACCAGTCTCCCAAATGCCTGCGCGAAGCGTTGATGACGTTCCATGTGGCTGGTCCTATCTTTCTCCGGGTGCAGAGTTACATTGAAATCCCCTCCAAGTAGAATGATGGACTCGCCTGGTGGTGGAACATGCGGGATGTGGTTAAGATATTCGTGCAACGCGTCGGTCGCCTGCAAAGCAACCTCTTCGTTCCGTGGGCCATAGAAGCAAAATATGTACAATGTTTTTAATGGAGAGGCCTTAATATTAAGCTGCACTACTTGAGCGTGCCCGTCGAAGACGATTTCGTTTTTGACCACGTAGTCTGAGAGAGCGTTCTTTACAGCGATGGCTGTACCAGTTTGTTGCGTCCTTGGCGGGCAGAAATAAATCTGGTAACCAGGGAGGCCAGTAGCTGGAGGAAAGACAATGTTGGTTTCCTGTAGTAGCAGAATGTCCGCCTTCAGGTTTGAAGTAAAGGACATCAGTTGCGCCCATTTTCTGTAACTACGGACAGACTTTGCATTTAATGAAACAATAGATAAATCAAGTGCCATCTAGGAGTATTCGAAAGGTTATTATAAACAAGCAACTAAAAGAAAATAAAATAAAAATAAAAAGAAATATCGATGCTGCCCCATTGTGTATACTAATCACTTTGGAGGTGTGCACACAGCCTACTGATGCGTGCCCTAAGTTTTTCGGAAACATGTTGTTTGACGTGATTTAATGCGTGACATGGCCCATCTATGTCACTGGTGAACTTTTTAGCCAATAAGATCTGTTTTGGAGCATTTCTGTTGTGTATCTCCTCTAATAAGGAGATAATTCCTTCCGTTTTGAACAATATCTCTGACAAGTCATTCTTCATGACCGTTTCAATTATCTCCTTGTCGCGGACGTCCAGGCGATAAACAGAAGTGGTTGCTTTGCTTACTTTATCCTCTTCGCGTAATGACTTCTTTCTTTGATTAGAAAGAGTCAAATGAAGGTCATCATCATAGCTTTGAGGTCTTTTCACCGTGCGTGCAGTCGCGGGTTGTTCGCTCGACGTATCGTCGAAAAAGATGTCGACGTCACTTAGTTGCGTCAGTGCAGAAGGCGAAGACAAAGCTATGGCATCAACTGGCGGTCTCTCTATTTGCGGTGTCGAAGCGGAAATTAAGTTGGGGTCAGTTAGGGAGTCGGGTATTACCGTTGGGGAGAAAAGTGTGGTGGAAGAGGATGGTATCGGCGAAAGATAAAGGTTGGGAGAGGCTTCGGAAGGGTGAGGAGTGGAATGGGAAAGAGAGGATTCGGGGACGGGTAAAGAAGGCTGTTTGATTTCTTCATTTGACTTCGGGGGACTTTGTTCATCTGGTAGCGAGGAAAGGAGTGAGTCTCTGGAGGTAGCACTGTCCTGTACCGATGGAATGGGGTTATTGCCATTATCTTCCGTGGAGTGGAGAACCACTGGAGAGGAGGTTGTCCGGTGTTGCTGGTCGGAGTTTGGTGTGCTCTCGGGAGGGGTGATAGTCTTTGAGGTTTCTGCGTCGCACATCCTTGCCACATGTCCCTCACCTTTGCATTTGTAGCAGCGTGGCTCCTCAAAGGAGAGATAGATTCGCTGCAAGGAATTTTCTATCTCTAGAAGCACCGAGTCAGGCATCACAGTGTTTGGTCTTCGCATCACCGGAACTGCCCTTCGAAATGAGAGGATATGATCATACCCGTCTCTCTTCGCTCCTATGGTGAAGTGCTTAATTTGCCCGCATACCGTGACAGCTTGTTGTATAATGTCAATAAGAACATTATCTGGAACCTCAGGAGGAACATTTGAAATAATGAGCTTCTCTACTCTGGACATCATTGTACGTGCCTCAACAAAGCGGTTGTCGAGAGTTATCCCCCCGAATTCGTCCATAAATTTATTCACCGTCTCTTCATTTTTGAAGTAAATAGCCACGCGGTCATTAGATAATTTGGAGGCATGCGTAATAAGAGAGCCACCTCCTAGAGCATCGCCGACTGCGTAAACATAATCTAGAAGCGAGGTGTTCGGTATGCAAGAGAGTACGATTCCAGTCTTTTTTGAAGATCCGCGTGTCAAGGGAGTAACTTTTCGCGTTGGTATGGCATAGCTGGATTGAACGCCTCGGCGGGATTGTGGTTGCAAAAGAGGATTGGGATTGCTCGGAAAATTGGACACCGTTGTTCTGTCGGCTGTCCTGCCATTGGCAACGGAGGCATAACTGGGTGTGGGTCTACTAGGACGCGGTTCGGTAGAAATTGCCCGATCACGGGCGCTTTCTTGTGGTCGGTCGGCAGGGGATGACAAGTGTAAGGCACCAGCCACCCTCCTAAGAACGGTTGGAGAGGTTGACGGTAGTGACAAGGTCTCTGATAAGTCTGACCTATTCAGTAATTCGGCAGATGGAGTACGGCTAGTGAGCCCATTTCCCGTCTCAACTCGAATACGGGAAGGGGAGGGAGGGGGAGAGCGTAGGGGAGGGGTTGACCCTCCCCCACCCCCTTCCAAGGCCATCGCCGCCGAGACGGCGATGACTCAGGTGTTGAAAAGCGCACGCACAGAGAGAAGGTTCGAAGACAAAAGCGAAACGCTTCCGCAGAATAGAAGCAGTAGGACTAAATATGAGTATATCACAAGAACAGTAGAGAAGTAGAGAAAAAGACCAAATGTTATATGAATGAAATAAAATGAGAGTGAAAATATATATATATATATAAGTCTGGAGCGATCTCACCAAGAAAAACGGCTAAAAATCCACCGGGAAACACACGAAAGAGACAGTCAAGTCGGAGCACAGCAGAAACACGTCCTCACTCGACGAAAGCTCGTGTGTGTGTGTGTGTGTGTGCGGTTCGGCCGAGGAGTTCGATGTTAAACTCGGCCTAATTCGCACAGAGAGAGAGAGGGAGATAGAGGCATAATTCTGCAGCGTAAGTGCAGCGGAAGAGAAGTGGAGTGGGTTTGTGTTCCGTCGGATAAGACGACCGGTTAAGGCAACCAACTACCTTTCACGGAAATCTCGACGCTCTAAAAGTAATAACCACGATTGTTTGCCTGCTTTTGTACGAAAATTCATGGCAACGTAGCATTTACACACATGATTGATTAGCGATAGATTAGCATTAGCGACCATAGCGATAGATTAGAATTAGAAAAGGACCTCGTTGCCGTAAATGACTGGTGCAGTACTTGGGAGTTAGAATTAAATCTTGAAAAGTGCATGGTGATGAATTTTTGGGAAAAGGATATTTATTTATTTATTTATGTCACACCAAAAACAGCACTAAGGCCTTTACATTGGGCTTATAAACAAAATGAATTATATAAATATAATAATGAACATGTAAAAAATTAATATCATAAGTAACAATCATTTTCAGCTTATACAACAGATACAAAAGGTCAGTGTCAGAAAGATAAGACTTTTCACTTGGTTATTAAAATTAGAGCGGGAGGCGAAGATGTCAAGAGAGGAAGAAGTATTGGAGACTGAATTGAAAATAGAAGGTAGGCGGGAAAAGAGGGATCGTTGAGATATTGCCAGACGGAAGTTGGGCTGGTGTAGAAGTTCAGTATTGCGGGTTTTGCGAGCAGGAATGCGTAGTGATAAGAAGGATAGGAGATCACTGGATCTGAAGGACCCATTTAAGATGCGGTAAAGAAATTTGATGTCTAATGTCAATCTGCGGTGGTTGGGGTGTAATAATCCAAGTGAAAGAAGTATTTCGACACGTGAAGAGAATCTGAGGTGAGGTATGCGGTGTCGAACTATTGCTAAGAAGAAATTGAGTGGACGGTTGATTAATTTTAGTGTGGTGGGAGAAGCAGTTGACCAAATGGGGGAGCAATATTCAAGGATGGGTTGCACACATCCAATGAAGACGGATTTTAAGGCACTCGGTTCGGATATCTCGCTCAGACGATATAGGGCCCCAACCACTGCCATAGCCTTGTTAACAACGATTTTTATATGTTCGTAAAAGGTTAACTTTTGGTCAAAAGTGACACCTAAATCGGAGGGGGAGAAGACAGAGGGAATGGGTTGATTATTTAGTGTATAAGTGGAGGTGATAGTGCTCTTCTTCGGCGAGAAAGACATCGCAGTAGATTTTCCAGGATTCACACACAACTGCCATTTATTGCACCATTTCTCTAGCGATTGAAGAGCAGTTTGTAAAACCAGGGAATCAGCCGCGGTGTTAACCCTTTTAAATATTATACAATCGTCGGCATAGAGGAGAACACCACAACTAGAGGGAAGAATGTCATCAACAATGTCGTCAACGTAAAGAGCAAACAGAAGTGGGCCTAATACACTGCCTTGAGGCACGCCAGAAGAAACGGGTAAGTAATTCGACGAAAAACCTTCTATTAGAACTCTTTGGCTGCGGGAACTCAGGAAATTAGAGATTAAACATAAGAGAGTGCCATGGATATTAAAACGCGACTGGAGTTTGTGGATGAGGAGGGTATGATTAACAGAATCAAAAGCTTTAGAAAAGTCAATGTAACAGACATCCAGCTGGGACCTGTTTTCGAAAGCAGAAATTATATGATGGTGCAGTATAGAGAGATTGGTCAGGCAGGACCCCCCAGGAAGAAAGCCATGCTGCGAAGGCGATATGTAAGGGAGAGTGAAATGAAGTATGCGGTTATGGATAATGCGTTCAAAGATAATAGATAAAATTGGTAATATTGAAATGGGTCGATAGTTCTCAACTATGTCCCTAGGGCCAGATTTCAAAATGGGGGTTACATTTGATTTTTTCCATTGAGTAGGAAAAATTCCAGATGAAAAGAAATATATCTTCAGGAAGGAGCTACACCGCTGACGGGATTCCACTACCAAATACCGAATTCGTTAAATACTTGGGGGTCGCCATTGCCCGGGATCTTTGGTGGGGTAAGCACATACGTGAAGTATGCGGGAAAGCTAACCGTAAACTTGGATTTGTAAAAAGAATTCTCGGTAAATGCCCAAAAAAGGTGAAAGAAATAAGCTACCTGACTCTAGTGAGGCCTCACTTGGAATATGCTGCTAGCGTGTGAGACCCTTACGAGGTGGGACCAGGGATGTGATCCGATACGAAAAAGCACTTTAAAGCACGAAATTTCAATAGTTTCGGACCGCTGCCACTTTAAGGCACTAAACCGAAAAGGCACGAAACCGAAAAGGCACTAAACCGAAATTGCACGAAACCTCCTCAAGCCCTTAATGGCACTTTACGGAAAAAAGTGCCGATCCGAAAAGGCACCATAGTTTCGTGCCATATAGTGCAATATAGTTTCGGATCTTACATCTCACTCACTCAAAGGCGGAGAGGGGCTGGAGAGGGAGAACATTTATCTATAAAAATTTTAGGAAAGAGAAGGAAAGGTCATTGGCCACTCAAATGAGGTGGCAATCTGGGGAATTCGGGAGAAAAAGGGACGGGGCGGGAGAACGTCCGTTTTCGGGACACTATTGAGGGATTATACGGCATATGCTGGGGTTGTCCACTCATGAAGAAAGGTTCAAGAAGTTGTTATAGAAGGTTTGGCATTTTTGGCATTTTTTTGCATTTTGAATTGTTTGAGAAGGTTTGGGCATCGGGTGAAGACATAGTTAAAGAGGTAATTGAAGTGGTCAGGGTTCTGTGGCGTCTGGGGATAATGAGACAGAATATATTAGGGGTTAAAGGAGAGACGAGAAGCGCAAGGGAAGGATAAAATAAGGTGGAAGGGGGTTGGGGTTTCCAACGCGAGAAGTGAGCGGCTACAGATGGGAGAAGACGAAAAATAAACCAAGAATGAGAATTGATGTTGGACACTGTTACGGAAGGTAATGGTCTGGGGAAATATTATCTTTATTTGAGAATGGAATGCTGAGAAGACGTGGATGGTTTTCAAAAAGTTGACCATTTAATAAATTAATTTCATGAGACTGTACAATGCAATATTCCTCTAGAACGTCCAATCTTTTTTTTCCTTTCTATCTAGATGAATTACCTCTAATGCTTATTGTGGATATCATTTTCTGCATTTTCTAAGGCAGGGATAAAAAAAAGTGCGATCTTTTCGGGGATTCCTTCATTTTTGTATTGGCATATATGAAAAATTAAATAAAAATTAACCGCTTTTCTCTAGAATTACACCAAACATACATGTGATTTCGGCCCCAAAATAGAAATATCACTTAATAGCTGCAGTTATTCGTTCATTATCGTCGAATGTAAACAATGTCCATTATTTCATTTATGATTGAAAGGCTGCATCACATCAAATGCTTAAGCTCATTTCGAAATTTTTCAATGATGAGAGACAAAACTCAAAATATGCGTACAAATTTAGCAGATTGTGCACTTCGCATCGTGCATCATCTACATCTACATAATACCCAGCGAGCCACCACTAGGGTGTTTGGCAGGGAATGACAAATCACAAACATACAGCATGCAAGAGGACCGCCACACTCTTGTGCCTTTGTTTTTTCTGAATCCAAATTGGTCCTCATCCAAGTACTCTTCTGCTTTTCGTTCTATTCTTCTATGGATGATCCTTGTCAGTATCTTTGATGCATGTGTAGTAAGGCTTATGGTCCTAAAATCTTCGCAGTTCTCCGCTCTTTTCTTCTTAGGGATAGGGATTATAATGTTCCTCTCAAAGTCCTCTGGTATCTCACCTGTCGAATACATTTCACTAATGATTTTGTATAGCTGGTTCAACGTCTTCTCTCCTGAATTTTTAATTAGTTCTGCAGGAATGTCATCAATGCCAGACGCTTTACTTAGCTTTCAAACTTTTCAAACTTAGTCAAACTTTTTTTTACTTTTTAAAAGAGACATCCTGAAAATCAGCATAAGCTATGCAGATGACTCAAGAAAGATTTCGTACTAAATTTTTTTAACGACTAAAGTTATTAAAATGATGACTTTATCTACCTTAACACATATCTAGACCAATTCATTTACGGAGAAGAAATAATTGGGGAGGGGGTGAGAGTACTTGCATCTTCGAGTCTTTTCGGCTAATTACTGTCAAATATGCGTGTAATTCCGACATTCCACAGTAACTTACATTCTCAAAAAATAATAAGATGCACTCGTATTTGAAATCTATTTGATGACCCTAGATTTAAAAAAATAATTGTAATCTGATCGACAGTAATATTTTTTAAATTTCTTGTTCTTGGTCACAAAAATTGTGGAAAATGACGTGATTAAAAGCGCCAACGCTTTCCTTTCAGTGGGTGAGCGAACCACAATTAGTGTAAGGACCAAGTGGAAATAAATTGGTTTATTTCATTTAACCTTTGGCAACTTAAGAAAAACACCAAAGTCGGTTCACTCACCCCACCTAAATACATCACAGCAAACTCTGGGGTGAGTGCGATTAATAAGTTTGAAAATATGGGTGATAACTTACGTTCATAAGTGTAAAATTATTAATAGTATTTCATCATTATTTTAATACATAAACATCTACATACTACCTTGCAAGCCGCCTCAATAGGTGTTTGGCGGAGGTGTTAGGACTCCTGCCGTTCACACAAAAAGAAATGCTCTTACAAAATTACCCTGATAATTTAATAAGATCCTTAGTTGTGCGAGTGAAAAACGAATTCCCATACCTACCCGTTCGACAAAATATCTCACGTATACATGGTATCGGATCTGGAAACGTAGTGAGGCCCTAATATGATGTTCTCCGCGTCGCTCATAATTATATCCATTCTCCATTACTCAAGTAATCTAAGCAAGCCTAGCGCGTAGCCTCCGAGTCTCTTGTGGCTCCCAACCAAATTTGTTTAACATCTGTGTAACGCTTTCTGTACGCCCGTAGCAGTATTTGAGTGCGAAATAACGCCTATCTTTTACTTTCTCATCCGACAATTTTCTCACATTGCGCTTGAGTAATTCTAACTTCTTCAGAACTTTATCTTTACTTAATCTGTCGCTTTTATGTTGAAACTATCCAATGCACATACATGGGGATAGTCATACGACCTTCGCAAGAAATGTAGCGCCATGGATATTTATGTATATAATGAACGAATCATGTCTAGTCCGGTAATAATGAATATAAATGACCTTTTGAGTACGTTTTACAGTTTTCTCTGTTTCTTAGGGACCCTCCTAACATCCTTGTTGTACCACTGAAGTTTTTTTATATCAATTACAGTTTTTACGGATTATATTAGTTGACGTAGAATTTCAAAGAAGCATTTGCATAATGCGTCGGTGATATTATTATCTTCTTTAGCTACGAAATCCGTGTACGATTTATCAAACTTCTTGCCAAATTTAATGAAGTTGTAAGTATGAAATAAATAAACATTTCGTTTTGGTTTCACAAATGAGTCCGATTTTTAAGGTAGCAAAAATTACTCTGTGGTCACTTAAACCGTCAATAACATTGTTTTGTTTTATCAGCTTATGGTGGCTTTATCCTAAAGAGACTAATATTTTATTTCCTTTTATACACTTGTCTAGTAGTAGTGTGAGTGAATTTCTTGTGCGTTGTAACATCATGCTAATTTATTTACCTATTATTTGAATTCGATTTGCAGGGTAAGAATCCCAATTTACGGATGGGAGATTAAAATTTCCCCTAATAATTATTACACCTTAGCTGCCTCTCAAAATAAACGAAGATATTTGATTATCTAATTGGTAAATAATATCAATTTCGGAGTTTGGAGGTCTATAAGAAGGGCTAATATGTAATATGCTTTATGCTTGATGTTTGCGCTCTTGTTTTTGATGCTACGACAATTAACTACGGCAATTTTGATGTCATATTTTGTAGATTGACTTTCGGTATATTCTTTTCCACGCTTGTAGTCTAAGTGGGCGAATTACGCTGGAAATCCTTATTGCATTGATTTAATTGTTTTCCTGGATACGCGTTTTGGAATTTTCGTTTTTTCAGCATTACCGCCATTAGTTAATTTGACTGTAAAAGTTTCGTAAAGCGGATTGCTTCGGAGGCTACTTTTAGTTACGTAAATCCAGTCGTTTACAAAAAAAATCAGTGATACCTTTTTCTTGAGTCATCTGCATAGATTATGTTGATGTTCAGAATGTCTCTTTTAAAAAGTAAAAAAAAGTTTGACTTCGGATTCGAATACTTCCAGAACTTGACCGAAATTATCGCGCACAATATAGACCTACTCGGCCACGGAGCGACATATTGGTGAGAGGTAAACGGTTAGTCCGAATTTGAATCTAAGTATAGGAAAAACGTCACCACGGAGCCCGAAAGAAAACACTCCCACGGCATAAGGTTAGCGTAGAAGTGAGTTACCTCAGTGATTCCGTCGTCTAATCTTATTTCCAATTGGACTTATGCTCCTGGAGTTTGACTCCAGCTTCGGTGGCTAGGTCGCGTCCACCTCCGTCCTCGTCGGCTCTTGGTGGCATACGAGAGAGGGATGCAGGTCGCTTTATGTGCCAACCTCACAAGTATTCACCGACACGGCTCCATCAGTTAAGTGGGACTCCTGGGTGTCTACATACTTAAGAAAACGATAGTACGTCATTCACCAAACAGGCCTTCTCATCACCCACGCAGCGAGCGGGAGCGATACGACAAGTGAAGAAAAAGAGCCAAGGAAATGAGCGTATAAGATAAAGCCAAGCGTTGATGTCGTCGCATTGTAGGAGTTACTCTAGGTAAGTAAGAGGCCCTGTAGTCTTCCACCCTTATTTACGGTACAAAGAAGGGTTTCAAAATTTCCAACTACCGTTATTATACCGCAAAAGTAAAAAGATATCCACATACTCAGACTGGATGCAGTAGAAAATACTCAATAGTAAAATGTAGTAAAAATAAAAAAAATGAAATCCTATCAAGATTTCAAGCGTGTCATTAATTGAATAGCAATCCCTACTTAAGAACTTGGAGCGACATGTCGTTATTTTGCCCACAAAAGAAGACTTTAGCCTAAATCTCCGAATGTAGCTGAAACACGTCCCTATCTCTCAATATCGCCTACAGTTACGCTTGCCTCTTTCATTCAAGATCGTCGTCGAGTATGCCCGCTCCTCAATCGAATAGTCCCAAATTTGGTTGGCAACCTGTCCATATTGTTACGAGAGCAATATAAGGAGCTAATGTAAAATAGCGCAATGTATTTTTTGCACTCTCAATTAAAGCCTGGGGATAAATCTTCGTTTTCAAGTGAAAATGACATCCGATTCAGAGAGCTTTTGGACCTTCAAATTAATAGCTCATGTAGTCATTCAATGTTTGTGGCAACAAAGATGACGCGATGGAAACAGACCGGTCCCAAAGGAATCGGCTTTTAACTGATCCAATGCTCGCGCACCTTAGGAAGTTTGCAAGGCAAGATAAAGAAATGTGACGCGTATTTCGCATGGTGTGGCAGTAACGAACAGTAGAAAAACCCCTTATTTATCAGAAATATCATAGCATAAATTATTCTATGACCGTCAGGTATAATCCGTAATTGTCATAATGATATAATCGTAAAAAAAATTGCGAGTGCATTATTCGAATGATGTTTAAAGAAAAAAAATTCCACTCGTCGTGAGCTCTCAAATTTTACTTAGGATCTTCAGCAAGGCATAACAAATGAATGTAATTGACATTAGATAGACCACAATATTTTTGGTTTTCAGAGCTAATCAACAAAACATCCAAGAATTTTTAAGGCTATATTTTCTCATCGTGAAGGCAGGAATCAACTCTGGAGTTGTTAAAGATCTATTTATATATAATCTTAGCCCTTGAATCAATAATAACGCCTAAAACATATCTCAGCATTATCCACTCAAAGTGTTGAATGAATTCGAACAGCAGTTACTTGTGATATCTGAGGGGAAGCACCAGACAAGATCATGGAACAAAGATTGCATTCACCAGCCCTTCGCTTGAAATAAATGTTAGCATGGAACAAAGAGCAGACCGATTAATTTCCTCTAAAAGCCTCAGCGTGCATTGAACGATGACAAGATTATGCGTGGGAGCAAAACATATTTTACTTGATATTAAAAACCATCATGGCTAAATTAGCAAATGTCTCCACACCATGCAATTATTACTGTCACTAGAGCAGCTATCAGTCTGCCAGAACTTCTTTTTACGGCGAGGCGTCGTCATTAAAGCCCTTCGTAAGGCTAAATGCATTTTAGATCTCGTAAAAAACTCATGCCTTGTGTTACACATTACCCGGGAGTAATTTTGGAGAAAAAAATCAAAGAAATGTGTAGGGAGCGTGAAAGTATGAATAAAATCTTCGCACGAGTGCTCCGCTAATGCAAGATGTACAATTTAATGGAAACGGAACCCTTAATCAAGAAAGGAGATGCCTTGATTGTCCAGCTCTTTAGCGGACGTAGTCCTACGATATGCTGAAATCAACTGAATTGCCATCTCGAGATCCTGGTTTCTTTTATTGTTTAATTCAAACAGACAGCGTGTTCTTCATTGAATCTTGAAGTTTGATCGTTTATTCCATAAAAAAACTTTTTGATTCATTTGAAAATGGATACTACTCTACCTGTGAATTAAATTCCTTGTAAAACGTTCCCAATTCTTTAATCTTACGAGTGTTTCCAATTTTAAAATTTTCTCTATGTGATACTTTGCTCTAAAAGATCCCTCAGCTCATCATGCTTTAATTCAATCAAATGTTATCAAATACTTTATTAGTAAATTTACTTATTTCTTGCCTACACCATGCTACCAACAAAAGTCATGCACAAGCATCAAGTGGCAATCAATTTCTTCAAACCACGGGTTAATGCTCTACGTCGTTGACAGAAAAATTGAAAACCTGGGGAGTTGAAAGCATAGTTTTGCGCTTGAAGTAGTTTGAAGCTTGGCGCGATTGTAAAATAATCACATACTGTAAGGAAACAGGTTTATTATCGCAAACGAAATTTTACCTTAACACGAAAATAAGTAAATAGGAATGCAAAATACGAGATGGCAACTCAGAGCAAATATTTTAGACAGCTGAAAAAATGTTTCAAATGTTAAAGAAATAAATTCTAGCGCTAAAAATAGTTATAAATTAGAGGGATGCTGAAATACACATGATCACACTAGATAGCATTAAAGCAGATGATTCGACGGAGCGGATATCAGTTGCTAAAGGAATGTCAAATAAATGAAGGTATCATTTTTGTAATGTAAAATGGTCGTGAAAAAACCATTAGAAAATAGGAAAAGTATTGGGGGTTGGGAGTGGAGAATCGCTCGGTGCCATTATGAGGAAATCTGGTTTCATTCATTAATTTTATTATGAAATGAATAATTGCGTGAATATTTTTCATTATTTCAACGAATGAAGTACCTTTATTAGCGTGGTCCAACTTTGATAGCTTGTACTAAAAAAACAAAACTCAGCTAATGTCATATGCGCATGTTTGCCATACATGCCCAAAGTTTCTAGGAAGATTATTATGGAGGCTTCCGCGGTGATTAAATTGATGATTAGTTTCCGGGTTAATACCGCGTCGACTCATTTTTATCAACAAAAATTATTCGACACGGCATTAACCCGGAAACTAATCAAGAATTTCTAGGAAGATCTTTGTAATTCGAGGTGGCATTGGGAAAGAAACTCCCCCTTCCCCTTGTCTCTTAGTTCGTGGAATTCGCTGTCCTGTGGCTTACACTGGGTTCATTCTCCACCCTAACTCACTGAAACCATCTTTTGGCTCGAATCACTAAAGAGAGTAAATTTACCTCGCAAATCTCCTTCGATCGGCATGAAGAAATTTTAAATGGACAGCCTGAAATTTGCTCGAATCTGAGTGATAAATCCTTGAAGACTTCATTATCATTGGGGAGGCTTCAGTTCTTCACGGACAATTTTCAGTTATGTCCTCAATGAGGGCGCGTTTTCATCGGTATTTCAAAAATGCCCGCAGGGCGGCGATGAATGCTGATCGATCCATTTATTCTCAATATTTGAACTTCTCCTCGCGAGGAATTGGGTTAAAAAGTAACGAATTCAACGGATCGCATTATCACGAACACTAATTCCGGCTAGCAGCCCCGAATACTACTTGCATTATTTCTTCGGCTTAAATTCGGATAGCTCTGCCGCCCAATGAAAAGGCCGCTGTCTCCGCCGTGAGTCCGCTGTCTCATTCGTCACGGAGGGAGGTGGTTGGAAAGGTCGCCATTAGAGGGGGGTGGGAGTTTGCTCGTGTCAGAGTCCTCTGGATTGTTGATAATACACTACAAAGTTGAGTCGTCGCATCCTACCATCTTTGTTCTCTGCACTTGTTGTTTACATATAGACAGTGAATGTGGCTGGCAGTTGCTCGGCAAGATTTTCCGTTATTTGTAGTAGAAATACGGCACAATAGGTTGTAGTTCGGCTCCTAATTGCTCCATTAGCACCAAGGACGTGTTTAAAAATTTTAGTTTCCCTCAAAATACTGAGAGAAGAGCGAAATGGCTTCAAATACGCCGAAGGGACAAGTGACACCAAACAACGTCTTCCCGCCTACGTGAGGTAAGTTTTTCTGCACTTAATGGTTCCTTTAATACTATTACCTTAAATTTTAATAGTGTTGATCCACGTATTTCAATTATTAGGTTTGAACTGTGCATAAGTTGTAATTTTTAAAAATATGTATTCCGGTTCAGATAATCCGGCGAGGTTCTTGACGAGTGTTTTTGTGCTTCTGTGTTTTCTATTCATCAATGGAATATGTGAAATTTTGTGACTAAAATATAATATTTAGTCTGGGTTGCAGAGATGATTGATGTAGTTCTTTACTACGTACCAGAAAGTGTAACAATAACTATTAGTGCTGCTAGTTTTGTATTCAATAAAAATATTTGTTTTTGTCAATGCCGGTATGAAGTAATCTTACGGTCATTTACATCAATGAAGGAAATTACGTTTTTGACTAGAATCTGCATATCCGGATACATATTAGTGGACGAAACTCCGCTTTTCATTGCTTTATTTGTGTGTTGTTCATGAGAAGAATTACTATTATATTTCGAAGTAGTGTGAATGCTTAATTTTAGGATGCAATTAAAATCTCGACGAGTCGCTTTTGCGACTAATCTTCTCCTTGACTCATTCCGAATTTTTAATTCCAGTTTTGTTTGAAGAGGATTACATTCCTAGGGCTGGTTAAAACGGAAAAATACATCAACACCGAACTTTTGTCGTGGCCCAGTGCTTATACTGCTGTCTGCTCCTGTGTACTTGAAGTTTCAACATCTTTGGCCGAATATTTACTTGTGGTACGTATTCGAGCTTAGTAACTAATTGTAAAATATGGAAATATATAATTAATTAGGTTTTTCTGAAATGGCTTCAGTGATTATCAAAGAGGACGGTACCATTTATGCCTAATTATTGAGAGTTATTAAAAAAATATGGCTATGGATAACTAGGAGTTTTTGATTATTTCTTCGTACACCATTTCAATTTCAATGCGTTATTGTCAGTGTGTATATTATTCATGTACATTTCTCTAGAACTTATTGTTTTACTTTTATATTTACTTTTATTAAGCCTGTGCATTTAATTGTGCTTTTATAAATCTTATATAAATAGTGATTGTTAAGAGTGGAGTGGAAGCTTATTGTTAATGTGTAGATATAACTTATTCAAGACCTGATGCGGTATTGTGTGAAAATAATACGGTTTTAATGATATCTTGGAGATATCATGATTTCTGTTGCAATAAAAACTTCTTTAAATGCATTTCTTAGTGATATGTTGCGATAAACCTAGGATATTGTACTCCTAAATCCATTTATGGTGTTTATCCTTAGCCGTAGGGGGACTTTCTGCCATTTCCTTTTGCGTTGATTCTATATTCTAGTGATTAGTAATGTTTACCATTGGAATAAATTAATAAATTTGATTTGCATTATCACTTGCATGTTGCTGCTGCTGTTCAAGCAGGTTCCAAGGGTGTCATTTGGCAAGGGAGCAACATAGGAAGAACTAGTGCAAGATGCTAAAATTACTGATTGGGTAAGTGCTACATTTTACACGAAATACCCTGACATTGAACGTTCAACTATCCTTTCTCACCAGTATGTATGAATAGGGTACCACATTGCCATTTATTTGTTTCTTAAGGGTTGAGGTTAGTGTCTGTAGCTTTGAATATATTTGTTGAAGGTAATTCATTAGGGTTCCTAGAGGAAAATGGTGCACTGCAAAGTAAAAGCCAAAAACCTCATAATGAAAGTGGCATATAAATATTAGACACATTGGTTCTCTTTGAGTTCGCACTTAACTTTAATTGTAGTATAAGCTTTACTTTTTTTATACATCACTGATTGGCTGAATTTTTATCATTTTAAGCTTGGCATCATTCTCTTCCAAAGATATTATGGCTTCATCGATAAACATGCAGAAGATAATTCATATTTAAATGTAATTTTTGGGTTTCTTGTTTAGTTCTCGTATTTGTTGTATAGAACACCAAAGAATCATTTTGTCTTCAGTAGAATACATTATAAGGGCCTACTATACTGTATGGTTGAAGTACAACAGAGTGTTTTAAGCATGCTGTAAAGTTGTAATTCTTACTTTCAATTTTCTACTTCAGCATATGGTTAAAATAATTTTGCAATAGGTCATTGCAACATGGTTGAATTTTTTAATCAATGATATTGTAAACCACATACTATGAAGCCACTGCTTTTTATCCTTCAGTCAAGTTTTAAAGTTCCAGTTACGAAGTACCCCCTTATTTTTGCTGAGGAAATTAGTGTGTATGAAATGTTATTATGTTCATGAGATTAATGCTGAAATCAAATTACAAATAAGTGCAACAGTCGTTCTTAGAGAGGGGGGAATTCAAGCCCAAAACATGTTTAATCAAATTAAATATTGCAAGTAATATGATTCCATACTCAAATCCAAGTCGATATTTGGCCTCACCAACAAGTTGTCTCTTCAGACTCCTCTGTCCTCCATAATGTCAACCTTTTCCCCAACTCATCCCATGTCCTCAACCACTGGGTCATTGCATCTTAGTCTTCCTGGTGGGTGCCTTCCCTCTGGTTGACCTCTCCATACTCCTCACTTCTTCTTACATGACCAAGCCATGCAATTCTCCTACTTCTTATCACAGTGACAATATCTTGTTTTATGAAGTTTCCTGCTCTATGTTTTTCAGTATCCTCCAAACCCCTTCGTCAAACGTTGGACCATATATCCTTCTCAATGTTTAATTTCCAACAGTTATTTACTTCTTATAAGGCTGCTTTGTTAGGGTCTTTACCTCAGCCTCATTTAAGAGCACTTGCTGTATTATTTTTTTTTTTTTTTTTTTTAATAATAATATTTATTGCAGAGATTAGAAATTTTACAAAAATTGATAACATTAATCAAAGATGAAATGTCATTTACAAGAAATACAATGTGAAAAAAAAGTCTAGGTCCCGCTAAGCCTTTCAAGGCTTGTCAGCAGGTGCCTATTAGTTTTTTTTTTATTCGTGGTCGTACATTGTCTTTTAAAATTGTGTATCTCATAATGTTTCCACTATTACCAAAAACATATTATAAAATTATTAGGAAGCAAGAGTACATACATAAATACACATTAACATTACAGGAATATATGTATTAAATATTTTTTTTTGATATATAACGTGATTGCATTGGAGTTATTTCTTGTATTGGAAGAAAGAAAAAATATATATGACAAAATAAAGACAAAATATATGTATCTTTCTTTATACATGTATAAACCATAAATTTAGGTTAATTTTTAACAAAACAATGTTTAAAATTTTTAGCAATATAATGTAATAAAATTTTTTTTAACAATAGACTTTTTTATAATATAAGAAATTTAATGGCAGAGATTAGAAATGGTAGCAGAAAAGGTTATAATAAAACTTATATAACTGAGTAGTAACAGTAACTTATAACTTTAAGCAAAAAGAAAATAAATGTATTATCACATTAGCAAACATGAATTCTCACTAATAATGTTTCCACTATTGCCAAAAACATATTATAAAATTATTAGGGAGCAAGAGTACATACATAAATACACATTAACATTACAGGAATATATGTATTAAATTTTTTTAAAAAATATATAACGTGTTTGCATTTGAGATATTTCTCGTATTGGAAGAAAGAAATTATATATGTGACAAAATAAAGACAAAATATATGTATCTTTCTTTATACATGTTTAAACCATAAATTTTGATTAGTTTTTAACAAAACAATGTTTAACATTTTTAGTAGTATAATGTCATTAAATTTCTAACATGTGTACATAACATAACCAATTTTTAACATACATACAAGACAAAGAAATAAATGTATTATCACATAAGCAAACATAATTCTCATATATCGGTATCATTATATTTCTCTAGTAACCAATGTCTCAGACGCGTTTTTAGTAGAGAAATATTTTCTATTGATTGCAAATTTTGTGGTAGCGTATTAAACAATTTAGGAACTACGTGTTCCAAGGTTCTTTTCCCGTGAGCGTTGATGAAACTAGGTACATTATATATTCTAGTACTTCGGAGTCCTATATCGTGTGTTACATTTCTTACAGTTTTGTAGCTATTGTTAAAATAGTTGTCTGTTATTAATATGTAGTGTAATAAATCGCGTATTGGAAGCATGTTTAGATTTTTGTAAATTTTAAAGACATTTCTTTCTCTTGGATCCAATTGTAATACCATATTGTTTTGGATTTTTTCCACCTTTCTCAACAGGGTTTTATTTGTGGAGCCCCAGATCGTTAAACCATATCTGAGTACTGCTTCACCGAGACTTAAGTACAACATTTTTTTAAATTGAATTGGTAAGGTATATTTCACACAATATAGTTGGTACAAAATACATCTAAGTCTATTACACAAGTGATTAATATGCTCACTGAAGTCAAAATTTTCGTCTACGGTCAATCCTAAATATCTAAAGGAGTTGACTTGGGAAATAAATGAACAGGAATATAAATGACAGTTACTCTTTTTATGGCCAGGGTTACCAGTATGAAGGCATAAATGCGTATGAAATCTTAATTTTATTAGTTTTCTCGTTGCCTTGGCATTTCGGAATTGCATGGTTACCGTTTTCTTATCATTTATTACTAATTTATTGTCATGGCACCAGCACTGTATCGCATAGAAATCCTGTTGCATTTTTTCCTTAGCCATTTCAAAAGATTTGCTGATTGAAACTAGCGCTATATCATCAGCATACATATATATTTTAGAATGATTAATATATTCTGGTATGTCGTTTACATATATACAGAAGAGTATTGGCCCTAATATAGAGCCTTGTGGCACACCAGAGGTGACAGATTTAATCGTGCTCTTATGTTCAAATAATTTTACAAGTAATTTCCTATTGGTGAGATAGCTTTCTAACCATGTAAGCGGTATTCCTCGTATTCCACATCGTTCCAGTTTTTTTAAAAGGATGTTGATATCGATAGTATCGAAAGCTTTAGTGAAGTCGATATATACAGCGAGAACGGACCAGTTCTTATTTAGGCTTTTCCGTACATCTTCACTGAAGTACTCCAGAAGCGATCGTGCACTTTTATTTCTTTGGTACCCATATTGATGTGTAGTGATAATGTTGAATTTTTCTATGAAGTTAATTAATTGTACCGCAAAATATCTTTCTATGACTTTATCCAAGGAGGGTAGAATAGAAATGGGACGATAATTGTTTGTGTCGTTTTTCTTTCCTTGTTTATATATCGGTCTGATTACCGCTAACTTTAAATCGTTATGTAATTTACCTTCAGTTATGCTTTTGTTTATCCAGTGGGTTGTTGCAGCAATGATGTCATGTTTACAACTGAGATCGATCATTCTTATATTATCGTGCCCTGGGCATTTATTTTTTGATTGCTGTAATATACTTTGGATATCAGCTGGAGTTGCTGGCAACAATAAAAAGGTAGATGGAATTATTTTTTTAGCACCAGGGTTGAGAATGTGTTGTGAGCATTGGGGCAGTATTTTTTGTATGTCATTAGTGAATTGAGATGCAAAGGATTCGCAGACATAGTTTAAATTAATATTCTTAAAATTTGATTTTATTTGCATATCAATGCTTTTCTTACTGGTGACACCCCTAAGGCTATTGATCAGTAGCCAAGTCTTCCTAATGTCGTCTTTGTTCCTTTCGAGATTAGAGCGAACATAAGAGATTTTAGATCGCCTTATCAAGGAAGTTACCTTATTTCTTTGGGTTCTGTAATTATTTCTGTGCACTTTGTTTGTTGTATTGGATTTGTATTTTTTGAATAGTGTGTCTCTTATCTGTATTTCTGAATAAATAGCATTATTCATCCACGGAAGTTTAAATGTATTATTACCGATATTTTCCCGTTGCCTGATTTTAGATAATGAATAAACATGATTTAACTTTTCGCACAGTTGCTGATAAATGCTGTCAGAATCATTGAGTGTAAGTAGTGTCGACCAGTTTATTCTGTTTATTAATTGTGTTACCCTCCGGTCGCAAAGATGAGTAGATTGTCCCATAACCTTATCTTCAGGTAAGCTCTTATCTGTTTGTATGAAAACACCAACAGGAAAGTGATCAGATATTTTTGTTTTGATAATGAAACCATCAAGTTTTGAGTGGAAACCTTTAACGTTAATGTGATCCAAGCATGAAGCTGTCACTTTACGTTTTTTTATTTCTATTCTAGTGCTTTTTGTGATACAAGCAGTGAGCCCATTGGATGCAAGTAAATTTTTGTATGCGTCCACATTAGTATCTTTTTTCGATTTTAGATTCAAATTAAAGTCACCAATCAATATAATCTGGTTTTCTGATCTACTTTCGAGGAAGGATTCCAGACTAATGAGGAAATCCTTCTTCTTACAATGTGGTGGTCTGTAAACACATACTAATAACACTGTGTTAGAATCATAAACCATTTTCAAGATCAATGACTCGCATTCGTCCAACTCGAAATCAACTACCGTTGCAGGCAAGACCTCCCTCAGAAAGACAATCATACCTCCACCCTTTCGTTCTTCCCTCAGTTTATGGAAAGAGTTGAAACCTAGTAGGTTGTAAGGACCCATTTCTGATGATTTTATATTGACCTCAGTCAACAAACATGCCAATACCTGACCCCTATTATTCAGCATATTGAGCAATACTTTTACTTCATCCCAACCTTTCTTCAATGACCTCACATTCAACGAACAAAAAATACAACCTTTAAACAAATTTACATTATTCAAGAAACCACCAGTGCTCTCATAGGATTTGCATTCAACATCACTAGCTATTGATGACAATGGATCCATGATGCCAAAAGATCTTTCAATTTCAACAGCAAACAGATAGAACACTTAATGTGTCTTATAGTGTTAAATACTTAATGACAATAACAAAATCAGTAATAAGAAACAGGAATATAATCAATTGAAATATATATTATATCAATTTACATAGGTCATTTTCATTTTCCACTTTAATTATTCGGCTGGTTTCGTTTTTTTTGACAAGTATTCCACCATTTCTATACCAGACAAATTTGAAATCAAGTTCTTTAGCCCTAGTCCTAACTTGCCACATCAAGTTTTTGAGATAAGGAGTTAGACTTTCATTGATGTATATTTTTGCATTAGGGTACTTTTTCCTGTTCTCAGGGCTGTTCAAGGAGGTTCTGTTGATTAAAAGAGATTTCCTCACAACTTTGCTGTTAAACTCAACAACGATTTTTTGTAGCTTTGTTTTAGCCTTAGGAAGGACGAAAACCTCAGATATAGTTCTGCTATCAATTACAACGCCAACATCCTTGGCAACATCGATAACTTTAGCAGTCAGGAGCTCACTGCTATCACTATCACCCAAGGGAATACCCACAATTTCTAAGCGGTTTTCTAGCTGTTTTTGCTCCAACCGGTTAACCTTCTTTTGGAGATCACAAATAAGAGTGTCTTTCTGTTTAAGTTGTTCTTTTAGGTCACTGATAGTGTTATTCAGCTCACCCACAGTGTTCTTAAAAGCATTTATGGTACTCACAAACTCATCATAGCCGTGGCTGAGGAAGGTAAGACTCTTCTTAATTTGTAGTACATCCTCCCTCGTGAGAACAGCATCAGTGGAACAGCTCTCTCGTTGTTCCTCAGCTGGCTGAGCCTCTACGGATGCAGCTGGTGGATTTCTGCTTTGCTCATTTTGCTTTGAATTCTCAGCACAACGACAGGTAACACATCTCCAAGCCTCTTTTTTCTTCGAGGACATAGACCTATATGTCGACTCTCTGATGCCGGCACAGTTGAAGTGAATTCTTGACGAGCAGCCGTAACAATTGACGAACTCCTCGTCAACAATATCTTCTTCACACTTGTTGCACTTCATGAAGATTTCAAATTGCTTTGTGAGTTCGTAAATAGTTAGTGTTTGTTGATTAGTGCTACGTGATACGTATTAATCACAATATGCAGACAACTTAAGGCACATGTATAGACGCTTTAGGCTACAGAGCTACACACGTCCGACCACCATGAATGCCGTATGATAGTATACATTCTAATTTTTATCTATCTTAAGTTGATATATACCTGGAGTTGGTATATTGAGAAGTTGGATCTATGATAATTTTGATAGGCTCCTGTAGCATCTATTAGCTTAATTTATCCCCATTTGTATCTCTTCATCTATTTCATTTTGGCAGTTAATGGTGACAGAAATGTTAGGCTCTGCCACTCTTCCAATTTTCATATATTTAGTTTTATTTTCAATTACCTGTAATCCTACTTTTATTACTATTCTACTTGGGCTACTGATTTGAGGTTACTTTTACTATAGGCTATTAAGGCTACATCAGCAGCATAGGCCAATGTATTTATTTTTCCTTCGATACTTGCCCTTCTTGGTATAGCTTCAGTTGCTTTCAAAGCTTTTTCTAGTGCCAAGTCTCTTCTTCATAATTGAGAATACTTCTTTTGATGGGTAAGTTTAGTTTTTTTGTGCATAAATGCACTGCAATTCTGAGATTCCTCTTTAGTTTCTTTCCAGAAGTGTGGATTGCTATATCCTTTTGGCAAATTACTACATTATATGTTGTACTTAAAGAAAATATATATATTCCATGACGGTGTTAATGGAGAGTGTAAATGTTGTTCATCTCATTGATTTGAGGGTACCATGAAAATTGACTTGAACTCTTCACTGAACAGTTTTCTGGGGTTGAAATCTGTTCTTCATAATTACTAGTGTCTCTTTCGATAAGCAAGTTTGGTCTTGCTGTGCATAAATTCACTACTATTCTGAGATTCCTCTTATACAGTCAATTTTTTCCATAACTATTGACTACTTAATCCTGGTCTGAATGTTATTATAATGGATGTAATACCGGAGGAAACTGTATGACACATTCCATGATGGTGTTAATGGAGATAGGTAAATGGTGTTCATCGTTATAATGAGGGTCATTAATTGGGGGGTACCTACCTTCACCATTGGCATGAATTCTTTGCTAAACAGTATTCTGGGGTTAAAATATGGGATACGTTTGAGAATACCTATTAAATGTGAAATCTATCAACCTATTCCGCTGTTTGGAATGTTTTAAAATGTAAATATTTTTTAAAGGGGGAGAGGATACGATGGTCGAGATTAGGCAATGGAGTAGTTTAATATGACTGTATGCCTTCAATTTGATAATATTTTTAGATGATCTGATAAATGTTGAAATATTTGTGTCAAGGAGTAATGGCAATGGCGTAACTAGGAATATGCTTTGGGAAGGATAGGATGGCCTGGTGTGGCACCCCCCCCCCCCCCATCAGACAACGAATCAGTCCAAGAAAATTTTTTAAGAATAAAATTCCTGGAAATACATTTGAAATCATTTTGGCACTAAAGATTTAACTTTTAGTCGATGCAGTTCAATATATAAAATAATTATAAATAATTTTTTTATTTCTCTCAGGCTTTGGGGAGGGATCTTTCCCTTCCTCCCCCCGTAGTTATGCCACTGAGTAAAAGTGTTGTGGAATGTTAATGTCATATTATTCCTTTTTATAATTTTGTATGCTGACAGGAAGATTGCCATCTTGGTAATTAATTTCCCGAAAGTTGTCTGCCAATTGAAATTTAATTTATTAATTTCCTATTGCTCAAACCATGAAATATGATATAGAAACTTAAGTGATTGCATGTTTAATAAACATCTACTCATTATAGAACTTTATCATGACTGTTGATTGTGAGAATTTGATGTATCACTGAGATGCTGTTCATTAAAATTATTTGTGAATTAATGCTTTTGGTGTAATTAACGAAATTTTATTTATATTTTTAATTACAGGTTCATGTACTCGAGTAGTCAATGTCATTGGTGGTAAAGGAACATAGCAAAATTGAGAATAATGCAAGATGTGTGGCAGCTGTCATCACCTGTACATCATTCTCTCCTACTAATTTGAATCCATTTTAATAGAAATGTTACATCTTGTGCACTTAAGATTTATTTTTTATTTTGCAATATGTAAATAATCTTAGTTTCAATGGAATTGTTAAATCATTCTGGAAATCTTAAAATGTAACATTTGTGGTGTGTGTACATTATATACTTTGGAAAAATGTGATTTTTTTCTTTTATATACCTCCTTTGATGACATCTTTTATGATCTGCAACTCTCGTGAAAAGTACATAAACTGCATGACAGCTTGTGACTTCTGTAGTTTTTCTTGTTTAATTTTGGGGTAGGATAATATTTCCGATTTTTCGGCTCTAAAAATTGACCAGACTTGTCCTCAAATTCCTCGTATAATATCCATTGCGCTGTTTTCATGGAAGTTTACTCGGATATTACATGCGAAATCTCTTCCGATCTGAAGACAACTCAAGAGTCTCTCTCAGCTGATATTGGACTATTCAAAATCTGAAATTATTCCTTTGACGAGAACAAAACGCTATATAGTAGCCCTGGGAGCAGTAATATTAGTTTCGGAAATAATTTACCCTGTTTCAGACAAATATGAGTTTTTCATATCTAGAAAAACGTCCAGTGAAAATAATCAAAACTTGGCTGAAGCGCGATTATTTGTTATTTTTCACGATTTAAAATTTACAAATTGATAGTAAAGTGTTCCCAGTACATCAAGATTGAATATATTATAATTTATAATTACCGAAAATGCGACAGGAATCGCGTATTTATGAAAAAACTGGCATTATATCACTTTCCCCCATAAGACTCTATAGAGACGGAAGAACTAAAATGGCGGACGTCTCAATTCCCATAGTGGAAGTGTATGGAACGACTCGACCCTATGAGGGAGTAGTGTAGAGAACTGCCATCCAGAGGACTCTGGCTCGTGTGGTCGCTGAGAGCACGGTCGTGTGTTGTCGTCACGCGAGGGGTCGGACAGGTGGGGAGTGCAGTGGACGTGGGGGCGTGAAGAATGCATGGGCGTGATTGTCGTTGCGGTCGGAGACGCGCACGCACGGGGGAAAAAGGTCGCTTGTCCGAAAAAAATCGTGTCGCGTGATAGCGATGGATCAAAAAGAATCAAAACCTAATGCAAAAGACTGCGGAAGTGATTTTTTAACCATTAGAGTATTTATATATTATACCTAAAAGTTTCTTCTTTAATGCAGTGTTTACCTAAGGTTTTTGGTTAACTATTGCTATAAACCTTCCAATGATACAATTATGTTCAAAATACTTATTTTTTTGTAGTTACATTGAAGGCAGTGGCGTAACTATGGGGGTATAACGGGAGAGACCCCCCCGGAGCCTCAGAGAAATAAAAAATATTTAAAACTATTGTCTAGTTTTGACGCATAATAACTGCATCTGCTTAGGGGTGTATTATACCTCCGCGAAAAACGGCTTTGCAGACTTAGGTTTGCTCGCTTATTATGAACTCTGGAGAGAACATGCTTTGGATATGGTTAGCTGCTATGATTATGGTTATGAAGCTAAGATTATTGTTCTCGGCAAGCGAATAAAAGTTATTTGAAAAGCATTTGTTAATTAGTTATTGGCGCTCAAAAAAACATTAAACGCCTGTTTTCTCGATGTAGTTCTACCATATAGAAAACGCGATTTGAATTTTTTTTCGGTAGATGAGAACATTCATCCTTCTCGGAAATAAGATACGTTTCATGAATGTCATCTTTGTAATAACGACGCTCTAGCTCAAATTCCCGAGAGTGTTTTCTCAACGTCAAGCGCTTACGATTTTTCTTCCATGGCGCTGCTGTGTGATCCCCCACTCTCGGTGAAAGATCTTCCCACCCCACAACAGTTTCCCTCACTACCTCCCCTCCAACGTCTCTTGAGTCCCCTCCGTGTTTTTTTCCCCACTATGCTTTCGTCGAAATAAGAAGACCTTCTGACCAAAGGTCGGTCCCCAGCAGGTCAACAGTTTTTTTCGTTATTATCCGAAGCCCTGAGTTCTTTTGTTGCGAGCGGCATGATTGAAATGGGGCTAGTGCGAGTTTTCAAGTTTTCTGTTCTTACGCATGGAAAGTGAAAGGAAATATAAGAGGAAGCATATCTTTTGTGGGAAGGCGGAAAAAAAGTACTTGGAATAATGGTGAATATATAAATCCTTTTGAAGTGTGCTTCATTAATAATAGTTTGTATATCTTTAGACACGTATTTTCATCCACGTAAAATCTGTAAAAACGTGATACAGCTAACAAATAGACTATCAAATTATTTTAACTATTTAGTAATTCCAAACCTGCAACAAAAGATATTATGTACACTGTAGAAGGAGAAACTGCTTTTAAGTAAGTACCTCTCGATAATGTATTGGCTATGACTATAATATATTTAGTTTTTGTAACCAAGCATTGAAAATAATATTAATATTGAGAATATACTGCACACTATCAGTTAGGTTATAGGTTACACCATTGCCTTTTAAGTTCTTGCTGACGCTAACCAAGAATAAATATTAATAAGTAATATAATGTGTATATATCTTCATTTCGTGTCTAAATATTTTCAAAAGTAACCGTTATGTCATCAAAACGCGACATGAAAAGTATCACGTTGGTTTATTTGTCTCGCATTTACGACATTGTAAGCGGAACATCTTGAGTTCGCAGAGACGTGAAACCGGATGGTAATGCTATTCTGATCCCCATGCCTAGTCACTCATGTGAGTGCGTGGGAGTGATGCTGCCATCAGCACCTTCCGGGAAGCCGGAGGCCACGTGTGGAAAAAGGCAGAGAGCAGTCGGCAGAAAGTACTCATGTGTAAAGGCCGCAGGCCAGGTGTGCGACGCACGGTGTGTGATTGATAATAAATACCTTCACGAAATGAGTTGATTCCATAATTCCTCTGGAGTGCCAACCCAATTAGAAACCACGCGCTTACAACTGGTGTCAGAGTGCGACGTTGGCCTCCAACAAAAAGAGGAATCAAGTCTATAGTGAAGGTAAGTGAGGATGACGGGCAGGGTCAGTATATTGGGCCAAGAGATGGATCTCCAACGCGCGTTAGACACGTTGACTGCGCAGTTAAAGGACCTGCAGGAGGAGAACGCTAGAATGAGGGCTCGAGAGGCCGAGAGACCTATGCATCTCCCCGCCCCGACCGCTGAGCACTACGCGGATAGACAACCGAATTTCGCCCTCTTAGCCTCGGTTGAGAATTTCTGCGGCGGACCAGCGGAGGATGTGGATGCCTTTCTCGAACGGTTCGATAGGGCTGCCTTGCTGAGTAAGTGGACGGAGGAGGAGAAACAGCATGCGATCAGGCTGCGACTCAAGGGGGCCGCGGATACGTATTGCCGAGCCAAGGCCGAGGGGAGAGAGGCATTGACTTATCCGGAGATTACCGGACTGCTGAAGGAGAGATACAGGTCGAGTAAAAGCCGGCGGTATTACCGGGAGTTGCTGTCCACTCTGCGGATGAAGGCGGGGGAGACCATACAGGAATTCGCGGATCGGGTTCGTGAAACGAATGTACGGACCTATTCTGTCGAAGGCACTGAGGAGAGGGTGGCTGCCATCCGGGAAGAGGCCGACCAGAGGGCATTGGATGCCTTCTTAAACGGTCTCTCTGGCGAGGTGGGCAGACAAACGCGACTGAGGATGCCAGCGACGTTTGATGACGCCATTGAGAACGCCACGCGCATCGTGGAGGTGGAACGGCGTGCGAAGAGGCCAGTTGGGGAGATGGAAGTCTTTGCATCGACGGCAAAGGCGTGCTTTTCGTGCGGGAAGGAGGGTCATTTCGCACGCTCATGTCCGAGCCGCCCCCGAGGGCCCTGCTTCGCCTGCGGCCGCCAGGGGCATTTTGCGAGGGACTGTAAGAGTACTCCGCGGCTGTCGAGCGACAGGAAGCCGGATTTAAACTAGGGTGGGGCCGAGTTAATCGCCGAACGCGGCCCCCCCAGGAGGTGGCGATCACACCTGTTTGCTCGCTCCGCGAGGCAAATGGACTGGTAGTACGAGTGGAGATGGACGGACGGGTGTGGCCCGTGTTAGTTGACACAGGAGCCCAAGTTTCCCTAATAACTAGACAGTGCAGTGGCAATTTGACCCCTACTTTCTCGCCCTTGAGGATACGAGGGATTTCGGGGGGGGCACATGCGAAATTACGGCGAAGTGGTGGCCCCTTTGAGAGTTGGTGGCATGTCACTGATGCTGCGTGCGCAAGTGGTGGACTCGCTGGGCGACTATGCAGGACTGTGGGGGATGGACTTTTTAAGAGAAAACGGTGCAGTGATTGATCTCGCTCGGGGAGTGTTGGTATTGAATGGAAAAATAGTTCATTTGGCCGACGCGCGAGAGAGTGCGTCGACTAGGAGGGAGGCGGCGATGGGCGCGGTGGGTTGTTATCAGCGGGCCCCGTCCGACGGGATGGAAGGAAAAGTGGGCGTGGTTTCGCCCCAGCGCAAGGAGAGAGGGGGAAGGAGGAGACCGACCGACGGGCCGTCATCGCCCGCGGCTGATGGGGCCGCCCTAGCGGAGACGAGGAGCCCGCTCTCACCGGTAGTGGACCCGGTGCTGGCGGCGACCGACCGTGATCTTCCTTTCCGCCCCGACGCGGCGAAGAGAGGGGGCGAAAAGATACCACAAGGATACCCCACGAGGACGTGCCATCGCCATGGAGCAGTTGACGTACCGGTTCGACTCCTGCGCGCTGAAATCGTTCCGGGTAGAAGCGTGCGACTCCTGCCTATTTTCTTGGACACCGAAGTTTGGCGGCCGGGTCAGGAGTGCCTGGTGGAATCTGCCCTGGAGGAGGAGGAGTGCTGGGTGGCCAGGTGTGTGTGCTTGGTGAGCGATGAGGGAAGCGTCACCACACACGTAAGTAATTTTGGACCTGATACACTTACGCTAAACAAGGGGACATTGATCGCGAGAGTAAGCGAGGTGCACTCGGGTGAGGACATTCAAACGGGCCGCGAAGAGGGGACAACTGGATGGGAGGAAAGGTGCGTTGGGGTAATGGAAGTGAAGGAATTCGGAAGGGACATTCGGGATAAGTTGGGGCACTTGAAAGGGGAGGAACGAGAAGTACTAGCCCCAGTGATTGAGAAATTTCAGAACTTGTTTACGCAAACGGGCGGGCCCCCTGCCACTCATCTAGTGGAGCACGAAATTCCGACGGGTGATGCCCGCCCGATTTATAAAAAACCCTATAGGACCCCGCACCATCTGAAGCCCCTGATAGAGCATTTCGTGAAAGAGCAATTAGACGGGGGGGTCATCCAGCCTAGCAATAGCCCGTGGGCGTTTCCGGTGGTGGTGGTTCCGAAAAAGTCACTGGATGGCAAGCCAAACTATCGATTCTGCATAGACTTTAGGGCCCTTAATGCTATCACTAAAGCAGATGTTTACCCCCTTCCCAATATCACAGAGACTTTGGAATATTTAGGCGGATGTAAGTACTTCACGACCCTCGACCTCACTAGCGGATATCACCAGATTCCGATGGCCGCGGACTCGCGTGAGAAGGCCGCCTTTATCGTAAACAGCGGCCATTACGAATACGTCCGTATGCCATTTGGACTTAGAAACGCGCCCGCGACATTCCAACGGATGATGGACGGGGTGCTACGGGGGATGACGCCGTCGGAATGTTTAGTTTATCTAGACGACGTCATCGTGTTTAGCGATTCGATTGACACTCACGCCTCACGGCTAAGCAAGGTATTCGAAAAGTTGGAAGCGGCCGGCCTGTCGTTGAAATTGGCTAAGTGCCACTTTGCCCTCCCACAAGTAAAGTACCTTGGCCATGTTATCAGCGCCAACGGGATCAGGCCCGACCCAGAAAAAGTTGCTGCGGTGCGCGATTACCCAACCCCGAGAACGGCAAAGGAAATTCAGTCATTTTTAGGACTTACGAACTATTACCGCCGGTTCGTGGATAACTACGCCGTCCTCGCCCGACCACTGACGGCGTTGCTGCGGAAAGGGACTACTTTTAATTGGACGCCTGAGTGTGACGAGGCTGTGGAGAGTTTAAAGGAATCGTTGACGAGTAGTCCGGTATTAATTTACCCCGACTTCAACCGACCTTTCATCATCTCTACGGACGCGAGTAATTTCGCAATAGGAGCCGTGTTATCACAGGTGATCGATGGGGAGGAACACCCCGTGGCATACGCGTCTCGGCAAATGAAAAACCCCGAAATAAACTATACTACAACAGAGAAGGAACTCCTCGCTGTCGTGTGGGCAGTGCGACAGTTTAAGTGTTACGTGTTTGGCCGTAAATTCTTGATCGTAACTGACCATGCTGCTCTTAAGTGGTTGTTTGGTCTCAAGGATCCAAGCAGCAGGCTAATGCGTTGGACACTTAAGTTAAGCGAGTACGACTACGAAGTAGCGCACAAGCCCGGGAAGGCGCATTTAAATGCCGACACGCTCAGCCGGAAGGTGAGGGGCGTGGTCGCTGAGGGAGCGATAGACTTCGCGGATGCGCAAGGGAGTGATGAGGAGTGCCGAGGGTGGAGGGAAGACAAAAATTTCGCGGTAATCGACAACGTGTTGTTTAGGAAAACGAAACGGGGGAATAGGACTGTGGTGCCGAGAAGCTGTAGGGAGGAAATACTTAAACAATGCCATGATCATATAATGGCGGGACATTTAGGTAGGGAAGCAACGGTGACTCGACTAGTATCGCAATATTGGTGGCCAGGTATGGAAAGAGCCGGGAGGGAGCACGTCAAGCACTGCATTGCGTGCAATCGAAGAAGCCCGTATGGAGGCTCTAAGGCCCCCTTGCAGGAAGTGCCTTATGCCTCGCGGCCGTTTGAGTTCTTAGCGCTAGATATTGTAGGCCCTTTGCCGCGAACAGATAAAGGAAACCGGTTCATATTGACAATTGTGGATCACTTTTCACGGTATGTAGTCATGACGGCCATGGCCGACCAAACTGCGGAGACGGTGGCTGCGGCGCTTGTTAGAAACTGGATTTTGCGATTCGGAGTCCCAAAGACGATCCTCACCGATCAGGGAACCAATTTTGAATCGGAGTTGTTCCGCGAGATGTGTAGACTGCTCGAAGTGAAGCGATTACGCACGTCATCGTATCACCCGGAGGCGAACGGGAGGGTTGAGCGAGTGCATCGCACGATCGCCCAAATACTGAGCCATTACGTGAATTACAATAACAACAATTGGGATTCTTTATTAGACTATGCAGTCTCTGTGTATAATATTAAAAAGCACCGTAGTACAGAGTACTCCCCCCACGAAGTGATATTCGGATTTCCGATGGCCTCCCCCTTTGAAGTCGTGGCGGCGAACGGTGTTCCGTCTGAGCACCCGGCTGTGGGAGAATTGTGTGCGAGACTAACAAAGTTGTGGGAAGTTTGCAAGGAAAACAATCGGAGGGCACAAAAGACGCAAGCAGAAGGGGTAAAAACAAAGGGAAAACAACGCAGATACGAGGTGGGCGACTACGTATATTTACGCGACCCGTGTTTGAAGCCAGGGCAAGTGAAAAAGTTTCATTGCCCCTGGGAAGGGCCGTATCGAGTGATAAGAGTTTTGTCCGATTGCAATTTAGAGTTGGAGCTTCCCTTTCGAAAAATTGTGGTGCATGTGAATCGTGTGAAACCTTACTCAGGTTCTATTCCACCCCCAGATTTAGGAGGGAGACGTGCTCGCCCCCGAGGAAGACCCCGGAAGAATCCACCCCTACCTCCCCAAACCCCAATTCTACCCCCTTGCAGTGAAATAGAGTTCGAATCTGTGGAGCCGCGGGGATACGCCGACCTTCCAGAAGCCAGCCAGCTGGGAACGGATAGCGGGGAAGGGTTTGACTCCCCTCCCTCACCCACCCCAGACGGCGAGGCGCCAGCGAAGAGGGAAAGAGTTGTTTCCCCCCCTCCACACCAAGAGGAGAACTCCTCCCAGCGGAACGAAGCAGCCTCCCTTCCACCGCCTTCCCCTCCCCTCACAAGGCGGTCCCCTTACCCCCTCCGCAGCAGACAGCGAACAGCTGAGAGAATCGTAGCCCCTCCCCTGTCCCCTTCTCCAGCGCCCTCACACTCCTATTCGCTCCGATCACAAGGACCCTTGTCCACGGTTCTAGAGGAACACGAACAAGAACAATGACCTTGGTATTTGCCATTTTAGTCGCCGCTGGGATAGCGGGACTTGAAATGGCTCAAGAATTGGTGCCATTAAAAAAAAAAAAAAAAAAAACGGTTTGGTATTTGATCGTGGACAAGATGTAGGGTTAATAGAACACGATTGGATGGTGGTAATTAATTTTGATTTGAAGGAATGAATAATGAGTATAAATTAATAGGTCAATTGTTTGACAGAGCTAAGGGGAGGATACGTGATGGGGGGCGGGGACCCCTAGATAATGGGTATGCAATGTTAGATTTAAGGTTGTAAAAATGAAGGGTATTGCTTAACAGTGATAATGTGTAATGTGTGAAGTGCATCAGTAGTGTGGGGCGGGGTCGTGGGCAGTGAATTGCCAAGAGGGTTTTTAAAATCCAGGGATTCCCGTGCAAAGATGACGAGTGCTTGGGAGGGTGGGAATTTGTGATTCTAAAAAAGTGTAGGCCACGGCCGAAGATTGAACTCTGGACCTATTCATCCACTTGAATTGATTCATATATTTCAAATTGTACGGTTTTCTGTTAAGTGCGTTAAGTTTTTTTTTCTTTCTTTTTCTTTCTTTCATCTATCATTGGGTAACTTTTCATCTTTCTTTGTTTTATTGTGATTTTAATGGTTTCCATGTATTCTAGTATTGAATTGTTGTGTTTTTAGGATATTCAACAATTCACTTTGGAGGGGGTATAGTTGTAAGCGGAACATCTTGAGTTCGCAGAGACGTGAAACCGGATGGTAATGCTATTCTGATCCCCATGCCTAGTCACTCATGTGAGTGCGTGGGAGTGATGCTGCCATCAGCACCTTCCGGGAAGCCGGAGGCCACGTGTGGAAAAAGGCAGAGAGCAGTCGGCAGAAAGTACTCATGTGTAAAGGCCGCAGGCCAGGTGTGCGACGCACGGTGTGTGATTGATAATAAATACCTTCACGAAATGAGTTGATTCCATAATTCCTCTGGAGTGCCAACCCAATTAGAAACCACGCGCTTACAACATATATGTTTCTCGATAATTTGCAACCGAGGGAGAAAACTACGATAAGTTATTTTCTTATAAAAATATTCTTATTATTAAAATTACTATGATTAATTATTACGTGAGTCACCCTAAAGAATGAATTTAAATTTGAACCACCGTACCACTAAGCAAGGGTTGATGTTAAGTCGATGTAATATAGCGATGACGTCTAGATGACCAAATTTAATCTTTAACTATCTCCCATTTGCGTAAATATGCTTGTTGTACGCAAAAAATAGATACACGAGATCGAATAAACCTGCGAACCAGTTCTACAAGTATAAGACAAGAATTTTACTTATGTAGCATCAGTGACGAGAAAACAAACGATACACACGGATCAAACTCGAATGTGGGATATTTATTTCGCTCGAGTGAAGTTATGAAAACTAACTTAGCGTTATATCTCTCACTAACAACCTGTTTCACGCGCTGCTTACACTCTTCTTCAATGAATGGTTCTCACTACAGGTCGTAATTAACCGAAACTCTGATGATGAATGCAACTTTTCTCGGAAGTGGGCGGCAACTTCCGCGATTTTTCAATTCTAATTTTTGTGAGAATGACTGAACGAGGTAGTTAGTTTATTTTACCCATCCATCGACAGAATTATGCGAGACTTCATGTAAAATACTAGTGCGAAGGATCATGTAGACTCATTATATTTAACTGTTGATATTCTTCGGCATAATAATACGCCTAGAAATTTATGACAACTTAATGTAATTTCATGAAAATTTCTTTTAGTTTAGAATGATACTAACATCACCGCAGCGCGGTTGTGGTCATTGGGAAGAAACTAAAATTTCTCAGGAACATCACCCGATCAATTTTCCTCTACCCCTCACTACACTGTATGACCCTCCCGTGATGGCACCCTGCACTGAAGTTACGTCTTGTACTTGGTATGTTTCCCATTTTTTTATTAATTTCGAAAGGAATTTTATATTTTATAGTCCACTCTCACTTAACATGAATGAGAATACTATATATACCAAGACCGTTATTTGCCACGAGAAAAAACATTTGGCTTATGCTAGCCGCGATTCAAACCCAGATCCTCCCGATTTCCTATCAGTTACATTACCAAGTAATTTTCTTTTTCTGGGTGAATCTTAGACACAAGTAAAAACATATTCAAGGAAAAAGGTTACTTCGTGGTATAAGTGGTAGCATATTTGACCGGCCATCGGGGATATGCGGGTTCGAATCCCAGGTTAGTCAAATGATTTTTTCATGTCGATTATCATGCTTATTTAACTATGTACAAGTGTATTTAATTATGCACTCGTGCGCGTGACTGGGCATGAAGTTGCTTGTTCGATGCAGTACTTTGTATGAGTGAGAGCACAAAACCTTTTGCATGCGACGCTAGAATATCCTCTTTCACAAATAACTCTAACCTCTGTGCGGTAGATAATAATTAGTTGCCGTTCCATGCTTAACAAACATTATTTGGTAGAATGATTATTGATTTTCAAACGCCCTATATAAAAGCATATACTTTATTCCATTTACAAATAAAATCGAATATTCAAACGCGATGGAGCGGAATTTTTCTATATTGAAAGAAACATTTGCAAATTTCCACGATTATAAGAAAAGTTATAGTGACCTAGATTTCAATGCTATAACAAAATCTTCAACGCACAAATGGTGTGTAATTCATTCAATGTTTCTTCTTGCGACTAAGCTATGTCTGATTACGAACTAATGGATTCAACTTTGCCAACATTTGTCCCGCTTTAATTTCGTAGGGGATAAATTATTTCTAATACCCTTAGTAAATTACCTTGAACAACTGCGAGAAATCTTCCTCCTTCAGTTAATTATGTAAAAGATAAGGAGCATACGATCGAAATTCAGGGAAAAGGTTCCGCCCTTAATAAAAGGAAAATTATGGTAAAGCTAGAGACTAAGCCGGTAGATACCGTAGGGGTACAGGTTTACATACCTAAGACGGACTACTAGGATGAAGAAGTAAACGGCGTCTACGAAGATATCATATCTAATCAAACATGTTAGAGGTGAAGAAAGCCTTATAATTTTAGGTGATTGGAATCCAGGAGATGGCTTTGGGTGTCAATATAAAAAGAGAAAAATTAGTATTCAACTATTTGCTGACGGCATAGCAGTCATAGCCGAGACAGAGAAGAATTTTAAGAAGAATTTGAAAAATATAGAAAGGAATATTGCCAGATATCATATGAAAATCAACAAAAGGAAGACTAAGATATTAGTATGCTGTAATGTAGAGGCTAATACAAACATTAAGCTAAGAAATCAAAAGCTGGAAGACGTGAATGCATTTTCTTACTTGGGAAGCCGAATTACCAACGATGGACGAAGCAACAAAGAAATAGTCAGTAGAATAGCGCTGACGAAGAGGGCTTACTACAGAAAGATGAATCGCCTTACATCTGAGAATACGAGCATAGAAGTAAGGAAAAAATTCATCATTTGCTACATATGGAGTATGATTCTTTAAGGAAGTGAGGTTTGGATGTTGATAGCAGCAGAGAAGTCAAAGAGTGGAAGCATTCGAATTGTGGCGCTACCGAAGAATGATGAAGATAAAATGGATTGACCGTTTGAGTAACAAGGAAGTGCTAAGGAGAGTGGGAGAAAAGAGAAGCCTCCTAAAAACCTTGAGCAGAAGACTTGACAACATACTTGTACACATTATGAGACCTGATGGCCTGATGAACACAATCATAGAAGGACAGGTGGAAGGGAAGAAGGGCAATAGGACGTTCCCGAATGAGTTACATTGGACCGGTTATAAAGGATGCAAAAGGGAAGAAACATGTCGCTATGAAGAGGCTAGCGGATAGGAGAGAAGAATGGAGAGCTGCGTCAAACCAATCTTAGGATTGTTGACTAATTATTATGATTTCATACCTACAACCCCTTGGTAGCTAGAAGAGCAGAAATATTCAGAAGCATACTTGTCTAACAACGTGTACTATTGCCCAAACGTAGCAGGATGAATTTTGTCAACACACTGGCATTAATATCTGCTATTTGAGTAAGACAGGGATTCTTCTGTAGGATAATATTGGATGTAATTTTTTTAATTGAAACTACATTTTGGTAGAATTACAATTAAAATTCTCTTTCATTTCACAGGCCTGTATTGTCGGCTTTCGAGCTCAAAAGGTCTTGTTTATTGAAGTGAGGAACAGATAATGCAGTATTTGTGCGAGAAGTAGAGATACAAAATCGGAGGTGAAAGAGCTATGCTACAAAACTTGGAGCAAATCCTCGACAGCAATGGAAGCTGATATACTAGTCGAAGGGTTCAAAACAGGTATAAAGATGCGCGAATTAAAATATCATTGGATAATTGGTATGATAATATAAGGCACGGAATAATTCAGGGCTATTGTTCTGGAAGATACTATAATACTGTCATTTCATTCGTAGGTGTTGGCGACAGCAGCGTTACGAAGAAATTGATTGAAGTACTGCCCTAAGGTATCAACTGCCCAGTAGTTAGACTGCATTAATCCTTTATTGTGCAACTACTGCAAGAGATGGAGGGAAATCGCAAAGAAATCAAACATAATACGGGAAGGTTATCAGTCGCTGCGTCAGAAAAGGGAGACAATACCACGGAAAGGGACACATTTTCGTTCTTCGGCCGATACTGTAATAATTTGAGGGAATAAGTTCAACAGATTCAGGCTTCAATTGGTGGAAGTTAGACATATTTAAGTAAATGAAAGGTCGTAGCACTTTTCCACAAGACTTTTTTATTCGTACAACGCGTTTCGGCTCACTGAGCCATCATCTGGTACAAGACGCTTGAACACATGTGAAGATCCCTTTTATACCCTTGAGAGAGGAGAGTATTGGAGAAGGAGAGGATTTGACCTCTTTGAGGAGGGGGGGGGGGGTGGGAACGGGTGTACAGAGTATAGACAATGGGGAAAGATACAACTACGGGATGTGGAGAACCCACGTTGGAGGGAGGGTTCTGGTCATAACTGTAAAATGACGACACGTGCGGAAGACCATAGCAAAACAGGAGGAGGGGGTGTTGAGAAGAGTGAAAAAAAAGGGGGGGCTTAGGGTAAAAAGAGGCCGCGTGTCTTTTGAAAGTGAGAGGAGTAAGTAGCGACGCAGGAAAAAAAAGGCGGGGTGAGGAGTCCCTTTGGGTTAGCTGAGAAGGAGTGAAAGTTAGCGGGGGTACAAGGGGGTGGAAATTGCCAGCAATAGAAAATGGTCAAATGCGTAGAGAGGATGGGCGGACGGGAAACACCCCGTGGATGTTGGGGCACTTAAGGCGTGGGTGAGGAAAGAATTTCACCATTTGTTTTTGGGGAAGGGTATCTTTAGGAGAGGGGAGTGGGTGAAAAACACTTGCTCATTCATAAGCGTATTCAAATCACTTTGTACAATTTCGAATTGCTCAAAAACATCCAGTCTTGTACCCTTACTTTCTAAATGTAGAATTTCAGGTTTAAAATTACAATAATGTAAGGTGTGATTGCATAGATTGGTGAATTTACCGTTAAGTGCTGTGAATTTCAACAGTGAACTTTCTAATATCAAGTCAATTGCAGTTTCAAACGGCTATAGTGTAAACATCATTACCAAAATGCTTCAAAGAAAGTTAAAAACGCGAGCTATTTCACAGCTTTGCTCCCTTCCCCTCATCACTGAGAAATCCAAAAAATGGTGCCGGCTATTGTTTGTAGGGGATCTTTTAAATAGGCTTGCTCGCAAATTCCCCAAAAATAAATTCAATGTCTCTTTTTATAACCCCCACACTCTTGGTAAAGTTTTGTGCCGCAACAAAGACAAAATAGATTCAATCAATCAATCTGGCATTTACAAGGTTAATTGTGAGTCATGCAACATGTGTTACATCGGTCAAACAGGCAGAAGTTTCATTACCAGAATGAAAGAACATAGAAGGTGCTGGAAAAATGGAGATGAAACGTCACTTCTCGCTAAACACCTTCTTCAGACCTTACATTATTGTAATTTTAAACCTGAAATTCTACATTTAGAAAGTAAGGGTACAAGACTGGATGTTTTTGAGCAATTCGAAATTGTACAAAGTGATTTGAATACGCTTATGAATGAGCAAGTGTTTTTCACCCACTCCCCTCTCCTAAAGATACCCTTCCCCAAAAACAAATGGTGAAATTCTTTCCTCACCCACGCCTTAAGTGCCCCAACATCCACGGGGTGTTTCCCGTCCGCCCATCCTCTCTACGCATTTGACCATTTTCTATTGCTGGCAATTTCCACCCCCTTGTACCCCCGCTAACTTTCACTCCTTCTCAGCTAACCCAAAGGGACTCCTCACCCCGCCTTTTTTTCCTGCGTCGCTACTTACTCCTCTCACTTTCAAAAGACACGCGGCCTCTTTTTACCCTAAGCCCCCCCTTTTTTTCACTCTTCTCAACACCCCCTCCTCCTGTTTTGCTATGGTCTTCCGCACGTGTCGTCATTTTACAGTTATGACCAGAACCCTCCCTCCAACGTGGGTTCTCCACATCCCGTAGTTGTATCTTTCCCCATTGTCTATACTCTGTACACCCGTTCCCAACCCCCCCCCCCATCCTCAAAGAGGTCAAATCCTCTCCTTCTCCAATACTCTCCTCTCTCAAGGGTATAAAAGGGATCTTCACATGTGTTCAAGCGTCTTGTACCAGATGATGGCTCAGTGAGCCGAAACGCGTTGTACGAATAAAAAAGTCTTGTGGAAAAGTGCTACGACCTTTCATTTACTTAAATTTGAGGGAAGCTGATTATTTGAATCCACACCCCCTTGATAGTATTGTAAAATGATATAATGTCAGGAAGCATATTGTTACCACTTGAGGCAGCAATACTTGCGTCATGGATAATGGCAGAAATAAGTACTACATGGATTTTATTGAAACGTAGGTATTACAACGCGGAAGTGTCGGGAGTAAAGCCAAAAAGGGAAGGATGTAAGACAAGGGCGTACCCAGGGTCATAACTAGGGGGGGGGGGCGAGCCAAGTTGTGACATTTTAGCATGGAAAAGGTGAATGAAATAAATATTTTAAGAAAATTACAACAGCGCTAGAAAAAATATTTTTATTTTAGTAACATATCTTATACCTACTAATGCATATGATTTTTCGTGGATTTAAAGAAAATTTGTTGAATACTTTCGACTCAATTCAATTGATTTTGCTTAAATACTTTTGAGATTTTTGCTTCTGGAGAGGGGGGGCAGCAGCCCCCCCTTCCCCTCGCCCATGCTGTAAGGTTCTATTTTTCTTGGGGGAAATTCAGGAGGAACGTCTGCTTTGTTCTTACTCATCGTCCTTACTATAGCCAATCTTTTTTTTTTGATAAAGTGCTACTGTTAAAGGCATGCTGGTACACCAATTGTCTCTGGCAATATTTCTGCATTCAATGTGCTCAGCTAAGCGTTTGAAAATTTCATGAGGTGAATTGGATTCTTTGAAAGGGCATCTGGCTACGTGCCCAGATAAATTTCAATTTTTAGGTAAAATTTCCTAGCATCCACCGCAGCAATGACTTCAATACCATATTTCTTTGGCTTTTGGATAGATACTGCGTCTAAGGACATCGGCCTCGACATGGTATATGTTGCTCAAGGATCGTAATGTATTTCTCCGATGGTGTATTTGCAAATTCAAATTTGTAGGATATTTTATAAATGAACTCAGTAACTATGGCTTACTAGTCACTTTTCTTACTTTCTAGTCTAGTCTATGACTTTTTAGGTCATAAAAATAATGCACCATAGAAAAAAATCCGACAGCTCAATGTAAGGGAAAAATTTGATAGACTTCTTAGCTCCAAATCTCCCCAATATCAACATGCGAAATTTTATACGCACCTTAGAGAAAAAGGAGACTAATAAGAGCCAGTAAATTATCTTCGTTCAACTACCTAGTATCACGATCTCTTGCATAATTTCCACAAACAGAATTGAAGTAGAGATTTGTGATTTTCACAATTATATCTAATAATTGGCGAAATGCCTCTTTTTGAAAGAGGCAAAAATATTGTATTCAGCAGGCGCCCTCCATTTCGGCCCTGTCCTCTCCATCACCGCATCGGAGGAGAGATGTCACACCACTTCATGGCCGTCACATTTATTGCTCGGAATTCGCGCATCCTTCAGAATAACAGGGGAACTAGGCCTTATTGCCAATTGAGTGGGAGGGTGGGGATGACATGCTTGGTTCATTAACAAAATGTTGACTTTATGAGTATTATACCTGTAAAAATTATAGTTAAGTGAAGAAATAGGAAAATAAACTTAAGCCAGAAATAAAAAATGGTCGTGAAAAACCATTAGAAAAAAGGGAAAAGTATTGGGGGTTGGTAGTGAAGAATCTCTCGTTGCCATTATGAGGAATTCTGGTTTCATCCATTAATTTTATTATGAAATGTATAATTGCGTGAATATTTTTCATTATTTCAACGAATAAATTACCTTTATTAGAGTGGTCCAACAAAGCGCCAACTTTGATAGCTTTTACTTAAAAAACAAACTCAGCTAATGTCATATGCGCATGTTTGCCATACATGCCAGAAGTTTCGAGGAAGATTATTATGGAGGCTTTCGCGGTGATTAAATTGATGATTAATTTTCGGGTTAATACCGCTTCGACTCATTTTGTTCGCCAAAAATTACTTGACGCCGTATTAACCCGGAAACTAATCGAAAATTTCTAGGAAGATCTTTGTAATTCGAGGTGGCATTGGGATAGAAACTGCCCCTTCCCCTTCTCCCTTAGTTCGTGGACTTCGCTGGCCCGTGGCTTACACTAGGTTGATACTCCAACTCATTGAAACCATCTTTTGGCTCGAATCACTAAAGAGAGTAAATTTACCTTGCAAATCTCCTTCGATCGGCATGAAGAAATTTTAAATGGACAGCCTGAAATTTGCTTGATTCTGAGTGCTAAATCCTTGAAGACTTCGTATCACTGGGGAGGCTTCACTACTTCACGGAGAAGTTTCATTAATGTCCTCAATGAGGGCGCGTTTTCATCGGTATTTCAAAAATGTCCGCAGGGCGGCGATGAATGCTGATCGATCCATTTATTCTCAATATTTGAATTCCTCAATGTGACATTTTAAACGCCTTTTTTGTTAGTTGTTCAAAATTTGCATCCCACCCTAAATCTTTCATTAAATACGCCCCTAAGTATTTACATCGGTCGCTTTTTGGGATAACCGTCCCTGAATATAAATATTCTCTCCTATTTCATTTAGTTTCTGTTAAAAGTTATAAATTCACACTTTTTTACATTTATATCCATTCCATTTTTGGCACCCAAACTGTCATTTTATTTACGTCATTTTGAAGCACTTCTCGATCGCTCTTCCTTTCTATTTTCCTGTACATAATGCAGTCATCTGCGAAAAGCCTAATATGGGAGTTAATGCTATTTGGGAGGTCATTTATAGAAATTAAGAATAAAAACGGTCCAAGGACACTGCCTTGTGGGACACCCGACGTTACTTGTGCTTCTTCGGAGCACATTTCACCCACTTAAACCTCTTGCGTTCGACCCTTCAGGAAATTTTCAACCCAAAAATAAAGTCTACTGTCTGTTTGAGGTGATGATTTTCTCATTTTTTCTAAAAGCATATCGTGCTCTACTTTGCCAAATGCTTTTGACTGGTCGACAATTATTGCATCCACTTCTATCCCTTCATCCATGGAGTCCGCAAGTTCTTGGTAAAACCCAGTAGTTGCGTTTCACCGGAGTGCCCTTTTCTATACCCTTGTTGAAAATTGAACAACCAGTCTGTGCTCTCCCATAGTTCCCAAAGATAATCAGCAATTATCTTTTCTATTAATTTGCACACTGTTAATATCAAACTAACCGGTCTGTTGTTTTCGACCAATCCCTTATCTCCTCCTTTAAAGATGGGTGTCATGTTTTTTCCAATCCTTGGGTAGGACTTTGTTATTTATCTTAGCATTGAATGAATGTTTCACATATTTGAAATTTCACTGCCTCCCATTTTGAGTAGATCTATTGATACGCCATCTGGCCCAACTGATTTATTCTTCCTCATTTTACTAATTTTTTTATAGATCTCAGAATTCGAGGTTTTAATGCATTTTACATTTGCATTACAAGTCAAGCTAATCGTAAAATGGGTTTTGTTAAAAGAATATTAGGAAAGTGCGACGACAAAGTGAGAGAAATTATGTACTTCTCCCTCGTTAGACCACACTTGGAATACGCTGCCAGTGTTTGGGATCCTCATTAAATAGGCTTAAAAAAGAATTAGAACGCGTGCAAAGAAGAGCTGCCAGGTACGTGAAAGGTCGTTATGATAGCCTTGTTATTGTAATATACCTGTTAGATAAACTCGGATGGGAATCTCTGTCAGACAGTAGATTGAAAAATAGACCTAACCTTTTAAATAAATTCATGAGCAGTGCCTTCTGTGACAAAGTTAACAATATCTGACGAACGCCAACATACTACGGAAGATCAGATCATGTACATAAAATAAGAGAGATAGACTGTAGCACAAACATACTCAGAATGTCATTTTTTCCACGATCAAAAAGGGATTGTAACGGCAGAAATAGAACTCGTAAATAGATTGCATGACTTGTAGTGTAGCCTACTAACCTACTTCCTTTAATTGCCCTTCGCACTTTCCTCCTGGCCTTCCTCAGCAGAATGTTTATTCTTTCCAAGAAGTTTCGCTCTAAAATCCCCCATCGGCTAATATTTTATGACTAGTTAGGATTTTTGAATTCTCTCGCGTGGCGTTGATTCCTGAGGAGTTTATTTTAGAGCCACATACATTTATTTCCATGCCCTAGCCTCGACACCACTAGAGAATTCGCTCCTCTCGTGATGTCTCGCGGGGGTTAAGAAACCCTCCCCCCCTTACCCCCCCCCCCCAATCCCTTCGTCTTCGTAACGGTTTCCCTCCGTTATTATATCCGCCGAAGGGTGTAGTGCCCCCCCTACTACCCCCCCTTGGTCCATCCCATCTCGGTGCGGTCGGGCGCCAGAAAGCCGCTCTGCACGCCTCTTCACTTAACGGAAGCAGGCATTCCCCCTCCAACACTCGTGCGCAGAGGACGCCCAGCACACACCCGCAAACATGAATATTGGCAAAGAGGAATCTTCAGTCGGCCCACGAATATTTCAAAAGAGGATCCCCGAGTCGGACTCTGAATGAATACGCTGTCACCACCCACAATGCATTTGCATGGGTTTGCGAAAGTCGCCACTCGCGTCGCTGACGGGCAAATTGATACGAGTTTCACGGGGAAATGAAGTACAATTAGGCGTATTAACTGAAATTTATATAATGGTGTGATCTATCAAATTTATAACTTTTCATAGGTTTTTTTTCTCTCTCTATGACGAACATTATGATGTAAAATATTGGAAAAAAGTGGATCGCATTGCACTCATCACCGCGTCGCGGACATTTTTGAAAACCGATCAAAATGCGACCGAAGTGGCCACAGGAATCAGCCTTCTTACTGGATGGAATTGGGCCCCTCTATGTAGCAGTCTCCTTGTGCCAGCTTCTACATTTGCTGTCTTCCGCAGCGCATTCAAATGGGCTTTAAACTCCAATTCTCCCTCGTGGCGCTGACGGTGGCGTGATACTCTTTTCACGGGGAAATTTACCATAGTAATTTTAATTGAGAATATTAACCAAAACTGGATTCAAGATGATATGATTATCTTGAATTAATATTATGATGAATTATTAACCATCAGGATTCAAGATGATACACACATGTCGCATTTTGATTGCGCGTGGTGGTAAAGACTTTAACTGTCGACGCACCCGTGGCCCTAAACCTACTACTGCGATCATCTTTCCAAAGCCACAATGCGAGACACTACCTTTAGATTCCCGAACAATGACATGAAGAAAATGTGCATTGAATAAAATCAGGTAGCCGTACCAATGAGTGGTCCTGACTTGAGATGATTCTCTATTCGGTCTTCACATTGGATCAAGTGTCGCTCGCCTCCTCCCAAAGGGACACTGGCTTCACTCGCATCGCCTTTAATCACGTCCGCTCGAGGGCTCTCGCCACCCGTGCACCCCTTCCAAGGGGAGGGGGGAAGAGGGTGGGGGGGTGGGGCAGTAGGGGTGGAGGTGTGTGCATCCGATCCATTGCAATGCGCGCCATAAAGGACCACTGTTGTAATCGTCATCTCTAGTCGACTATCCTAAGGGCCGTATTTCAGGTCGCAACGCAAGCCTTGATCCCGACTAAAACTCGTTTTGAGTCGCGCAGATCAAAGATATCGGTTGGGTCTGTCCAAACTGATTTACGCTGGTAGTACTGGTCACACGCCTTTCATCGAGCCTTGACACGCCATCATCTCCTGCCATCGCTCCGCAGCAAGAGAACGCCGATCGCGGCAAGAAGAAAGCGCTATTCCCATACTGCCACCGGCAGTAGGTCCTTAAAAGGACCTTTTTTGAAGAAGTCAAAAATTTTCCACATTCTACGCCAAAACCTTCCAGACACCAAGGGAAGTCGAGCGCCCTCACGGACGCAGGCCTCCGAGGCCATTAAGAGGACCTTTTCAACAAACAAGAAGAAAACGCCATTCCCTAGTCGCAAAGAGGGCGCCCGAGGGGCTGCGGTTGGCTGCGTCTGTACCTACCATCAGGCGTAGTCACTGCGGTTCTCACCTTCGGGTGGCGCCATACTTTACAAGCGACATTTCCCTTGGTCTTCTCGGCCGTTAGTACCCGGGCTTCTGGGCCGTCAGTATCGCCCATAGCACCCCCGGAGAAAGCGGCCGGGTCCACTTCTTAGGGACCCCAAACTGCCCTCCCTGCCCTCCACCACTTGAAATTGGCCGCCATGGACTCCATGGCGGCCTCTGCCGCCAACGATGGAAATGAAGAATCCGTCAGCAGAGAAGATGAAGACATGACGTATACTGATGAAGAGGTCGACTACTTATTCTCAGAAGCAGCGCAAAAGCCTCATACGAACCAACTAGAAAACGGAAAAAGCCGCCAATCAAGCCCTACTCCACAAACCTCAACTAACATTTCAACCCCCGCACCACCATCTTCAGCCACTTCTGCACCACATAGAAAGCTTATAACCATTACAGTTCCTGAAAAACTCACCCACGATCCCCGTTTTCGCAATTTTCTCAACCTACCTGCAGAGGCAATGCCTGAAATTACCTCAGATTCTGAACGGCCCCCTTTAGGACCTTTTACAACTCCGTCTAAGCGTAGGCGGGTTAGAAACACGCCTTCGCCACCGTCTCCGGCTCCCATTTTGCTACAGAACCAGTTCGCACCTCTGTCAGCAGACGATACTGCAGCCCCTGCAAAAGAAACAACGCCACCCGCGCAACCAAGACTTCAGAAAACAATCCCACAAAAGAAATCATCAGTCCCGCCCATCTTTTTGAAGGAGCCCACGGGCTGGTCCGACAAATACCGAGCCATTAAAGCCGCCTGCGCATACCCACCAGTGTGCCACTCCACCGGCTCCTCGGTAAAGATACAAACATCATCATCATCAGACTTCCGCGCTCTCGTGCGCCTTTTTACTGAAAAACAATGGGCGTATTTTACCTACCAACTACCGGAAGACAAAAAAACATTCCTGGTCATTCGCGGACTCCGCATAGACACGCAAATCAGCGAAATCAAAGATTCCCTATCAGAAAGGAACATCCAAGTTCAGGAAATCCGCCAGCTAAAAACCACCCGGCCCACTCAAAAACAACAGAAAGAACTGGAAGCCACTCCAACCGACGATCCTGCTTACCGACAGCAACAATACCCACCACGGAACCTTCCGCTGTTTCAGATTAAACTAATCCACCCAAACGACGTAGAACGCATAAAAAACGTCTCTTATCTCTGTGGCCTTTCGGTAACTATAGAAGATTATAAATCATCACCAGGACCGCCCCAGTGCAAGAAATGCCAGCGAATTGGGCACACAGCTAATTCCTGCGGCCTTCAAACTAGATGCGTACGCTGTGGCAGCCCACATTCCCACAGAGAATGTACAGTTGCAAAACCGGAACCGGCTAAATGTGCCAACTGCGGAGGGGAGCATCCTGCAAATTACCGGCAATGTCCTGCGTACAAGTCGTATGCCGAAAGACTGCAATCCGCCAAAAAGCAATCCTCTACCCCAGAAACGCCTGACGTCAACTCCACAACAACCTTCCCTTCTCTTCCGTCTCCTGCTCCCATTCAGCCACAACCACAACCCCCTGCTCCACCACAACCGACCTCTCAACCTTCTCTTCAAGAAACAATTGCCTCCTTCTTCACTCCTTCCATCAAAACGAAACTCTTCTCCTGGCTAACTAACCTTGTCAAAAAATTAATAACTCCATCGGAAAAATCTAAGACAGACATACTACTTGAAGAAATCATCCAGGCAGCGCTGTTATTCATCAATGATGGATAAACGCAAGGCCATTCAACTAAGAGCACTGCAATGGAATATGAATTGAATTGGATCAAAAACAGAGGAACTTATGAACATTCTACAGGAACACGTAATTGATATAGCAATCATCCAAGAAACATGGCTAAATAACAAGAAAAGAATCTACACCCCCGGGTACCACCAACTTCGTCGCGACCGCGAAGAAAAACAAGGCGGTGGCGTATTAATTTTAATCAAAACCTGCCTTATCTTCAGCCAAATTCCATTCCCAGAATTGGAATCCTTGGAGGCAGTCGGCGTAACCGTCGGAACCAACATTGGTAACATAAACTTTTGGAGCTTCTACTATCCCCCCAAAAAGATCAATATGAATGACCTCAAATTTATAACAGAAACATTAACAGGAAGAACCTTCGCCGGTGGCGACTTAAACGCGAAGCATACCAGCTGGGGAGCTTCAACCACCAACGCCGCTGGTAGAAAAATTCATTTCATTGCCGAAGAAAGAAATGCCGAAGTTCTCACCCCATCTACCTTCACCCACTATTCCGTCCATGGCTCCGCTGACATCCTCGACCTAGCTCTCACAACCAACCTCCCTGCTATAGAAAACCCCATCACTCTGGACTCATCTGCCTCCGATCACCTTCCACTCCTCTACTGTATAAACTGCTCCGCATCCGCCCGTATTCCAATCCCGAGAACTGGCATCAACCTTAATAAATTCAACCGTCTGGTTGCTGATAATATCTACAAACTCGAAAAACTTCCGCTTTCCACCCGCACTGATGCCGACGCCTGCGTTGAACAGCTCACGGCAACAATCCGCGACTGCGCCGACGCTTCCAAATTTTCCATCCCAGAAGACAAAAATCCGGATGCTCTTCCACTAGAAATCCTCCAAGCCATTAAAAACAGAAACAAAGCCAGGAAACTGTGGCAAGCAATTAGAACAAAGGAAAACCACGACCACTTTAAGATACAGCGAAACAAAGTCAATCGCCTTCTGAAAAACCACCGCCAAAACCGTTGGGATAAAAAAGTCGCCTCCCTTTCCACGGAGGACAACTCAATCTGGAAGATGGCCAGAGCCTTAAAAAATCCCCTCAACCAGACTCCACCTCTTAAATCCGGAGACACAACTGCCTCAACAGACTACGGAAAAGCTAATCTCTTCTCGGACATGCTCGAGGCGCGATTCACAAACACCCTAGAATCCGAGCTTGAAGATGAAGAAGAAGCACATTGGATGAGCCTAAGCTACTGTCCAAACGACCAGCCAGCTCTCACCTGCAACCACGAGATCATCGAAGTAGTCAAAGGACTCAAAAGGAAATCTGCGCCTGGCCCTGATGCTATATCGAATAAGCTACTAAAAAACCTTCCAGCCTCTGCCTTTTCCTTTCTTGCCACATTCTACAACTTCCTATTTCACATCTCCTATTTCCCAACAGCATGGAAGCGCGCTAAAGTTATCATGCTGCCTAAACCTCAAAAACCTGCAACGAATCCTTCCTCCTACAGACCTATTTCTCTCCTCTGCACTCTTTCCAAACTGTTTGAAACTCTAATCCACAACCGCCTCAAACACCACCTATCCCTAGAACATAGCATCAGGCCAGAGCAAACGGGCTTCCAACCAAAAACATCCACAACACACCAGATCCTGCGACTCACTGAGAAGATTGCAAATGGTTTCAACGCCCGACTCATCACTCAGGCAGTTTTTCTAGATCTAGAAGCTGCGTTCGACCGGGTTTGGACCTTGGGCCTCATCTTAAAAATCTCATCCTTCCCCATCCCAATGTACCTGCAAAAAATAATCAAATCCTTCACCACAGACAGAACCTTCTACGTTAAATTCAATACAGCCTCTTCTATTACCCTTCCTATTACCTCCGGCGTCCCGCAAGGCGCCATCCTATCCCCCACCCTATTCAACATGTATGTTAATGACCTTCCCTTAATTCCCGGCAACGAGGCTTTTCTTTACGCAGACGACACCACCTTCATAGCTCAAGGTTCAAACCCGCGAACAACATCTGACTTGCTTCAAAGACAAATAGACGCATACGAAGACTGGGCAGACTCGTGGAAGCTGACGGCAAATCCTACCAAATGTATTCACATGACCTTTAGCAGGCGCCCAAAAGCGGGCACCGGAAATCCCATATATTACGGGACCAAAGAAATCAGACGGCAAGAAACATCTAAATTCCTAGGTGTAACCCTCGACAGAAAGCTGATCTGGAACCACCAAATCAACAACGCCATCGGAAAAACCAAAGCCGCTGCGGCAGCGCTCGGGCCACTGCTCCAAAAAAGGTCGAAATTATCGCTAAAAACTAAATGCCTTCTGTACAAAACCATGCTTAAACCACTCTTATCTTATGCTTCCCCAGTCTGGCTAATGGCTTCAAAAACCCACCTATCAAGACTACAAAAAACAGAAAATGTACTACTACGGAAGATCGTGGGTGCCCCATGGTACATACGGAACAAAGATCTGAGGAAAGACCTCAAAATAACTCCGCTATTAACTGAATTGAAAGCAAACCTTCCCATATTCAAAAGGTCTCTCATACGCACAGGAAACGAAAAAATAATTGATCTCTGGGAATATACCCCAGATCATCACTTTAGACATCGCACGCCTCTCTCTGCCCTAATCCCTGACCACATCCCCTCCCCATGAACAAAAATAAGTAGAAACACTGAAATATCAATGATAATATAAACAGTAGACGTGAACCCTGAAGAAACCCACTGGAGACAGCCAAAAGGCTGGGGCTAGTGACTCATAAATAAACAGAAATTCCGGCGAGGCGAGGCAGATCAAAGATATCCACCGTAATATACTCACGTTTTCAAAATGTTCAATATCTCCACAAACAATACTTCCGCAAGTGATATTATACTCTAATAATGCTAGTGTTTCAAGTGCGGAATACCATGAATGAAATAATATTGGTAGGCAAATGCATTATTTTATAATTTATTACAAATAAAGGTAACTCAAGTGTGTTGAAAGAGGTTAGTTTCTAAAATACGAACTCTTCAGAAGTCAAACTCAACTTTGTTTGTTTGAGATGCGAACCGCTGAGGCAGAGTGAGGACTTCACATTGAGTCAGGATGTGGATTGCGGCCCTTGGCTTGCTCCGACCCACATCTCCCTCAATTCTCCCGTCAGCCAACATCTCCACTTGCATCTCCCACCATCTAATCTTTTCACACCCACATATTCCTTCTCTTTCAAATCCCTCTTCACCTGCTCCGTATATTCCATGTTTTGCATTCCTTTTTCGTTCTGGCCATTTCCTTATCCCTCCACGATTGTCTTCATCAGGCCGTCATGTCTCAAGACGTGGCCAATTGGGTTTTTTCGTCTTCATATCCGGGTTTAAACTAGGCTTCTCTTTTCTCCAATTGTTCATGGAACTTTCTAGTCACCCACTCGATCGATCCGTTTCATCTTCATGATTGTTCTGCAGCTCCACATTTCGCTAGCCTCCATCCTCTATCTCTCCGCTGATGTCATTATCCTTGCCTTGCCTACGTAAAGAAGTAAATGTGAGTTTCGAAAGGTAGACGTTTCCTCACGTCTACTCCCGCTGCATGTAGATTTATATTTTGGTGGAATGCCATCTTCGTCTGTGCTATTCTACTGAATATTTCTTTCTTGCTCCTTCCGTAGTTAATTTTTCTGCTCCTCAAGTAACTGAGTTTAACCTGATTCTCAGTGCGTGCGTCGTTTTTAAGAATTTGTCATCATCCTCATATCGAGTCACATTGTCTAAGTAAACTGATGTTGGCCAGCATCCTTCGACTGAAGTCAACCAATAGTTTGATTCCGATCAATTAATTAATTAAATGCGGTATAAGCGATTACTCGTCTGCAGGAGCGTTTTCTTTCGCCGAGTATGTGCTTCGTGCTGTCGAATTCAAAGGTGCAAGTGCCAAAATCGGTTTACTGTATAATCCCTAGTGTGTATGATTACAATGTCACCGTTGCTCCCTTCATGTTGGGGCGATGTTGTCTTTCATTGGCTATATTCGCACGCACACGTTTCCCAAAAGTCTCTCAAAATATCAGTGGAGGAAGTGGGTGAGAGACGACCGAGGGAGCGGTGAGCGTATTCCCCAAATCCTCCCCTGAGAGGCGGCGGCACCCGGCGCGACAATGCGGCCCGCATTCAAATGAGCCGCTCCAGCCTTCCCTCCTTCCTTGTGTGCATCGAGGGAGATTTGGAAAAGCGTGAAGCGTGAATTGAAACTCGCGGAGCAAGGATTTGGCGGAGGACGCGAGGATTTTCGAGGGGGGGGTTTCACCCCTCCCAATGGGGGTGGGGGGTTAAAACCCCTTTGAGGGGAGGGCTTATGGGGGCCCTCCTTTCACTTCTCACCCCCCCCCCCCTTCGACAACCCAGTCCCTCCAACACATCGCACTACGAGGCCAAACATCAATGCATGAAGGACAACAGAAATTCGATTTTTCGCTTAAACTTGTGCAGGTCACATTGACACAAATACTCAACATATTGATCAAGAGAATACTCTACAAAATCAAGTAGGTTTTGTACAACTCTTGATTTGCATAATAAGTTTCACCTATCAAAGATAAATAATTACAATACATAATGACCTGATTTCGTTCATAAGCACAATAGATACACTTAAACACAATTTCGAATGCCACAATACGACTCAAAAACATATGGAATGAATGATTTTGATTATTTAGGTGCAAAATATAATTTTGATTCAAATTATTGAACTTATTACAAACATGCTTAAAATTATAACCAATAATTTGCTGTACCAACCGGAAACCAAACTAAAATACTATGTCCTTTGTCGTCAATGTAAGTTCAATTTAGGTGTTCGAGCGTTGTTGTTGGGGAGGTTGGCCGTGTGCAGGGGGCGTGGCGCGTGATTGATGCGTGCGCCCTCTCCTTCTCCTTCTTCTTCTTGTGTGTGCGTGCCTCCCACCCCTTTCCCTCCATCGAGATATAGGGGCGGTTGGGCGTGCGGGTGGGTGTTATTTCGGCCCAATCTTTTCACACGCCTCCCGCCCCACTCTCCCACATTCAAATCGGGGAGGACGAGGAGGTGGGCATGCGCAGCGGATATTACCACGCCCCCTCCCTCCCCCTCTCCACCGCCCCCTCCCTCCGAATCGGAATTCCCCCCACCCCCACACGAGATACGTCCCTCCCCTCCGTCCTGCCGAGACGACCGCCGTCTGCGCACCCAATAAATCGCCACCCACTAACTCTCTTCGTGTCATCATTACATGCTTTTGCATGGAATCATACACTTACCGATTATCCTAACGGTTTAATTGCCCTCCTCCGGTTTTGAAGAAATGGTGGCATTTACAATGTAGTCGTTCACTAACATAACAAATGAGGAATCGTTTTAAGATTTCGGTTGATGGAAAAAAGTCTTTTATCCGCCGATTCTTTCATACTTTAGTTAGGAAGAAAGCGCAAAATTTGCCGTACATTATTCATGAGTTGGTGATGTCACTTCAGTTTCAGCTCACCAATTCCTTAAGAGAGAACTTCACTCAACGAGTGTAAGCAACAACGAACTTAAGCAAGTCAAGAGCGGGGACGAGGCGTTTCTGAGACTCGGTTACCCGCTGGGAAAGAGTGGGTCACGTAATCAAATCATTTGCAAATGGGTTGACGTCGATTTTTCATTGCGATTAGCCTTAGAAGACGGATCTAAGATTGGAATAATGAAAGGGATTCATTATTTTTCGCTCAAAATATTCTGCAACTATCCTGAGTAAATCTCTCTTCAATACGTATACGAACAGAGATAACTGGATACTATTAATATGTATTTTTCATTGCTTGACAAAGGCAATCGTTAGCCATTATGTCGATGAGATCTTTAACATACCCTTTGTATGATTCGGAAGCTTCGGATTACAACGGACTTGACAATTCGTTTGATACATAAGCGTCAAAATCGATGGATCATTAGGACAGACGTTTCGATCAAGAGGCTTCTGCTGGCTTCCCTTGAATGCACTATCGCACTCTGCAGAAGCTTCAACAGGCGAGAAAAGCTGAAGAAAGTGACGAGGGAAATGGAGCAAAGTGAGGGCAGCTGATGTTGAAATTAAAAGATCTGTCTATGAGAGGGGATGTGAAAGGGAAAATGTATGAACTGCACTTCATCTAGCCTCTCCTATCGTCCATTCAAAGAGGAATGTGGGCATCTTCCACTCTGTAATCGCTATGTCGTGAGAACAGATACAACATGCCAGTGACATTGCATGGCGCACTTATCTCTCACATATATCTCATATGCATTTTATCTCCTAATATATACTATAAACAGCATTGGTTATACGTGTACAAAAATCTCTCGGGTACCCTGTAATTCCAGCGAACATTAATGGTACAAAAATATAACAAATAACTCACATTAAAGAAAAGCTAGCTGGAGAAAAAGGGATTGAATATGGTAAAAATAGTTTAAATATATATTCTATAGTTTGATTTAAATTTTAAAATAAGTTTTCCAGAAATTAATAAACGAAAAAGGGTTAAAAGCGGAGAACGCTCTTTCTAAAGAGAGATGATGAGTATGAATTGGTACTACATATGGGGCACACAGGGTGAGGCAGGAGGGGGCAGCTGTCCCCCCTTCCCTAGAAGCAAAAGTAAATGTGGTCGAAAACGAAAATTTTGAACAAATTTTATTTAAATCCAATAAAGGTACTATCAGTATAAAACATGTAATTAAAATAAAAATATTTTATTTCTTTTGGCAAACAGTTTTTAAAACTAATAAAGCGCTGTTAAAATTTTCTAGAAATGTTAGTTTCCTTAACCTTTTCTAAGTATCAGCTTGAACGACCAAGGCTTGACCCCCTCTTCTTTTAATCCTGGGTACGCCCTTGAATTGATATCTACAATTTCGAAGCAACGCTGGATAATAGGCATTACTGATCAAATTCTGTGAAACATTGACGCATTACCTAAGCAAGCAAAGACCTAACTTAGACGTGAAATAACCCAAACATAAGTGCACAGCCATCGCTACATAATCATCAAAATAAGTTACACTGGAACCTATGACAGATGTATACATAAAATTTAAGACTTTTTCTTTCGAAAGAGGGTTTAATTCCATTTGTGCCAAGGGATACGGTATGCTGTGTGTCATTGATTCAACGGACTTTCCTGTCCGTCGTATTCAAGCAAACACTCAATTTGATAACAATTCCCCCACTCCATGTCACCCCAGGATATCATTAAAAGGCAGTTTACGTACTACAGAGACCGTCGCCGCATTCGTTCAAATAGTTACAGCAGCAAAATGCGCGATTTAAGTACCAAACATTGGAAAAGTTTTTACCATTTTCTAAAACATTATGACAATTTTTACTGGGCGACACCATACTTGTGTCAACATTTGATGACCATTTACATAAGCCTCTAAAAAGGCCTCTTTACATAAGCCTCTTTTGTTTTATTCACGGTCCAACTTCACTGGCACTTAACATGCAAAACCAACCTCTCATATATATTCCATTCAGGGACACAAACCAGAATGTATTCCGATGGAAATGTAGAAAAATGCTAGACTGTTTTATCAAATTACACAAATACATTACCTGTAATTTTAATAAATAGTTATTACTACTTTCCCCGTGTAATACTGTATTCGTGACCAAGGCAGAGGTGGTTTATTTCATCCTCAAGGAAAAATTATTGCTTTGAAATCAATGAGAACCATCTACGAGTAAACAGCTGAATGAGACGTAACGATTTCTACCAAAGAAGAGCTGTTTCAATAGCTTTTTGAAGTAGAAATTTTAGTAAATATAAATCAGTCTGCTTCCTTTTTCTATCACAAAGAGTTTTCAACGCAATAAGCAATAAAAATCTAGGAGTTGTGCGTTTGAACGTTTTCACCAGAAGATTGGGTGTTACCAGATAAAAAATTAATATTCAATCAGCTTATTATTCACAATTTAGTTTTCAGTTAACTGTAGAAAAACACGATATCTCCAAAGTAGAAATATAATTTTATAAAAACTAACTTAGAAGTTATTAGTCACAGCTCTAATAAAATGGACATTTCTATACACCATCACCCATTATTCAAATGATTACAATTTTGCAATTAAAATTGAAAAAATTAACATTCCTTCGTCTTGAAAATCCGCGAATGATAAATGCAGGTTTCCCAAAAACATATTAGTTTTTGCACGGAACTTATCAAAATATTTTATCCCAATTAGGCAAATTATATTCATAAATACAGCCTTTAAAAACTTAAGGTTTAGGTACTTCCCACTTTCCATCAACATTGGCCCCTGATATGCATTGCAAACCACTCTCACATTCATTTATGTCCTTAATTTATTTATATCAACGTACAACTCATGCTAGCGTTAATTTATCTAATTATGTGATCACCTTACAAAGTGATAGAGGTGATTATAATTGGTCGAATAATAAATTAATGCTGCCTCGGATTCCTGACTTCATGATCCATCGCCAAGCGAAGGACATAATTGGTGACTACATCAGCTGATAATGGATAACAATTCAGCAATCGCAAACATCCACCGCGAAAGGACTAAATCAACTCGCGGTTTGAAGTTATGGATAAGGGCCGACCTTAACCTCCACACTAAGCCGATGGGATTCGGTCAACGAGGCCTAACCAAAGAGGAAGAAAGGGAAGAAGGGTTTGATGCCAATGGGAACGGATGGCAAGTCATCCGGGTGCAAAAGGAAATGAGGAGTAATGAAGACTGTCAGGGAAGAAATATCTTGGCTTCGCCTTTCACTGGATACGTTCAAAACTAAAGCGACGCCAAAGCCTTGAGCGGAACATCTCAAGATTGTGGGTGGGATGGGCTAGACACAGCGCTGCCCTCTCTATAAAAAAGAAGGAGGGGGTGGAAACTGAGCGACAGACCCTCACCCCCCCAATACCACATACCATTCATCCCTCAATGGAATCCCCTCCCACCTTCTACCACTTCCCCGTTTACCCATTCCAACCTTCCATTCTCGTTCGAATATAAAATCCGTCCATGGGATGAAAAGGACGAAATTTTCGGGGGGGGGGGGGAGGGGGAGGAGGAGGGTGATCGCATCTTCTCTTGGGAGGACCCCTTTTTCGTCGAATCCGAGAAAAAAAGCGATGGGGAGTGAGAGGGAGATGAAAGGGTCGAATCCTCAACATCCATGATGAGAGATCTGAAGGAGGGCGAAAATAATAATAATAAAAATATCTCGGGCGGTAAACAAGATCGGAGAGTGTGCGATACGAACGAAAGAAGCGCCACCACTGAGGTCACGCCAGAAATTTGAACCGATGGACGGAAATATGAAACATAAGAATGAACGCTTCGTTCCCCGCGATCTTTTACGCCCAATTCTAAACCCTTACTTTCCAAACCCTTTATAACCCAATGTTGCTTCTAATCAACATCAAAAATGCTTTAAATTTCAGCTCTATTTTGGAGATATTTACACTAAATATTATTTTGTAGTGTGAATTTTAATGACGACATATTTAGCTGCCAGGATAATTACCATTGAGTGTAAAATTTTCAAGTTTTCAAAATGAAAAATCTTGAAATTTGATTTCTCCCAGAAACAACCCTGGGTTAGAAAGGGTTAACTTGATATCGTCACATCACCTTACAGCTTTTTAAACTTGAAGATCAGGCTAAAAAAAGCTGAAAATAATACGATAAGGTCTCTAGTAATAGCTTTTGAGAAAGATAAATCATGCAGCAGACAGCTTTACCGTAAGTCTCCACCGCAATTCGTCCTTTAGAAAAAATTATAAATAAAGAACATGATGTATTGGTTATTAATTACAGACATTACTAATTATGGATACAGGTGGAGATGTCAATAGCAGCGTTAACCTCCCTATCACTTCAAACAATGGAGGTAGAAATAAAAATGATGCCCAGCTTACGGTTTCGGAGTCTAGAAATCACGTATATTCATCCTTATTTCAACTTTTGACTTATGAGAGGTAGAAATATGAGGGAAGGTGAAAACGAAGCCTTTTCTAATTTAAACGCCTACGTAAACTCTTCTCAAAAGTAGAGTCGTTTCTGATTTAAACGCCTACGGAACATGCTCGAAAAGAATAGTCAATTTCTTAACGCTTGACTTCTGTCTCCAATCCTTCGCATTAGAAAGGGCACCGGATTAAACCGGGTTCGTTCCGATAAATCTCTCTCCAATATTCATAAGCGATGATTACGACGAAAGTAAAATGAGGGCTTAAGAGGGGAGCTGGTAAGTAGCATTATCGCGATGAAACATGAAGCGAGGGGAGAAGGAGTGAAGGTGATTGTCCAATGTTGATTGAAAAGAGGCTTCACTCCGACGAAAAGGTAGACAAAAAGGCGGGCAGAAGGAAAAGGGATCCGGTTGTTGAAAGGGTTCTTGAGAAATTCCAGAGGAAAGCCGGAAAATATAGTTATTTGAGTTTTCGAAGGTTAGTGGGATGCGAGCCACACCTCACAAACAGTCGGCAGTGATGGTGAGTTCTGGCGGTGGCAGAATAGGGTGGTCTCCTATTATTTTTATTGCCTAAATCGAAAGTTTATTACTACAGGAGTACGCATTTCACGCTTATAGAATTTTAAATTACGATATCTATTTTTCACGATAAAATGAAAAGTGAACATTTTCAAGCGCGCGAAAACGCAGCGGCTAAGTATGAATTCTGGGAATACCCCGTGTGACGTCGTTCTGGTTCCCGCTGCCGCAAGTGAGGTGACCTTGGGGCGAGGGTATTTGCACTGCTGCGATGCAGGCTGCTAGCAGGTAGTGCTTGGCTTAAATAAGGATTATTAATACCTTATCAAACGAAGGAAACTTTCCGATCATAGGCAGTTATAATTATGGCGGTGATTATTAAGAGATGTTTCCCTGAAGTCTGTGCCTCATGCATGTATTGGTAATCTCAGACGATGTAAAACTCATATCCACTCGTATAGAAACTATGTCCCTGTGACGTCACGTGGAGTGGCATCACATGGGCGCCAATCTGGCCTATTTCAAATGAGGATAAAATTGACCATTGCCATTCGTCTAAACTGCGATTTCTAAAACCAAATAATTTGTATATTATGAATACACTAATGGTGGGTAACGAATCAATCGCAATCAATGCCTTTCGTTTTCTTTGATGAAGGAACCTACCCTACTGTTGAGCTGGATAATATTCCATATGGGCATGGTATTCCTGTTTTAGATCAAAATATGTTAATGTGCATTTATTCCACAAAAAAACGATAATTTTCTACTCTCACCCAATTCCGCCCACCGTTGTCATAAGGCGCTACATGCTACCAATCTGAGCAGATCTTGAAGAGAACCCGCACCCCTTCGTTCGAATTATCACAATTGTGTTGTTAAAGCTTGTAAGAGAATAACTTAATCCACTTATTATTTTACTTTTAAGGCCCATCAAAATAAGCCCACTAAGGGAAAAAGTGGGATATGTGCAAAATGGAAATTCAATATGTACCCCTATTGTGCCTGTAAATTACATGCAAGTATTGTAAAAGTAAACAGGTTATGGCATGGTATAGATTATTTTAGCTTTCCTTCATCCAAAAATATGCTTGCTTTGGAGATTCATCCTTTCTATCAAGGTCACTCATAGAAAATGAGCTATTGAGAAATTGAACAGCATTAGACCTCGTTACCTCTCAGTATAGCTAGATGGCTACAAGCCAGTCTGGAGAGAAAAGTTTAACTATCGCCAAAATATTTCATAGAATTACTGGAGACAACCACAGGATCAACGTGCCTAAATATCTTCGCAATCGAAAGCAGAAAGTATTCTGTGTAGTAATAGGTTAATAAAGTTTCAAATTTTAACACTTACTAGTGAGAGGAACATAAAGGGTAGGGTATAAATAAGGGTATACATAAGGTTATAAAAGTGTATTGGCCTATTTACACGATACATTAACACGTACAAGTTAATGTTTGGTTGCGTGAATGATTTTTATGGACTGGAACGGAACATGCATGAATCAAATTAGAAAAAGTTCTATTTTCCGTTCATACATTCACGCAAGTTGAGTGGAATTTAAATGTTACACGGGACATTTTCGTGTTCGTTTTCGCGTTCATACATTTAGACATTAACTTGTACGGGTTAATGTACCGTTTAAAAAGGCCTTAAGAAATGGAGTTGGCCCCAAATGCTCTCACATGAAATTTGAATTTCTAAACTCTTTTATGTCATTCTAACGCAACAATCATGAAGATCATACCTCTGTCACCGTATACCTTAGCCGAGATTCGTTACAGATTCGAGAATGCTTAGTACGATTGAGGGGAAAAAATAATTTCCACGCTCTTTCCAATTTATTATTTTTAAGACTGCAATCAAGCACGATTGATTAAAAAGGCGTACTCCCCACAATCACATCACAAGCACCTATCTTGATACCCTTCTTACTACGTCATACTACCCTACGAAATTGACCTTATCGAAAACTCGCCATGGAGGATCCATTAAAAAGCTGCAGATATTATTTTGTTGCCAAACACTTACATGTGAGTCGGTAAGTCAATTACGTATATTTTGGGAGCCTAAGGTTATATTTTCACGCAATCAACTTCACAATAATACAAATAATACTTAACAACGAGACTAAAATATTACACGACTAGAGAAGAAGCCTAATTTTCGACGAAAGCGATGGCAGTACCTCCAATTTGTAGGAAAACGTTTTTGACCCATTGTGCTAATCAAAAAGCAGTACTAATTAAGATTTTAACATTTCAACCTGAATAAAAAAAGTAAAATTTGATAGTTTATTTAAAGTGAGGCCTCGACGAGTAAATTTCTCCAATTTCGAGTGCAATGAAAACACAAATATCGGCAAATGCATTTAGGATTGCGCGCTGTGCCAAATTCATACTCCCGTCGATGGAAGCGGAATAGATTTCCAGGGTAGAGCTCTTGGCTTTCAATGAATTCCAGGAGCAATTCCATGCCTATTTCTGACTTTCATGGGGTAAACTCAAGAGTCAGAAATAACGAAATTTAATCTGAAACGTAATTTCTATCTCCGTTCCCTCAAAGAAAAGTATTTCTCTGGCAGGCGTCTGGCGGCTTATATTATTGCTTTTTTCGTAACAGGAAAACAATTTTGGCTTAGCAACCCGCTCTTAATTTTCGTAACGATAGTTACAAACCTGGACCCTTACTCCCTTGTTGTCTAGGTATGGCGGCAAAAGAGGGCATTCAATGAACACTTTATGTCTTCGGGCATTACTTAGGCTATAATACCAAGAAATAAACATTAGCAACACAGTAATTGCGCCTATAGCGTGAAGGTGTATCCTGCATGGAACGCCTCACACGCATAGAGCTTTGGGCTATAATATTTGCTTGAACTTGTGATTGGCGCGAGCTCACACCAAAGATTTTCACACCAATTTGCGCGTCGAAAAAGAGCCTAATTACGGATTTCTATGAAATTAGATAAATACAGGTAAGTCTAATCATGCGACTTTTAATAATCTATGTTACTGCGTAGGTTTCCGCGGTGTCGAGATTCCAAAATCTCCATTGTTCCGGTACTATCGCGTCTGGTTTTCCATTGTAGTCTTCGACCTGAAGACGCTAGCAGCAGCGCTGGATAAACTGTTGTCATTAACAAACGACCAGACGCGGTAGCACTGGAAGAATGGAGATTTTAATATGCTAATATAAGCACAACGCCCAAGAACAGACACGAATGCTTTCAAGTGAAAGCCCACACTTCTTGAATGCCTATTACAAATTTTAGAGTCCCATATTTATCCTATCCCTGGAATTTACGCCCATACGGGATAAAACACACTACGGCTTATATTCCAATTACTGCACAATACCTGATTTCGGCTGGAAAACCGTTTCCCAACCTATCTCGTGCACAAGCTTGAGAACCCTAATTTTGCGATTAAAACCTTCAAAAATGAAGCTAGATCCATTTACTCCGCTCCATACATTCCTTTCGACATCCTATCTAGATTTTTTCCTCTTACGTAGCTTGTGCCGCAGCGACAAAGCCTGAAAGTAAATTCCATTGTAGTCGGTCCTCGATGGCAACCATTTCAGTAGACGGTCTACGGATCTCGCCAAAATAAAAACAACCATGGGCAAGAGAGAGAAAAAAAGCGAGTGGTAGTAAGGGATCAAATGGAGGTGTGGACGCGTCGAACGACTCCGAGGCGGACAAAGAGATGGTCCAATGGAGCAGGCTTACCAAGGATTTTTCTCTGCAAAGTGCAAGTGTATAGAGGTTTTGAAGTTCCTCCCTTACTTACAGCTGGTAAGGAACAAAGATGAAAGTGAACAGCGAACATCGATGCGAGATAGAGCGAGGTATCGCATGCCCAGAGAGCGGAGTGGGCACCTGAAAGAAAAAAAGTGTCGTCCCTGTCGGAGAGGGAATTTCACTTTTGGCTTCGGCCACCAGCGGGAGCGAAAATTCAAACCGCAAGCACGGGAGGTAGAGAGGACATTTTCTCCAGAAGCCAGCGAAAAGCAGTCGTTGGAAATATCTCCCCGAGTCATACATTTTTACTGCGTCGCGAAACAGAGTCGGCTGCTCGGTGAATGGAGTTAAGTTCAACGAGCGGGAGTCGACAAAGGGAGACGAAAACTCCGTCAGCCGCGAGAAAGAGAAGCCACATAAAGATGGGAATAAAATAAGGGGTTAATCCCACTCTTTCCATTCAAATCGGTTGAAGAGTGGAGAGAACTCGTGGACCAGGTGACTGTGGCGGAAATTTTCAGCAAAGGCAAAGAACGAGCGTTTTTTTTCCCTCACCACCCCTTAGTGGGGGGGAACGAATTGAAAATACCCACGAACGCAAATAGATGTGAAGAGAGACACTCTCATTCTTGGAGCGATTCTCAAAAGAGTCTCCTGGCCATTGCGGGAACGAAGTCAAATTGATTATGCCAACTTTTTCAGATGGTTTGGAAAAGTAAGAATTCTATGTTTACGTTCCCACGCAATCGGAAAGCAAAACGGCTGGCAGCGCAAGAGTGGTTCGTTATCATGAAGAATCTTGGATGGCAATTTTATAAACCTATAGGAGAAGCCGGTTGCGGTACCATTTTCAGATATGCTTGCGCGCCGAACATGCTGTCTTCAGTGACCAAATTTCAGTAATAAATTATATTATATATTACCATTCAACAATAGTTCAGTGACCAAATTTCAGTAATAAATTATTACCCCAAATCTAAGCTAAACCCTCTCTCCTAATACGCATTACATTTTTTTGAAGTATTGAGGGAAAGAAAAGATCTATTCCTTCCATGCGGATTTTGCTAATCTTAGCGACCATAGTTTTCACATTCTACGTCATCTTCAGATCCCAAAACACATGCCGATATAGATTTGATTCACGTAATTTTTCCTTTCACATCATTGATAAATTTTGATTTATCCATGAAATCTTACAATTTGCGTTACAATATGCCATTCAACTCACTGAAGGCGATGACTAGTTAGCCATCAAACGCCAGTTATGCCAAACCATCTCAATTGGTTGTGTAAAACTTCACCCAGACCGTAAGTCAGGAAAGCGTTAAGTCTTACGTGTGTTACGATTTTTAATACCTATTAATAGCCCGCATAAAAGCATGTGATTCTAGAATTTTTATAAAAATGTGAATTACTGTCTCTTTCCTACTATCTAACGACTTTTCGACTATCTCGATTAATTATCAGGGTAGTGCAATTCCCACCCAAGCGGAATACGAACCTGCGACCGAGTCACTTGTTATATGATATCAAGATAAGACTACCATGCTGCTATCGGGTACAGCATTGTTTCGACCATGAATATTACAAAAGAGGAATCATAAGCCGGCCTATAGATGTCCTTTCACCGACCGCACATTCAAATGGCTTTTGCGAAAGTCGCCACTCGCGTCCCTGCCGGGCAAAGCGATTCGAATTTCATGCGGAAATGAGTTACACTTAGTGGTGTAAACAGAAATTGACAGCCGTGATGATGTTATATATCAAATTTATCACTCTAAATGCTATTCAGCGCAATTGCAGATACTTTACTGCAAAATATATGAAACTGGGTGGAATGAAAAACACTCATCGCCGAGCTGCGTGAAATACATTCCTCATTCATAATATATTGCGTTCTTTAATATGTAAACATAGATTATTCGTGAGCGGCGATACCATAGGGTGAAATTACACATGATTTCATATACCAAAATTTGATTTTGAAACATATATATCCCATAGCTTTTGTCATCCCCTTAACCTCTTTTATGGTGTTCTAAATCCTAAAACCCTGAAATTCCACAGTAAAAGACAAAACTCCTCTCACACACCAACTCAAAGAACCTACTGAAAATATCTACCGCAAAAAAATGGAAGAAACTGGCAATGTGTTTGAGCAAGAAAATATGCTGCTTCGGTGAAATCGAAGAATCATGAAATTTTTTACGGATTACACAAAATTCAGCACAACACATTTGAAAATTGAAAAATATTACGTTTTTAATGGTTTGCATTCACAGATTCGTAAAATAAATGGTACTTTCGTAAAATAAAATAAGCGGTACTTTCAAAATAATCATGAAACTGAAATTTCACCTGTAACTCATTATTTTTGGGGCTTTATAGTTTTGATGAACGAGGTTTCATGGCTTTTGATTCATCCATTGGGTTGACCAAACGATTTTATGCCCCCTTAACATATTATGGAAATGTATCATTAGATATGATACTATGAATTCTATTACGCCAAAATTATAAAATGAGAGTCTCAAAATTCATGAGTAACTGGTGAATTTTTTATTTATTTATAACACACAGATTAAAGCATTCGTAAATCATACCTAATATACTACGTTCCTAAATCGCTATACATCAATTATTCGTGAGTGCTAATAACCTAGAGTGGAATTATACATGAGCTCAGAAAACAATGAAGCTGAAGAAATTTAAACATTGACATCCCTAATTGTTTGTCACCGGCTTCATCTCTTTTATGGTGTTTTCAAGTCTAAAATCTACAACTTACCCAGAAAGCGACCAACATTTACTCACTTGTAAACCCACCAGAAAACCTCGTATCAAATCAGAAGCTGGCGATGAGTTTGGTCAAGGAAACGGGTCAAATGAAAATGGGTGCTTCGGTGAAAACGACAAATCGTTCGATTCTTCGGGCTACAATCAATCAAGCGCAATGGGTTTGAAAACTGTAAAAACACGCATTTCACTCACGTAACTCGCCTTTTCTTTAAACGTTCACATAGCGATCTTTGCAAAAGCTCCTTCCTCTTTGATATTTCTAATTCTCTTCCTGATGTATCGTATCGTAAAAATGTCTCATTGTCAGTATCAGCGAAAGGTCCTTGAACACCAGCCTAATGGGTCGGCTTACGGGGCAGTACACCGCCTGCATGGATGCTAACGCAGGCTTAGAGCACAAAAGCACTAAAACAAATGATTAACCAGTAAAAGTTGCTCCTTGAAACTAAAAGTAAAAGAAGAGCACTAAATATTTCTTTAATGAAAACAATATAAATTTGTGAAGAAAAGAGCCTCCATAAAATAAACCCTCCGAAACAGCTCTCCAATTCGATGAAATGTTCTTTCCTGCTTTAGAGATTAGGGGATCGGAATGGTCTTTCTAAGGTAGTTATGGAACTATTTCCGCGAAATATTAAGTTCTTTATGATAACGTTAAACATGGTTGAATGGTAAGGGTCTTTTCACTATGTTTGGATTAACGTTTATATTGTGTTACTTGTATATGTGTATTTATATATAATTGTATCCAGTGGCGCCGACTCCATGGCGCTTGAGGGGGCCCGATCCCCCTCAAAAATTCGTTATGGGTGAGAGGAAAAAATGTGTCAGGCTTGCCGATTTCCTCCGGACTGTCCATATATTATTATTATTATTATAGTATTCTACCGATTCGATATTCGAATTATTAGGGCTCTAATTTTTATCATATGACTCTTCCATAATGCTTGCAAAACTTAAAACTCACTACTTATAAAATTTCCGTGGGCATGATCTCCGGTTTGCCCCCCCCCCCCAATATTTTTTTTAAGTCGGCATCCCTGATTGTATCTACGTTACCACCCGACCGAATCGTCGACTTGAAACTGTACTTTCAAAATAATAATAATAAATTGAAAATGAAAATATTGTAAAGAGCACTACGAAATCAATTATTAAAAAATTCTATTCATTTCTCAATGTTCAATTTTTAAGCTTCCGCTAACATAAAGAACACACTATTCACGCGATACTCACACTACGGCAAATGCGTGTCAAAACTTATTGTATTGTCAACTGGCTGGTTTTTGTGAACATAGTTAAAGGGGACAGCTTCTGTGATTGCCAGCGGCGCTACAAGTGCTGAGAAAGAGGTTTCGGGTGCGCCGACAACTTAGTTCATGAGCCTCGCTCACAGCCTGAACACTGACCTAAACACTGACCATGGACCAATGGTCAGTGACCATTATATCCTTGATGTAATTAAGATCATATGAAAAAATAGAGCAATCAGGCATTCAAAATATTATTTCTTACATTTTATTTACTAAGCCATTGAGCTTTAAAAGCAGTATGACATGGCGAATAATACCCGATATTACCCGACAGGAAGGTTTTATTCAATGGCAAAAAGTGATTTAAGTAATGGATATTAAACCAAAAAGCCTAGGGAGGGGTAATAGCGATAAACGTTAAGGTTTTGTTGATGTATTTTTATAACTGTACGCACGATCCTTAACGTAGAACATATCATTTAACTTGAAGCACCATGGAAACATAATTTATTTAGGATTAGTCTTCATTGGGGAGTGTGGTAGCCGAGTGGATTGAGCATTTGGGTGCTATCGAGGGGTCCCGGGTTCAAACCTCAAGTGAAACCTTCGGACACCCCCAAACAACTGATGCCCTGATAGTACGAAATTCTCTCTCATTCAGCCCAGTAGAGGGTGAGTTCTACCCTCATATAACCAAACCATTCACCAACAATCAACGAATCGATCTAAAAAATTTCAATCGTCACACCATGGCCGGAGTTTAGGGGGGTCAAGGAGGTGCCTGAACCCCGAAACTTAATTTGTCCACGGTAATTTGTCCGGAAAAAGGATATTAAACCTAAATATTCAAGTACCATGAAAACAAAAACATCAAAAGCTTAAATAAATTTTAGTTTAAGTGAGTACTTAAACTGCTGTTCTGAGGAGGGTCCTGGAGTTTCTCCCGTTTCACTGGAGGGCATTCCGTTGCCCATGAACCCCCGGCAGGATTGCTGGCCCCCCTAACATAAAACTCTACATACTCCGCCCATGATGTGAATTTCGCACGACTTCGGTCTAGTCAGGGGTGAGCTCTACCCTCACATAACCACACCAACATTCGGGTTCAATAACTGAGTGAGTGAGTTTGAAAACTCCATTGAATTTGAATGTGTAATAAAGCTGCCACAAAAATGCGTCAAGCGTTCACCATTCCCCATACAAGGCAAAGAATCGATCTAAGAATTACAACTCTGCGCAACACTCCGCTGAAATATCACTTTTTTGTAATAAACTCAAGTTTCTAGCCGAATTTGCTGTCTACTCAGAGTATCTCATTTATTTATTTGTTGGATACCAAAAATAAAGATAGAGTCAGGAGGTATTTTCTGCATAAGGGCTAAGGGAGGTTTCGAGGACTTGGCGCTTGTTCGAGGGCGATGGGGTGTAATCCAAAATGGGTTGTCAACAATTCAATATGGTGGAGTTAAAAGAATTTGAAAAACGAGTCCGCAATGATTACAAAGTGGTCAAAAATGGGGTTTACTTTAAGTCTTTTCCGATGTTTTTATTGCCAATGAAGAATGGGGCACGTAGGAATTTTCACTCACCGTGTTTACACCTGGCAGCACGTGTCTAAGGTTTTGACCCGTGGTTGAATAGTGCCGCGGTCTTCCACACGCGGCCAACGAGAACACAACCGTTCAAGAGGGCAACAACAACACAGTGGAAGCAGCCGGGAAAAACACACTCTCCCTTCTCGGGATCACCACACACACGTTCGAAGCGAACACCGGCGCAATTGATCGCCGACTGTGGCTGCAGCTGCAGGAGGGAGACGGGACGGCGGGAGGATATAGTGGAGGAGGAAGGGGTGGAGTGGAGGGGTAGGGGCGAGGACGCAGCCCTGCAGGAAGGGGAAACGAGCGGAAGACTTGTTGTCATGGGAAAGAGCCCCCGAGAAATTAAACCCATTCATTGTGTTAATCAGTAAGTTGTCGCAGTGGTACTTGACAAAAAAGTTACAAATCCGTGTAACATATTTCATGAAACATTGTGTTTTAAAACAAAAATTCGTGTGATAGAAATGAGATCTACATTTGAAAATCATGCGAGAATTAAATGTGTGGGTATGTTTTCATGTACCTACCGAAATTTTTAGAATTCAAGCACTCCCCGCTCAATATATTCCAATCTCCCTGGGCTAGAAATGCCTCAAACCCAAGGTGAAGCATTTAAACCTCAAACATAAAATCCTCATCGCTGAGGTGGACCAGGGAATGTATTAGGCCCCCCATACAATGAATGTGTAAAATTCACACCCCCCTGGCTTATTCATCAGGGCTGAGCTCTACAATCACCTATCGTAACTAACCTTGTGGTTGTACTATTGAATGAGTGTATGACTAGGATAGGGTGACAATGGGATGAGATGGGAGCGAGGCCACGGAATATGTTCACCGTGGTATGAGAACGGCACCACGCCAAGGAAAGGGCTATGACCAGAGAGAGATGTTCGCAGAAGAAATGTTCAGACCGATCGATGCTCAGACCGTTCAGGAATGGATTTGAGAGATTATATACGATAAAACTACCGATTGTATATTTTTTCTTTCACCAAAAATTCTATATTATTTTGTGCACAACAACACTAGTAATTTCAAAAAATATTAATAGACCTATGCCTAGACCCTTACGTAGACATACACACAAAGTAACGCTGACCATAAATAATTCATCAGCTAGCCGCCTGCTTCGATCGTGAACAATATCCTCGGCCATCAGGATCGCCGACCCTAATCACTCCAAGGCGCTCGTTCACGAGGCAAAAAACTATCATTACATCAACCAACCTCTTCTCGTTTCCCTTCACATCTCCCGACTGGATGAAGACAATCACTATCTCCACTCCGCCAAAGCATGGACGAAATGACGACCGCTTACTATGCTTTCCCTTTCAATCTCCAGACACAAAGAGCACATTTGAAAGAAAATAAATTCCCCAAGGCCGTACTCTTTGCTGGAAAAAGGTGGGGGGCGGGAAGTTGCAGGGCTGACAGTGGGGTAATGCACGAAAATTAAGCTAGAACGGAGAAACTGAGTGTATTTGAGACAATCGCGGAAATTTGTTCCTCAAAACAAATCTGAGAGGTGAGTGAGTGAGCTGCGAGATTGTTTTGTTTCATAGTGTTTTAGCTTAATTTTCGCGTATTGCCCCACTGTCAGCCCTGCAACTTCCCACCCCCCACCGAACGAAAATTAAGAGTACGGCCTTGGGGAATTTATTTTCCGTCGGCTATTCAACGGCCGTAGATCGTTCAATCACCAATACAAAGAGCACGTAATTATTTTAAAATCGGTACGAATGCAAACGAGCCCGCGTAATGAACACAAGATCTCAATTTCTGCATCAAATGGTTAAATAGCTCGAAATCAACTGGAAAGATGTTGGATGAATGAAATATCTCCAGGATGTTTGGCAGGGGGAGGCCAATCACCAAAATGCTTTAATTTTCACGGAAGATAGAGAGAGGGATTATCCCATTTTAATGCTGGCAAAATCGTGTTCCAATTTGTTTCCATCGAATCCTTGTTCACTCAGTTTCATCTGAAAGCCTCGTTTCAACTGCAAGAGAACAATAATTCCCTCTCTAATAATCTCTTCGAAGACTTTACCATTGACTTTGGAATCCAATGCCCATTTAGATTCTTCATTTCAATTACAAGTGACTTGACATTGATATGTTAAGTTTAAACAGAGGATAAGCCTACATTCTGCTCAATCGCCAAAAAGAGTTACAGTTCTTGATCAGATAACATTCCCATACTCCTGACCACCTGAGTTGACCAAACTTTTCATTATACACCTGGAACATTCTTTCGGTTTCTACAAAACCAATGATCAATTATATGATTAAATATGTTATTATATGGGCATTACTAATTCCTATTGTTGCAACTCTTTTCGTAAGGTCTGAGAATGAACTTCAGCATTGCACCTTATTCTTTTTGAACGATTTTTACAGGTGACTTTCACTTCGTCAAACAACGTAGGTACGCATTGATATATTTTTCGTATCGATTCATTTGAATTTAGTGCCGTGATATTTTAGAGGCTACCATCTTCAGGTCCAGCAGATTGGACAGGGCCAAATTCATCGTGCACTTGGACATATTCAAACGATTAATTAACCACATCAATCCGATTAATTAATATCTACATCTACATAATAACCCGCAAGCCGCATAAAAGCCGTAAGGGAGGGGTAGGGTGTTGCTTATTCCCCCCCCCCTCCCGGAGGGGGTTTTAGGACACTAGCCGTTTACAAATAAAAGCATAAACACACCTTGGTAATACCTGCCCTTTCAACGGCATAAACAGCCAAAAACTACATAAAGAATCCAAAAACTAGTGATTTGGACGCATTGAATGGAACAATCTATATAGACGAACACAATTGAACCAAATATATCGCGAGCTTCAGAGGTATTCGGCGCGAACCCACACGGTTACCGTATTGCTATTATTCTGCAGACTCGTGATATTTGGCGATTCATTTTCATCCAAAGTTTACTTTAATGTCTTCACATCACTCTCATTCATAGGAACGTTCATATGTTTAACCCTATATTCACTTTTAATTCTTTTTTCTGCCAGCGTCAGTTTTAAATCATCAACAACATGACAAATAACTGAGGTAGAGCAGGAAGTTGACATGGCTATGGGTCAAGATGTGGCGTCTTAATCAAGAAACTCTCGACCTGAGCAACATGTCACTTCATTATTATAATCCGTTCACATTTTCACTTGCTCTTGTCTCTTTTGAATTCCGTGAATAATGTTCATTTTGAGATGCACGCATTTAACTATTGAGATAAAAAATACACGCCGGGTAACAGCAATATTACAACAAATGTTTCAGGACAGTAGAATCACGACGTCGTTTTCCCGCGATAGTTGCTCACCTATTCGCTTAAATTAAATTTGACGATTTTAAAATGAGAATCACTAATCAAATTCAACAGGAACATAACGTTTCTCGCTATCTCATTAACATTCCTGTGGACGATATCATCACTAAAGAATTTCAGTATCATATGCACAACAATGTGAAAAAGAACCTTTTGCAAAAACTGCAATGAGTACATGCCATTATAGTATTCGTAAATGAGAATTAAACAGACTAAAGAAAGGTAAACTTTAAACAAAATGCGCCCCAGATATTAACTGTTTGAACACCCTTCCCCTTACCTCTCCTTTCCGGGAGGATATACAACAATTACATAGACGCTTATTAAATCTACAGGAATGCTTAAATGATACTTGGGTACCGCGGACGGCATTCTTATATTAACAGAATATTTCTCGATTGTTGTCACAGAATCAAAAGTTAAAAATATGCGTGGTTTCGACACGTAGCGTGTGGGAAACCACGTTTTCTTCCAAGCAGCAACCTCAGGAAATTATAGGGATACATTTTTACTATGAAATAATAGAATAAACACAAAAATATTTCAATTTTATGGCATTACACAGGATCCCAGTATTTGATTAAAATCTAGTTTTCTCTTCTTGACTATATCATCTAGTCTTAAAGCTCAACGGAATGAAATGAAACTTTCCAGCTAATATATATCCCTTAGAACCTGCAACTGCAACTTCTGAGGTGTTATGGGTCATGATTTCTCATTAGCTAAGAAATTACGCTGATTTGGTGAAATTCTTTCCTCACCCACGCCTTAGTGACCCCAACATCCACGGGGTGTTTCCCGTCCGCCCACCCTCTCTCCGTATTGTGTTTGACCGTTTTCTTTTGCTGGCAATTTCCTCCCTTGTACCGCTTGTACCCCCGCTAACTTTCACTCCGTCTCTGCCAACCCAAAGGGACCCCCCACCTCCGCCTCTTTGCCGGCGTCGCTGCTTACTCCTCTCACTTTCCAAGGACATGCGGCGTCTTTCTACCCTAACCCCCCCTTTTTCACTCTTCTCAACAACCCCTCCTCCCGTTTTGCTATGGTTCTTCCCCATGTGCCGTCACCTTCCTTCCTTCCAACGTGGGTTCCCCACATCCCGTAGTCTTTATCTTTTCCCACCGTCTCTACTCTGTGCGCCCGTTCCCACCCCCCCTCCTCAAAGATGTCAAATACTCTCCTACCCAACTCCTTTCTCAAGGGTATGAAAGGGATCTTCACATATTTTGAAGTGTCTTGTTCCAGATGATTGCTCATTGTCAGTGAGCCGAAATGCGTTGAAAATTCTTGAGGAAAAGTGCTTTAATCTTTTATTTATTCAAATATGTCTACCTTCCACCAATTACAGGCTGAAACTGTTGAAATTAATCAGTGATTAAATAAATTCCAATTGCAGCCCAAATTTAGTTTAAATACAAAGGCTAAATAAGGCTGACTTACATTCAGGGATATGCGAACTAACCTTTTCAAGAGAAATGTATTTCTCTTATATAAGTAAAGTATATTTATTAAAAGTATATAAGATTTTTATGATTAATGTCGCATAGGTTATGGTATTATTTACTGGTTATAATTTGTTCCCAGCTCTTCACGGGGATCCACTTGGGGCCGGGACCCCCAGCGGCGCGAAGTCTGTGGGGCCTTTATCGCCGCCACTGACTGCTCTGTTTTTCGACCCGAAGGCTGATAGGGAAAGTTAATAGTGGAGCTCATCCCTGACTAGCAACAGTGAGAATTTCACACATTCACGTCAGAGGCCGCCGAATATTTCCCGAAGCTACCCTACACCAAGAAAATCATAGTTGGACATGGCCAAAGCCGACGCCCGAGATTAGAACCACGAAATATTCGGTCAGCAGCCAATATCCAACCCTTAGCTAACATCCTGTCCTAACACCATTTAACAATGAGAAACACATTTTGGCTCGCCTCCATGCAACTACTCAATTAAGCCAGGAATCCACATCTTGTACCACGGCGCGAATGCATCCAGTTATTTGCTTTTTAAGATATGTTTAACACTGAAAGAGGGAATATATATGTAAGAATAGAGGAACCCCAAACGGTCAGTGCAAGCGGCGCGGGCGAAAATTGTTTCCGCAGTCCCTTACTCCCACCGTTCCACCTCGAGGTGGCGGAGTTTAATTCCGCTCACCAGTTCCGTCCATCGGGATTTGAAGCTTCGCTCTGCGCGAGGAGAGTGAGCCGTTCCTCGGGAGCGTAAATTACGAGTCTATTGCGCAGATGGGAGTCCTAACCGGGGAAGAGCGTGGCCGTGAGGAGAGGTAAAGAATCCATTGCACCTTCGGGGAACCAACTGGCGGGAGTGTCTCCTAACTAGTCAAAGGAGCGGTAATAAATGACACACAGATCCTCTATATTATTTCTACAGTATAGATACCTTCTTCCCAACTTATACGCAACCAAACTGCAAATGAGGTGCCAAAAAGCACAGAATTTATCAGAGAACATGCGACGGCATGACTTACTTCCTAAATGCTGCTATTCTTTCCTAAAATTGGTTTATAGAAATAAAAAATCGATTCCGGCAAGATTGTCCTCATCCCAAGAATACAGCCGTCGGATCCCACCATGCCTTTTAATTTGACTCGCAGACAATTTCCCATTAAGGTTTCCTATGCGATGACTATTAGCAAGGCTCAGGGTCAGACTTTGCAAAGAGCTGGCTTATTCCTGCCTGGCCCTGTATTCAATCATGGCCAACTTTATGTAGCATTCTCTAGGGTAAGATCTTTTCTAAATATTTTTGTAAATATAAAGGAAAACGCTAAAGAAGTATTAACAGAGGATAGTGTAATTACTTCAAATGTTGTGTTTTAAGAAGTCCACTGGCCTCAATTTATACATGAACATTCCAATTACATTTGTACCTAGGACTTTGCCTTTATTTCTACATTTTAAAATTAGAAACGCGCCTATCCCTCAGTGGTCCTGCATTGAAAAGAGCGGGGGAAGGCCGCTGTGAGCGGGCGCATCACGCTCGTATATACTTAAATAGTGCAGGAGCAATAAAAAAACTAATATATGCAAAGTGGTACCATCGGCACACACGGTTTTATGATCCGAATCATGGCTACTAAATTTAGAACAAATGTATCGCAGATATTATTAATTAATATCAATAAATGAAGATTTTAAAAAATTCTGGAAACGTATTGGCTTCATGGGATGAACTATGAATTAGAATGGGGATTAAATTTACGGGAAATGCTATTGTTACTTTGGTTGCAAGCAAAAAATTGGCGATGTGACTTTGTGGAAATACATTTCATTACGAATAAGGCTCGAGCTTTGCACATGTAATTTGTAGTACAATGCAAAAGTGTTTAATATTAGCGGCGTTGGTAAAAATGATTTTAGTATGATTTTCTGCCAATAGTTTCTCTGACAAATAGATGTGTAAGTTGTATGTTTCTTTAACCCTCTCATAAATGTATTTTTATGTTTCGCTTGTAATTTCCATGCCTCCGTAACTTAACCAACGTTTACTATAATGAATGTCATTAAAAACCTCTGCAAGGATTATTTAATGTTTATTAAATTCCTTTTCATCTTCGTCTTCAAACTAATTAGAAAATATTACATTCAAATTCATGCGGGAGTTACCGGGTCGCCATCTGGATTGTTCTTCTGAAAATGCGTTTTAGACCTATATGATTGATTAAAAAAGCCAATCTTTAATCTCTAGGTTCAATTTTCATTACATTGCACCCATTTAAAATATCAAAAATGGTCATTCTTGCGAGCTTTAGGGAAACATTCAGTTAGGAAATGCCCATAATTCGAGCAAGAATACGATTGGAATTTTGAAAATTCCAATATTTTGTAGTGATTGCTTATCGTTTTCTCTATAGTTCACTAAATATCGTAGAGTATTAAGTTTAAAGTTGACTATGCATGCCTCTGTATTGGCCAAGTTCACGTAACAAGGAAAAAGGGTAAGATGCCAGATGAGAAGAAAGCATTCTATTTCCTTAGGAAAGGTTTAGAGGGAAGAGGGGACCTTTATGTGTGGAAAGGGGAATAGCAAAAGAATGGTCAGAGAGGGAGAGAGAGACTTCCGTCGTTTCCTTTCATTGCCGACGCAGCGTCCGCGCGGTGCTGCCCGCTGGCGGCGGATGGGTTGTACGGGCAAGTGAAGAAAGGGGGCATGGTGTGATGCATTGGCCTGGTAGGACCAGCCCTGCCGCCGCCGCGGTCTTCAGGCGCAGTTCTGTCGCATGACAACGCCTTATGACGCCATCAATATCTCATGGGTCGCGGTAGATGGGATGAGGGCGAATTTCGGGTGGAGAAGATTCAAATGAACGCGGCTGCTGTTGCTCCACTAAATCGTTCTCCTATGCGAACATGAATGTGTTGTATTAATATATTCTAAGAAAAAATCATATTACTATACATAATGCCGCGACAGGGGTTTTACGTCCATACCCAGTTGATTTTTAATCCGAAAAATGTGCTTACAATTAGTACTACCGCATGACGAGTCTGGCGGAAAATCTGGGCGGATTCCAGACCGCCAAAATCATGATTTAAGAGTATTTCTTCTGCGTAACATTATTTTGCAAGGCCGATCGAAATGTGCTTCACCTTACTCTGATCTGAATGCAAAAATGCTCCGTTAAAAGTCTAGCTTAGAAGCTTGACAGTTTCCATTCCGCCAAAATCATGACAAATATTAAAGTCGCACATTTTAGGAACAATTTATTCCATCCTCTCAGGGGCCTTTCTTATTACATAAAGAATGTGCTTAGTACCCAACAAGTAGTCTATCCTAAAATTATAATAGTTTAGAGAGGGTAAAAATCACGATTAATGATGTTATTATACATACAGTGTGCAATTCCGTGCAGTGAGTTTTTCAGAGTTTATTTTATTTATTTCTTGGATTTGACCCACTGATGTTTATCCGAGATACTTACATTCAAAGCTTTACAGCATGACAAGCATATACTAAAAGCAGAGACCATTTCCAGTCACTCAATGTCTCGATTAAGGTACACATTTTAGGCATAATGCCATGCCAAAGGGTTTTCAGATCACCTACCTTTATAACTAAAAAATATGGCGAGCTGGTACTTAATGACAAGTCCAATCTAAAACATGGACGATGCCACTCTATCAAAATTACGATTAATGAAAAAATGTCCATATATGTTTGAAACTTTGCATAAAACTAGCCTTCATAGAAAAAATAAAATTCATAACCATCAGATTTCATTTTGGTTGAAGTTTCATAGCTTGATTTAAATGTATTGCACTGCAGATAAGATAAAGCAATAAATATAGGCATTGTGCGAGGAAAACATGATTATCAGCTAAAATGAAATTGAGATCCAACGGAAGAGACGAAAAAATATTTAAAAATATGCATATCGGTATGAAATGAAAAATGAAAGCCCTCAGCGACATTAGCACGACATTATAATCGGTAAAATTAGAAGAATCATAAATTGACAAATCGGTCTGATATGATATTCCTATACAAATTTTTTGGAAAGATTAATGATTTATTTGATGAAACTATGAATCAGAGTTTAACCTATTTCTCACTAACGCTCACGTGGCTCTATCTAATTTATCGAAATTGTGCGAAAAATCCGGAAAGAAAAAAAGAATTTGCCTTGACCAGAATTCGAACCCAGATACCCCAATATCCATGCGAATGCCTGTGGAAGTTCCCTGTGCAAACTTGACGCCTTAGTAGCTTAACATGCTAAGGCAATCTACCGGAAATCGGCGGGATCCAGGTTCGAATTCTGGTCAAGGCGAATGATATTTTCTGTGGATTATTTGCACTATTTTTGAATTGCGGGTAAGCCCTTTAGGTTATCACCGTGGCTAGTTCTGGTATACTTAAATTATTCGAAGTTCTTTGAAAAATTATAATATCCCGAGTAAATGCGCCAATTATTTTCCCATTTGTTAAGTACGTATCCTCTTCCCAAATTTTGGTTCGAGTACGTCACATTTGATTCTTGTCGTGCACGTACCCATGTCGTGAACACCGGTTATTTACGTGCTCGGATTCTTAAAAAAAGCAAAGCCGGGTAATTTAAAGTGTAAAAATTAATGATCATATCTGTATCATATCTGTAAGTGTAATATTACATTTTTCTTTGCCATCACGACAGAAAATGAATTACGGAAGGTTTCCCGCTCTCATCCATATTCTTGTCATCTTCTTTCAAGAAACTCCCTCCCTCTCTCTCTACCTCTCCAGCTTAAAAATCCGTGAAGATGGAATGGAACAACTGAAATCGAGGAAAATCTCGAAACCGATTACAAGGGCTAACACAGTGTTGTGAAATTTTAATATGTATTGAAAGGGACTGATAATGACGCGGCAGAATCTCCTGGAAGAATTAAAAACTAAATCGTTGGTTGGATGCTTATTGCACATAAGTACTTCAAAAAAGGCTGAGAGCCAAATTGTAGCAATACCAATACGTACGCATTTTATAATTTTTTTCCAATTCAAGTTGGAGAATTAAAATGGTGCTTCCGAAACACTTGGATGTTTCTCTGGTTTGGAGCCGAGTGGAAGACAAAAACCAGAGGCTTCGTCATTTCTGCACGGACATTTGAGCCTCCTTCGTGGACCTTAGGCCGGCAATCCGATCGTGTCGGATCCCTCTGAACCGTTCGGGAGTCCATTACACGGCCGAGTCGGCTAGTCGTGTAGCGAGTAGCATATTTGAGCACTGTAGGTCTTTTTTAGAGTAGAGAGTAGGGCAGATTGTAGATATAATAGTGGGTTGAAAAATAAAAGGGTAAATTCAAAACTTTTCACAGACAAAACTTCTTCCAGAAATGAGAACAGAGTAGTAGAAAGGAAAATCAGCGTTTCAGAATCAGCATTACCGATTTACATTAATACAAGTATTACATTTAAGCACGAGAAGCGTCAGTCGAGCAATACTTTCAAAGGCAGTCAAGGCTCCAGTCATTTTGATAGTGAGACAATAACTCATCCATTTCCATTTATCAGCGGCATAGAGCCTGTGAATAGTCTATTCGACAAAAGCAAATCAGAATTATTCCCGAATCGCAATAATACTACTTCCGAAGTTTTAATCGTGGCTGTGGTTATTTGCCGTAGTTTAAGAAATAAGATTCCCGAATACCACCATTTAATTCATAGTACGAAGTGTAACGTCATTTTAGGAACAGAAAGTTGGCTAACAGATGATGATTCAGACAATGAGATCTTCCCAAAATCATACACTGCTATTCGGAAAGATAGAATCAATCGAGTTGGGGGCGGAGTTTTTATAGCTGTAAAGAATTAAATCGTCAGCGGAGCGATAACCGTAACTGAGACCAGCGTTGAATCTGTGTGGTGTTTAATTAAATGTCCAAAATTCAAAACTATTTTATTATGTTCGTATTACAGACCACCTAACTCAGATACAACGTCAATGTTGGATTTTCAAAATCAAATAAACAGCGTAGCATCCAAGTATCCTGAAAGAAACTAGGTGGAGATAGTAGATGGAGAGGATAATGTAGGTGGAGATTTCAACGTACATTCTATAGATTGGGAGACTTTTAGCTTCATCCCTGGTGGGAGGGATAAAGTGATCTGCGAGGCTTTATTACACACTTTCACATCTAATTCCTTGTTTCAAATAGCATCCGCGCCAAACAGAGGAGAAAGCATTCTGGAATTATTAGCGACAAATATACCACATCAGGTAATAAACGTTGGCACTGTCGAAGGAATAAGTGACCATAGGGTAGTAACTGCAAAGTTTTCTCTAAATACAGCTATAAACTTAAAAAAGAGCGCAAAGTTTTCGTTTTTAAAAGAGCTGATTTTGATGGGTTTAAGAGTCATCTGAAAAATGCTTTCCCCGAGTTTCAAGGATCAGTATTAAAGTTAAATGTAGAGAATAATAGAAATATATTGAAATCGCTCAGTCCAAATAAATCACCTGGTCCAGACGAAATCCCTTCTCGCGTATAAAGAGAACTAGCCTCAGAAATTTAACCCTACTTGCAGTTATTATTCAGTAAATCCATCAAATAACACGAAGTACCTAATGACTAGAAAATCGCTAATGTAACGCCAATATTTAAAATTGGAGACAAGGAAGAGCCATCTAATTACAAGCCGATATCTTTAACGTCCATCTCATGCAAAGTCCTTCAACACATCATAGTCAGCTCGGTAATGAAACACCTACTCGCGAAAAACTTATTAATGGTAACTCAACATGGATTCAGGAAAAGCAGATCGTGCGAAACTCAGTTAGCGCTTTTCGCCCACGATATTTTAGTCTCCGGGGAAGACAACATTCAAGTAGACGCGATTTTTCTTGATTTCAAAAAGGCATTTGATAAAGTACCCCACGGAAAGTTAATAATAAAACTGAAATCTTACGGTCTAGACCAGGGGTCTCCAATTAACTAGGCCACGAGGGCCAAATTCCAAGTTCCGTGTCGTCCCGCGGGCCGGATAGGAAATTTGCCGATGATTGAAGTATTCGATACCAACGTCTACTGAAGAATCAGGTGGAGTATTTCTTATTAACGAACAGTTGAAGGCAACTTCGACGTGCAGTACAGCGCTGCATGCTTCTAGCGGCGTCTCACAGAGTTAAACGAGCGAGAATTGCGCGCTACTTGAAACGAGTGCGCGGGCCGGATGAAAGCCCTCCGCGGGCCGGATCCGGCCCGGGGGCCGTAGTTTGGAGACCCCTAGTCTAGACGAAGATGTCATTTCCTGGATAAGAGAATTTTTGAGCGACCGCGTCCAAAGAGTAGCATTAGACGGTGCAGTCTCCACGAGGTTAGAGTCACTTCTGGCGTTCGTCGGGGTAGTGTCATAGGCCCACTCCTATTCCTTCTTTATATATACGACATTGGCGAATTAGTACACAGTAAGTTACGATTATTTGCAGACGACGCTGTAGTTTACAGAGAAATCCGTTCCAGCAAAGATATAGATGAACTAACGAATGACCTTGCTGCTATCCAAGCTTGGTGCGATGCTTGGAAGTTAGAATTAAATTTGGAAAAATGCGTCGTAATGAATTTCTGGAAGAAGAATAACTCCCTACAGCGTAACTATATCATTCGGGGCACCCAGTTAAAGGTAGTTGAATCCGTGAAATATCTAGGGGTTAGACTCAATAATGATCTATCGTGGAATAAATATATTCGAGAAATAACCGGTCAAGTTAATCGTAAATTGGGTTTTGTTAAAAGAATATTAGGAAAGTGCGACGACAAAGTGAGAGAAATTAGCTACTTTTCCCTCGTTAGACCACATTTGGAATACGCTGCCAGTGTTTTGGACCCTCATGAAAAAGGCTTAATAACAGAGCTAGAACACGTGCAAAGAAGAGCTGCCAGGTATGTGAAAGGTGGTTACGATAGTCTTGTTAGTGTAATTGACCTCTTAAATAAACTCGGATGGGAATCTCTGTTGGATCGTAGATTGAAAAATAGACTAAACCTTTTAGATAAATTCAAGAGCAGTGTCTTGTCTGACGAAGTTAACCGTATCTTACGAACGCCAACATACTACGGAAGATCAGATCATATAAATAAAATAAGAGAGATATATTGTAGAACAGACAGATTCCGAATATCGTTTTTTCCACGATCAATAAGAGATTATAACGGCAGCAATAGAACTCGTAAATAGATTGCATGACTTGTAGTGTAGCCTACTAACCTATGCAAAATTTATGCATGCTTCTTAATTCAATTATCATTTCTAACAGCATATAGTTGTATAGTTTGTTAGTATACGGTACGTTTTTTGGACGGTGTGGTGTGCATGTGGGAGTCCAAATGCATGCTGCATGCTGGTGATAGATCACCCCCTGCCAAACACCCTAGAGGTGGCTCGCAGGGTATTATGTAGATGTAGATGAATTGCTTTAAAAATGTGTAGATAAGTACTCTCCTTCATCCTCCGGACGTGATAGTCCAGGAGATTTGTGCTAGTGGATCTTCGCATTTATATTTTTGCCATATATATTTTTGACACTTCTTACTGTTTTACTTGGGATGAACGAGTATAAACTACTTCATTTCTTCATACTGGTTTAAATGTCCCATTATATCCCTTGCCCCTTTATGGAATGGAGTTAATAATAAATAATTTCATGCGAAGGATTCAATGAATGCAACAATAACAGAAGTGTAACCCACAAAATCTAGGAATATCAACTCAGAACTAAATTTAATCATCATCTCCATTATATTGTTCGTTATTGTATTATTATAAGCCAATAGAAGCAATAGGTTAATCAATATTCAAAGTATGTAGATTGCAAAGAATGCATCATTTATCAAAGGTAAAATTTTCATCTTTATCTAAAATTAACAATTATTCGTTAGGACGCCAAAATTTCATCCATAATCTGGTCCTTAATTGGATATTTTTACGTTGGAGTCCCTCGAATAGTTCACTTGCATGCATAATTGAGCTGTACAGATGCATAATATTTCAAAAGTAGAATCTAGTCCATGATGTCGTCGTATTTTCTCGAGTTTGAATGAGACTTTTATGATAAAGGTTATCAAAAATTCCTGAATTTGTAAAGCTATCCCATGAATCCGAGTCCGCGAGAGAGTAACGGGATGAATCCAAGGTTGAAATATAACAATGAGGGATACTACATGAAAGTAACATCCTGCCGATAAAGGGCCGGTGCATAGACTACATTACAAATTTACTACATTTTTAACTCATTGAGAGCTCGGTCGAGCGTGTGTTGCGACATTGTATCGGAGTTGCGTCCTCTTAATATTCCAAAAGTATGCTGCAAACACTACTCAATCACTCTGCCTGAATCAAGGAATGTTATGCTGTGGTGCAAGCCGAAATCGCCAGCTTGACGAGTTTTACATTGGAGTAGTAGTCGACTTCGTGGTAATCCCTGCCGCATTCTCGTTAGAAGAGCATCGCATCGAGTCCAAATGCATGCTGCATGCTGGTGATTGATCACCCCTGCCAAACACTCTAGAGGTGGCTCGCAGGGTATTATGTAGATGTAGATATGTAGATTTTTGAGTATTGCATGCTGTATTTAGAAGAAAAGCCAACACCTGCCATACCTCAGAGCAACAATATGCAAGAAATGTCCAGGTTCATCGAGTCAAAATGCTGTGACCAAGATTGAAACCCCTCGTTTAGTATTGATATGGAATAATTAGGAGAAATTCGGACGTGAAAGTGCTCAAGAAAAAATAAACTTTATACCATTCCATAGTGATTCCACTACCTAAATGATTTCATCACTTCCGTCCTAGTTCCTCCAGAAAAACGCACCTAATTATTTTGAAAGCGTTACCTCGCGCCTCCCTTCCTTCGCCTCCCAATGATGGTCCGGTGTGGATTAGAATAGGTTGGGTAGAGGAACACCACGATAATTGCTTAATGCATGCTGCATGTAGGTGAAGAGCCAACACCTGCCATGAATGTGAGCAAAAATATGCAAGAGCGCTCAAGGTGCGCGGTAACTAAATACCGAGACTAACCTTGAAGTTATTCAGCATTGTCATGAAATTATGAAGAGAACTCCGGCCAGCACTTTGTGAAAGTGTACCTAAACAAAAAATAAAATTTTTAATATTCCATAACGATTTGTTAGATTTAACTACCCAAATGGATTCAAAACTTCCGTCCTGCCTTGTTATCCCTTGATTTCAGAAGTTATCAGAATGATACCATTTTTAAAAAATCGTGCTCACATTAGCCATAATCTGCCATGTCAATCGCTAGCCTCCGAATTTTCCACGCTTAGGAAGCATTAAGAGGGAGGGAGAAGACATCCCATGTCACACGCAAGCAGTGGAGCCGTGAGTGAAATTGGTTACTTACAGAGGCATCCCTTAAGCTTTGTGGTTATCGATCCAGAGATGGATTTATTAGGGCTATATTCAAATCAAGGTCCATTATGTCAGACTTCACCACCAAATCGTAGAACAAAGTAGCATTCAAAAACAAAAAGTTAAAAGTAGGACAAAAATGTAAATATTGTAATTGGCACTAACCCTCATTGGTTGGATTGAGGGTAGGGTGTGGGTGGAACCCGAAGTAAGGCCACCTCCCCACGGCGAGTTCTGGGATGCTTAAATATTTTTAAATCATATCTTAACAAAGGAAGAGCTGCATAATGAAACATTTATTTCAGACTAAAATATTACCTCAAATAATAAAATAGCCCCTGTTCTAATTTCGTTCATGCATTCACGCAATTCCACGCCATTTTAGAAATTAATGCAGCTCTAACCTGCGCTATTCCGTGTGCCGTGTAAAACGGCCTTAAGAAATGCGTCTCATCCATGGTACAAAACGAGAATTTCTATTATTACGGAAAATAAAGCGATTGAAAAGCTAGAAAAATTACGCAAAGAATGGATGAACGTGCGACGAAATAAAAAGAAAGCGCGAAATACAGTGGATATGAAGAGAAGAGAATATTTCGTAACAAAACTTGATGATTTGTTTGACATTGCAAGGAGCGGTACCATTAAGTTTTTGACGCACGAGGAGGAAAGTGCAATTAATCTCTCGGATAACTGTGCTTGGGCTGAAGAAGTAAAGTTCTTTTCCCTCGGTCACCTTGCACATCGAGGATTTTGAAATAGGGTGTACGAAGGCATCACCGGGTCTTGAACCCGGGACTCATGCATCAGCAGCCACGTACCATCCTATCAAGCTCCTCACTCTTATTTTCTCCGAAATTTCTCTCGAAACACTCGGTAGAGCGCATCTATTTCGCCCGTGGATACTTGACGAACTGTTATGAGAGAAAAGGGCCAGGTGGACGGTGTGGCGCAAATGGAAAGAAAGAGATTGGGGATAAACGGGCGAGTGTGTAAAAAAACCGAGCGATAATAAAAGACATACAACGGATATCTCTCGACCAGTTGACGCGTGGCGCGCAGGGAAGGGTTTTTGGAGAGGAGCAGGATGTTTAGGAGATAGGCACACGAGACGGACGACCGCGATAAATTCAAATTCAACTGAGATAATGTCGGCAATACTCCACGGGAAACAAGCCCAGCGTCCACCGCTCACCTCCTAAAATACACCTCATAAGGTCCACTTTCGATATCCTTCCTCACGCACTAATTTTCCACGAGCCACGACGAGCACATGCTTTACTCATAAAACTATCACATATCACCAAAATTATCAATCCCTTTTAATTGCTTTCACGTCTTTTGTTTTTGTTGATTACGGCCACACCAGATATTTTTTCGCTCACCAACTGGGCCGACGTCAGCGCTGTCATATGATGCGATGCTTACTTCCAACCAATACAAATTTCATGCCATATTCATTCGACCATCCATTTATCATGGGAAAGAATGCGCTTTAAATCACTCCGGCAAGGATCCGCCCACGTGATTATCAGGGTGAAGTATTCTCATGCTACGGTGAAGCCTGTAAATCCTCTTACCTAGAGAGTGTAATGCAGACCTTGAGATTGTATAAAACCCAGTCAAAATAGTCTAGAAGCCACCTGTTATAGAATTTTGTAGATTTAAAAAATTTTAGCCGTTTATCTCACCCAAATTACGCATGAAAAAATTGGATTAAATTTTAACTTCATGAAATGAATTTATAAAAACTGAGTTGGTTCGCTAATACGTTTTGTGGGACTTAAAGTCCAATCAATAAACCAGGAATTCGATTCAAACATTCTTTGTTACAGAGAACTCAATTGAATTCTCCTTCTATGAGTATCTAATGTGCTAAGACATTCGTTTTAATTTAATAATGACAAACATTAATGGGGTGATATGCGAGTTTAGACTTTAGACGGTGATTTAATTTTCAAATTAGACAATTTTCAAATTATGAATATAGCAGCCTCCGTAGTAAAAGTGTCGATAGAGAGGATTTCAATAGCTTGCGAGGATACCTTAGGAGTTCAATTACCATAGCTGTCGCCCTGTCCCACGTCGATAGTTAATTTTCACCCCTCCTTCATTTCCGGCAAAACCTCGCGACGGTCCCATTGCAAGTCATTAAAACAAACATTGCCCCAGCATTTGAATCAACCAGCGTGCGTATTTTGACGCCGAAGTACGCAGGTAAATAACCGCTTCAACCTGTGGAATTTCGCATTTTTCGCGTTTCGCAATAAATCGCCCAAAAGTGAGCTACTTTGCTACTTTGTTTTTTTTCGCGTGTGTTACGTCCCCAATCCTCCGACCCCTTCCACCCTTGTTCCACCGCTCCCATTCCGCTCGCCAATTTATTCCTTTGTTCACGGTCCTTCGCGTCGCTCTCCCGCCCATCGGCTGCTGCCATCCGTGGAGGAGACCAGATCTCTTGAATCCATCATGACGGGTGACGGCAAGAAAATGGAACGGTTCGTGGGAAAAGGGAGAGAGGACGTTGCCGAGGTGGCGCTGCTTGCGCCGGCGGAAGCGCCACCCCCCAACCGGGAGTCAGAGAGGTTCTACGTGCGATACATATTCAGGCATCGACGTTTCGTTTGTACGGCATTACTGCATTTATTGCGATTAATCGACTACAACATGGCCGGGCACGTAGATGAGAGAAGGTGTTAAACGAATTAAATAGCTAATAAATAAAATACAAAGGAACGCTGAGCGATTCATCAAAAACTTCTACGGACGAACAGAAAGCCTAAAAAAATGTTTAGCGAATTTGGCTGGGGCATGTTAGGGACTCGGAGGCTGCGCGCTAGGCTTAGTTTACTTGAGAAAATGGATAGATATCTTTAAGAATGACACCAAAAACATCGTGATAGGACTCCACTGTTTCCAGGTCCGACAGAAATAATAACTTAAGAGAGATATGTTCTCGAACAACAAGGATAGATATGGGATTTCATATTCTTCTCCTTAACATAAAAGACTTTAATAAATTCAAAGCACAACTTTTCCTTTGGAGTATTTTTGATTTTATCTGTGAACGGCTGGTGTCCTAACACGCCTATTTAGCCAGCTTGAGGAGAAGTATGTACATAAAGTGTAGTCAAGAAGGGGGTGTATAATAATGCTTCCACAGTGACTTAAAAATTATTGTCTCTCACGTGAAATAAGAATTTGGTAGCTAATACATTTGGAAAAATAGCTTGAAATGCCCAAATCCGTACGCTTGGACAAAAATCTTTTCATAGAAAAAGTAAAAAAACACACTCATACCACACCAGCAAAACCTGATGACAGCTGAACATCCATCCGCATTGCGGTGGATCTCCTCAAGGAACTGGAATTTTTGTTAAGTGTTCTGGTTCAGAATTAGACACTTAATATAAAGAAAAATATATATGAAAATAAAAAAAATCTTTTTCGAAGTAAAATTCTGCTTTAGCTATATTCCTTCTAAAACGCCTAGTTAGTGATAAGTAAGCACAATTGTCTCCTTCAATTTTTCCTCCTGATAAAAAATTGCTATTATAACTTTGAAGCTATGACATTTGGTAGTTCGAAATCTTCAATTAACATGCATAAAAGCATAATGTGATAGGACTGGGGGTATTCAGCCCCCGCTAATTTTTTCTCTTGTAGTGACTGCTCGCCGTACATACAGCTCGGAGACATCTAGTCCTGGGTCATTTATCCTTATCCCGGTTTTGTTTTCACTATATAAAATTATGGACTGAGATCAGGGTCTCAAGTCCAGAAGTTTATCAAAAAGGATAATAATCACTAACAATGCAAATATCCTTGTAGATTTTCTTTTTAAATGAAGGGGATATAAAAAATTAACCCCTTTGGAGACCAAACCAAAATACCTCTGGCCAATTTGGCAAAAATTAATAATAACTATGCTTCGTATAAAATTGATGGTTCGCGAGTTCGCAAAATCGCGACATGAGAGATTCAAAAAAAACATTTTCATATTTCGCAGAGTATTTATGGAAAACTCTTCCGGTTTCGACGTATTACGGTCATCATGAAGAGATAACTTTGTGTTCTGTCATCTTTTGATAATGATCTGGTGCCTGCTGCGCGAACAGGCATAACTTTTTAAAAAATGTGAAGCTGTAAGGATCACCTCTGTCAGCTCGGCTTCCGTTTTCACCTTCCTGCGCCCCATCCCAACTATTACCCACTCCACCTCTAGCATCTGAGCTAGTAAGCATATCAGATACCTACACCTCTTCCTTCCTTCTATTTCCTCACCCCCTTCCCCGAATCATCACATTCTTCATTTCCACGGGAGCGCATTGTTTCCTCTCTCCCATGCGAAGCCTACCATGGGGAACTGCAAAGACAAGCACTGCGGCAGGGGGAGGGGTGCGCCGAGAGAGAGCTGCGAGGAGACAGCGCGTGGCAGTGGCAGTAGTTAATGTATCGTCGCTGAGAGTGATCACAATAAAAAACCTGTAAAGAGTGTCTCTGAGTTTCCTTCACAGAATCCCTGCCAAATCGGTGTTGATTCCCCTTTTGAGTGATCAGGGGTCTTACACTGGTGTCAAGAAGTGGGATTTGGCAAATTTTGTGAGGAAACTCAAAGACGAGATGGCGGGGAGAGTGAGCCTTGGGGGACAGGAGATGGAATTACAACAGGCCATCACGGAATTGAACGAGAAACTCCTTGAGCTGAGCGTGGATAATGAAAGGCTCCGACGGGCAGGGGCAGCCACGGGAGAGGAAGGGGGAAGGAAGAATTTTGGCCTGCTTTCGGCTGTCGAGGCTTTTTCTGGGAGAGCGGGCGAGTCGGTTGCGGCCTTCCTCGACAAGATTGAACGCGCGGCTGATCTGGGGTGTCTCTCTGACGGCGACAGACTCAGCGCAACAGTGCTGAAACTGAATGGAGAGGCTGCGGAGTTTTACCGCAGCAAGGAGGAATGCCGGGGGGCCGAGACTTTCGAGGAGTTGAAGGCGCAACTCCTCCTGAGGTACCGGACGAAAAGAAGTACTCGTTTCTTCCGGGAGCTGTTGACTAACATGAGGAGGGGCCCCCAGGAGGACCTAGAGGCCTTCACTGACCGAGTACGAAAGGTCAACAGCCAGACGTTTGACGCCACTGGCTCCGTAGAGCATGCCGCCGCGACGCGGTATGAGGCAGATCAGCGCGCCCTCGACGCCTTCCTAAATGGCCTGTCGGGGGAGGTGGGCAGGCAGTGCCGGTTGGCGTCGCCCCAAAGTTTTGAGGAGGCTGTCGAGGCCGCCATCAGGATTGAAGAGGTAGAAAGGCGCCCAGCACGGGAGGAACCAGCGAATCGTCACGTCTTCCGGACCCCGAGAGAAGGGAAGTGCTATAACTGCGGGGAGACCGGACACATGGCGAGGGAGTGCCGCAACCCGAGGCGGTGCTTCAATTGCGGAGGCGTGGACCACATTGCCCGGGAATGCAGACCAAGGCGCCAGGCGGGGTTAAACGACAGCGGGGCCGGCAACGCCGCCAATTCCGGCCCCTACTAGATGTCTTCCTCCCGAGGGTGGAGAGGGGCGGAGGACCCACGGACCTGGTGGCGAGGGTGAGCGTCGAGGGAAAGATGGCCAGGTTTCTTTGCGACACTGGCGCCCAGGTATCTCTCGTGTGCAGTAATGTGTGCGGATTGAAGGGCGTGAAAAGGTCTCCTTATCGTGTGAAGGGAATTACTGGTGATGTGGTGAAGAGTGTAGGGGAGAAGGACGTAGAATTTTTAGTTAAGGGATTTCGGTATGTATGCCGTATGCAAGTAGTGGACGAGGTAGGTGGGTACGATGGGATTTTAGGTTTAGATTTTCTAGAAAGATTTGATTGTTGTATAGACGTTACACGGGGAACCCTTTCTATAGGGAAGGATACGTGGTATTTGAGGGATGGACACAAGGAAGAAGTTAGCGTGGGGCGGCTGAAGCGAGCGAGAGAGTGGTGTGGCGCGGAATTCCCTATCCGGTTGGTAGAAACAGAAATTTTGCCGGGAATGTGCGAAAAACTATTTAATTTTAAGGTCCCTGATTTGAATGTCCCAGCCGGCACAGATGTTTTAGTCGAATCGAAGTTTGGTGATTTAGAGGGGTGTGTTGTTGCGAGGACTATATCGAGAGTGAATAAAAACCGGGAAATTGTGGTGAGGGTGGCTAATCTTAATGCAGGAGAAGTAACTTTAAGAAAGGGAACAATATTAGCCTCCGCCACCGAATGGGAGGACATTAAAGTAGAGGCAAAAGACGATCGGGGGCCGCGAGTGCATGCTGTGAGATGTTGTGAAGAAAAAATTAATTTTTCAGAAAAGTTAAGCCATCTAAATGACCAGGAACGCGAAAGTTTGGTGCCGATTCTCGAGGAGTACGAGGATTTGTTTTCTCGTAAGGGCCTCCCACCGCCGACGAAATTAGTATCACACCATATTCCAACAGCTGATGAGAAACCAATTTATAAAAAAGCGTACCGAACACCGTACCATCAGAGGGAAATAGTGGAGAGGTTGGTGCAAGAACAACTAGAAGCAGGTGTCATAGTGCCGAGCGTTAGCCCTTGGGCCGCCCCAATTGTTGTTGTGCCAAAAAAGTCGGCGGATGGAAGCGCATCGTATAGGTTTTGTGTGGACTACAGAGCGTTAAATGCAATTACTATTCCTGATGTATACCCCCTCCCAAACATAGGGGAAACTTTAGATTATCTCGGGAACTGCCGCTATTTTACCACCATGGACCTGACGAGCGGGTACCATCAGATTCCAATGGACCAGGAGTCCCGACCTAAGACGGCATTTAATACGGAAGGGGGGCATTATGAATATACGAGGATGCCTTTTGGCTTGCGAAACGCGCCGGCGAGCTTCCAGCGTCTTATGGATAGTGTCCTCCGCGGGCTTAAGCCAGCGCATTGCCTTGTGTATTTAGACGACGTGGTCGTTTTTAGTTCCACGATCGAAGAGCACGCGAAGCGATTGGGAGGCGTTTTAGAGAGGTTGAGGGTGGCTGGATTGACCTTAAAGTATGATAAATGTCACTTTGCTCATGACAAAGTTAATTATTTGGGTCATGTTATTACTAAAGATGGGATTTTTCCCGATCCGGCGAAGCTCTCGGCGGTGAGCGAATATCCCTCTCCAACTTGCACGAAAGAATTGCAGTCCTATTTGGGTTTGGCTAATTACTACAGAAGATTCGTGAGAGGTTATGCTTACATAGCAAAACCTTTAACGAGATTGTTGAAGAAGGGAGTTACTTTCAGTTGGACGAATGACTGTGAAGAGGCAATGCAAAAGCTTAAGACCGCGTTGACTAGTAGCCCAATTTTAGTTTATCCTGACTTTAGTAAACCTTTTATTGTTTCCACAGATGCCTCGAATTACGCCCTCGGGGCAGTTCTTTCGCAGGAGATAAACGGAGAGGAACACCCCATTGCCTTTGCCTCTAGACAATTAAATAACGCGGAAACTAATTATTCAGCGACGGAAAAAGAACTTCTTGGAGTCGTATGGGCTGTAGGCCATTTTAAATGTTATTTGTTTGGTAGGAGATTTAAAATTGTGACGGATCATGCAGCCCTTAAGTGGTTGTTTAGCCTTAAGGACCCTAATAGCCGTTTAGTGAGATGGACATTGAAATTAAGCGAGTTTGACTATGAGGTCGTTCACAAGCCAGGGAAGCTTCATTCGAATGCTGATGCATTAAGTCGGAAGGTGCGGACGGTTGAAATAGGACCGTATGACAACTTAATTGATTGTCAGAATTCGGACGCTGAGTGTAAAAAATTACGCACTCAGGAGGGGTTCCTGGTAAAAGGGGGAGTTTTGTACAAGGAGACCAATGGTGGACAAAGAGTAGTGGTTCCCGAAGTGTTGAGAAAAGGGATACTACAAAACTTTCACGATCATCCGTTATCTGGTCACTTGGGGGTTCGACCAACATTGGAAAGGGTACGATCGCGGTATTGGTGGCGCGGAGTAACAAAGGATGTGAAGGAAGTGTTGAAGGGTTGTGTTGCGTGCAATCGCCGCAGCCCTTATGGGAAAACGAGGGCACCTGTGCAGGAGTTACCCTCATCAGATAGGCCGTTTGATTTCGTTTCGTTGGATACTGTTGGCCCTCTTCCATGCAGTGACCAGGGTAATAAATATATTCTTTCCATCATTGATAATTTTTCCCGCTATCTTGAGATGGTCCCATTACCGGACCAAAGGGCGGAGACAATTGCCTCAGCATTCGTAAGGAAGTGGGTCTTGAGATTCGGAGTACCAGATAAAGTCTTGACAGACCAAGGTGCGAATTATATGTCCGAATTTTTCAAAAATGTTTGTGCGCTGTTGCACATTTCCAAACTTCGTACGTCCCCTTACCATCCCCAGTCCAACGGCAAGGTGGAGAGAGTACACAGAACTATTGCAGGTATTATTAGCCATTATGTAAATGAAAAAAATACAGATTGGGATGTCTGGTTGCCTTATGCTGTCACGGCATATGATACAAGCACCCATCGGAGTACCGGTTATTCCCCCCATGAAATTGTTTTTGGATGTACCATGCGTTCGCCCTTTGAGTGCTATAATTCGGAAATAGGAGAGTTTAATGACGTGTATCTTCGAGAGTTGAAAGAGAGATTGGAGACAATGTGGGAGAAATGTAGAGTTAATGACGAGCGGAGCCGGCGCGAGAGGGCCGCAGTATATAATCGAGGCACGAAGGACGTAAAGTATGAGCGTGGTCAATATGTATATTTAAGTGATCAGTGCATAAAGACAGGGGGCGCGAAGAAGTTCCATTACCCATGGAAGGGCCCTTACCTGGTGACGGAAGTAATATCCCCTTGCAATGTGCGGATACAGCTCCCCTATAGGTCCCTTCTAGTGCACAAAAATCGCTTGAAATTACATATAGGGAATCCGCCTAGTAGTGGATTCTTTCATCGTGGAGAACGCCGGCGAGGAAGGCCCCGGAAACCCACCCCTCCCGAATCAGCAAAATTATTGCCAGTAGATGTGATCGGAAGCAAGCCCCCCCACAATACTTTGCCCTCCTCTTCCCCCGGAACCCCCTCGACCCCATTTAGAAGAAGAATCGAGCGAAGAGGTAACAGAAGAGACTTCACTGCAGGAAGGCACGGAGGAATCTTGCGACGAGGCGACGAGCGACGGAGAGGAAGGCCGAACAGCTGAGCCACAAAGAAGTCCTTATCTCCTGAGGTCCCGACCTATCCCTACGTCTCCAGAGCCGTTGGGATTACGAGAGGTCGATCCCCGTCCTTCAACGGAGTCGCCTAGTGCTCCAGATAGCGAAGGTGAAGCGCAGCCGCTGCCTTATCAGCTGCGGCCGCGGAAGTGAGGAGAGCAAAGGATAGTCAGTGAGAGTGAACGAAGAGAATTGAGGCAAAATGTGTGGGGTGGTGCTGTGCGTGGTAATTTTGATGTGGGTGCTTCTCATCGCATGGCACTATTTGTATTTTGAAAAATTAACCCCTTGTGAAGTTGTGGAAGGACTAGAGTAACTGTGTGACTTGGTTATAATTTTGTTTTGGACTCCATTGGAATTTTCGTATGCAATGAAAAGGAGGGAGTGAGAGTGATTGTGGGTTTGGGTTGGTGGTACAAATGAAGTACAAAGATGCATCAGCAATTTGTGTGATTTTTGTGTCCATGTTTTAAAATTTATTGCTTTGATGTTGTTTAGTTGGGAAATAATGATTTTTTTATTATATGGGTTTGGGTTGATGGTACAAGTGAAGTACAAAGATGTATTAGAAATTTGTGTGATTTTTGTGTTCTGGTTTTAAATTTTATTGTTTTTATGTTGTCTAGTTGGGGAATAATGATTTTTTTAATGTGAATGGGTACTTGGTAGAGGTAGCACCTTTGGTGGGGATTATTTTATTGCTTCGCAGGGTTTGTTGCATTTTTTTCATTTTCACAGGTTCGACATTTAGTTCACTGACTAAATGCCGTTTGAAAGGGGGAGTGATGTAAGGATCACCTCTGTCAGCTCGGCTTCCGTTTTCACCTTCCTGCGCCCCATCCCAACTATTACCCACTCCACCTCTAGCATCTGAGCTAGTAAGCATATCAGATACCTACACCTCTTCCTTCCTTCTATTTCCTCACCCCCTTCCCCGAATCATCACATTCTTCATTTCCACGGGAGCGCATTGTTTCCTCTCTCCCATGCGAAGCCTACCATGGGGAACTGCAAAGACAAGCACTGCGGCAGGGGGAGGGGTGCGCCGAGAGAGAGCTGCGAGGAGACAGCGCGTGGCAGTGGCAGTAGTTAATGTATCGTCGCTGAGAGTGATCACAATAAAAAACCTGTAAAGAGTGTCTCTGAGTTTCCTTCACAGAATCCCTGCCAAATCGGTGTTGATTCCCCTTTTGAGTGATCAGGGGTCTTACAAAGCCGCGAAAATTGACCGATCAAGATTTGGAGTGATATAGTCTGTTACAAGAAAACACACCCCATAGCAACAACCGAATGCCTGAATCTAGGAAGTGCTCGGACCAAAGCTCCATTCTCTGCACTCGAGAGCCAAATTTGGAGAACAATCATTAGCATATTAAAGAAAGCATGAACGGGAAAGAGTGGAAAATGACATCTGGTCTAGCCCAGGACGTCACCAAAGCCAAAAGTGAACACAGAAAATTGACTTCTCAATTTATGCTCTTCACAGCGGGAATGCAATGGGCCTTCATCTAAGCCCGTGGCCTCCACTTATGCCTTTCATCCCGCTACCCACGCTCGTCGTCAATGAGGACAATAAAGGATAGACAGATGCCGATCGCAAAGCTGTTGCAATTTGTATTGAACTCTAGGGTATGTGATTCCAGTCGTTACATATTTATCAAACGTAATCGTTTATATTCTCCGAAAGACAAACAGTTGATGGAACATCACCAGCACAAAACAAGGGATTTGCCATGGAAACTAACCAGTGCCAATATCAGACTTCTTCGGATTGGAATATCTCTGAGTAAGGGGGAAATGTCAAACCATGAAAGTACTCCGTACTTTTTTGCGTGTTCTGGGGATACCCACGAATTACTGCTAAAAAACCACAAGAATGCTCCAACGGAGAGTAGCCATTAATTAATAAATCATTTTAAACATTAAGGTGAGCATGCTAATAAAATATACCCTGGCCTATATTGACGCAAATTAGCAGTAAATGTTGGAAATAAAACTGGTAAAATTCGTGAAATGAGAGAGAATTGTACATTTTCGATGTCTTCTGAATCATTCAATCGAATAATTTGATATTCCCAAACCTGATGATCACACAAAAAATATAAAGAAGGATTTATGCAAATTAAAAAATATATATATTTCAGAATGTGGTATCCAGTTGCAACAGAATTTAGTCGAAATCACACAATATTTCTTATAGTTCTCGGCAAGCATAAACAACTCATCAAGTTGCTAAAATTATTGATGATGTTATTATAAGTGATGACTATGTGATTACAATCATGTACCTTCTAACTGTGAATGAAAATTTTTTTAGATACCGACGTGTAACTTTCAAATATTTTTAAGCACAATTTTAACATAGAGTAAGTATATTCTAGAGGGCTCACGGCATAGGGGGGAATCGTATCGACAGTTTTAATTCACAAAAAGCGGGAAGATGGCACGACAGTAGCTAGCCAGAGGCGAGAGAGTTCGCTTCAAGGTCAACTCGCCTATCCCCTTCCCTTCCCGCTCCCCCTCTTCCTGACTCAGTCCCCCGAGCCCCAAGCATCGAAGGAAGGGAACAAGATGTTTATATCGGCCTGATAGAGCATAGGAGGACAGGCGGCGCACAATGGCCCAGATCGCGAAAAAGTTGGACAAAAATCAGATTTTCGTTGGATGTCTTTGAAAATTGCTCTTTTCACGTTTTTTGGCATGCTATTTTCATTTCTATAGTTATTTTCACGAAAAAAATATTATTTTAGGCGATACGTGGAACTTTAACTTATTAACTGGCCAATTGTAACGCTGACTGCATAGACGAACCCAAATCATGATAAAACATGAAAATAAATGATAATTAGTTATAAAGTATGAGTTAAAGATCTTTGAAATTAGTCAATAAACAAAAAAGGCTAAAAGTAGGGTTTTTGGGTTCATTGACTTACGTTAAAGAGGTGCGATTTCCAGATTTCGAGAGGTTCTTCTTTATGGACTAAAAGTAATTTTTAAATAAATGTCAAAATAGTATTTAAGTGACTCTTTCATTCTCATATAAGCATGGTTAATGATTTATAACTTTAAGAATTATGTATTATAATTATTCATCATCAGATTCTTCTCAATCCCACCCAACCCTCTCCTCTTCGCATTCGCTCGCAGAATTTTGACTCATGCAAGACCAAGAGATCACGAACCTCCTGCGAAAGATCTTTAAGGCCCCGACATTTGTTCAGTCAGTTCCTCATGTGCTAATAAAAGGGTCCGATGTCAGGATCAGTCACCGGAAAATATTCTCATTCGTATGAATTCGAGATATTTTTCTCGCGTAATGCTCGCGGTATTTTCTAATATCTTTATGGCGAGATTCCTGGGCTTCCTCTGACAGTTCTCCATTAGGAAGAAGAGCCAACTCGATAACATCTGCACCATGTAGAAATACTTCGTGCTCCAAGGGTGGCATGTAAAACCATCCATAATGTCTCACAAAATTATCCGCTGTATCTAAGCAGAACTTCTTAAATTTTACCGGATCAATCAAAAATCCGCAAGACAGAGATCTCAAACTAGTTGAGAATTGAAAGATTAACTCTTCTTCTACTCCTGCAAATTAATTGACTTCAAGCAGCTTCGTTTTCCTAATTTTGGAGCGCGTAGTAACATCAGTGAATTGGTTACTTGGCCTACCCCCTTGTATATCGGAAGTACCTGTTAAAAAATAAGACTACTAGAACAATATCCCAGGGGACCCCATGTCACCATTAAAATACTAGGAAAATACGAACCCGAGGTGCTTGGAAGGTTGCGAAATACATCAGGGAAATCAACAATTTTGTCCAACCATTTGCCATTCCTCTAAAAAACAAAAGAGATTGATCGTGAACTAGCTCACCATCTTCTCTCGTCGGAATAAAGCAATTTCATGTTCAAAAAATTAATAAGCTCAAGTTTTGCCTTTCATCTCCGTGTAATCTGAAACAACCCCCTAGATATGCATTCAAATTCCTTTTTCGAGCAACTATGGTTTTCTCTTTTTTCTCCAGCATTTTTCCGTGCAGTTCTCGCCGCGTCCATGAAATTTTTGACAGTCAACAATAATTACACAGATTTGTTAAAAGCTACACAACAGTCTTCTTCCTACAAAGTTTAAATATAAAATAGAAGGGAAAATATGAAAAATAGTGCTGTGCCTCGTCTCAGACCAATTTAAAAAAAAAACGGAAACTAGAAACGGAAATAAATGAAACATAGTATGCCTACTCGTATGTGGTTGTCAGGAACTAATAAATCACTGAATCACATTTCTTTAGTTATCACAACACTATAACTTCTGTGTGAGATCACTGTTAAACACAAAAACTGTGGCCAAAATAGGACTTCTCCATTAGTAATGGGTATGTGTTCACATCGACAGAAAAGGAGAAACTGAAGGGTAACAAAATGTTTTGACCGCTATTTGGACGGGGTTAAAAAGAAGAGCCATGAAAATGTGGCTATTCCCCCAGATAACTTGTAGGGGTAGGGTTGGACCCGTAAAGAGAATGTGAAATGTTTAGATTTTGTGCGAAAATGCAATGCCATGAAATAGCGGCGGACCTACAATACAACCCGTCCAAAAGGAGGCGGGTGGAGGGTGAAGACCTCATCTATTAACAAGTGTAGCTTCAATTGCAAGTCAGACCACCTCTAGGAAATTAACTCAAGTTGGGTGGTGCTCCAAGTTAAGATAACATAAGGTCCCGACTAAGAACCACTTCCCACGTCCCTAAGGTCCGGCATGTGTTCGGGTGACGGGTCTCTTGCCACTTCGGATTGAAAGAAAGGGAAGCCGGTAGTAGATTTTCCCATTAGCAGTGCATGTAGCCTATCGTATTTACTTCAATATATCACCAAAACGCAATTGAAGTCGTTCTGAGAAGCGATCGAATACAATACAATTAACGCTAAAGACCTGAAAATGAGGAAACCGGTTGGATTTTTAATGCATACTGTGTGGAATACAACAAAGTTTATTTTTGTGTCCATAATATATATTTTATTAATTAAAATGCTCATTTGCAAACTTTGTTGTATTCCACACAGTATGCATTAAAAACCCAACCGGTTTCCTTCTTTTCAGGTCATTAGCGTTATCGTAAACCTCTAGATAAATACCTGAAAATATCGAAACCGGTTGAGTTTTTTCATTAATACTGTATTGAATACTAAATGGCTTAGTTTTGAATTTATAATGTCACCATACCGCGAAGTGAGTTCACAAAACATTATTTCAAATGTATATATACGTTCGTGATCGTCTATTTCATCGACTGGTGTGGTCCTAAAAGTAAAAATGAGCAAAAATTGGTCTCGATAGGCGATGGAAACTCTCAGCCAGGAAATCCGTAATAATGAGTTGATCTTTAATAAGAAGGAAGCTATCTTTAGAATCGCAATACTAGGAGGGGAGTTTTGGAAATAATAAAAGATTTACTTAAGGTATCGAGACCGAATTCTACAGGTTATCTTTGTGGCGGGCATGCAATCCGAGCGAGCGAGCAGCTGGAGAAATGACCAATATGAAATGACGATTATACCTGTGAAACACTACAGCTGCCCGTTTCTATCACTATTATTTTAGGATAAGGGCCTTATTTTAGCAACTGCTAGATTAGGAGAGGAAAAATGTGATTTAAATGCACGTTTACGGCACTAATCATAACATCTTCTCAACCACAATATCCATCTAATTATTAATAATATATTCACCACGGGAATAAACTGCGTCACGTTTGTATCCTGCCGTTTCATTATGCCCCCAAACTTGCTGATAAGGGACATGCAAATATCCTCACTTATCGTCAATTATTATCGATAATATACGGGAACATCGGCGACCAACTCCTTCTCCATCATGTTTAGCATGCTTATTCCAACCATTCATACCCCCTTTTCCAGCCAAGGCCAAGCTCAGCATTTCTTCTGTTTTCTTTTTTTCGCCTCTTCAATATTCAAGAGGCCTGTTCAGACAATTTCGCTTGCTAAAAAAGACAGAATCCTTAACTTCTATAAGCTTCCAAATTTGTTTACATAAATATCGTCTTTTTCCTTTTCGTCCAAATGATATGCATCGTGGGACACCCCCGTCCAGTTGCATCAAAATATTTGCACCGTTTGACCGTGGGACACCGGCTTAACCTATGTGGCCTCTGTTTCAGCGCTAGGCGATGCTTTTTGTCAAGGGCCCTGTGAATTGTTGGTTTCATCCTATTGGATGAAAATTTAGAACCTGCCCTATCCATTTGGACAAAACGGTGTTTTGTACAAATGATAGTACCAAAAGCCAGTTGGATGAAATTTTGACGGTGGGACAGGGTGCGCGTTAGTTGCATTAAATTTTGATGCAAATTTGACCGTGGGATATCGCACAGTGGGCGGAAATCGGAAAAAGCCGGACAAAATTACAAAATGACTTTTTTTGAGTTATAAACTTAAAACTTCGCAGGTATACTCAAAACTGATTGAAATTTAAGGATATGCAATTCATTTGACAAAGATCCTACCCGATTCTGAGATACACAGGCTTAAACGTGAGCAACGTTCCATGAAAACGCCCGTCTTCAATTTTCTCTGAAAATCTTCCAAAGTATGTAGAAGGTGAAGTTTAGGTGGATTCTTGCGGAATAAAAAACCACATAATCTATTGGCATGGTGTTCTTTCTTTAATCTGCGCACGTCGGGAGTTGGATTAGCCGCGACGTGGTAATGTTATTGAAACTGTATGGGTTTTAACGCACAGCATTCACCGTTTTTATGTTTTTATTCAAGACACCGATTCTCAAATGGTCTGTGGTGAAGACAGTGGAAGTATTTTAGCCGAGGTGAGTGCACGTTTCATTGCAGTTCATTTCGTTTTCACTGGATACGATCGAAGACTATGCTTCTTTTAAAAGCGTTCAAACTTCGAAAAAGTGACTTGTTTTCCCGGGAATCATACAAAAGACCCACCAGAAAGATACCAGCTGAGACTGTTATACCTTCTGTACTCTCCGATCCCTCACCCCCAGGGTTTTACTGCGAAAACGGACGTTTTATGACACCGCAGAGCTGTGCCTAAGACAATCTTAACGGGGTATGTCGACGGGAACATCTAATAAGAATATTTGTATAAATTTGTACTATTTCAAATTTCTCTAAAACATCAAGCCTTGTGCCATTACTGAAGGGGTGAAGAAAATTATGGTTGAAAATGACAAGAATGAAAAGTCTGTACCAAATGTTTGGCGAGAAGTGATGTTTCATCCCAATTTCCTGCACTTTCTATGTTCTTTCATTCTGATAATAAAACTTCTGCCTGTTTGACCAATGAAACTCAAGTTGCATGATTCACAATTAACTTTGTAAATGCCGGATTGATGGATGGGTTCTATTTTGTCTTTGTCACGACACAGAACTTCACCGAGAGTGCAAGGGTTGTAGAAAGAAACATTGAATTTATTTTTGGGGAATTTGTTTGCAAGCCTGTTAGGAAGGTCTCCCACAAAAAATGACCGGCACCAATTTTTAGAATTCTCTGTGATGGCGGAAGGGAGCTAAGCTGAGAAATAGCTCGCGTTTTCATCTTTCTCTGAAGGATTTTAGTTTAAGTATTTAAGCTGTAGCCATTTGAAATTGCAATTGATTTCATTGTGGAAAGTTCACAATTGAAATTGACTGCATTTAAAGGTAGATTGACCTATCTATGTAACATTAAATTGAATGTAACATTTTGCGATGCATGAGATCTTATTACGGATTAGCACACTGTTCTTTTTTTCTGCTTTGGAAATAATCAAATCTCCTTCGTTTATCTTCTAATTGATTGATCAAAATCAACTTGTTTGTGATTAATTTTCATACGGTGAGATTTACTTGGATTAGCAAAAGTAATATAATTATATATATCGCACAATTTTGTTTTCCTACATTCTCGCGCCGGAGGGCTACTTTCACGTCGACTCCGTCGAAATTTTTTTTACATCAGATGGAAGTCTTTTAACCTTTTAAAAACACATCACTAGTTTTTACTCGTCAGGACATGAGTCCCCAACAATGGAGGAAAATGAGGATTACACCTCGGGAAAATCATTGCTAGGTGACATTTTAAGCCACTCAGAGGAAGTATCTCCGGAAAGGCTCGTCAATAGGTCTGTTACAGTTCGAAGTTTGGACTTAAAACTTTATGTTGCATGATCTCTGCCTTCTCTTCGGGTTTCCACCGCGTCCGTTGTCTTTTGGCGAGAACAGTTTCGACAAAAGCCAACGGACGCGGTGGAAACCCGAAGAGAATGCAGAGATAATCTGATCAACGCCGCGAAAATCTTCGAACCTACTTTATGTTGCAAGATTATAATAAATCCTGTATTAGTGTTGAAAATCTGTATTTAAATGAATAACTCGTCATCAAAGACAAAAAAATAGGTTTTGGTTTGTTAAATTGTGTACGAAAGGCAATCAATATCTAATATACATAGAATCAAATGTTTTATAACAATTAATGAATGGACAACTCAAGATTCTAACGCGATAACATATTTTAGCCTACGGATTAGGATTCCCCATGAGGCCTACGAAGCAAATTTTGCTTGCAGTTTCGATTCACAAAACTGCATAATAAGAGGTTTAATTCCGAAAAAGGGGAGGGCGTATAATTTTGAATCGCCATATTTTTCTAGTGCCGCAACAACTTACAATCGGAATATGCCAAAAATACTCCATTCGATATTCCTGTATAAATGCTCACCGCGTAAAATGTATCTTTGGATATTTAGTTTTTCGGCCCCTGGGAGAAGGGATTCATTCATATAATGAGGCAAGAATTTAAGCAATGAGTGAACCCGGGCTCAATTGCAGCCGCTATTTGTTTTACTTTTAAGAACCTCAACTAAATGCTAACGCTTAAAATAAAACTTTCCTCAAACGACAATGCGTCTTGTTATTGACGAGACGACGATTATCACAACTATGATCAGAATAAGGTCTCAAGGAAAGACAAAAACATGCATTAGATGATCCTCTGCCTCATACGTAAGACCCGAAGTAGAAAAATGGTAGAGCCGAAAGAAACCTTTCCATTTTCGACGTGGTAACAGAATGGGCCATTACTCATCCCGCTATCGAGCAAACAAATCAAGGTCACCGACCACCCCTATTCCCAAAAATGGTACTGCTGATCCATACCTCTTTGTGTTCGTTTGAAGCTGCGCGCTTAAGAATTCATTACCAAATACTTTTAAGCTTTAGCTACCAACTGTGGTGAAGAGGCTATGACCGTTAGCGAAAGGCAAACAGTGCATTGTTTTTCAGTGTAGGGATCCTATCTCGCATTCCTATTTTATTGTAATATTCCGGCACTTGGTGTTGTAAATAACATTTACACTTCACCAAAGTGAGGTATTTCATAACTGAAGTTCTGAAGCACACCACTCGAAATGTATTTCATTCTATATGTTGGTTGTTCAATGAAGCGATGAACATCAATAAGATTTATAAGTCTCTTGAAGGGAAAAAATCTTCCCTCACGAAAATCTCTTCCTCGTCAAAACAACAGCTCACCTCGCCAACCTATCTGATGGCAAAACGATATCCTTGGGAGGCGGAAGCTTTCAGCGTGGACCCCGGCCAGAAAGGAAAGCCTGACGAGGTGCGTTCATTAAAAATTCATAACTCCCCTTGTAATCGAGATAAAGTTACAATTCTTTCACCAAAAATAAATTTATAGTTTTGTTAAAATTTCATACGCAGCATATATGGACCTATATCGTAAGATACGAAAGTTAGCAGGCGATTGATTTTTACCCTGCAAAATTCCATATTTTTCGTCCGAAAGATATATAAACACACATAACAACGTTGAAACTGAGTTATGAACAAATTAAAGTTTACCAGTATGGAAAAAAATGTACTATAAACATTTCCTGCAAGTTTCAACTTTATACTAAGAACAGTCTGCCGGAAAATGGATTAGGAATATAAACTCGGAAAAGTCAAGTAACTAGCCGAAATTCGATAAAATATTTTTTTATAACAATTGTTATAAACAAAATCGAATAATTAATGTCTCCACATAATGTAGCAACCCTTTCTGCTTCAGAATATATTTTTAGACTTAAGGAACGAGCAAATTTAAAAAATTGCCAAAACTCTTCTAGTGACATCTGGTTAATCGCTCTAGAACTACACCAAAAACGTATACGATTTTTGTACGTGTGGTGAGCTCTCTATATATACTTACTCTATGATTTTAACTATTGAATCTCTATTGCTGAATGTCAGTTTTTACTCACAGATTTTACGCACTTCATAGCTGAGAGAATTCTCAACCACGGAGGAAGGCTCACACTGGCAATGGCTCACTTACCTGGAAAAAGAATAAACGTATAATTATTGCTACATAAAATTGAAATATACCACTTCCAAATACTATTCATTCCAATCTAATGCAGCATTTACAAAAGTGTTACTCAATATTAGCAAATGAAAACTTTGAGTAGTTATGAATGAATAATGCATACGTTGAAGAATTATTTAGCAAGAATGCATTCATGATTGCATGAGGAATATTGCTTATATAAATTCCACCTTATGCTTATTGCTATAAATAATTTTGAGTGCAAACGTTTTATATCAAAATAATCAATTATAAGTCATCAAACCACAAACAGACATAAGATGTAACAATAGATATTAATGAAAAGTACAAATTAACTAAGTTTTCATAATGTAATATCATAAAGACCAGAGAAATACGGGTGGTACAGCCTGACGTAGCAGCGCCGATTTTATTATTCGGCACGTGAGAATAAAAGGTTTCCAAAACATTATTTCAAACCGTAACGTATAACCTGAAGATTACCAATCGGAATAATATTACATGCCCCAACATCAGAATATCTACTGCAGCATATTTTTTCTCCTAAAAGTGCTCATTAAAACCCTTTTGAGCCCGTACACTACGCTCTGTCGCAGCAGATGATTAGCTAAGTCCTCTCTCGTGATCTACACTGCAGTATGGACCTTCAAAGGAATCAATCTCAAAAGTCCTCGTGGATGAATTGAGGAAAGAAAACGAGCAACACGGTGTTGCACAGATGCTATTTCTTTCGATCCATGGAGCGCCTTCCGTAATGCCACGGCAGATATAGGAACTTTGATCAAGCCAACCTCGCGGGATAAACGGAAAAGTTGGGACAAGGAAAGGAAAAAAAATTGGCCGAAGCAAATGAGAGCGGCGAAAGGCGAAAATAAAAACAAAGGAACGAAAAATGGAAAAGAAGACCAAAACCCCATCCCCACCACCACTGCTGCTGCGGCCGTGCTACCGTCGTTTGTTTTTTTTTCGCGCAGGGGGCACACACACGCAAGAAGAGGGTAGGTAGGTACGTACATATTTCAGAGGCGCATTTCAATCGTGGTGTCGGACAAGGGACGCCGAAGCGGGCCGTTATTGTTCCGTTGGAAGGAGGGAGGGGATAAGAAAAGGACGCGTAAAAAACGACCGAACGGCAAAGAAATCCCGAACGTTCGGATAAAAACCCAACGTCCTTCATTCGCCCGAACCTTCCCTCATTCCTTCCTTATGCATCTCTCCTCTTCCTGCGAGCCGACATGGGCCGCTCTCTCCCCCTCTCTACGCGAACCCTGTCATTGATATGTTTTCCTTCTCTCTCTCCCAAACACCCGATCCTGCATGGAACAAGGGTCCCCCCTTCCCTTGAATGCTGAGAAGGCAGAGATGACCTATTGCATTAGGAACCGATATCGATGAGGATCGTCAATTGGATTCACAGCCCAATTTGGCATTTTCATCCCTCAAACGAATCCATAATAAATCAACAAATCCAGATATGAAAGCTTCAAATGCCATGAATGCAAAATTTAAGAAAGAGAAAATTTGATGAAAGACAATCCCTCAGGCGTCGCTTAATGGAAAAAAAATTCTAATTGAATTGGATAATACGATGAGTATTCGGCAGATGCTTATTCAATATCAGACGCGTATTAAGAACTTCCACCAACATATTGAAACCGCGGTAAGAACTGAATGAAAGTCTATAAATTATAGAATAATTAAAAAATTCAGAGTGTGCATTTGGTCTTAAAATGGTTAGACGCCTCAAGAAAAGAAGAGGAGACCTATTATCTCCAAAACAATCCTCCCAAAACCGAAGAATTCATGCATGCATGTAGACACTCATTGTAATAAAATAATTATTATAAGAAATCCAGAAATTAATGAAACACAAAGAATTATAAATGATTCCTAATTCATTACATTTGGAAGTTCGTTAAAATGTTGACTGATAAATAGTCAGGACCACCTGTACAAGGGCATGCAATGCAGGGCCTAAAATTCCAGCCTGTACATTTAAGCCTTTCACAATTGACAGGCTGGTATATGGGCGTTACTTAGAACATGATCAAATCACTGACCCCCAGTCCTGCAGTGGGCATAATGTGATCGAGCTAAATTTACACAAATTTTTAAAATACGCTAAAAGAAACAACTAGCCTTCCATCTCCCTTTCCTCACGGTTTAAAGGAGTAAATGTTCCTATCATTAATCTCCAAAGCTATGACCCATTTAGTATATTTTCTCAATTCCTGGTGGTAATTATATGTGTATCAGGAACTAAATACGGTTGTTCATGCCTCATCATGAATACAAAACTTTACAAGATTTCGCGCTTATTTTACTGAATAGACCGTATCATACTACGATAAAAGAATAAATCATTAAAACTTGAATAGATTTATTTTTACACTACGCGAGCAACAACGTAACATTGTCATCAACAAACGTGTAACAGATTTCCAAGAACCAACGTAGAAAGGATATCTCTACTGAAGTTCTAGCTGCCTTCGTATGTTCCCCTTCATCTACATCTACATAATACCCCGCAAACCGCCTAAAAGGCGTGTGGCAGGGGGTGTTAGGACACCAGCCGTTTACAGCTTAAAGAAAATAAATAAACGAAGTGCTCTAACGAGGTTGGAACAAGCGTTTATTAAAGTCCTTTATGGTCCGGGGGAAAAACGAATTCGCATATCTATCCGTTCGGCAAAAAATCTCTCTTAATTTATCGCTTCTATCGGACCTGGAAATATAGTGTGGCTCTAATATTATGTTCGCTGTGTCGCTTTCAAAGATATCCATTCTCAATTGTTCAAGCAATCTAAGCCTAGCGCGCAGCCTCCGAGTCTCCAATGGCTCCCAACCTAATTCGCTTAACATCTGGGTAACACTGTCTGTACGCCCGTAGCAGTTTTTGACGAAACACGCAGCCTTCCTTTGTATTTTATTTAGTTCGCGGATTAAGTCTTTCTGCACGGGATCCCATACGCTCGCTGCGTATTCAAGGTGCGGTCGGACGAGAGTGAAATAGCACCTTTCTTTAACTTTCTCATCCGAAAATCTTCCCACAATACGCTTGACGAACCCTAATTTCTTCAGGGCTATACCGCAAATATTCTTTATATGTGTTCCCCATGTGAGGTTCGAGGTTATCGTTACTCCCAGGTACTTCACTTCGTCTGTTGCCTTTATGTTAATACCATCCACTGCATAAACATGGTTTGAGTTGGACGAATTTCGCAAGAAATGTACCGCCATGCATTTGCTCAGATTAAGTTCGAGTCCCCACTCTTGGCTCCACAAATGAACGTTGTTTAAGTCAGATGATAGAATTTCATAGTCAGAATGATCACTAATTTCGCGATAGATGACACCGTCGTCAGCAAATAAACGTATTTTACTGCTATTGCGGGAGCAGAGATCATTAATGTATATAATGAACAACAGGGGGCCGATTACGCTTCCTTGTGGAACACCTGATGTAACTTTTACAACATCAGAGCTAATACCGTCGAGAACTACTTTTTGTTTACGATCTCTGAGAAAGTCGCGGATCCAGTTTACAACTGTCTCGTTTAATCCGCATGACTGTAATTTGTATAAAAGTTTTTTGTGAGGTACAGTGTCGAACGCTTTCTTAAAATCTGGAAATAGTGCGTCAACTTGTCTTTTTGATTCACCAGATTTTAAAACGTCGTGAAGAAAGAGCGCGAGCTGAGTTTCGCATGATCTACCTTTTCGGAATCCGTGCTGACAGTCATGGAGGAAGTTACGTCTGTCCAAGAAAGTCATGATATTGCTAACGATGATATGCTCAAGTATCTTGCCAATAATCGAAGTTAATGAAATCGGACGGTAGTTGCTTGGGTCATGTCTGTTTCCCTTTTTGAATATGGGTGTAACGCTTGCAATTTTCCAGTCTAGCGGTAACTTCCCTTCGGATAGTGACTTCTTGAATATGATCTCTAAGTAAGGTGCGATCTGTGGAGCTAACTCCTTGAGGTCACGCGCGGGTATTCCCTCCGGACCCGGGGATTTACTATTCTAAATCGATTGCAGTTGTTTAGTTATCCCATCACGTTGGATAGATATTTCTTCCATCGATTCCTCAGTGCATGGGATGTCTAAATGAAATTGAGAATCGTCAGTAGCGTATACACTTTCGAAGTGGGAAAGCCCTCTTTAACTGTAGGTGCGTAATACATTTTATCGGACGTGAGGTATAAGCGGAGATCTTTCATTTATTTAATGCCTTTGTTTTGGGGAAAAGAGGATTGATATCTGCAAAGAAAATAATTTTTTCATCACCCAACCCCTTTTTTCCCCCCCTTTAATCCCCTTTGCCCTCTATAACTTTTCCTGCCACAGCTGTCCTCTTTTCTCGTTCCTCTCCGATGGTACTTTTTTCCTCTTCTGTCCCTTTCCCCACGGACAGTTCACCCTACCCTTTGATTTCCATTTTTTATCGCCAAACAAGTCACACGGAGCCTGGAGAAAGCTCCTGAAATCAACCCACATACATCTTGCCAATAAATCCAACTTCATGCACATACATCTTGCCAACATCGTGCTCCTGAAAATACCCATTATTAATGACGATTGAGTGATGAAAAAATTATTTTCTTTGCAGATATCAAACCTCTTTTACCCAAAACAAAGGCATTAAATAAATGAAAGATCTCCGCTTATACCTCACGTCCGATAAAATGTATTACGCACCTATTATTCCAACACGGTCATGAATGTACGCTTCTTAATTCGAGTTTTTCTTATTAATATCAGCGGAAAACCAAGTGTTGCACTGAGTGCCACGCGTGCCCGCTAGTGTCAGAGAATATGGCGCGCCTGCTGGAGGGTTAAATTTTACGTCGTTAAAAACTACGGACAGCTAAAGTGCAAACAAAAAACACTTCAATCGGTGGACAGCCTATACATTACCACTAGAGATTTTAAAATGGATGGGATCTGGCGGAGACCAGGGGAAGATTGCAAAGGGCTATTGATTGTTGTTGATCGATCTATCGATGGACATGTTCATAATACATTATATAAAGTATTATCATTCCCCCACCACCCATTCTATCCATACTCCTTCTACTATCATGAACTTGCTTATCCTCTATTGCTGTGCTAATTCATTTTCCGTATCATTCACTGCCAGGGGTGTCATGGAGCCGGACCGCCGCGGCGTCTGGCAAAGCATCTGGTCAAAGGAATATTGTGTTTTTTATGCCATAAAAATCTTACAACTGCAACACCACCTGCTTATGTTCAAAGATTTTCGGAGACAAATGAGACCTCGCGCGTTTTTCAAAAATTGGTCATGTTTGAGCTGCTGCATCTCAGCAACGGATTAAATGTATGTAAAATAGCATACAAATCCATAGTTAGCCATCATTTATGAGTATTTATGCTACGTTTTAAGTCTCTGTCTCACAACAAGCCATTTTGGACTCAAGTCCGGCTTTTTCCGATTTCAGACCACTATGCGCCGTTCCGGCACAGCTTAACAAAAGACATATTAGTCAAATAAATGGAGAGCTGCGTTAAACCAATCTCAGGATTGTTGACTAAAGCGGATGATGAACACTTTATCATTAATTTCTTTACCCTATAATTTCTCATGTTCACATTTGCAGCCAAAACGAAAATGTTTGTAATAAAATGTAAATAATTACTTGTAATAAAAGAACACACAAGAGTAAAATTTCTCTCAAAAAAAATTAAGAGAAGTGCGTTCCGGCACTGCTAATTTTTCCATGACGTCACTGTTCATTCATCTCAGCGTCACCATTCTCCTGTACACTCATATTGCAAAGGCCACCAACCTATTTCTATGTCCAACCCTTATTGCTCAGGTTTTCGGCTTAGCTTCAGAATCCGAGTCAGTATTTTCGCTACACAAACAAAAATATTATCTCATCAACTCCTTCCTGCCAGTAAACACCTCTTTTGCTGACGGATATCCTTTTCTGAAATCACAAGCTACTGCGACAGTTTTGCTTTAGCACACTCCTATTGAGAAAATTGATTCATAATGATTGTCTGATTATGTACACATGAAATAAAATACGAACCTCTACTTCAGACAAATTTTCTGGAAAAATAATTTTCACTCCACATCGCCAAACTCGCTCACAAAAATTATCATAAGCCACAGACGGAGACAATGAACCCACTGTCTCCTCAGTCATGGTGGGGTTATGTCACGTGACTACGGGGTTCCCAGTCTTGTCCACAAGCGCAGAGGCCAATGATCGCTCTTTCTTATCCTCTGCCCGGCTAGATCGAGAGTGGCGAAATTGGGGGACAGGAAAGAGGCGATAAGGTTGGTTTGGGAAGGGGTGGGGGCAGAGGAAACGTCATCAACCTGGCGCCAATCGTTCCAAAACGCGAACGTGGTAGCTTTATCTGGCCGTGGAAAATCTTTATCGCTCCCCTTGGATCTTATTTTGGATAGGACTGAAATATGCTGGACAATCCGACCCACACATACCCCAGCCCGACTAACGTAGACCCTCTAGCGTAGACCCCCTTCCATTCCTCCCCCCGCCCCCTGCATGCACTAGCACACTCCATTAGAAGTAGCGGCTGCAGAGTTCGGCAGTTCGCAAAAGGGAAGCGACCGACCGAAAGAGAGCAGGTCAAACGAAAATGGCTGCTTCAGTGAAATCGACTATACGTGAACTTTTTTTTACGGGTTATACACAATCGACCACAATGGATATGAAATTTGAAAGAAATTACATTTTCAATGGTTTATCTTGACATATTCGTAAAAAATAGGCAATGATATACGCCGAAGAGCGGTACTTAAAAAAATAATTATGATACAGAACTTAAAACTATTTTGTGCTCACGTAACATACAATGAAAATAGATAAATCAGAAGCCACGAATTCTAGTACACCACAACTGTAAAATGAGAGCCCCAAAACTCATCAATAACGAGTGAATTTTTTTATTTCTTTATGATACATAGATTAATACATTCCTCAGTCATAATATATTTCGTTCTTTAATGTGTAAACATCGATTATTCGTGAGTGTCGATACCATAGGGTGAAATTACACATGATTTCATATACCAAAATTTGATTTTGAAACATATATATCCCAAAGTTTTTGTCATCCCCTTAACCTCTTTTATGGTGTTCTAAATCCTTAAACCCTAAAATTCCACAGTAAAAGTTAAAACTCCTCTCACATACCAACTCAAAGAACCTACTGAAAATATCTACCGCAAAAAAATGGAAGAAACTGGCAATGTGTTTGGTCAAGAAAATATGCTGCTTCGGTGAAATCGAAGAATCATGAAATATTTTACGGGTTACACAAAATTCAGCACAACAGATTTGAAAATTGAAATAAAATACGTTTTTAATGGTTTGCATTTACAGATTCGTAAAATAAATGGTACTTTCGTAAAATAAAATAAGCGGTACTTTCAAAATAATCATGAAACAGAAATTTCACCTGTAACTCATTATTTTTGGGGCTTTATAGTTTTGATGAACGAAATTTCATGGCTTTTGATTCATCCATTGGGTTGACCAAACGATTTTATGCCCCCATAACATATAATGGAAATGTATCATTATCATTATATCTCATTTTATCAATTTTTAAAGTAAAGTGTTCCAAAAAAGAATTTTCAAGTGTATATTCAGAAGTATGCGTGTTAATAAAATGTTTTATCAAGGATTTTTGACCGGCTGTTTTCCTCCTGTTAAATATTATATTTCCTCCCATAACTTTTTGGGGTTATTTATGATGTCTCTGAATTTCTTAAAGTAGTATGATGACTTGGCTTTTCTAATTTCATTATAAGTGAGATTTCTATATTGGGTATACTTTTTTCCTATGCGAAATATTTGAGGGCAGCTTTTGAAAGCGTCATATAATTTACCTCTAACTCTAATCATATTATAAAGCCTGTTTGACATCCACAATTTTTTAAATCTAACATTCGGTTTAGCTGAAACAGAAGTAGCCTATAAATATGAATTATTAAAATAACCATTTATCAAAACAAGCTGCTTGCTTAATAGGCTCCCTCTCAGCTAGAATAGTGTCAATATTTTTCTATAATAACAAAGAATTTATTATATTACCATCAATAATTTTTCTATGGGGATACCCAAACTGAAGATTTAAGAGGGGGTCAGGATAATTGTCATGTTTAAGGTTTATAGACACACCTGTGACATAATGGTCAGCCAACCTTGATTGGACAATGAAACCATTCACTAACTTTGTGTTACCTCTGAAAAGTATATGGTCTATTGAAGATTTTGTTAGTAATTCTCCCTCAAGCTCTTCTCTGATTTTTCCTTAAATCACATTAATGAAACCCAGATAACTCAGAACATCTTTATGTTCAGAGACGATATTACTTTTCCCTTCATAATCAATATTTATGTCACCTAATATAACAACTTTGTTATGAGCGGTCATAAAAGAGAAATTAAGGGCTTCTTCTAATTCATGTATAAAGTCTGTTGCCTTTAAATTCGGAGGTTGGTAAATGCCCATGACATTGGCCGAGGTGTGAGGCAAGGCTGTCCTCTATCGCCGCTGCTCTTTAATGTGTACGCTGAAGAGATGGTAAGGGAAGCGTGGGATGAGTTAGAAGCTGGGATAAAAGTGGGAGGAATGATGTTCCAATCAGTGAGATTCGCGGATGATCAGGCGCTGATTAGCCAGTCAGCAAGGGGGCTTCAGGCTCTAGTAGATGCGTTATACGAGCGTTGCGAGGATTATGGGATGAGGATTAATCACAAGAAAACTAAGGTTATGCGGTTTTGTAAAGCACCACGAGCGAGGAATGTGAGACTTAATATGAAGGTGGGGGGTGAAAAACTTGAGCAGGTTGAGCAATTCAACTATTTAGGCAGTACGTTAGAGGAAAACGGATACAGTAGTAAGGACATCAGGAAGAGAATAGCATTAGCGAAGGAGGCGTTCATGAGCAGGAAGGAGCTTCTAAGAGGATCGTTATGTAAGAGTTTAAAGAAAAGGTTACTGAAGAGTTTGATCTGGAGTGTAGCTCTCTACGGTGCGGAAACGTGGACACAGGAAAGAAGACGAGAGAAGATTGGAGGCATTCGAGATGTGGGTATGGAGAAGAATGGAGAGGGTGAAATGGACGGAGAGGAAAAGGAACGACGAAGTGCTGGATATGGTTGGCGAGGAGAGGCAGCTTTTAGATGAGATACGCAGGAGACAGATGGTATGGATGGAGTTAGTGCTTAGCGGGGAGGGGATGTTGAAAATGGTGTTAGAGGGTAGAATGTTAGGTAAACGAGGGAGGGGAAGGAAAAGAATAGGATTTTTAGATATATTGAAAGAGAGTAGGCCTTACTGTGAGTTAAAGAAGGCAGTGCTGGAAGGTAAGGGAGGCTCCCAGATCACTTCTTGCGTACTCCATGGAATACTACATATCAATGTTAGACACATGTAATACACCCATTAAAAACTCAAAAAATACTAAGTTATGATTCATTTGAGAAAAACCTAATGAATCTTTTATAAAAATAACAACTCCTCCTCCTCTTCTATTTTAAGAAAAGGAAATTTTCCACGAAAAGCACATAGGTCCGGCCGCAACGAGATAATAGCCGTGATAGTTCTGATAGCCGTGGTAATCAGTGCGTTAAAAACTACATACTGCTGCCCTGAACCGTCCCAAGAGGTTGGGTTGATGACATACCAACGGGTGAGGGTGGTTTAAGGCGGGTGGGGATGGTTTAAGATGGGAGGGGGATGGTTTAGGGCGGGAGGGGGTGATATGGAGGGGTGGGGGCGGTAGGGGTGGGGGTGGGTGCCCCAAAGAGTCCCACGAGGGTTGGGTTGGGTCACACCCATGGCTAGGGGGTGGGGTTACGTCATCTGGGTAAAGGTGCCCCAAAGGGTCCATATTAGTAGTGATAGGTCAACGGATAATATGATCCTTCGAAAAACAAGAATAATGAAAGAATTAAAATGATGGGAAAAATTGTACCAATTTCAGTATTTGCAGCTAGCATTCGAATTTTGATGCCAAAAAAACGTGGAAATCTTCTTGTCGCGGCTCCAGATGTGGCATTTCCCCGAATGGCCCGCTGAAACAATGAAATTAATCCCTCTTCCACGATCCGACCCCACCACGTAGGTAAATATTTTCATTTCCCTCGGGAATCACACCAAAGAAATCATGGAACCCCATCGGATGGAGGAATCCCTTGTTCGCTCTTTGACCGCCTTAACTCGACAGTGCACACAAGGGGAGTCGGGGTGCGAGGCCGCTTTGGCGGTCGAAGAGGAAATAAAGAGAAGGACGGCGCGCGCGTGCATGGCGGTGCATCGAGCGGTGGAAGCGAGAGAGAGAGCGAGCCTGTGGTCGCGGCGTCTCCCTCGCGAGAAGTGAGTGAGACAAAGTGCCCACGGGGGCGTGAGGAGCAGGTTCGCGCCCCTGAGGCCTCGGAAGTGCGCGCCTCTGAGCTGCTGCTCTCTCAAATTGCATTTCGAACCCGATTTCGCCCCGCTGAATGCCCCGGGGGCGGGCCAAGGGTCTAAAGGGATGAAGAGGCAGGGCTCCGGCAGGAGGGCCGAGTGGAAAGACGGAGGAGTGGTTGGGGAGGGAGGCTCACCACTGCCTTTGCCACTGCAGTTCCGGGAAGCACAATGTGCGCTTTGTGGCCGCCGAAATGGTGGTATCTAGCCCACAACGGCGCGTGATTAGAACGAGTGTCCTCGTGTGATTGTGATTGCCTGCATGACTGGGTCTATTCAGTTGGCTCTTATATATCGGTTTAAATACTTAAACTTCTAGCCGATGCGCTTAGATACATGCGATCTCTGCAATCCTTCCCTACCCAAAATCTGTGTTATTCACACTCACCCTAGTGGCTAAATCCGAGGCAAACTCTACCTTCACCTATTCAAACAACCTTCATTTTGATGTACTAAGCATGTCATTGAGTGAATGACCACCCGGAATGGGTTCATTTTGGCTTAGAAAACCCAGAAAGTTATGAAAGTATTGAAGAGAGCGGAGAGTCGGTCAACGAATTCGAGCCACGTCCCGGCCACTCCGGACCACGCTCCTTCCCTCTGCACCTCGTCCACTCCCTGGCCGGGTGCGGCTCCCGCTCCCCTTCACGCTCCGCCCTCCACACCCACCCACCTCTTTTCATCTCCATATTTGCGCGCTCAATGGGACGACGGACGGCTTGGGACCAGGAATCTCTCGCGGCTCGAATAATACAACCGCTCGCTCGCTATATATATAGGAACGACCCAAATCCTCTTCCGACCTCACGCATGAGTTTCCGGGGCTCCCCCTCCCTCTCCACCCTACGTCGTTTCCACCTCTCGATTTCCACCCCCGCCCCTCACACTCATTACGCTTGCCCACCCTTGAAAACACGTTCGCCGCGTCCCGCAGGAGAATGCATACAATGCACGGCTTCATTTCTCTCTCGTGAGGGAATGAACATTTTTATGGAGCACGGTCACGGTGCGCCGTCAAAATCGTACTCTTGAACTTTTAGCACTTTAAATTGGGAGAAGACTCGAACAAAGCATACGAGTTTCTCCGTGAATACTCTGTTGCAATGCAATGTTTGCAGCTCAAACGACAGCCCAGCTGAACTTTGACCCAAATTAGTGCGGAGTCAATTGCTTTCGTTCAATCTCGGAGTCTTCTCTCTGCGCAGAAATTGGTTGGATATAATTATTTGAAACAGCCAAAATTAATCATTGGTTAAAAGAATACTTGGTTATGCTTAAGATAGTTTAAAAATATGTAGTAAGCATTTGCTATATCCAAGAAATTGAATAGGTACCGACAGCAGATGCCATGTAAACTTTTTCTGATGTCCAGGAACATTTTTGACATGCATATCGATAAGACGCGATAAGAAGAGAAAAAAATAAAGGAAGACAGAGAGAACAATTGATCGTGGGCACATCTGACAAGAGTCTCACCGCCGCCTCCACGCAACATCCTCAATTGGAGAGCTGCCGAACGGAATTTCCACCTTCATTTTTCGATGATTTCTCCGTACTCCACATCCACATACCCATAGGCGTTCTTCTTGCCATCTCAACTGCCACCCTTCCTTCATATGTACAACTCATACAAGGGTAATGCTAAAGGCCAGAAACCATATTCCACCCCGCGGTACAGAACATTTACAGTATGAAGACTTCGCAAAGATTCGAATAAGAACCATGATTTGAGCAGTTTCATCAGTGAGTAAAATGAAGCATCATTACAACTCAATTTTACATTGAGTAACCCCCGAATGCTATATTCCTGTGTTATCAGGTCCTATTTTACCAAGTGTACAGCATTTCAATAACCCTAAAACTCTTACAATCAATATAATTCGTTCGTATGAATAATGGAAGTTCTCCAGGTGGGGCAAATTCAACATACCGGTCAGTCCGGCAGCCTTATCTTTTGAGCCTAAAAACTGTCCTCCTCTACGGATCTCCCATTCCCTCCCTTCCCTTCCACCCTCTTCTCCTAGGAGACACGCCTTCTGCACAGAGCCCATCATCGGTGGCTGCGACCGGAATTCCGCCGACGCTGTCGCCGCTGCCCCCGGGAGGGACAGGGCTGCTTGCCCCTCGATTGTCGTGACCGTGCGGGCGGAAGACGGATAGACGACCCCTCGGGACGCTCGAACTTCGGGTGTTGCTTATGCCTTCAGTGCCTTGAATGGGCCAGTTTGACTTACTCTCACCATCCGCAAAATCTTACCGAGACATTCTTCTTTGTTCCTAGATTCTACCTATCCGCCCTCCCCAACTCCCGGTGCCAGAACACAGTCGAAGCAAGGAAGAAACGAAAATCGGAATTTACGTCTGAAAGAGTATTCTAACAGTTGCCTCAAAAATAACATTCTTTCAAAATAACATTTCACCTTTAACACATTATTACCAAACACGATCAATGCATATTGTTCTACATATTAGTATTTTAGACACACTGATAGGCGCATTCATTATTCCTAAACATTTTCTTGGGATATATATTATCCTACAGATTTATACACGTCTCATCATACGAGAAATAAAAATACTTATGTGCGCCAAATTATTACGTTGAATTCGTTATGATATTTATTCCAGTCGTTACTAACATTTCCCTAAGAAAATATTTAAATAATGCTTCGTGTATTCGAGGTATCAGTAAGTAATTAACACATTTCTTCGTGTTCATCGAAAGTTGGAATGTCTAAATAGTTGTCATAAATATATTTTGGATAGATAAAAAACCTTCGGAAACAATTATTACATAACTTGTTTGCCTCTTTCTTACCATTTTAAGGCACATTTAGTACATGTTTTATCTTTTACCCTTTCACTGAGAGGTCAAACTAAGTCTTTCCCACTTTTTGTTTCTTTTTTCAGCTAGAATCAGTCATAATTGGCGCCTGGTGATATCATGCATGTCAATGTCCTCTACATTATCATGTATAAGTGTTTTCGCAACAATAATAGAACTTACATTCACATAATGAATACCTTGTGGCAGTCTTACGGGTGAACAAATACTGATCATTATCCTACAAACAAAAAACTACGCATGCATAGTTTTCATCCGATAAAAATATACCGTGTCGGGTACCTGATGACTATTTCTGCGTAATTAATAAAAACAATATGTATTTGCTACCAAATATAAAGCTTGTGATTTAGCGATTTACGGTGCGGAAACTTAGACGAAGACGAAAGATGGATAAGGAAAGAATGAAGGCATCCGAGATGTGAGTATAAAAAACAACGGAAAAGGTGAGATCCACGGAGAGGAAAAGAAATGAAGAAGTGCTATCCATAGAGGAGAGATTTGAGGAACGGGGGGAGGAGAAGGATAAAGGTAAGGATATGGATAGAATGAAAGGGCTCTAATGCGAATGGGCGTTACTGTTAATTTAAGTGGTAAGTTCAAGTTCAAGCGCAGGCGGAGTGATTCGTGAATTCTTTAATGTATTCCAGCATTATCAAGATACCTTTCATAATAATCAAATATACTCCCTTTTTCATTTCAGAAGGGCAGGTAAATTTTGTTTTTTCATGACCACCGTAAATGGTTGACTCACAATCATAATGCCACGCTGATATTGCTCGCACTATTTTCTTAAAAAACACCGAACAATACTAATGCACGAGTATTCCACAGAAAGAAAAGGACAACATTTCCTGCGACGCATTGCGGCCAGAAAGCTTGCCATTTTTCTCAATGTCCATAAATATCTCGCTACTTCTTTCACTGAAAAATTATATTTATCTTCAAAGCGATTTTAAGGCAATCCGATTGCTCATCTGAAAAATATAATTCAATAATTATCTTCTTTCATAAAACAATTCTTTTGCCGGTGGTTTTTCTAGGTAAAAAATTACAATACTTCTTCTTTTATATTAACAGGATGGGAATAAGTTACGGTATTTAAAATGTAGGCACCACTTGTACTCCGAATAAACTTAAAATTGGGGAGTAACTGATATTTCACTAGTAAACATTGAAAAATGTCTGAAAATCCTTCGCCTTCGACACGGGTGAACGCGAGCATGTTAGTAGCCGTGACGCAAACGACAATAGTAAATTGGCGTAACATATTTTCGTATTTTATCAAGACCATGTTGAGAAAAATATATTGGACTATTATGCTCGAAATGTTGTGAAAATTTTATTTCTACTATATGTGCTGCATAAATTCACCAAACGATACGGATGTCCTTCTCACTTCCTCTCACGATGTGTTAATCGCCAGAAAAATCCTTAAATTCTTCTCCACTTTCTTCGATGGTGGAATTGTTTGACTGTGGGGGGGAGGGTATGTAGGGGGTAGGGTCCACCGGGACCTTCCTACCTTTGAAATCGTGCTTGGCGAGGGTTAAAGTAGTGAACTTGCACCATTTGCACAACCCGATCAAATCAAATCGGTCCCAAGGGGACAAGGAACGCGTAAGCAATACGCGAAGGTCGACTTCGGAGAATAACAGAGACGGCTGCGCCAGGTATGTGGACCGACTTTTGAAAGTGACTGTACATTCTACCCCGCAAGCAGCCTAAAAGGCGGGTGGTAGCATAGATCACTTTACTCTTCAGCGGTATCTATACTTATTTCATCTAGCCCCACATAACCAGTACATATATACGTATCACCATAAAGACCTACAGAATTTTATTATATTTTCATATTACTTCCAGAAAATAAAGTAAAATTTCTATCCACGCTCGGTTGGGTACGCTAAAAGCCACATTTAGAAATACCATATTTGTAAATTTAGACGATAATGACTACACTTCCTTTCTCGAAGCATAACACTCAAAAGAAAACGAAAATTAGATGAATTAAACGCATAATGCCGGATCAAGGTACCTATAGTGTGGGGGAAGAGTGGATCACCACGATACCCTGTAACTTATCTCTATCATGGCTGTCTGCCGCGATGTTCAGCCAGCCACTGAAGCGAAGACGGCGAGCACGGGAGGCGTGCATATTGAGACGCGCTCGACGGAGAGCAGTTGACGATGAGAAGGGGAGTGAGTGAGTAATTGTGAGGACGCGGAGAGCATCCGAGAGGCGAGAGGGGGGGGGCGGGGGGCGATGATACGGCAGTCTTGATACAGCGGAGAGTAGCGCGTGCGGTGGAGCTCACCGTTCAGAGGGGGGAGGAAGGGGGAGGGGGACAGGGGGAGGGGAGGCATAGCGTTGGACTCACAGGGTTGGCTTAGCAGTTCATCGGAGTGGCGTTAGGGGGGGGGGCATCACATCACTCGGGACAGACTGACTGCACTCGCCTCTTTATCCCACCAACCATCAATCCATGCATACATGCGTGCATTTACACATCCAGGCAAGCACGGGGTCCTTTTGAGTCTCCTCCCACCCTCCCCACCTCCTGTCCCGCCGCCAATTGCGTGTAGAAGCCCAATGACGCCATCCGCCCAATCAATAATGGATGGAGAGAAAAGAGTGGGAGGAGGGAGAGAGGGATAGAGGGAGGGAAGGAAGGAAAGAAGGCGAAGGGGAGAGGAGAGAGGAATTCGCATCGCACCAAATTATCATCGTGTTTCCCTCTCCCTCTTTTGCGGGGCAGTTTCGGGTCACCGTGAAATTATTCAGACTCCCTGAGGGAATAAATCCACGACTTGAATTAGCAATTGAAGGTAGGAAGTGCATTTTTACTTTATGAGCCCACAGTTAAACTAGAAAGAAAGACACTTTACACTACTTTTACTATCCCAATGACCATGCTCTCAACGAGTTCTCGTCGCTCCGTCATTGAAATTTTCCACAGCAAGGAACCGTTCCATTTCCTAGTTATCACAGATTCGCTTTATTTTCAAGCGAAAAAGAGATACAATTTTGACTCTCCCGGAACTTCTGGAGATTTCCCTTTGAATGGAATCAATTCAGGGGTTAATAAGTCAGACCTTTTTTTGGTGGTGTTACAGTAAAAGTTGAGTTTGGCTAAAACAGCGTTGTACAATATTCATCGACCTCATCAACAGAAAGGACACTAAGATTCCAGTTTTTTGTTTGAACATAATCGCGACTTAAATACTGCCTGGTAAGGAGGAAAACATGGGCTTAAGGAGAGAGAACCATCTACACAGTTGAGAAACATTCTTATGAAAATGTCTTCCGACTCGGAGGCTCGGTATACGTGAGGCCCTCATTTTGCATGATGCGTCGTAGGGTCTGTGAATGAAATCAATGAATAATAATAATAATAATGACAATGATAATATAATAATAGTAAGTAATAGTTCTATAATGATCATAGGTTCCCCCAATTACGATCATTTTTGTAAAATTGGACTTAACTTACTTACTTCTGTTTCTTGAGGATCGATAAGAACTACTTGTCATTTGCACCAAACAATTCCATCACTACAATGGCCATTCTATTTTCTAAATTTTCCCAATATTTATAAATATCCCACTTTTCGACTGGGCCATTCAAGTTTCTCTTTCCCATTGTTATCCGTAGCATTTTTTTGTTCCTCCTCATACTTAATGGATTGGCCCCAATGTTTACCTCATTCTGCACAAAATTTAGCCAATCTTATCCTAAACTCAAATGGGATTAAAAATCCGTTAGTAACCCTTGGGATTTTTCGCATGCTGGTTTGCTTCAGCACACTCTACTTCTGTTATCCTCCGTGACATTATAGTTCCGTCTAATTAAACTTGCAAGTTTTTTCAAACATTTCACAGGATTAAATTTCTTTCCTGGAGAAGAGTACTCAGAGCAAATTGTGGAGCATCGTAGTGACATGAGGACAGAGGAGATGATTTTTGCTCCATGAAGTTTCTGCGCTTGCGAATGACTCCGCGATGCTTCAGCGCTGTCTCACACTTGGGCTTTTTCCATTAAAGTTAATATCTATAGATATTATAATTACTTTCCTTGGTTTGAACCGAAGACGTTACAGCAAAATTACATTACCATCAACTAATTAGCTAAAAACCTCTGTGCGACATCTCAGTATACAAATAGAACATCAAATATGCTTAATGCATACAAATTATCAGATAAAATTCGAGGAATCCAGCGAGATGGAGTGAAATTGATTCATAATGAAACACCGACTTGCAATTTTCCACGAAAATTAAATTTTATTTTTGTGGAAAATTGCAAGTCAGTGTTTCATTTTAAATTATCAGATGTTTGTGCGTCGCTACCTCCATAAAAAATTAAGAGGAAGTAACTCGATCTCGGACAAAATGAACGTTTTCTAAAACCTCAGAAAAATAAACAATGGACGAGGGCATAATTTTGCTGTTGACAACTCTATACATAAAAGAGATTTGTTTTCTTGGGTTAATTAATCAGGAGAAGAAAAAAGTTTCCACGACGGGAAGCTGTGCGAGTAAGGTGAGGGGGGGTGAAGGGAGGGGGTGTTATGTGCGCGAAGCGACGAGCGTGGATGACGACGACGCGGCCCTCTTCCCTGACACGCTTGTTAATAAATGCCGCGAGAGGTGAATAAAACATGAGCGATAAGGATGAAATTGCTTTTTAAAGCGCTTCCTTTTTTTCTCTCCCACACCTCGCCATATTGTCATTACTTGCTCAATTCGGGAGAAGAGATAAGGTGCACGGCAGAAGTTTCCCAATCACCCCCTGCCCCGTTCGCATGATCTCGGTCGGTAACGACCAACCAGCATTCACACCACCGCGGTGACTCAGTGCTGCCCTCGAGCGCCCAAATTTTAAAACTCGTCTGAATATAAATGTCCACTGGAAAAATTATTCTATTACCAATAACTCCACTCACCCGTTTTGAAAATCATCTTCACTACGCTGAAGCTTATTCCCGATTCATAATCGCTCTCAACGTCTCAAAATGATCACATTGTTCTCATCCGCATACTTCATTTCCAGTTTTGGCGAGCAACGCGAACGCAGGTAAGAACTTAAGATAACCAACGCACGTGTTCAGACGGACGACGCGCGGTACGGACCAAGGTCGCGAGTGAGCTTATGTGAACGGGGTGTCATGCTTTATTTTAGTTTTTCACACCGCAGCGCGCTTCTTTCAATATGGGCTCCATCGGCTATTTCATTTCATTGCCAATTAGAATTATAGAGTTCGAAAAAAAGTGAACCTGGATTTTTTGTTTCCCTATTCTTCGATTAGTTTTCGAGATATTCGCCACGAAAATTCGATGCCTAAAACCCTTCCAAAATAAGTTTGCAACGCGATGAACTCTGAAAGCGAGATGGTCGCCACTTCACAAACCCTCGGCCTTGAGCACAGACCTCCGGAGGTTCGTTGTTGTTATTCTATTTTGGGGCGTTCTCAAATAAATTAGACAGACGGAAGGGGAGAATATGCTAGTTGAGGACGTTCGTGTGTTTTTACAACTATTTTCATAAACATTATTTTTTCATTCTATCTAAACAAATTACGAAGTCATTCAATATAAAAAATTATTAAATTGCACACAAAAATCATAACACTCTAAACAAGCTTCTATACACAAAACGAAAATCAGAGACCCCTAAAAATCTGAGAGGACGAATATTCAAACGTACCTGAATCTATATACTCTCATTGTGTAGTAAACCGATACAGGAACCACTGTTCTTGTTCAGCCAAGCACTGAAGTTTTTGAGACATTATTAAGATAAAAGAGTTTTTTCTTCTTCTCATTTATTTTCTGCGCACCGCTTCTGCATACACGTTTACTATTAACACTTCATGGAGGATGAAACTCACTCACTAACCAAACCAGCATTCACTGAACTAGTAAGGTTTTTAGGAGAGATGACCTACGTATTTCGCTAGTTTCAAAATCACAAGCTAGATATGCATTCTAAAATTTATGATAAAACCTTTCAATAAGGAATTTAAAAGGTATTAAACAACATACCCATTATGAGCAGCTACCACCACTATCCTTTAATTGAACACAAGCTGATAACTTTGATTGCTAACACAAAATATTCACAAATTCACAATTTCATAACGAGCATCAGAATTTCGGTGCACTTCAATGGAATTTGAACCGATTGGAGAATGAAACGTGTGGCGCCAATTCCACGGGGCTTGAGGGGGGCCGAACTCCCTCAAAAATTCGTATTGCTTGTGAAGAAAAAATGTGTCAGGCTTGTCGATTTTCCCCGGAGTGTCTAAATATCAAGATTCGAGTTGTCAGGGTTCTAATGTTGATCCTATGGCCCTTCTAAAATGCTTAATAAACTTAAGTCACTACTTATAATATTTGCCGGGGAAGATCCCCGGTTTGGGCCCCCCAATATTTTTTGCAAGTCGGCGTCCCTGAATGAAACTAACAGCAATAAGTATTCAGAGGGGTCGCGGACAATACGCAGCATTTCAGCAGGTTAAACATTCTGAAAATATCACGTGTTGCTACGACTGCATTACATTCGCGTTCATCAACGGTTGCTACTTTATATTTAAGCATATTTTTTTAAGAGGACGGAATAAAATAAGCGATTGAAACTAAACTCCCTAATCTCTGGATGAAAGTAAGAAAATGCAAATTAGTGATATGAAAGGGTGAAATATCAGCATGTAATGGGAACAATAATAATTTTTATTTATCGATCAAGGATCGTATATTACTGTGAGCCACAGAACAGAGACATTGAACACGCCTAGGAAGATAAATGATTCATAACAATGTATCGAAAGAACGATAATATATGCAGAATAAAATATCAATCATAAGACAAACGCTTGAGGAAGCACAAACAAACACTAAGTTCATGCGAGGATATCGTTTGCAAAAATGGGCATGAAAATTCCGTAAATATTCACATAAAACAAGTATTTTCCTTACCTTTCCACAGCTTTCGGAAAGCGAAACAACCTCCAATCCGAAATATGGGTATCACACCCGGAAACACAGCATTAGTACCTCATGTTCAAAATCACACACACGCGGATTACAATGACGTCTGACTTGCTGCTATAACAGTCGAAATGTGTGCAGTCACCGGCGTGGGCAGGTAGGACCACATGAGTTCCACGAAAACCCTCGCCTACTTCCTCCTCCCTCGCCGTCACCTCCCCTACCGCTTGTAGTAATACTCCCAGATGGCGTGAGTGTCCAAGCTACCCGGAAGCCCCAGCCTTCCTAAAGGCTGTCTAAGGTGCACAACGGATAACACAATCTATATGACGAAAATAGAGAAAATTTGTGTGCGCGCGCAGCTTCCCCCTCCAACAACGCTTCCTTCCCAACTTCCAGTCCTGAGAGAACTACTTGGCACTGATTCCCACGGTACCCTATGTGAAAAAAACAAACAAGAGAGGTGCGTAATTATACTCCGACATTGTAATATGATATTTTTTCCCGACGAACGAATTGGGTTCTCGACTACTCAGGAACACCTGCGGGGATATCTGGTTTCGCTACGGAAATGGAGGCTTTGGGAAGAGCCGACTAGACTCCTTGCTTTGAGATTGTGGGGAGCAATGGATTTGGGCTTTTGGGTCGGTCGCGGTGCGTCGTGGTGCGTCGCCACAACAGGGAAAGTGAGCGAGGGAGGAGAGTGAGTAGGGGGGAGGGGGGGAAGGCGGAGGAGGGGAGGGGGAGACGGTATCAGCGGAGAGAAGGCAGGGAGGGATGATGGACGGCCGAGGTTCCTCCAAAGAATAAAAAAAACTTGAAAAGCAAGCGAGGGCTGACGCAAATGATGATTCGAAAGATCATCCCTACACGGTGAATGATCATTCGAAAGATCATTCGAATGATCATTCGCAAGAAATTCATACGCCGGTACCGCTATACACGGTGAATGATTTCAGCGAATTTTCTGCGCAGAAATGATGCGCACTGGTGCGACTATCGATAGTGTATCTCGATTCTAATGATAATTCCGACCGTTTCTGACAACGACCAAATTTGTTTTGGAAGTTGCAGACGACGGAATGCTTTTAATAATTAAATAATTTAGTATTGCTTTTACTTTCCGTGGTGTATGACGTTCTAAGTAATGAGAGGAATTATAACGGTAGACATTGATAGCGGAAAACCACTTTATTAAGGGCGCGTTTCGTAATTCACTGGCAGTACTGCTACTGCTGCTGCAAAACGGAACGGAAAACAGTATTGCCACTGTAAGCAAATTAGTGATTTTGGAACGGTCAACAGTAGCTGCTGTTGATAATTTCGCGGGAAATAGTGGACATAGCAACCCCTTTGAAAGAGATTAATTCTAGATATAATTGGGATTTTATGGATTTCAAAATACGGGTTTAATACAGATTTAATACTTTCTGTGTTTGTAGGGAATGAATCGTGCAAATACCATTTTCAAAATAAATTGAATATATATACGTAGTAAGCATGAAAGTTCGAAATTGATCGATTGCAGCCTAAATAAATATTTTTAAAAACATCCATTGCAATTGAGGATAGACATGTAAAACTTTCAAAATTAAAAGTACTTCAATCTCAGGTTGACAAATGCCTTCAAACAGTGCGTAAACATAATCAAGAACAATTTACAAGGCACCAATACAGGAATTAATTAGGTGTACCTCTATATTCATGTTTGAAGAAAATTTAAACGTAATACACGCTATACACTTCACATATTCGTACTTCAAGCAATGGCACAAAACAATTAGGTCAGTATCCTGAAGCTTAAGCAGACGATAACATACGTACAGTTAATATGGTAGAATAATGTAGTATAGAGAGACGAATTTCCAACGTGTAATTAAAATTGCTTTTGCCATTACTTATGTTATTATTACGCTCACACATTAAACGGTACGGTGGAACAAGAAAGTATACGTAGATATTGCATTGCATTGATAAAAGAAATCAACAAAGTTTATGCATGCATTTATGTAACACACGATACCGATACATACATTGAGAACGTAATTTTAATAATGATACTTTCTTGCATTGAAGTTTTCAGGAATTTCTTGTACCACTGGAATTTACGAGACACTATCGGTAAATCACACGAAGTTAGCAAAACAAATATTTCATATAGGTAAGTAATCAAATCACTCATTCGCGCACAACTTGCCATTATCAATATCAACAATATATATTTATAATTTAAAATTGGAGTTCTTATTCTCAGTTTACGTGAATATATTATGAATTATGTACGCCATACTTCATTTACTTGCGTACCATATGTTATTAAGCAAAGCGGTTGCTGTGTTCCAAATACAGGTGAACATCGCCTTTCGTCTGCTTACTGCCGCAACTGCTGCTCTCGGCTTGCAGCAGCCACAGTAGAGTTCACAGTAGGGAACGTCATCAAATGACTGACGTCATCGGTTACTGTACCGTACTGCCAGTTGATTTTGGAACGGTTTGGCAGCACTGTCAGTACTGCCAGTGAATTTCGGAATGCGTCCTAAATCGTGCGTTTTGTGATACCGTAACGAAGTACATAATAAGTTGTTTTCGCCGCAGAGCAACGATGATATGCTTCAAGATAGTACACTCTTGAACATGATCATGAGGAAACTTACGCTTCAAATGGCTACCCGAGGTCTTTTCCCTTCCAATTCAGTAAATTATTAAATACGTGAAAAAATAATTGTGGGCAAAACTGCACGTTGTTTCTCGCTCAGAAAAATCCTACCTTATGGAGACGAGTCCCGTTTTGACGCCGCAGCGCCCAGCTCTAATAAAAAATACACAGTAAGCTTAAAGCAAAAGCTCCACTAGGGTGAAGGCCGGTCGACAAGGAGTTTTTATGTTTGGGGTCCCTTCGGGTACACAGCCTTCACAATGCAGTCGAGCAAAGGTCATCTCTGCGCGAGAGAAGAAAGGTAACGGGAAGATGAAAAAATGAAGGGACCTGCTCTATTTTCCAAGGAGTGCGCTTCAGCATCCTCATACTTTCTACTATGAAGTTGGCTCTGTGTTATCTCATTCTTTGCTACTCCCCCATTACCGTAAAACTACGAATGCTCTCAAGATATCTTGTGCGAAATTTGCGAAATTGCAATTGCGCGAAATTACAATTAAAGGCTATATGAGTAAGTACCTCAATTATTCACCACAGAGAAATCACTATATTTTAAATATCGATACTAGGGAAGAATGTGGACTGTGACATTCATGGACTAGTTTATGGGGCTTGCTCCTTGACTTATAATTTGGAGTCTAGCCCCAAACTTAAGCGTTCAAATCTTTAATAATGTTTAATAATTGTAAATTAAACAAAATATAGACGTAATCGAAGAGAAAAACGACGTTTTTATTCATTAAATATCAGAAATGTTATTTCCGTATTACCCTATTTAGAAGAATGATGTTAAGAAACTTTTTTACTGCGGTTAACGCGTTTCGGCTCACTGATCCATCATCTGGTACAAGACATCGTTAATTCAACCTAAGATTTTAGGTTGAACTAACGATTGTATAGTTAAAATGGAGGGAAATTTTTATATATTAGGATTACATGAAAATTATCTGGGATAAAAATAGTATCACCGGGCGAAAAAAGATCCAAATAGATCTTAAATCAAAGACTAGTCTAAAATTCTTTGCAGTTAATTTTTCATATATATTTCCTCATGATTACCTATAACCCCTCAGCTCTCGAAAAATAATTTTACAAGGAAAAGAAATGAGATAACCTTACAGACACGCCACAACACCATTTCGTACTCCACGAGTTGGCGTTACTACGAACCTGCAAAGAAATAGAAAATATTTTATAATAAAGAAAACAGGAAATTACATTCTATACCCAAACCTGAAAATTATCGGCCATAATTCGGGACAAAATTAGTGGCTTTAAATTATCATAAATTCTTGAGTTCACATTCAGAAAAATCATCGCTGGTCATTTAAATAAAGTATTATATTCAAAATTACAATAGATTCTACTGCTTGAAATGAGTTTGAATTATAAAATGACCCAAGTGATTCAATGAAAATCATTTGGTGAAATTAGAAGATTTTATTTATATCAACCATCCAAAAAGTTCACTAAATCACCTCTCAAAACGTACCATTTATTAAAGACTATAAAATAAAATGCCGCTATAACTATAAGAAATTAACTTTATTACAAAATACGTAGGCTTTCCTGAAGAATTATATTTGTAAAATTTCTCCCTTCGTCACCAGGGTAGACACCAAGAGTCTATGTGTCTTAGAACTTCAGAAGTCTTGATCCTGACTCAAAATCGACTTGACTAACTTTAGTATAAAGAGATCTCAATTGAGCCCTGAAGTTCATTCCGACTTCTCTACAGCGGAGAAGTTGAGTCTAAGCTGTTGAGTGGCCAATTTCCAAGATGTCCGCCGCCGTCGCCTTAAGTTTTTAAAATGAAATATCTCTCGTAAAACAATTTCACGAGTGATATTGTGCTCCATTAATGTGAGTTATTGATCAGCGGGATGCCATGAGTGACAATAGATTAGGTTATTTCATATTATTTAAAATGTTGCTGAACTCTAAAAAAAATTAAAATTTTTAACTGAACTCCACCATAATTACACTAGAACAAGTTATCTGGACGGAAGTGAATTTCTAAAATACAAGATTTTCCCTGCTTTGATTGAACACAGCTTTTAAGACGTCCGGTAGGTAATTGATCATGAAATCGGAAATACTGACACTATTTTTGAAAATTGAATATCCAGGGACACAGGCATTTAGTACAAAACCTCAGAATGGAGGGCTCAGAAATAAAAATATGCACCATATTCCGTGGGCGCGCCCACCTCCATAATAGAACAAGAGGGAGAATATTTATTCCAGCCCACCTTAATCAAACAGATTTCAAAAATTAATTTCTCAAATATCACGTATACTACTAAAGCACACTCTGTTTTGACATTATAGCCGTACTATGCTGAGGAAGTATCTCGCTTTAGATATTCACACTGAGAAGGAAGACTGTGATTATGACATTTACGAAATTGAAATGAATTTAATATGAAAGGATAGATTCAATTTTCCCCCTATATTGCAAGATGCGAATGTAACAGAAATGGCTGAAGGTGAGGATATCGTGTGGCGGGGGAAAATAGTACGTGAGAAAGGGAAAAAAGGAATATTACAGTAGATTTTATTAATATTTATGACGCTGTTATAATGGCATCCTAAAATGGCAAAATGGGCTCTGGGAGTTAAAGTCATCTTTGGGATGGAGAAACAAGACGGGAGCCCCCCTGCTGAAAACCCTCCTCTCCCCTAGCTATATGCGTACATGCGTGAACATCCCCGCCACTTCTACTAGAATACTGCCATAATTTTATGGCTCCCACGAAAGAATGGCCCCAGGAATGGGTGAGCCATATTAATATTCGCTACAACATCTAGTAGAAGGAAGGGCTCGCGACCAGAACAAATCATTAGACCAGTTAATGGAAAAAAATATCAAGCAAAACGACTTGAACATTCATTCGAGTGCTATGGTTACAAAAAAAAAATACTAGCGGGGACTATCTCATAGCTTCCGTCAGGACACTATCACTTGGACATTCCTGACGAAACAGCGGCCTGTGGCTGTGGTAAACGTAGATTAGCGGTTGAAGGGGAGGGATGGGTAAAAAGAGGGATGAATTCATACGGCCACATTATATAAATAAGATTATATGACCCAAGTTCATAAATGGAGCAATCTTTTTAAAATTCCGGCCTCGATTGCCTGCCTGCTATAAAAGGATAAGCAATTTATCGCTCCAATTTCGCTAGCCGGTTTAAGGATCTAAACGCTTAATCCGTTTCCGTAAACCTGCAAAAATTTTCAAAAATTTCCTTCCGAGACCCTATCTAGGGTATCGGACCATTTCGGAGACCGCTCACGGAGAGCGGTCCGAGTGTATTTTTGATATCGTACCATTTCGGAGACCATCTCACGAATAGCGATTCTAAGGCACTCTGCGGTATCGTACCGTTTCGGAGACCGTTACGTAAAATTTCCGACGGAAATTCATCTTATTATATACGAACTGCGGTCCACCTCCCGGACTATGCGCCTTTGGCGCCGAAATCATGCCTAGCCAGCCACCGGTGACTCCTGAGGTGATGTGGATCATGGACAAAGCGAGACAACAGTGCCAACTGGCAATCACTGCACCATCATCTGCAGCTGCCCCCACCACAACGCTGATTGGTCCTCTTCCATGCCAACTGGCCAACTCACCAGTTCTGCCGGACGAGCAAGCAGCGCCTGCTGCCGCCCCTGATGCATCCCCTGGCCTTCCTGATGCTGGGACAACCACTACGGCAACGCCGGTCACCACTCCCCAGATGCCGCCATCGCCAGCTGCCGCAGCTGCCGCAAAATACGCCAGGCAGGCAGCCAAGGACCCAAGAAGGGCCAAAGCCACCTCTTCGGCGGTGAGTACTGTCCCCCCTATTGCACAACATATGCCGCATGACACCACGCAAACCGCGCATGACCAAGGGGACGACGGCTTCACTGTCGTCCAAGGGAAAAATGCCGCTAGAAAGCGAAACCGAGCAGATCCGGTTGCGCCCGTCCCCACGGCCAATTCATTTGAAGTGTTAAATTCCAATAATGTTGTTGAGTCCCCAATTGGGACTACTGAGCAAACTAGGTCCCCTAAGATGCCTAACATTACTGTGTACGGAGTCTCTGAGTGGGTCCCGTTGTATGCTGAACTGGAGGCAAAGCTGGTGGTGCCGCCAAAGTGCTCTTTGAGGGGCCCTAACACGGTGGTCATATCAACGTCATCCCCGCGGGACTACCATGAGGCCAGAAACGTGCTGACGGGAAGGAAGCTGGAATTTCACTCTTACCAAGCTGCAGAAGACAAGCTGACCGAGTACTGTTTCCGTGACATCCAGCGGAACACCCCGGCTGAAGCAGTAAAGGAGGCCTTGGAGAAAAAAGGCTTTCTCCCGAAGTCAGTTGTCCAACTGACAACCACAAGGCCCACTCAGAGAGACAGAGATCTAGGACATAACTCGGTCGCGAAGCGCCTCACGCCCGTGTACCACGTAATCTTTACTAAAGAATCTATCAAAATCAATTTAGATCAACCTTTTTATTTGCTTGGCATGCGCGTCAAGGTCACTCACTATCAAAAGCCTAAAGGTGTTTTACAGTGCCACAAGTGCCAGGGTTTCGGGCATTCTAAAAATTACTGCAATATTCGGCCACGTTGTGTTAAGTGCGCCGGGTCGCATGAAACAGCCGAATGTTTGAGAGTTGACCGCTCCACACCACCGAAGTGTGTTAATTGCGGAGGTGACCATACTGCCAGTTACCGCGGTTGCAAGGCGTTTAAGTTTGCGCAACAGCAGAAATTGGCTCGCGATAAAGCCCAAGGATCAGCCCAAGGGAAATCTTTTACTCCTGCTCCTGCTCCTTCCTTCAATGCTTGGTCACGAGGTCCCGCAACGGACCAAAGTGGCTTTCCTTCTCTAACCCAGCCTCGCCCAAGACCCACTCCCACAGTACCTCAGCCGACATCCGCCGGCACTCAATCTTGCCCGACCCAGCAACCCGAAAATACTTCCTCCGACAACCTTTTCACCTTCTTCTTGACCATCAGTGATCAATTGAGTCTTCTAAAGACGACCAACGAGAAGAAATTGTTTCTTCTCAGGCAGATGTGCGCACTGCTCGAGAATGACAATTAATCGTCTCAGCGGTATTAACTTTTTCTGTTGGAATTGCAACGGTATCCGACGCCGACAACAGGAATTCTTAAATTTTATTAACTCTGGCACTTTTGATGTGATCGCCCTTCAGGAGACGCATCTAATTCCCTCACAACATATTCATATTCCCAATTTCAAACTCTATCGGCGTGATCGCTCGAACCGTAGCGGTGGAGTGTTGATCGCAGTAAAATCAACCATCAAACATAAAGCACTGCCTTCGAATGCCTTTAGCACACTAGAAACCATTGGTATTTGTATTCCTACTCCAACGGGCGATTTATATATGTATTCTGTGTACCAACCCGCGGCCAAACCTCTCCAGCGTGACGAAGTTTGTTTCTTGTTATCCGCCGACGAAAAAATCATCGCTGCCGGCGACTGGAATGCAAAGCATGTAGATTGGGGCTGTCAACGCACTAACGCGCGTGGGACGATTCTTAACAGTTTCGTCTCTGATGGCGCGTGTAATGTCGAAGTGCCGCTCACGGCGACACACGTTGATTCCTGTGGCAACATGGATATTCTCGATCTCTGCGTGACTAAAAATATCCACCGAATTTCTACTCCCAAAGTAATTGACGATCTTTCTAGCGACCACTTCCCGATCCAAATGCATGTTTGGTGTTCGCCTGAAGAGTTCACTCCGTCACCTTCAGTGAAAACCAATTGGCAATTTTTTGTCAATCATTCTAACGATTCCTTTTCCCAAATTCCAATCCCAACCCTAGCCACCCCTGATGCAATTGACGCGCATGTCGAGTTAATAACATCAAAACTCCTTGACGCCCATGCCCTTGCTTCCCTTCCGTACTTCCGGCCACCGGCCGATCCAAATATCCTTCCTGACCATATCCTTGAACTCATGAAGGAACGAAACCGAATGCGTAGACGATGGATTCGGAGACATGACGTTACTGACAGAAAACTTTACAATTTTCTTGCCGCTCGAGTGAAGCAAGAAATTGCACGACATCGTAGGGAATTATGGATGAACAAAATTAATTCTCTTTCTGTTGACGACAACTCCATTTGGAAGTTGGCGCGTTCCCTGACTAAAAAAGGGCCGTTTCAGGTTCCTTTGCGACAAAATGACATGTTCATCCATGACGCTAAGGACAAAGCAGAGATCTTAGCTGACGCCTTTCAGGCCACAATGACACTAAAAGCTGATTGGTCGGTGACTGACGACGACCAAGAAGCAGAAATAGAGTATTCAGCACTTGCAAATACTCCTACTCCTCCATTCATTCCTGCGACTGAGACTGAATTGAGACTACTCATCAAGTATCTCAATCCAAGAAAAGCGTCTGGACTCGACGAGGTGTCGAACAGACAGCTGATGAATGCACCAAGACCTGTCATTCTCCATCTCCTAGCGCTGTTTAATAACTGCATGGCCGCCAGTTATTTTCCATCTGCATGGAAAGCAGCGCGATTAGTCCTCATTCCTAAACCCGGCAAAGACCCTTCCATTCCTCTCAACCGCCGCCCAATTTCCTTACTTTCGAACATCTCAAAAATGTTCGAAAAAATCATCAAAACCCGTCTCGACCTTTACTTACGGACAAATGACGTTCTCCGCCCGGAGCAAATGGGATTCCGTAAAGGAATCTCAACTTTGCACCAAGTCCTAAGACTAGCTGAATTTGTTGCCCAAGGTTATCAACGCCGTATGTATACGGCAGTGGTTTACCTCGATGTCGCCAAGGCCTTCGATCAAGTGTGGCACAAGGGCCTAATTCTTAAGCTTTGCAGGGCAAACATTCCGCCCGATCTCTTGAAACTCATACAGAGTTTCCTGCACGAGAGAATATTCCAGGTAGCTGAAAGCGGTGAATTGTCGCAAGCGAGAGAAACAAACTGTGGCGTTCCCCAGGGCGCCATTTTGTCACCAACAATCTTCAACCTCTATGTCAATGACCTTCCTTCTTCTCCACAAACTCAAACTTTCATGTTTGCCGATGATACCGCAATAGCGGCTCAATCCTGGAGCGGCATTTACGCTTTGCGTAAACTTCAAACCCATCTTTCTCTTCTTGAAAAGTGGACTGTTTCGTCGAAGATGACAATCAACGCTGCCAAAAGCAGTCTTGTCGTCTTTCAACGACGAAAAAAACCTATTTCCAATTCCCTTACCTTTAATTCCTGCAAAGTACCAATGGTTTCAAAACACAAATTCTTAGGGTTACATTTCGATTCCAAATTACTCTGGTCCGCGCACGTAAAGCAAGCCTTGAAATCAGCAACAGCAACTAGGATAGCTCTTAGTTGCTTTCTAAATTCGCGATCTGCGATCGCTAGAAAGGACAAGGTGACGCTGTACAAATCCTACATTCGACCTCGGCTGCTTTACGGGTGCGAAGTGTTCGGCAGCACTTCCCTTACGAATATCAAACGCTTAGAAACATTCCAAAATCGTACTCTGCGCTACATCACAAACCAACGTAGACTCATACCAATTACCGAAATAAGACGCGCTCACAAGGTACCCAAGATACACGAGTTCATCAAGTCACAAGCTGTGCGACTTCAGAACTCCCTTTCACGCAACCCGCTCACAAAAACTCTATGGGATTACCCAGTACATTTTAAACGCTTCAAAAGCTACAGACTTCCAAAAGAAATATTATTTCGCTGATACCGAATTCTTTCCTATGTCTTTTCTTTCAAAATAATTATTAGTATTGTATTGTTGTTGAAAAAAATAAGAAAATATACTTAAAACAAAAAAAAATATATAAAATTGTTCAAAATCAAGCAAAAAAAAATAATAAAAACTTGATAAAATGTACAAAAAAAAAATAATAAAATGAACAAAATGCATTGTATGCAACAAAAAAATGATAAAATTGTGTAAAAATCAAAAAAGAAGTGTCATATAAATTTTTGAAGTGTCATTTTGGGGCCACTCAGGGCCGTTTCACGGCTTCAGTCGCCGTTAGTATGTAGTCTTGTTAACTTTAGAGTGCTTTTGCACATGCTCACTAGAAGCCTGTCTTTCTAATTCTCCTTCACTAACACTGGAAAGGTAACACTGGTCCCTATACACTTAAATCGTCAATTTTCCCTGATTTTCGCACTTGCGAAAAAATCACCGCGGCCGAAGAGGTGGTATATATACTCACCGGAGGCTGGATGGATATAGGGTATAAAAGCCCATCAAAATTGAGGGGATCGATCGATCGCTCCAATTTCGCTATAGAATGACTCCTAATGCTATCAAAAGAGATTGGGGACATCTCGTACTTACTTGACACAGCACGCCCTCACCCACGGCTTCGCGCCAGCCATCGTCGCCGCCAGCCCGCGGCAACAGCCTGCGGCAACGCCGCCACCGCAACTCGGCGATATCTCCGCCGGCAGTCGAGGACACCCACGGCGTTCTCCTGCCACACCCTCCGCCATCGTAGGACTTCCTGCACCTACCTGAAGAGCCGCCTAGGCCCTTAAGAGGACCTTTTTGGGGACTCCAACTTTTTCTCTGCAAACCAGCTAAACGGCACCCGGACATCATTAGAAGTTCAGCGCCCTCAAGGGTTTCGGCCGCCGAGGCCCTTAAGAGGACCTTTTCGGCAGATTAGAAGATTTCGCCAGAAATCATCGGAAAGGCTCCAGCACACCCAGAGGCACCAAGCGCCCTCAAGGGCTCACGCCGAAAACCCATTGGTATCGTATAAAGACAAATTCTTTTCTCATATTGGCCCTCTTAAGGACCCAACACAATCTTTACCCGTAAATTGCCACACCACTTGCCCACAAACACCATTACAGTTCACTACTCAACACTAGGTACACGCACCCGGCAAAGGCATCTGGGGGGAGGCGGGTGCAAACCCCAGGTGGCGCTTTGACCGGTCCCACATTCGGTCGCTCTCGGTCGGCAACCCCAAGGCAGAGGGCAACCTCACTGCACGCCTTGGGGGACCCGTCGGGTCCCCACGCTAGGGTACAATCACAACACAATCATGGCAGCCGCCATCGACTCGGACTCGCCTACCTCACCACCGGCAGTCCCATTCACTCCGCTTACTGACGATCCGCGCTTCCTTGCTCTCGTAAGTGAACGCGGCGCCGAACTCCGAACATTTTTTCTTGATCAGGCTGCAGCCACTAATGCCATTCCGGCACCCACCGCATATACTGTTGTCACCAATGTAAAAAAGCGCAAGGCAAACACCCCGCCTACGTCCATCTCAAATTCCCGCCCGACATCGCCCGTACTCGATGCCAACAGATTTGAGGTACTGAGCCAAGACGGTGACGATATGGATGACGAGGACGAAACGCCAGAACCCGAATCCACCTCTAAAATCCCGCCCATCTTCATCAGGGACACCACTAACTGGATCGAAAAGAGAAAAATAATATACTCTGCTTGCACTTTCCCTCCGGTAGCTTCGCTACGAAGCAATGATATCCTTATTCAATGTCAGAGAGTTGATGACTTCAGGGCAACCACAAAAATCTTGGCCGACAAGAAGATCCCGCACTTCACGTATCAGCTTAAAGCAGACAAGAAACCGCATTTTGTTATCAAAGGAGTGCCCGCGGACTCCACGCCAGAAACCGTCAAAGAAGAATTGGCTGCGAAGGGCATCACGTCCGAGCATGTAGTCCAGCTCCGCTCATCTCGGCCCACGCCAGCCGAGAATAGGCAACGAAATCAGCTCCGGCGGGACGACCCAGCTGCGCCACTTCCATCTCTGCCATTGCGCCCGCTGCCTATGTTTCAGGTCAGGCTCGACTGCCCTAACGAAAGGGCAAGGTTAACTCAGATGAAGGACATATTCGGGCTAAGCGCGAAAGTGGTGCCGTTTAAACAATCCCCGGGACCAATCCAATGCCGCAAGTGTCTAAATTTCGGCCACACCCACAAAACGTGTGGTTTGGACCCGAAGTGCTTTAAATGTGCAGGACCACATTGCCACACCGCTTGCACGAAAACCAGAGACGCGCCAGGAAAATGCGCAAATTGCAACGGCGCACATATCGCAATCTACAAAGGTTGCCCAAAATACAAAGAACTAGCCCGGCTCCTACGTCTGAAGACCACCAGTGAAACGCCGCCAACAGTTCCACCAAACCTCGATGTGGCAAATTTCCCACCTCCGCCCCCACCTACAAACGCATGGAATGCCCGCAGTCAAATCGAGCGTCCGCCACCAACAGCATTACCAGCAGCAGCCTCTCAGGCTCCCACTTCTCAATCGAACCTTCAACCTTCCCGAACACAACCATCAGCCCCAGTTCCGCCGACCACCGCTCAACCCGCCAGAAACCCTTCCCAGCCATCGCTCACAAGAAACAGCCAACCACCACCGGCCCCAGAAAATCCTACTGCCACCACGGACTCGTGGAAAACCCACCTGAAAGCCTGGCTATCCGGGCTTATCCGAAAAATCATAAATCCTGCCGAAGGCAAATCCCGAATGGATATTCTGTTAGAAGAAGTCATCACCGGCGCCATGCTACTCGTTAATGGCCTATAAATCAAACAAAACACTCAACCACCTCAAGCTGCTATCCTGGAACGCAGGCAGCATTAAAAATAAAAAAGGCGAACTCCTGCATATCCTGCACTCCCAGCAACCGGACATAGCTCTCATACAAGAAACCTGGCTGAGACCGCACGACGCTTTTCACATTCCTAACTACATCATTCGACGACGCGAAAGGAAAGACGGCATTGGCGGCGGAGTGATGCTCCTATTTAAGAAACACCTTATAGAAACTCCACTCAAAGCTCCACCCACAGAAGCGCTGGAACTTATAGGTGCCAAATTTGCCACCGCAAACGGCGACCTCAACGTCTGGAGCGCATACCTGCCCCCGAAAGGACATGGAATCCATCACAAAGATCTGGATGCTCTACAATCCATCCTCTCGACCACAGCAGTACTGGGCGGAGACCTGAACTCGAAGCACAGCGCGTGGGGCTGCAAATCAACCAACCAAAGAGGACGGAACCTACACCACGCCGAACTCACATTCCCTTTCACAATTCTACCTCCACCCTCTCCTACCCACTTCACGGCAAACCCCAATCACCCTGCCGATATTCTTGATCTCTTTCTTACTAAAAACCTTTCTCCATTCCTCCTACCGTCAACCTTACCGCTAGCAGCATCCGATCACGCCCCAATTTTACTCAACCTCCCACTCTGTTACCCAACCATTACTCCACCTCCGGCAATAAATTGGAATAAATTCACCGACTCAGCCACTAAAATCAGCTTCCCGGATCCACGCTCCAGTACCAAAACGGAAGACGTGGAAAAACACGTTTCACTCCTCAACGCCAGCCTAAACCACTGCCTGAAAGAAGCAGCTTTCACGCCAAAGCCGACGCCGTTAATTGATACGTCACTCCCGTCGTCCATTCTCCCACTGATCCATCGACGAAACAACGCGCTGAAGCAGTGGAGGCGCACTCAGGACCCAATCATACGAAACTTGTACAAAGCCCTCAGAAATCGTGTGACTTCCGTCATACGAGCCCACCGTCAGAAAATCTGGGATGAGAAAATCGCGACACTGTCCCACAAGGACCACTCAGTCTGGCAACTTGCCAGATCCCTTCGTTGCCGTAAAACTCCTCCCCCCCCGGTGGACTTTAATGGCATCCAGGCAACCACAGACGAAGAGAAGGCGACCTTGTTCGCCGAACAACTAGCGAAAACGTTCCAGGACGCAGACAACTCGGACGCCACTGATGAATGTGAAGAATCTAACTCTTCCATCATACTCTGCCCTAGCCCATCTTTTTCACCAGTTTCTCCAGCCGAACTCCAATCTCTCATTCAACAGCTACCGAAGAAGAAAGCCCCAGGTCCGGATAACTTCACCAACCATTTAACTAAACAGCTTCCTCCAAATTTCCTGCTCTACATACGTCACCTCTTCAACACTTGCTACAAGATGTCCTACTTCCCTAAAGACTGGAAATCGGCAAGAGTAATTCATATTCCCAAACCAGGAAAAGCACAGCAAGATCCGAACAATTATAGACCCATCAGTCTACTCTCGGTATTCGGCAAACTGCTTGAAAAGACCATATTAAACCGCCTCCTTCCAGAACTCAAGGAGCACCAACTTATCCGCGATGAACAAACAGGATTTCGCTCCAGCCATTCCACCACTCACCAAATAACGCGGCTGGTTGAAACTATTCAGTATGGTTTCAACATCAACAAATACGTCGTGGGTGTATTCCTGGATCAGTCCAAGGCCTTCGACCGTGTCTGGCATCAGGGCCTCCTCCACAAACTCCACTGCACTCCCATTTCCATTTACCTTGTTAAACTAATTCAATCCTACCTTACCGACCGCACCTTCTACTCCTCCGTCAAACTAGCTCGATCCCCACTACATCCCATCTCCTCCGGAGTACCACAAGGATCCATCCTTTCCCCATTCCTTTTCAACTTATATATTAACGACCTACCCTCCCACCCGCAAACAGAAACGTTCCTTTACGCTGACGACCTCGCAATCCTATCCCAATCCTTCGATCCAGACACGGCCGCTGATCGGATCCAGGAGCACCTCGACGACGTCGAGGAGTGGATGCAAAGATGGAAACTGAAACTGAACCCGGCCAAGAGTCAAATCATGCAGTTTGCCAGAAAGCGAAAAAAATCAATCTCAACTCCAATATACTACGGCAACAGCCGCATCTCACGAAGCACAACATCAAAATTCCTGGGCGTCCTACTGGATGAGAAGCTGACCTGGAGCGCCAATACAACAGCAGCGGTGCGGAAGGCAAAAAGTGCGACTGCAGCCATCTACCCACTCCTAAAAAGTTCCCACCTGGGACTACATACCAAAAAAATCTTATACACGGCCATGATCAGGCCAATCCTAACATATGGCTATCCAGCGTGGGGATCCATAGCCAAATCACACCTACACAAACTCACAGTCATTCAGAACAAAACACTAAGGACAATCACGGGAGCTCCCTGGTTCGTCCGAAACACTTACATACACGACAACCTAAACATCAAAACAATGACACAATGCCTTAATGATATGGCGACATCATTCCAACAGTCACTCAACAAAACACAAAACAATCTAATCACTCCTTTATGGAACTACACAGACAATCCACACTTCAAATACCCACGATCTAGATCTGCAATTACACGCTCAAAACCATAGATACAATAATAGCCAAGTAACACAATAACGCCAATTACATAAAACACACCACAACATCGATTACCAGCATACGCTGAACATCGCATAAATAACTGAAAAGTTACCCTGAATAGCGTAGCGTAGCGTAGCTCCAATTTCCCTCCACGACCCCTGAACTCTTTCTCGGGCAATCGAGCATCTTCCCTTCCCACAATTCCTGGCTCGTAAACACCACCAGAGCTTCCCATAACATTCAGAGCACGCGCCCCGCATTTTACAACAAAAGGCACGCCAGGGAGCGACCAGGCACGGCCTTGGAGCACGCGCGTCTTGAGAACCAGTATGTTAGGCTGCGCACGGAGATCGGTAGAGAGGTTCCTCACGGAGGTAATGTTGCTCACAAATTTAGAGGTACTCACAATTCGCGTGGGTTAAAAAAAATATTGGACGTGTTGAAGCAATAAACTCATCACGCAAAAACTGCAACTTGCAACATGCAACTTTTACAAGCACACTATGATAACCAAAAGCAACAAGTGATACCGATCTCATTGCTTCCGTCAGAAAAATGTCACTGCCTGACTGTAGTCAACTATTACGCTAGACCAGCGGTTCCCAAACTTTTTCTTTCTGCGACCCATTTTAGCCCATACATTTTAGCCGCGACCCCCTAAAAATGGTTGTCTAAGTTTAAGTACATAGTTCACTTTATTATTCGCACATCTCGCGACCCCTTTCCGAACGGCCCGCGACCCCCAGTTTGGGAACCGCTGCGCTAGACAAACACAAGTAAACATCTACTGTGAAGAGATCAAGAATCGATAGGTAACGTTCTCGATCCTGATCCGATTTTGGCGAAGTTGGAAGAATCGAAGGCTCTGCATCGCGAGCGGGACAAGTTGATTTCATAAAAAAAGCACAGAGTATAGCAACCGCTCGCATTTTTCAACATATAAATTATTACGTATCAATGGCAAGTAAAAATTTAACTTATTTTCTCAGCATGGATATGAACATAAGCCATAGCCATTTATTTATTTTTCTCCTCCCGCCATCAAAAAGCGAAGAGACACTCAAGAACACTTCTGTTCACAGAATAACGGCGAGATAACGCTCTTGACTCTCTAATATCATTGCAGCGTGCCTCGACGAGCACACCAACGACATAATGACTGCTATGTGATCATGGCGCAGCGCAACATTATATATGGCTAACACGGTAGCACCAGCGATTGGCTTCACATGTGACTACACCGGCTACACTGGTTAACTTGTGGTAACACATGATAAACAAAATGATTCAGAAATTAACCAAGAAAATTTTTGGCTCAGGACGAGAAGTTCAGTGTAAGAAAAAATAAATAGTTTCTTCGCATATATATTCGAGAATTTAAAGGAACTAAAACATAACAAAATGGTGTATTCATCATCATAATTAGTCAGCAATCCCAAGATTGCTTTGACGCAGCTCTCCATTCCTCTCTCCTATCCGCTAGCCGTATCATAGCGACGTATTTCTTCTCTTCAACATTCTTTATAACTCATTGTCCTATGTAACTCATTCGGGGCCGTCCCTTGCCCTTCTTCCCTTCCACCTGTGTCCTTCAACGATTGTCTTCATCAGACCATCATGCCTCAAAATGTGGCCCACGTCTCCCGTCCTCTGCTTAAGTTTTTTAGGAGGTTTCTCTCGCTCTTCTTAGCACTTCTTCGTTACCTACACGGTCAATCCATTTTATCTTCATCATTCTTCGGTAGCACCACATTTCGAATGCTTCCACTCTTTGACTTCTCTGCTGCTGTCAAGCCTCGCTTCCATAGAGAAACATACTCCATATCTAGCACCTGATGAATTGTTTCCTTACTTATATGCGGGTACAGTCAGCTGTAAGAGGATTCTTCTTTTCGCAGAAAGCCCTCTTGGCCTATGCTATTCTACTACATATTTATTTTTATCGTTAGTAATAATAATAATAATACGTCTTTCTTTGGCGAGATTGGGACTAGGAAGTGCCATCATCCACCTAACCCCTCGTCAAACATGAAATATATGCAGTTAAATACATCGTCAAGTTGCTCATGAAATTACATGCAGAGAAATAACATAAAAATAAATAGAAGTTCCATTTCCAATCAACAAATAAAATTATAAGTTAACAAAGTTACTATTGACCAAGTGTAAAAAGATGTTAGTGAACGTGGGAAAAACCTGAGGATATTGACTGTCGTCCTTATTAGAAAAAAAACCCACGGCAGGAAAACGCCCACACAAGAAGGGGGCTTCCCAGGTGAGGGTTTATTACTTCGATGAAAATATTTCAGCCAAGCACCGAATAGCAAAAGAACCAAGAGAACGCAGTCTCTCGTCAATCGTCGCGGGGATGTCAAAAAAATGGCCGGCGCACTTCTATGGTCGCCTAAATAAAACCTTTAAGACTTACGCATGATACTTGGAGCGCAGAGAGAGAAACTATTTGCCATAACTGAGTCCGGTATTTACATAAAAGGATAGGAGAGAAGGATATTGCCTCTGCATCTGTATTGATGAGCATCGCAGCATTCAATCAACTGGTGCCGTAATCATTCTAGGAAGCATGGAAGGAATCTCCTTGCAACACTAGGAGTGTAACACTCGCATGCACTAACATTCCAGTCGAATACGCAATCTCATCTGCATAAATCTACTCAAGGACAAAACGCATGAACAGGCACGTTTGCCGTGCCTCCATGGGAGTGAATACTCAAATGGGTGAGAAGTTGGGAAAAATAACAACTTCACGGGAAATGCACTTAATATTTAACTTTGCCGGCCCCTGTGGCGGCGGTATGAGGTCCTCGATTGCAAACCCGAAGGTCGCGGATTCGTGACCCGCCTAAGATAAGTTGCCTCTACCCAGGGCATGCGAATTTGTACTCATAGAGTTGAAACTTTGGGACCCTCTAAGTAAAGACCACCACGAGCTATTTTCGGGGTATTATTATTATAGTATTCTACCGATTAAGGTAGGTTTCCATGGAGTACTAAAGAGGTGATCTGGGAGCCTCCCTTTCCTTCCAGCACTGCCTTCTTTAATTCACTGTAAGGCCTACTCTCTTTCAATCTATCTAAAAATCCTATTCTTTTCCTTCCCCTCCCTCGTTTCCCCAACATTCTACCCTCCAACACCATTTTCAACATCCCCTCACTGCTAAGCACTAACTCCATCCAAACCTTCTGTCTCCTGCGTATCTCATCTAAAAGCTTTCTCTCCTCGCCAACCATATCCAGCACTTCGTCGTTCCTTTTCCTCTCCGTCCATTTCACCCTCTCCATTCTTCTCCATACCCACATCTCGAACGCCTCCAATCTTCTCTCGTCTTCTTTCCTCAGAGTCCACGTTTCCGCACCGTAGAGAGCTACACTCCAAACCAAACTCTTCACTAACCTTTTCTTTAAACTCTTACACAACGATCCTCTCAGAAGCTCCTTCCTGCTCATGAACGCCTCCTTCGCTAATGCTATTCTCTTCCTGATGTCCTTACTACTGTATCCGTTTTCCTCTAACGTACTGCCTAAATAGTTGAATTGCTCAACCTGCTCAAGTTTTTCACCACCCACCTTTATCTTGAGTCTCACATTCCTCGCTCGTGATGCTTTACAAAACCGCATTACCTTAGTTTTCTTGTGATTAATCCTCATCCCAAACTCCTCGCAACGTTCGTATAACGCATCCACTAGGGCCTGAAGCCCCCTTGCTGACTGACTGATCAACGCCTGGTCATCCGCGAATCTCACTGATTTGAACATCATTCCTCCCACTTTTATCCCAGCTTCTAACTCATCCCACGCTTCCCTTACCATCTCTTCAGCATACACGTTAAAGAGCAGTGGCGATAGAGGACAGCCTTGCCTCACACCTCGGCCAATGCTTGCCCACCCAGATTCTCCGTCCGCTATCCTCACTTGCGCAATCTGGGCCATATACAGATTACAAATCAGTCGTCTATCCCTCCAGTCTACACCTATTCTCTTGAGAATATCCATTAACTTTACCCAGTTCACCCTATCAAACGCTTTTTCAAAATCCACGAAACACACATATACGTCCTGCTCATATTCTAGGTTCCTCTCCACGAGGGCCCTCATTATTGCTATTGCATCGCGAGTTGACTTCCCTTTTCTGAAACCAAACTGATCTTCGCCCAAATACTCGTTTGCCCTCGCCTCCATTCGTCTGTTCAATATCCTCAGCACTACTTTAGCCGCATGGGATATTAGGCTGATAGTCCTATAATCTCCGCATTCCACAGCTTTCTTCTTTTTCGGAAGCGGAATTAAAACCGTCTTCACGAAATCCTCCGGCCAACATCCCTCCTCATAGATCTTGCGCACTAGTTCGAAAAACCTTTTCTTACCTTCCTTCCCTAGACTCTTCAGAAGCTCGCACGGGATGTTGTCCACGCCTACTGCTTTCCTAGCCTTCATATCACGGAGTGCTCTCTCTATTTCTGAATCTAATATCTCCGGCCCAAGATTATCCTCCTCCACTGCACTTTCCTCCTCTAGAGTCAATCTCTCTGGTCTGTTCGTACCGTCATACAGGTCCTCCACGTATTCCTTCCACCTACCCTGTACCTCTTCTCGCTCGGTTAGCATCCTCCCATCTTGAGCCTTAATTTTAGACATGGCTTGTCCTCTTTTGCCGCCCGATAGCGACTTAACTTTGGCGTACAACGCGCCTACTTCTCCATCCTTCTGGAACTTTTCCATTTCCTCGCACTGTCTTTTCCACCAAGCCTCCCTTGCCCTCTTAGTTTCACGTCGTAATCGATTATTCAATTCCATATACATTCTTTTGCCCTGTTCTGTGTCCACGTTCTTCCACTTCCTCCTCTCCTCCATTTCATTTACCATTGCCTCAGTTATCCACGGCTTCTTTATCCTTCTACTGTCAACGTAACCAATTGACTTCTCCGCCGCTTTGACTATTCCCGTTTTTAAATTATCCCATCTTTCCTCTACCGTCTTGGTACTTTCAATCTCCCGTATACTAATGTCCACTAGCTCCTGATATTCTCTCCTCATACTCCCCTTCAGGGCTTCTACGTTCCATTTCTTCGCCTTCCTAACTTTCATAAGTCTTTTGAATCTTACGTTGCATTTCATGAGCACTAGATTGTGGTCCGAATCCGCATCCGCTGCAGGGAAGCTGCGCGAGTTTTTCACACTATTCCTAAACCTCTGTCTTACCATAATGTAGTCTATTTGATATCTCCCCGCATCCCCTGGACTTTTCCACGTGTACCTTCGCCCTTTATGATGATTGAACCACGTGTTTGTGATGAATAATTTGTTTCTCCTACAAAATTCTGCTGCTTTCTCTCCCCTGTCGTTCCGTATTCCTAGACCAAAATCTCCTATTTCGTTTCCATCCCTCCCTTCCCCGACTGAGGCGTTCCAGTCCCCCATCACTACCAGATTTTTCTTACCCGGTGTGTCTCTAATTATTTCCTCGAGCTGTTCATACACCTCGTCTACTTCTTCCTCCCTATGATTGCTAGTGGGCATGTAAACCTGGACCACCACAAGGTTGGTGGGCCGCGCCTCAATTTCTACCACCAGAATCCTATCGCTTACCTGGTCTATACCTACCACACGCTTACCCATCTTCCCGTTTAATACTAAAGCTACCCCTCGCTGGCTTTCTTCCCCTCCACTATATATAACCCTATACCCATCACTCCAATAGTCCCCCCCATCCCTCCACCTCACCTCGCATAATCCTAAGATATCTATCCTCCCTTTATCCATTTCCCTTTTGATATTTTCTAACTTTCCCGCCCTCATCATAGTCCTCACATTCCACGTCCCCACATTTATAGCAGACTTCTTCTTCTCCATCTTCTTGGTCTTCTTTTCTTCTTTCTTCATTGCTGCTGCCACTGATGTTGATGATGATAAGTCTCTGCAAGGATTTCGCATGTTGACGACCCCGAGGACCTTGCCGACCTCGCTGCCGTGCCCGACACCCGCCCTTTGCGGACGGGTCCCGGGCGATGAGATTCCGAGGCTCATTTGGTTGTACTCCATGTGTTCAGGGAAGAGATAGTTGGTAGGGTTTCCCACTTCCATTCCAACAGTGTTTTTCACGTGACACCATCACGTGGACTACCTTTCGTCTGGCTCCTACCCTTCGACCTATCTGGCATGGGTGGCCCTACCGGGAATAATTTAGAATTAATCCCGCCAGTGCAGCTCAAGGGGTCATAGGAGCGCGCAAGCCTTTCCACCGCGACAAGGTTGTAGCCCAAGGGAAAGGTTTCGGGGTATATGGAAATAAAAAAAGGAAACATTAATTAACATACAGAATGGTAGACTTCTCTCAACAATCATGCATATGACTTTCTTTGATATAAATGGCCTCTTTCAGGCAATAGCAATACAAAAGGACGCATTTCATGCTAAATAAACGTACTCTCATCCATTATATCCATCAAAGGAATGGAGTAATTGGATAAAAGGACAATTTTCACACAAATATTCACCGTGAAGGAAAACAACTAAGAAATAATCTTACCCGCGCGGTATCCCGAGAAGATTTTTCAAAAGTTGTTCGCCGGGAAAGTGTAAAATCATATATAACTAAGAAATATGTTAAAAGAAAGCGGCGAGTTACGTTCTGAATAAACACAAAGAGAGGAACGAAAGCATAACGGAGATTATGGCAGTTTTAGGATTGGAGAGTCTACAGAGCGGGTGGAAAAGAAGTATAATTGGGGGGTCTTATGGAGGAACAATTAAGAATGATAGAGTATGGGGAGGCTTCGAAAAGAACCGGAAGTGCCGCCCTCCATCGGGAAAAAATTACCGAACGTACATTCAAAGTAAAACGCAGATGCTCTAGAATTAATTTTTTTTAAATTTCCATTCCTCAACAGGTTAATTATTGAATGGAATCACTCACTTGGAGATTTGCCAAAACCATAACCTCGCATTACTCATTCATTTAAAAAAACAAGACTAATTCATTCAGGGCCATTTATGAGCACCATTTATCAATTAATATCGGATGTATTAAACATTTTGTACGCTATTGTTTCATGCTTGGTCCCATGTTTATGTATAATGATGCATAATTTTGCTTCCTACGTTCTTCGTTTCATAAAATATAAACAACTAAGCGCACTTGAGTAACCTTACTGTGTCATCTGACCATTGTCAATTCACACTCACTATGAGTAAGTAAATAAATGTTACTCATTCACTACTGTGAAGCAAAATAAGGTTTACTGTACGCAGTACGAAAAATAAATATTATCAAGAATACAGAAAGTATAAGTTAAAAATTAAATGAAAATACGGCTTGCTTGCATTTCTTCACGTTTAATCAGCACTAGTCACCTCTCTTCAGCGTGAGGCAAATCTAGGGTTTATACAATGACTTACGGAAGCAATCTATGCAGTATGATCAGGGCGAGTGGGCGAGAGTCCCAAGTGGAATCTTGGGCCCAGCGAGGGCCCGGGCCCTGTATCTGTACGGCGATTTGGAGCTGGCCGTCCATGCAACCGAGTATATTGCGAAGGGTTAATCGATAAATTCAAAAGATTAGATCCTGAGTTGTGTTACTCTTCGTCGCCATTACATTTGAGAATTTTCCACGGGACAGGCGTTGACAGGCTGTCAGATCTCAACCTCTCAAGGGCGATGGACATTTAATTTTATCCCATCTTAGAGACCGGATGATATTTAAATGGTTTCACCTTTTGGACATGCTCTCATTTAATATTTTTTCATGATATTCAATCAGTAGTCTGAGTAAAATAGTGCTTTACTGTATTTTCATTTTTCCTGATTACATGCTAATTAGTTTTAATTTAAAATGTAACGTCTGACGGAGAAAGAGTTTTAGATAGGTACAGAAGTTCAGGAAGCGTTTTGTGTACGCATGATGACGTTGAGCTCGACAGGACCGTGGGGATATTACCTCCAGGATATTGGATTTTCTTGAACTGGAGTGTACCAGCATGGTCGATTAAATAAGTACGGAATTTCAGCTTGGACTAGAGATTGAAGAGTAAATATCGATGGACATTTGTTTTTTGGGAGAGCGTAGCCAACAATTTAATTCTGGAACACAAAACAGTGAAATAAAATTGACATAGGAGTCCATTTGCTTTTTGCGTTGTTTTCTGACCCTCGTGCTCCACACGGACGCTCCAGAGAAGGAGAGGGGATGGCGGAGGGGGGGAGGGAGGGGTAATGGAGGGGAGGGACATCGCGGGCACGTCGTTTCATTTTTTATTCACGCCGGCGAACGCGATAACTCGCTTTCCGAAGTCACCCCGTCAGGGAGACAATTTCAACGCTCCTTCTCGACCCTTTTTCACGTTTATGATTCCCGCGCGAAATACATTTGCAGCCAAAAAGTCGGATAAAACCTCGCATCGCATCGCATTTTTGGTCAACTAATAGTTAATTTCTCGATATTCAGCATCAGCTGGTAATCGGCGTGTTGGTTGTTATTGTATTATGGCTTTTTTGTGTTTGGTGGTTAATTATTCAATTTTGTTCAGCGGTTTGGGTGTGTAATGGCTCTTTTGGGTCTGTTGTATTTAAAGTGTGGGTTTTCTTCGTAGTTCCAAATTGGTGTGAGTAGCGTGTTGTTTGTTCTTTACCTCACTTCGGTATATGCTATTTATTCGCTGGGAATCGCACGTGCACTGGCTGGTGGTCCGAATGTTACGCATTGGACAGTGGAGTGGGAGAATGTTTTTTTTATTAGTGGAACGGGTGTAGAGCAGAGTGTGACAAATAGATGGCTCTGTCGTCCATTCCATGTCAAAACTAAGTTCATCTGAAAATGCAATTGCAACAATCAACCGTGTGAAAGCACATTGGGGAGACAATTTTTCATCGTATTTTTTCTCGTTTTAAACCCATTCTGAATCCTGAAAGGTCGGAAACCAGTTCATTTCATATTTATCCTCAAAGAGCGATCAGTAAGTTTAAGGGCAGACGCATACTAGCATGCCGAACACGGTGATTACAAAATTGAAGTACTCACCATCATAATGTTCTCAGGCGATTGACACCAGTTTTTCGTCTTGTCGCACTCGCAGTTTTCTGAGCGTATTGACCCTTGCATCCAGTGATTTTCGGTCCGGGACAGGGTCTGACTAAAGGGACTAAATTGAAGCGATTACAAATATCCCGTCGAAAAATAGGCCTCAATAGCAAACACGCGCTCCTCATTACGAGCTCCTTGTATTCAAACACAAGATGGCGACGGACCTTTATTGGAACAATACTATATTATCACGCCTCAGGAACGAGATCACCAACAAACTCGACATTAACCGACGAAATGGCGCACAGTTAAACAAATAAGGAATCATGTTTCAATTTTATTTTCGATCCCATCTATGAATTAGCGTAAACGCTTGCGTAATTCACGAAAAACGTAAAATAAAGTCGCACATAGAGGGAGAAACTCACCCCGCCCTCACCCCCTATGAGTGAGGCACTTAAGTGGGTTGTTCTTGAGACTCGGCTCGCCATTTTTACGAATTATTAAATTGAGGGATGAAAGAAAAGAATATCAAAGAAAATTGACCCCATCCTAAAACACCCCAAGGCTTCGTGAGATGAAATGAAAATTCTTACAATAATCATGAAATGCAATGGATTATCTCGAGGCTCGTTCGAGAATTAAAGGGAGTCTGAGAGGAGGAGGGGGTGGAAGAGGGTTAGGAAAGGGGGTGGGCGCGAGAAGTATGGGTCGGAGGTGAGTGAGGGGAATTCTCTGATTAGAGGGCAACTATCTTCTAACGTACTGTAACAAGAGTTTTTATGTTGTGTTTTTCTACTTCGTATTATCATGCCCCACGTCGTGGATAAACATTAACACGAAAAACTATTGATTATTTTACCTGAGAAGAAACTACGATTGCGATATCTTTTCTTAACTTATATTTTTATTCCTTCGCCCCGGCTTGCTCGTCGGAAAAGATTGCAATTTACTTGACAAAATGAAATATTCCAATTTACAGACAATTAAAATATTCAAAATAATTCATATACCCTTAGGTCATGACCAACTGTATATACTAATTTAGACAGCAATTTGGTATATGAATGATTATTCCTTCTTTTAACTATATCGTCTAATTATTTGCCACACTTCACCACTTAAACTTTCCACAAAATCCCATTACTTAATACAAAAGGATACCAGTCAAAAACTTAATTCTTTGCCAATTAAAACCTCTTGCCTCATGGCTTTTCGCATCGTATATGAAAATAAAAGTTTATAGTAACAACACAGTTGTTCGACGACACAGGTTGGTTTGTCCCTCTGTGGTCTGGAAAATCCTATAAGCCTGCGTGGTGTTCGTCCTTGGCGAGCCCTCAGCTTGGTCCCGTCCTGTTGTAAAATCTCCCGTTCCCCTCCTTAATTCCAGCTCCTTTTCTACGTGGGCCATGTCTCGCACGATACCACACAATGGAACTTCCCTCTACCAAAAAAAAACTCGCGTGCTCTCTCTTTGCACTCCGACAGTTTGATCTACAATTCCCTTTGTTGCCAACGCCTCCACTCCATAGGTCTATTGTTTATTCTCTAATTTCACTTTATGGTGGATCTCTTATTGTTATTTCGGCACGCACGCTTTACCTGCTGCCTAAAATGGCAATAGTTTTTCACTTTAATACAAAATTAAATAAGCTAAATTACTGTTCAGGTATTTTTGACGTCGAGTTTTCGTTGTATGGCTATATATATATTAGGTGACAACCTCAGGTATCCATAATTTTTTCCGACGAAAATTATGCAACCCAATTGACGTCGAGAATTTTGCATTCGATTGTAAGACGAACCCTCTTTTCTGCAGGAGTTAGGAGGAAAAAAAAACCTTGTCTTCGATAGGTGCAAATAAGTACATTATAATTCACATGGTTTGAAATACATAAATAAAGACATAATAAATACCTGCTGAAACATGTTATTTTCACATTCACTTTACTTTATCACCCGTCAAATATTTCCACACAAACTTTCCGATTGCGACGTAAAACTGGCAAGTCCCAGGTCGACGCATGCGGAAATCGTGTAATGCAGTATTGCCATAAGCGGAAATCTTCTCTCGTTTTCAGGCCGCAACGCGCGAGAATTAGTAACGTCGCGCCGAAAGCTCGCTGTCGCCCGGTTCAAACGCAATGAGCGTAGTGTCCACAGCGCATAGCAAGTTGTCCAGGTTAGCGGTCTTCCAATCACAGGTTTGAGGGTGTTGAATAAACGTTCAAATTTTTCGACACAAATGCCATCTAGATTTAGTTTCGAAAGTGGTCGCTGCAGCCATTGGGACGCCTAATTGGGTGGAAGGGGGACTAACAAGCAGTGACCGAGGGAGGGGAAACCAAGACAGTCGAGGAAAATAAACAAGCTGATGAGAATTGGTGTCATATTTCAGGTGGGGGGAGAGAAAAGGCCTGCGCTGGGAAAATATTTTTTTTTCTTCAGGCAACATTCGTTCCCACGCTTTTCTGACACATGCGACGATGCTCGCTACAATGAATAGAAGTGCCCTCGCTACGAACGAAGTTGAAAATTTCTGGGAAGGTATTATTATCAAGATTGAGAGATTTTTAAGGTTTTAGGACGAAATTCACGGCTTTTTCCAGGTTTTTTCACGGTAGACGAAATTCACGGCTAATTCACGGTTTTAAGGTTTTCACGGTTGAGTGGGAACCCTGATTATTATTCCCCTATTTAAAGAAGGAAACTTTCCGAACTTAGGTCATTTCAATGGGTGATTATTAAGACATGTTTCCCTGAGCTCTGACCCTCATATATGCATTGGTTATGTCAGACTATGTAAAACTCCTATCTACTCATACAGAATCTAGGCTCCTGTGACGTCAATAGGAGTGGAATCGCATGTGCGCCAATATGGCCTTTCTCAAATGAGGTTAAAAATGACCATTTCCATTCGTCTAAACTGGGATTTCTAAAACCAAATAATATGTCTATTATGAATACACTAATTGTGGGTAAGGAATCGCAATCAATGCATTTCGTTTTCTTTGATGAAGTAAACTACCCTATTGTGGGGCAGCTTTATTTATTGGAAAACTTGTTTGACCGATGTCACGTGGCATGGGATGATGGGGAGAATTCATAGGGTGGTGGGATGGAGAGAGGGGTGGTGTGGTGAGGGTGGGATAATTGCTTCGGAGGGAGAGGGTGAAGAGGAAAAAGCCCTTTCACTCGACGGAGGTCAGATGAGGGCGGGTGGCAGGGGGTGCAACTCAGGGGGTGCGCTGTCCTGGTATTTCAACCATGACGTAAACAGAGGGGGTGAGTTGGAAACGACTCGGGATTATAACGCCATAATTGCACCACAAAAAGGCTTGTTTAAAAATAATCATGGCCTCATTCCAGGATGGAAAAAAAGCCACCGACGTAATATTATTAACAATGAGCGCCATAAAAAAGTTGAAGTTGCTCAGTTTTCATCCCCATTCTTAATTAAGCTCAAGACAGGCCAGGAGAGCGTGGAGGGTGGGTGGGGGGGAGGATTAGGGGAGGGGGTTGATTTCATTGGAGGGAATGTAGGTGTGGGCAAAAATGGCGGCTGTGAAAAAGAGTTGCCTTCGTGTCTCGTCAACAACACTGAAGTCGAGAAAATCCCCCGCACAGGGAAGAATACATCATTTAACCAGCAACGTGACACAGAGATTAGAAGAAGACGAGGGCGGCTTAGTCCTCGTAAAAAAAGACATCGCGACATCTTATCGTTCAAAGCAGAGGCGACGGCTGATTCATTCGTAAGTAAAATACCATGTCGACCAGTGAGGACGAGGTGTGTTGAGAAAATTGTGGGAGTTTTAGTTTTTTCTTCCTACATTTACTTATTCGTCTACATCAATGCTGTCGCCCTCAAAATATTCCCCATTAGATATTATGCACTTGTGCCAGCTCCTCTTGCTTATACAATCATACATACTCAATTTCGAGGTATGTACACTTTAGCTCTGTAAAATTTCCTTGTCATCTATGCTTATAATATGACAACCCTTAAAGGTTCTCTTTACTTTTAGAAGCAGAAAAAGTCACATTGAGCCATGTCTGGTAAGTCGGAGTTGTGAACATGGAGTCTGATGAATCGTTTACATTATTTTTCTTTACCAAAAATTCACAAACAAGCAATGAAGTGTGACCTGAAAATCGTCGAGCTCATGAAAATACGTCTATTCTCTGAGGCAGCCACAGACAAAGTAAACAATGAATACAGCTGATAGTTTATAATACTTCTGAGGCATGAAAACCAGCATAAGGAAAAACATTTATAATCGTACTCTCCAAACTTGTGAACAATTTAGCGCTTTTAATATCTACCGCCTGCCGCTTGTATTTTCGTTGTACTTCCGATCCCTGCCATAGGACTATCGAATTTTCTTACATTAGCTACATATATGTGTCAGCATGTTAATAACCCTACTTTTAGCCTATTCGCATTTTCCGTAAGTTTTAGTACTTCCTGTGGTACCGCTAAATCCATTTAGTCACACACATCATGGAAGGGAAGCGTCACCATAGTTCCACACCTTCATACTCACTCGATAGGCTTCTTCATAGACCGTAGTCTCCTTTCCTGTGTGCGCAGGTATAAAAATATATCATCACTTCTCTAAAAGTTGGTAACATCGATTTATTTAACGCCGACGAGGCGCCAAATAAGGGACAAGTCGTCTCACTACGCATCGTTTTTTACCTTCTACCATCTTCTGATTTATATTATCAAAGAATCAAAGATAAACGACCTCCTAGCAGCATGCGCGGGATGAATTTTGCTGTGTCAGAGGCGTGGGAGGGGGAGAAGCGAGCGTGGAGGGGAAGGGATCGGCCTGCGGCTCTGCAGGGTTATTCCACTAATCGTATGGCCGGGCCATAAGTCGAAATCGACCATAACTACGGCCTCGCGACATACGTATGGCTTCGAGCGATTCTACTCTGAGCGAAAGGCCATAAGTCGGGCGGTAGCTATGGCCTAAAGGCCGTAATATTATGGCCTGCCTAGGAGGCGGTCATAACACGGGCCATACGAAATAACATTGCTCGCCTAAGGTGTTATAAAAGAAACTTACGAAGTGTCATCGATTACATAGCGATTGTTTCAAGAAATATATGAATATTGTGGGTGAGCACATACGGATTCAACGGGCATTGGCTAGATATATTTAAAAAAGACGTCGTTTTCATAAGGAGGATACGGGATACGTGTAGGTAATCCGTTCGCATACGATGATGATATTTTCTCTGATAGTCTCATATTGATGTTTTAACTTTATACAGCTACCGAAACATAAGCCTTTGATAATAAAATTAATGAAACTTAAAGTTTCAATTTCATCTTTAAATTTCGTGTATTGGCTGGATTTATAAGGCTTTTGGGGGCAAATGATTGCAGCCATTAGACAATAGTTACACCATTGGAAGGAGAGGAAGGGGGTTAGAACTACAATAGGATGTCATGTTCTAACTCTATCCATTACATGCACAATTCACGAATATTATAATACTGCACGGTACAAATTTCTTCTGCTTCTTCTCGCCGGTGATTTGCGTTCTTCACTTGTTTTAAAGATCTTCAGCGTCTGCCGCTAGATTAGTGTTTAAAGAAAATCCAAATTTATCCTTTAATAAGAGTCCATTTCGGTTAAGGAACATATAATTAATTTTTTATTCACGTTGGAACAAACTTCCTTCTCAAAAAAATGACTGGTGTATAAAAAAGTGAACCAAACTTATAGTACCAATTATAATTCTCATACTCGCCTGCAGAAAGGGCGTTAAGACTTTTGGCCGGGCCATACGATATGGCCCCTCGAGAGTGGAATCGGTTTAGGCCGTAATTTCGGGTCAGACCATAAGAAACTTACGGCCGGCCATACGTATGGCCCCGTTTAGTAGAATAGCCCTGCTGGTATCCGCGACGCTGCGTGGGCGTTGGAATATTTTCTTCGCGGACGCAGACTCAAATTAGGCATTTTGTGGCTAAACGGTGGCAGATACGTCAAAATGCACGAAATACTTGCCCCAAAGGACAGTAACTCGGCAAAATCTATAGGGAATGACCATAAAATATTATATTTTCGAATTTTGATCCTCCCCCCCCCTAAATTGCATTTGAGCGAGGGTCAGGGGTTCACGTACAGGTCTCAAATTTTTCAGGCCTTATTTTTGATCGGTCCCACAACTTTTTTTCATTGGGCCAGATGGATTTGAAAAAAATCGATTTTTGCGATCCGCCCTATTGTGTATGCCTCTCTACAGACCAAACATCGAGCCATAATCTCACTAAAATTTAAGGTGGAATGAAAAAGCACGAATTTGTTAACGAAATTCCAACTTGAGATAATACAGTCCATAAAATTCGTACTCACAGAAATTTTGTATCACCTGAAGGGACCAAGAGCCAAGGTACCACCTTCTTACATGGCTTACCTGGAACGAGAAAGAAAGAACGATTTAGAAAATAATCTATATTCATCTTCATAGCCCAAAATATATGCTTAGAAGTTAGTTCTACCTTGAATTTCTGTTTTCAATTTTAACTTACAAATTTTGAAATCAATAAAAGGCATCACAATTAATGTGAGTTGCTTTAAATACTTCGAGGGAAAAATTTGCCTCAACAGGACTCCCTTCACTAATTTTTAAATGCATGGAAATTGCTATGAAGTAACAAGAAATCACAGAGAAATTATTAAGAAATACCAAATATAGAGAGAGAGGCATTAATCATGGTGAATGGAATTTTCATAAAATGTTAACGAATTCATAACGCCGGGTATAAATTACCGTCCATCATACAACTTCGGTATCATCAATGAAGACATAATTTCAACGTATGCGCAACAAAGAAGTCAAAATGAACGAAATTCATTACCTCACGCAGTGTTCACGAAATAGCCTTGTTGTCGTACAGGATGTCGTATAAAGTCGCCTTGGTTATCATCAAATACGGGCTGGACAATAAGTGAAATATATACATATTTTGAATGAAGGAAGAAATCCTTCCTTTCCTTCCTCTTGTATCCTTTTTTTCTTCTTAATTTGGAACGATGCTCTGTTATAATTCCAGTTTTAAAAGGATTTAAGACTAAACATTTCTCGGGTTACAACGCGTGCATTATTGCCGTAGACAACAGCTTCCGGCGAAAGCAACATCCTCTTTGTGTCTTTAGGACGAGGGTCCTCAGAGAGAGGCGGCATTGCGTTTGCCGCAGATCGAGGTAAGTATATCATTGTTCTCAGCTGTTTGGGAGTAATTGTAGATGTTGCCTGTCAATTGTGATACGAATGGAAGCATTTATTCATATCAGTGAGAAGGGAGAAGTGTTTGCACTGGCGATGTTTTGTACCCATCGATGGGAGGGTGTGTTTTACAAAGCAAGCAAGTCCCTTCCCACCTTCCCATATTTCCCCAACCACCTCCCACACCCATTATCAACCCCCGCAAGAGACGAATGACGCGTCATGCTCATTCGTGTGACGTTTACATTTCCTGCCAGCGCATCTCTGTTTCAGGGGGAAGGGGAGGAAACACACTCTCCATGAATGTTTATTTCGGGGCACACTCACATCTCAAAATTGCTTCTCCGTACGCAATAGTAATCCCATTCCGAAAAAAATGAAGAGAACCGTAGAAAGCGACGTCAAGGGAGGCATATGGCGGTGGGAACGAGTGAATATTGAGGGAGTGTTGCTACGGAGAGCGACTCTTTTCGGGAAAATAAAAGGGTAAGGGATGAATAAAGCAGTTATTTTTTACGCCGCACTCTAGAATGATGTAAAAATATCTGACCAAAAATGATTTTTTTACTATTTTGCGTTTCTATGAGAAATATATTAAATTGAAAGAAAATAATGCCCCTATAATGCAAAAGTATGCCTTGTTTTCAATACTCAATTATCTGTCAAAAAAGGCGCATTTCATTTTTTCGGCAAAATTTCATTTAATCCATGCTTGGATGTCTAAGCTATAAGAGTTGCCTTCACTCAATGGCAGAGCCGAAGGCGCGGACGTAGAAGCTGTACAGGTGAGCCAATATCACCTTAACCTGTCAGATAGCCAAATTATAAAAACTAATGACTCGCGCATATGTTCTGCTGTTGTCTGTAGTGTTGTATGCGATAAAATGAAACTTAAAAACTAAATGGTTCATGGGATTTTGAATACAAACAGATGGGAACATTGATTATTATTCTTTTAAATTCAATTATTTATTGATAACTATTGTTTATTATTATTATGCTTTTCATTTTGAATTTTGAGAGTTTTTCTCTTAACAATTAAGTATGTTTTATTCTTTTTTGTGACAAATTTGCAGCAGCGAATTTAACCTTTAAACAATGAAATGCAGATAAAATATCCATAGACCTGTGATTTGAAGGAGGTAGAGACAGAGGAATGACTCATAGGCGATAAATTAGGTGAGACAGTATGTATGTAGTTGGGATACTTGAGTTGCAGTCCCATATGTCTGTAAGTAGTTAATTACCTGTGCCCTTCAGCCTGGACTTGGAGTTATTTATTAGGTGAGAAATTAATTCGTTAATAGAGAAATTTTTCGTATTTTTACCTATAAGAATATGGAAGATGCAATTTGTGACAGGTCCTGATAGGGGACTATTTGACCTACCGAATATTTTATTCGAGAGAATTTAACCTCCACATCGCAGTACTACAGCCGTAAGGTCACCACGCACATAGCGTCATATATGTCGCCGTACCGACCTAGATGGTTTCCACCTCCACATATTAGAAATAGAGCTGCTGCCAAGGGGGCGACAGAACTGCGATATATCGTATAGAAAACTTCTTTTGTCTTGATTTTTCCGGAGCCCCAGTGGTCCAACGGCCTACTCAACATAGAGGCGCTGGCGTAGCCTGTTTTTCTGTGCAGTCTGCTGGGCAGTAATAAACTGGGGGCTGCCATATTGAATCTCGTTGTAAACAAAGGTGATATTGAGGCTTATTGATAAGTAGTTATTATTGTTAACTGCAGACTTTTTTATTGCTTACAGTGTCCCTTACGATTTTGGAATGTGCTCGATGAAGGATACGAGTCTCACAAATGAAAAAACGACTTCGTTTTCTTCCACTAATTTATTTTCACGGTACGACATGTTTCGACCTTGAGCGGTCATTTACGAGTACAAAGATTTGTTAAAAGTCGGGTAAATTTATACCAGGAAGGGACTTGGGAAGGTTAGAGGGGGAAGAGGGTGTTAGGAGGGGGAGTAATGGGTGGCGGTTATTGTGAGGGATGGGAAAACCACTGCGAGGACCCTCCCTCACAATATCCGCCCATTCCCATCCCTCACAATAACCGCCACCCATTACTCCCCCTCCTAACACCCTCTTCCCCCTCCAACCTCCCCAAGTCCCTTCCTGGTATTAATTTACCCGACTTTTAACAAATCTTTGTACTCGTAAATGACCGCTCAAGGCCGAAACATGTCGTACCGTGAAAATAAATTAGTGGAAGAAAACGAAGTCGTTTTTTCATTTGTGAACTTTAACTTCCACAAAGTTGAGCCTGATACCATTGAACGTATACGAGTCTCAATGATCTTGGTTATAGCTAAATTGCATGGGTATGAAATGCATTTGGTGATGAAACTGTGAGTAATTCTGTTTCCTTCATTATTCCATTTTGATTTCAACCTGTGATTAGCTAACCTTTCCTCATGTTTTCAAATTTTCATGGTGTCTTGTATTCCTTATATTTCAAAATGTTTTTCATTGTACTTGCAGTTTTTCTAGTGTTCAAACTACTCATTAATCGCTACCGCTATGCTTTGGTTTGTTTAATGCTAATCATTTTGTTGGTTGTGTATGTAATTTGCTATTTCAACTCTGTCCTTTCGACTGTTTTGTTGTCATCAATTGAGCATAATTCATTAAGTGTTCTACGATGTTTACATTTCTTAAAACTTTAATCTCTTTCATTATGAAGTAAGAACTTAATTTCCACTACATTGGTATAAAAATATTCTTCACTTTTCTCGTTATCTACTTTTGGGATACTTTCTTTCGTGTAAGTGAAGGATATTAACTTCTAAGAACCTTTCATTTTAAGACTCCTCTGCCAAGATATGTTGTATATCTGAATGGGTACTCATCATGAACAACTTCCTACGAAATAATGTCCTCTTTTCATAATTAAATAATTATTATCCATGAAATGGTATCCAAACTTGCATGCTTATTTCTAGTGAGGTGTTGTTATGGTCTATGGTTTCAGGATTAGCATCATTTTCCCTGTACCAGAGATATTGCAAGATACATCAACGTCAAGGAAAATTGGGTCACTCTCTTTGTCTATAACTGTGGAGTGTTTACTTAAGTAATGGAATCTTTCTCCTATTACGCAAAGGCTGCTCATCTCTCATTGCAATGTACTGCTGTCATTGATATTTGTTGCTTGTGCATCTCATGTGCTTGTAGAATTGATAACTTCCACAGATTTCATCTCTAGTATGTCATATTTAAATTGTTATTGTTGTATTTCTTTTACTAGTTATTGTATCAATAAACACAAATGTCCACTGAAGTGAGTTTCCGAGATCATTATTCTTACCAACCACCAAATCGTCAGTTGACTTTGTTCATTAATGTTGTATTATGGTTACTAGTTTAGTAACCTGGGGAAGTTCATCGGGAAAATTTTCCTACGTTCATTGCTTTTAAGTTTCTCGCAATTGCAGTAGCATTATTAAGCCTGAATAGCACGCCCTATCGTGACGCGTAAAAAAAGTTTGAAACACGCGCCGAGATGTGCATTCAAACTTCGCGGCAGCATTGGACCACTGGCATCGATGGCACTGATGTATCAAAACCTATACGCATTATCCTTATGGGTATGTCGCCCCCTTGCTGCTGCTATCTACTCCGGGACAGGTGAGGCATAATGGTTGGCGGCCTCCAGTCACGCCATCTTCAAAAGTTTCGGCGTCATTGAAATAGCCTACATTACGCAAGGATACCCCAATATGCCCTGACAGCGCCGTTGCTTTTTCCACGGCTGTTAATTGGGCGTTCGACCTTGCTTACCTCGCATCTAAACTCTATATCTAGGGGTACACACGGCATCCGCAACCCGGTGGACGCACTCGGTGACTAAGCTAAGCCGAGAGAAACACATTTTCATTCATCAACAAAAAGAGACCGGTTGAGAAGAAGTTAAGCTTTCTATTAAGGAAATTTAATGTTAGTTAATCCTACGCAGCTTCAAGAAATAGAGTTGAGGAAGGAATCTTTGATAGGTTTTAACTTTTACTCCAAACTGTTCAAGGTTATGATGACGAGTAAGGTATCGAAATAACAATCTTATAAATTTCATGGAATGATGCCTACCTTAAAATTGGCAATTTTTCTAAGACGGTATTCATTTAAGTTAATTAGTAATAATACCTAGCAAATGTATCTTTTAAATTCTGTTGCAAAAATTAAAATTCATGTCGAAAGTTCAAGCACGCTACTTAGAGAGTAGATGTCGAGCAGGTATGCCGGGAAATTCTCGACGAATGCAAAATATTACTATACTAGTTATGTTTTTCTTAAAATTTCCTTTATGAGTAATCATTCGATCGAAACCGATCCATTATCATTATCTCTGAAAACTAGAATGGTTTGCATTGAAAATTCAATATTACATTACTATAATTATAATACCAATATTAGGCTGTATTGATATCAAATATCGGGACATTTATGCCGGAGCAGACAAAAACATTAAACCCAATGCAAAAATAATACCCGATTAAAATTCGGCTCACATTTTTATTGGGCTCCGTATATATTTTCGGATGACACGTTGTGATACTTTATAAGGAGGCGATTTTTACCCTAGATACATCGTCGGAAGGTGATTTTTTATCCGGCGCGCTGTTTAAATCAGTTGATGCACACTGATATTATATCGGGAGGCGAATTTACCGAATCGGACCGATAAAAATATCGTGACTGAATAATATCGGATAATCATATAGGCCAACAGTCAACATCGGATTCGGAATACATCATAATATAATGATGTTTAACAATGCATCGCCATATCTCCAAGGCGAACTGAAACCCCATTCACCAACACGACCCCTTCTCCAGGTTACTCGAATTACGCGAAACTGACTTCCTCGCATCCGCGACTGAGCGTTTATGTATTGCTCTCTCGTCGCTCTGTGTCAACAATCAAACTTAAGAGGGAGAGTGTGAGAGTACATACTCAAACTAATCAACACTTGAGACACTCCCCGTTGTCTCCTTTTGCGATCCCCTTCTCTGCAAGCTTCTTATCTCCTCACTGATGCCTTTCGAACTCGCCATAATGGGAACACTGATTCCAAGGATCATACACCACGAGTTAGAGCAAATTTCAGAGAGTGAAAGCAAACATCTTGAGCTACAAATATGAGATAGAGGAAATTAAGCCGGAAAATATAATGGTAGATACTTCCTGAAATTCATAAACATCCAGAAGATCGCCATAAAAGAGAGAAAAAGATGGCTAGGTTAACGCATATTTCATTTAAGTCATAAAAATAGATGTAAATGAGTCTCTTTCAATGCTAGAGAAAGAGCTTCTTCATTTCGTTTCCATTATCCAACACATCAGGCAAAGCAATTACATTTGAAGGCCCAAGCCCTGAGAATAATGCTTTATAAATTATTATTTACCGATTTAGCTGGCGGAGAGGGCAATCTCCTATAAATACCAACAATATAACGAATATAATGCTAAACTAATGCGAAGTTTGATAGTCCTAGCCCGACCTAGGGTGGTTATTTGGTTAACACTGCCGCCACTGAACTACTTCAGCATCGGTGACAGACCAGCGCTTTTCTCCAAACAACGTTTCCTGCAAAAATTAGGAAATTTATGTAACTATTCCCTAAAGAGTCCTAATGTTAACTTCAAATTTCCAGCGAAAATAGAATTTTACACATTTCCTATTATTTTTATTGCCCAAATCGAAAGACTCTTACTCCTGGAGTACGTATTTCACGCTTTTAGATTTTTAGATGACGACATCTATTATTCGCGATTAAATGAAAAGTGAAAATTTTCAATCGCGCGAAAACACGACGGCTAAGTAAGAATGCTTTGAGAACCCCGTGTGACATCATTCTGGTTCCCGCTGCCGCCATGTGAGGAGACCTTTGGGTGAGGCTCTGAGTGCTTTTACGACGCAGGATGCTAGCAGGTAGCAGAGTACCATGCTAGCTGGTAGCGCTTGCCTTAAATAAGGATTATTTATACCTTATCAAGCGAAGAAAACTTTCCGACCTTAGCCAGTTTTAACAGGTGATTATTAAGACATGTTTCCCTGAGCTCTGTGCCTCATACATGCATTGGTAACCTCAGACGATGTGAAACTCCTATCCTCTCGTGTAGAAACTAGGTCCCTGTGACGTCACGTGGAGTAGCATCGCTTGGGCGCCAATCTAGCATTTTTCAAATGCGGTTAAAATTGACCATTGCCATTCGTCTAAACTGGGATTTCTAAAACAAATAATTTGTACATCATGAATACACTAATGGTGGGTAACGCATCGTAATCAATGACTTTCGTTTTCTTTGATGAAGGAAACAACCCTATAGCTTACAAACTTGCACATAAATGGGAGTCAATAATGACTCGAAGACTACGAGTGATGCATAGTGCACATACATGTTTCTAGATCCGAAGGAAACGATGAGTTAAGAGAGATATCATGCCAAACAGATAGGTGTACGAAATAGTTCTTTTCCGGACGGAAGAGGACTAGCGGTTAATAAATGCTAGGTGGGACTCAATACTAATTCACCCCATTGTTCACCTTCAGGTCAATTTTTTTTATAATTGACTTCGTAACATTTCTCGCTGCACACCTAATGAGCCGGTTTTGCGAAGTTTAATATAGACGCCTATGGTCAAAAGTGATATTAGTCGTCATGGAAACTGGTATGGCGTTCTAACCGCAGCATTTCAATCAATCAAACAAAGCGACTGTATAGAGAACGCTACATAATGTGCCAAATAAGGTTGCCACTTGGGGTTTAATATAAACGGATTTCAAACCTGTCCGCATCGCGGCGATGATGTTAAAACGATCCTATTAGTCATATTCTATAATAATTAAAATCAAGAAAAATAGAATTTAACATTTTACGAATTTGATCGATCACACCATCACGAACATGAATTCCGGTTAAAAGTCCTAATTATAGCTTACTCTGCATGGAATTTGGATCGCTTTGTCCGTCAGCGCCGCGGGTGGTAACATAGGTGTACCTACCTACTTAAATTAGTGGTGGGTGGATACATCTTCAGAGTCCGATTGGAGAATCCTCCATTAAAATATTCCTGCAACCGAACTTCAGTCGATGCTCTATTTTCGCCCGTTGAGGAATGCCAAGGCAAGGAGGGCGGAGTGGGGCAACGCGAATGACGCAACGCAACGTCAAAGAGAGAGGGGGGGTGGAAGTTGCAGCGAGCGTGGAGATGAGCGCATTGGTTGTTTGTACAAGGCGCACGGGACACGAAGCGTCGCGACACCAAAGCAGCCGAAGTCTCCTGCCTCGCCTCACCCAGCCAAGGAAAATACGCGAGGAGGAACAGCGAGGGATTAGTTGAATGCGTGGTTGTGCAGTGGAGGGAGAGGGGATGTTTTCTTAGGCCATGTCTCGTGGTACGTGGGGCGCGAGGTGGGTCCAGAAAGATGTGAGATGGATGTGATATGATGATTAGCTTCAGGAAGGAAAGGAAAGGGGAACTATGGACCGATGTGTATTATTTCTAATGATATTTATAATAATAAAAAATATAACAACAACAGTAGCAACAATTATATTTAAGTTGTCCTTATATGTTTCCTAGTCCTCCCTTATATTTAAATTGGTGTATGTGCACATGCATCAAAGTCATTGGAGGTCATTCTGAATTTCCGAATCCGTACACAAATTTGGATGATTACATATAATTAGCTAAAAAAGAACGAGGGTTTTTGAAATTTCAATAAGTGACAGCTTACGGCACGCGAGTAATAGTTAAATTAAAAGGCTAGCTTCCACGCAAGTTGCTCGTTTACATTGGGTCATCGATACAGCCTCGGGCGATGAATAACTCACTGAAGTATTCATTTTACGATCACACAGCTCACCGAATGTGGTCATTTTTATTTGGAAATCGCGAATAGCCCATCCGTGATAATGACAAAGCCAACCAGCCTGAATAAGATCTCGCAACCTCTAGTTCAGTAAGCACGGACTATGCCCCTCAGCTTTGAGGACCAGAAATGGACCACGAAAAATAGATTAATTATATCAACGACAAATACTAGAATCCCCTCCAGACTCATTCCTTACTTAAGAGTGTTCAAGATAAATTTTTTTACTATCTCCTTTTTTTGGCCAATATCAGGAAAACTTTCTTCATTCTATCGTGCTTAGACTTAACAACACAATTTCTATTTACTCCATGGAAAATTCGCGTGGACAGTGAACGGAGGAGAGACAGAATAGCGACGGGATAACTGAATGCGTAATTTGGGAGTGGAAGGAAAGTGGGTGTGTTATTTCAGGCCATGTTTCGTGGACTGAGGGGTGCTGGAGATTCTTCGCCGAACGAGAACAGCAGGAAGGACAAGGATATAGCCTGAATGCTACATGAGAAGCTTCGAGAGTAGGATGTCTGCCTTGCTCCTCATTTGCGTCTACTTCGTACAACCAACATCATGGATAGGCATGCATGGATAGTGGATGGATAGCTTCTGCAGCATTTCACTAGGTTACTAAAACCTGATTTCTCTAAAACTGAATCAGCATTTTGTCTTCTCAAGTCCCTCCAAGGCGTATCTTCTACTCTTGTGACGCCGGAAAAGAGTATTGGCAACTACAAGTTGAAGTCTCAGCCATAATTGGTTCACACAAGTCGCCATTCGCGTCGGTGGCAGCAGAAATATCCGAACTTCACGAGAAAATAAGCTGGACTCTAAACCGAAATTTATATTTTAAATGATGTCATTTTAAAAAAATCATAAATTGATACTGCTGTTCCTCGCGAGTGGAGATTCTTGTCACAATTCGAAGCAAATGGATCGCTTTGTGCTCAACGCCGCGCTGCGGACATTTTATAAAACTGATCACAAAGCGAGCGTAGTGGCTGTATAAATCAAACTTCAAGTGGACGGTTATATTAATAACAGTTTTTACATTTATTTTGGAATGTGGATGATAAGAAATCAACTGAACGGTTACATTGATAGCAGTTGTTAAATTGATTATGGGATAAGGATGATAAGAAAAGGTGAAGTTTATTCGGGATTGCCACCGGATAAGGTTCTCCATCTCTGCCGACGATTCGATGGCCGAGTCGTCCATCGTCATCAGGGCTCGGCCATCGAAACGTCGGCAGAGATGGAGAACCTTATCCGGTGGCAATCCCGAATAAACTTCACCAACATCATACGCCGGGAAAACCTCAGATCTTTCTTCATGGTAAGAGAAGGTTTTTATTCAAAATGACGAGTGCCCTCGAAAGTTTTATTAAAGTTTTTGAAATAGTACGCAGAATCTATTGGGAAGGGCATTTGCCAGAGGATTGCGCGAAAAAAGTTCTAATTCCACGGATGAACAAGCAGAAATGTAAAGAATGTGGAGACGATAGGACAATAAGCATAATATTGCACGCGGAAAAAGTGCTACTGATGATTTTTAAACAGACGAATGGAGGCGAGGGCAAACAAGTATTTGGGCGAATATTTTGGTTTCAGAAAAAGATGAGGAGAAACTAGGGTTATAGTGTCCGGAGAGTGCATATACTATTCTGCTAATATTTCAATGATATGATAGTGAAAAATTAGGAATAAATGCACCGCGCAGAACACATATCGACGCTGCATTAATTCTAGAAACTCGATTAAAAAGGGACGGAGTAATCAAGGTTCTAAGTGAAGCGATGGGGCCTCCTCTATCATGTAGTTAATCCCCTTGTCCACGAAATTTCGAAGCGATGCGTGGCTTTTCCGCCGAATGTTCACGGCACATGGCGAAGAGGGGGGCGTTCCCCCCCTGATTGAATGCCCAGTTCGCTCAGAGGGGAGACACGCGTGTCCGCATTAGCCGAGCGTGAGGGAGAACGCGAGAGACTCGAACGCCACACACGGCGAAAAAAAGAACATGCGCTAATGAGGCAGCGGACCACCGGGGGGGGGGGGGCGAGATCCCTCCCCTGTCGAGACGCGCCCTCTATCAGCAGTCGCGAGGAAAGCGGGTGAAGGAGGGAAAACGATCAATTAGCGACCGCGGGTGTCTGTCTGACTGCGACAAGTGAATGGAAGGGGAGGGAGGCCACCCAAGAAGACCTCAATCCCCCTCTGCAGTTAGAGCACAGACAGACACAGTCAGATTGGGAGAGATTAGGGGAAGGAAGAATTAGCGCTTTAGATTTAAAGGGAGACCGTCGCGCCCTGAACAGTTCACTTCAAAGACAAAAGAAAATTGTCATTCAAAGGTTGGTAGGTGAAACTCAATGAACAGAAATCGCTCTAATCGTTAGTGAGAATGTATTCCATATGAAATACAATGCTGGGTCAAAAATATTTATCAGAAAATAAAGGCCTAACCGTTCCTCTATTTCATTAATGCATGTTAGCTTTATAGTGCGGAAACAAAGACGCTTAACGAGGGAATAATAGGCAGGTTTGAGATGTGGGTGTGAAGAAGAATTTAGAAGGTGAATTGGAGGAAGAGGAACGACGAAGAGCTGGACATGGTGGGTGAGGAGAGACAGCTTCTAGATGAGATAGGGAGGCGATAGAAAGAGGGTGTGGATGGAGCGAGTGCTGAGCGGAGAGGGGATGTTGAAGAGCGATTTAGAGGAGGAGGAAGAGAATAGCACATATAGATAGAATGAAAGGGAGTAGGCCTTACTGTGGATTGAAGAGGGAAATCTAAATTGAAAGGGGAGACAGGTTGGGCTAACTCGCAAAGCGCTCCATATAAATCCACCTTGACCGGTAAAATTCTTCAAAGATAAGAGTATATATTCTTATGGACGACGGCTTTCGTGAGAGACATGCGCCTTGTTTTTTGAGGTGGTATAAGTGAATAATAATTTATGAAAAAGTTTTTGTAGATAACGCGTATTATTTAAAGGAAAAACGACATCGTGTTTTATAGCGTGTTTAGGCACCATCCGTTGACAAATAAAAAGGAGATGCTCCAACGAAATTCCACCTTGCTTTAATTTCAGTCCTTCACAGCTCGGGAAAAACGAATTCCCTAACCTATGCGTTCGGCAAAACATTTCTCTCATTTCATCGTACATGTTCGACCTGACAATGGAGTGAGAGTCTAATATCGTGTTCTCCCTGTCGGTCCGAAAGATATCTATTCTCATTTCCTTTAGCAAAGGAAGCCCATCGCGCAGCCTTGAATTTTATAGCGGCCCCAGCGTAATTCTAATAGCTTATGTGTAACGCTATCTGTACGCCCGAAGCAGTTTTTGACGAGTCGCGCGGCTTTCCATAATATTTAATTAAGATCACGGATCTAGTCTCTCTGCGCCGGATTCCATTCGCTCGCTGCATGCTTCAACGTGTGGACAAACGAGTGCGTAATATACCCCTCTTCTTTCACTTTTCCGTCCGAAAATCTTTCCGCAACACGCTTGACGAATCATGCGTAGAAATACGTGAAAATCGTACTTTCATTTTTATTTTATCGCACTTCTTATCCGCGCCCACTTGCAGTTCGCAAGCCCCAGCCAATTAGCAGCTGGCCAGTCGCTTACATGCTTTAAGCGGCGAGTGTCGGCGGAGCATGCGCACAAACTGTACGAATTTTACCGTCGATAAGGTTAATTTGCGTAAAAATATCATAAAATTCCAGTAATCGCATCTATGCCGCATTTGTTTGCGCACATCGCATCTGTATCGCATTTATCGCATTTGCGATTTTCACGCATCTCTAATCATGGGTTTCTTTTTGTTCCCTCAGAAAAGAGAGTAAAGAAAATGTTCCGTACGTATTTTTACGTGCTCCCCAACAAAGGTGAAGGGGAAAAAATAAGGAAATCTTCATGAAATGATCGGGGAGGAATCAGAAATCGCGGGTTGCCGAGGAATGCTGAGTGAGGCCTCTAAGTGAATGTAATGTAGAGTGTAGCTGGGGCGGGGTAAGAGGGGAGGGAAGCGGTCGAGAGGGGGGATGCATGAGGTAACGGGAGGGGAGGCCTCACATGAATACTAACCCCACTCCCCCTCTTTCGGTGACGTGAAAGCGCGCAGACAAGCAAGGCAGACAGCTGGGGACCAAAGAAAGGCGACGAAGGCAGAATTAGCGCATACGAAATTCTAGTGAGGAGGCTATCACGCAAACCGCTATACGTCAGAGGCTCCTCAAACGATGACGAAAAGGGTGGACCAAAATGTGTGACTTGATGAGCTTAAGGGGACGCCCCCTCGACCGACGGCATCTTTAATTTTTTGGTGACGTAATCCTCATTGAACACTCGCATCTTGAACTTTTCAAGGTATAGTAAGATAACGTTAGGAAAAAGTATCCATTTTGCTGACGGGCCCCGTCTGATAAGCTTGCGAGACTCATTTGATTGAACTCCATGCTATCAGGGAATAGATGGTAAGGTTTCTTACTCCCATTCCATTAGTGTTTATTACTAGAGCGCGGAAAAAAAGTCTTTCGACTTTTTGTAAAAGTGGGACTTTTGTGGTTTTAAATACAAATCTTCACCAATCTCATAAAATAAAACCGTTTTTAATGACTTACTTTTGATGACGACTTTTCTGGGACTTTTAATGGAAAATACCTGCCTTAGTTAATATTTGGCTGTTGTGATCACACTTGTTCAACTTTGTGTCGGACAAATCTTGTTTTTTTTATGCGGTGAATACACGGAGTAGATATTTACCCTAAAATGTAAGCTACTAACAATTGCTAATGTGGAATTTTATTAATATCTTCGGAAACTGCAATGAATTCTTTCGATTACTCCACCGGTCATGAAGAAAAAGTGCAGTGCTTCGACTCGAAGGTGGTTTGGATATATGAGGGCTCACCACGTACTTATCCAATTGCATGTTAAATTCACATAGTTTCTTTCCCTGGGCCACCTCACCCTTTTTTTGCTAAGGGTGTCCAAAGACTTCACAAAGGGACATTATGAACCAACTTATTTGAACCCGAGTGGTCTGCTGACAAGGGGACCCCGCTACACCTTATGCTAGCACTCTGCTTTTTTGCAGGAGATTAGTGGAAAAAAGATACAAATATATGAAAGGTTATCTAGAATTTCCGACGAAGTGACTGTCTCACGTTGAGTGTAGATGGTTACGAAATGAGCCTACATTGTAGAGAGGCAAACAATTCGCTCTTGGCACTCGGTCGAAGAGGAAAAATGAAGGCTCAACAAGGACTGGTGAATGCATACACATTGCATGAACACAATTCTATATATTCGAGTAAGCCGCGTAAGTTTCAGTCATTTTCTGTGGTCCCCAAGCGTCGCAAGACCATCGTCCGCTCGTTTGTGCTGCTCAGCCCAAGAAAATATACAAGGTGAAAGGACAGGCGTCTTCAGAAGCCAAGCTGACTGCGTATGCTTCACTATGCAAGTACCTGCAAGTACTGAGCAACAGTATTTACTGCAATGCTTGTGAAAAAACCGTGAGTATCAATACAACTTTTGTATCTGACGACTTTAATAATTATAATTATTATCTTAAGAATTTTTTGGCATTCCCGAATAAGTCAAAATTGTGAGATAAACCTTTAACTGTACATTTTGTGTGTTTTTAATTAGGTGTAATTCTTTATAAAAATACAAAGACCTTTTTTGAGCTATGCTGAATAATTAACTTTAAAAGTAATTCTTATGATAATTTATCTTTCTCATTATTTTTCAAGATATCATCGGACAAAAAGTCACATGAGAAACAGCATATTGACAGCTTATTGCATCTATCTCAAGTGAAATTAAAGGAGACCGTGAGCTTACAGAGTTCACGACAGAGCCAGCTATCATTTGCAGCCACCGGCGATGAGTTTGCTTTGGACTTGTGCGAGATATTTTTGGCATTGAACATTCCTACTCACAAATCAAAACACCCTCTATTCACATCGTTTATGGGTAAATATTTAAGAAGGACATTGCAGGCTCTTCACAGAGTATGCGAAGAAATTCGCAGAAGATTTCCCACTGCAAATAAGCGGGTATCTACCATTAAGAAGGTAGGTACTTGCCGTTAATAAAACTAAAAATAAATTTTCCAATATATTACTGCAGAACTAATATTTAATATTTTCCTAGGTATTTTTGAAAGCACCATCGCGCATGGAAATATACAAAACATTTTTCTGTGATCTGCCATTGCCTCCGGATCCAGTCCTCACAAAATTTGGAACATGGCCGGAAGCTTGCGTGTTCAATGCACAACATTTCGAGAAAATTAAGAATGTAAGTAATTATTTGCAGATATGATTTTAACTGATGAATCAATTTCATTATATGAAATAGAATTCCTGCAATTTTGCAAAGTTAAAAATAACTATAACTGCACGTTCTAAATTAAAGAGGAAAACTGTATTTTAATTTTTTACTTCAGGTTATACAGAATATTGACCCTGAAGACGATGCAGAATATATAGAAAATGCTCGAGAACTCTTAGAAGATAGCACACTCCCACTGGAAATTATATGCATTTCAGCATCCTTCGGGTTTTTGGTAGAAAAAATAAAAAAATTTTGAATCTTCCATCCTGAGCCTCAGTGATTCGGTGTGACAATAATGGATGTGAAGAAGAAACTTGAATGTGTAAAGTGCAAACAAGCCGTAAGTGTTAATGGCAAATCGTGCAAAGTTTTGGATAAAAACGAAGGCTTCAAGTTAATGACTGGTAGGTATAGCTCAGATTCTCAACAGAGAGGTCAAGGGGCAGACATCTAATGTTTTACAAAAACTCACCTTAAGTGAAGTGGCTACGCTGCGATATGCTCCTATTACAACATGTGAAGTTGAGCGATCGTTTTCGACGTATAAACTTATTTTCACCGAACGTCGCACAACATTTACCATGGAAAACATAGAAAAATACCTTATCTGTCACTACTTAAATAATGTTTTGGCAGTACAACTCAAAGTGAATGAAAATACGTTTTTTCCTTTATTTTATATCATGCAATTATTAAATAAATTCTGTTATACATAGCCTGTAATTTGACTTTTAATTTCCCTATTTTAAAATAAAGATAGATATTGATCAGCTAAAATAATTACAGGGGTCAACTATATTCTTAAACAGTTGCTGATCATCAAAGAAAGCGTAATTCAGAATTAAAAAAAATATTTTGTAAATTATGGTGATCTCCTGTCTTAAAAGTCCATAAAATAACACGCAAACCCACGAATCCGCCTCTCTACCCTCTTTTCTCCATCAATTAAGTTAAATTCAGTCACTTTCTCTTGGAAAAAACTCAGACTTTTAAAGAGACTTTTTTCTAAAATATTGACGACTTTTTAGGCGACTTTTTTCGAAAAATTGGAGACTTTTTTTCCGCACTCTATTTATTACGTAACACCATCACGTGGAACTCCCTTCGTCTAGCTCTTACCCTTCGACCCATCTGGCATGGGTAGCCCTACCGGAAATAATTCAGAATTATAATTTAGAAATATTTAGAATCATTTAGAAATAAAAACTAAACTGGCATATTATTTTATGGACCCTTTTACTCAAGAAGGAAGATGACTCAACACACTTTCTGATGAGACTGAGGTACCTATTAAGTAAATTATTATAATGTATATATCAATTTGGTCTTACAATACCTTCAAATGATCTTCAAAACTGAATATCATCGATAGGTAAGAGTCAGGAGCAGCCTTGAACCATTTATTCCGTATGCCTTGTGCATAAGGCACGGGAATGAATATCTTCTCCTGGCTTTTGTTTCGACGTCGAGATGAAATTTGGAACAAAAATCATTTATTGTTCTATTTTGAAATCATGTTTTCCGTACTAGTCGACATTTTTAGGAAGCAAACTCCACAGATTCCCGGAAACTCTCGCCGCGCTAGAGGCGACGGAATACAGCGATACTCCACTGGTGACTACTGTCTTGTGACGTCACATCTCAATCAAGATGGAAGCACTTTGTTTCAGCGCAACATGAAATTTTCCGACTTTCAAAACGTTTTAAAGTGCATACCCCAGATGCAGGAAATAAAAGTGCCTATACTAATGTTTCTTTTTTAGGCTAAACTTTCAAATTCAGCAATAAAAAAAATTAGTGCACTTCCCTATTGACAGTAAGGCCTATTCCCATTCTTTCTATTTATAAAAAAAACTTTTCTCCTCCGCTCACCCAGCATCTCTCAATCGTGGTACCCTTCCCACCCCGTATTGGACCCAACCAAACCCTGTCTCCTCATCTCCAAGGTAGGTTTACAGACAAACGCACCATTCCCACAATTCCTGATACTCCTCACAGAATTTGAACGGTAGCTTTTCACGCGATCACATCCTTCCACTCTGCGAATTCCAAGCCTCCTTCCATCCCATCCAAATATTTCATTCTCTTTATCTCCTACATGGCCAGAGACCTTCCTTCTGAAGTTAGAACTAATGCTTTCCCGGCGAATATGGTCAAAAAAGGGCTTCCATTCGGGTTATCTCTTTCACCATGCCGCCACGACGCGACGCTTCGGAACCCGAGTCGCGTTCCATCAGACGAGGTAAGCCCTGATGATGGATCGCGACTCGGGTTCCGAAACGTCGCCGACGAAACCGACGCGTCGGTCGAATGGAGACTGATAACCCGGCTAGAGGCCCGAATAGCCTTTTTTTTACCTCCTACTGTTAGTTATTCCGGCATACTCTCCATCCAACCTCCACGCCCTCGACAGTTTGGTATTGTATTTGGAGGAGACGACCGACAGCTTAGGTCATTTGGGCCATGAGGGATGGGTAGGTAAGGAAGGGTGGAGAGAAACCCGGCGTCGGCATCAGCCTACTCTTAAAGAAAGGCACCAAGGGGACCACGGCTTTACGACCCATCCGACGGACGGAGTGTTGCGCTTTACCCTCTTCATCTTTTTTCCAAATGTTTCCTTTCCTTTCCCATCACTTCCAGTACCTTTGTAATTGCCACCTTCCCGCTCACGTTTTGTCTCCAAAACTCAACCTAACACCTCCATCTTCCCCAATCGAAAGCGAAACATTTCCAATTAAACGGTAGGACTCGTGAAAATGTTCATTTCGCGAAAATAAAAGTACATGTAAACGTAGCAGGAGTGATTCTCCGGAAATCCTTTACCGTGGGAGCGTTTGGAATAATTTCAAAATAGCTTTTTCACAACGGTCTGCATTAAGATATTGCAATTATTTATATTCATCAGCCCGCGAACAGCACTAATTGGCCTTCATGTCGGAGGGCTAGAATGAATAACGGCGGACGGCCGAAAATTTCCACGTCCTGGTAATAGGGAACCTACCACGGTGGGACACGAGCCAGAACTTATCGTCATTTTGACAGACGAGGACAGTACCCTGCCGCCTATGTAGAAAAAACAACGTTTCAATTATTTTAAAAGCTCCAGCGTCAGAATTTTCACGCCAGTGGTTGGTTTTAAACTGCAAGTTTCCGTTTATTTTTTTAATCTCTTATTCGGCAATCTTGTAATTTATGTTTTGTAGCTATACTTTAAACTTCTCTTTTATACCCTTTGTTAACATGTAACATTTTCACTATAAATTGACATAAATGCTGTATGTGATCAACTTACATAAATAAATACCTTTCTAAAGGACAAATGAAATAATATTGACATAAAATGGCGGAGAAGAGTCTCTTCACGCTTGAATAATTTCTTCATAGAATGAACAACGCAAAAACATCCAGGGGGAGAGGACGCCGCTGTCATATCAATAAAATATAATTCTCCCACATCAAGCTTAAATCCATTAGCGCTTATCGATCGAATGACAGAGCGCTTGCTCGGTTTAACTCGCCCAACTAGGGCTTCCTTTTTCATTCCGTAAATAGCCGCAAGGTGAAAAGGTGGCACTTAATTAAATTTACTTAGAGGCTTATGGCCAGATAGAATTCATACTTGTTATTGTTGGTCTTGTTATTCTACTAGGTATTGTTGGAATGTTTCCATTTTTATTCCAGTTGGCCTGGAATCGCAAAATCTCTATCCTACTAGTAATGAACAATAAGAGACTAAATTAAATGAAACCTCGGGAGTTGTAAAGTAGGGTATCGACAGGGATAGAGAAGAAAATGTCGTTAGTACGTACAGACATGTAAAGCTCTGGCGAACGTTACATATGGTTGATATCCAGTGTGTTCAAGGCAAGTTCCATACAGCACAAATATAATCAATACTTACTAATCGTATAAGGCCAGAAAAACTATATCCTTTACAGAAATGCCAACACTGGAGCTCGACTATTGAAACGCCAGCGATGAAAACTGCACCAATACAAATGTTATAGCCAAAAGGCCCTCAGTAAATTCCCAGATAAACTATTTCATACATACGCAGTTATTTCCATATTAACCGAGGGAACAGATTTGTTATTGAGTTGCAATAAACAAAGCTGTCATCTCACCACAACAGTACCTATCGACTCCCTTGAAATGAGGAGGGGCAAATAATTCATGCATCATTCTAGCCTGAGTAGACTCGTAACGAATAAAATGTAAGTCGTGCGTCACAAGTAATGTTTTGACAACTTATTGCAAAGAAATCATATGCATATTTAAAAACAAGCAGGGAAACAAATATCTTATTGAATTCAAGGAATTAAAACGATTCAAACGAAAAAATTACACCTTAAATACGAATTGATCTTTTCTCATCGCCATTCCGCGAATAATACATTCAGATACAAGAAGCAGGATGCGGTAAGCAACGCCAGCGGCGAGGGCGAAAGGATATCCCCGCGGACCCGCACCGGTGACGTCCGCTGGGATTACAAACGGATGCTTAAAATATACATAGTTCTTTCTAAAGCTTCCACATTCTTCTATCGACAGCCTACTTGGAAACCGCACTTACCGATCAAATAAAAGCAAAGTCTACATTGACCTACTACTAAATAACTCTATACTCACCTGCCACACTTTCCGTCATACACATACTACTTAACTTCCGTATCCAACAATCAAATAAATGAGTAATCTATAACGGCATGTTTCATTATGAAAAAGCCAAATAAATACCCGCCATTTTGATAAGCCTTGCCATTTGGCGTATGATGATTGCCATTAACACGGAAAATGGACAAACTATGATGGAAAAACTAAACGAAACGATCGAAATTAATTTAATTCGTTCAATCCAGAAAAAGGTAATAATAGGAATCGTATTCCATGCTTGCATCACTGATTTATTTGCCTTAAACCAGGGTTTATATTGTAATGGTACTTACTCAGCGCTTTAAATTTTCCTTGCGAACAAATCTTGAAAGCAATATTTTGTTTCAAATAACTTTTCTCAGTACTATACTTTTTGTCGGCCACGGTGGCGGCGGGGTTAAGTACTTGCCTGCCAGATCGAATGTCGCGGGTTCGAGTTCCGCCTTGGTAGATTGCCCCTACCCATGGAATGAACCCAGTGTGTGTAAATCGTCGTTTCATTTTATTTCCTCCGATGGAAAAGGCCTTAAATGAGCTGTTTTCGGGGCGATGAAAATAAATAAATATACCAATATCTCTTTTCCACTCTGAACATAAAATTTAAGAACATTCGACATTCCTCTGCTGATGACAAGAAAAATGAAAAAAACCTATTTCGTCATTCAATTGCCAAATTGGTCAATAATGATGCCATTAATGTTGGTTTACAGAGCACCAATATCTTTATTCAAATATTTTTTTAACGTTTAAAGTTAATCTTACTAACTCTTTGAGTTAACAAAACGAATACGGAAGTAACAAAACGCAAGGTACAATCACAATAGTTCACTAATTGTAAGTCAATTTTTTGGGCATTTCAGCTATAAAATATCAAGGAAAAAAACCACAACATAAGTGATCCAAGGACACTTTTCTTTGATCATGCATATTCGGCAACTGAGCATCCAGTGACTCGTACAACAAATTAAAGGTTCAATACAGTGGCGTAACTATGGGGGGCAATGAGGACATAGATCCCCCATCCCCCAAAAGCCTCAGTGAAATAAAAAAAAATAATTGAATACATTTTCCAGTTATGACACGTAATAAATGCATCTGCTTAAAGGAAATCTTTAGCGCCAAAATTATGTAAAATTTCATTTACAGGCATGTCATTTCTCAAAAATTTGCCGTTACCCCATCCTCACCCCACCTCCCGTCGCTAATACTGGCCATCCAATCCCCCCCCCCCTCTCAAGGATTCCTTGTTACGCCACTGGTACAAAATTTGCATAAATTAAAAAATTTATCCATAATTAAGATGCTTACTTGGATAAATCATCATTCAACAAAGAAAACAGCTGATGATGGGTTAAACACTCTGAAAAACTGAAAAATTAATCGCCAAGTCCCTTATAAAACATCGTTATTTTAATACTGCTTAAATACAGAATTATGCACTAAATTAATATACACTACAGTACGAGATTGCTACATAACACGATAATGGCAATTCCAAGAGTATATCTCCTCGGAAGGATGGGAAGACAGGAAAGGGTGTTCCGCAAAACCCTCCACGCTACCTTCGCCGAGAGAACACCTTAAATAATAATCTCCCATTTGTCATCTCCGCAATTTTATTGACCGACTCTCGCCACCCAGCTAAATATGCAGATGGCCTTGTCTGTCTCCGCACGCATCTCAACTCACTCTCTCTCTCTCTCTCTTTCTCTCCCTCTCCTCATTGCGCATGCGCAATAGGTCTGGTTCAAAAACCGGCGAGCCAAGTGGCGCAAGCAGAAGAGGGAGGAGAAGAGGGAGCGTGCGACCACGCCCCCCGGGGGCGGCGTCGCACGGTGGTCCGGATCGCGAAAAGTTAGATAAAAATCAGATTTTCGTTGGATGTCTTTAAAAATTGCTCCCTACAGGTTTTTTGGCAAGCTATTTTCATTTCTGCTGTTATTTTTACGAAAAAACTATTATTTTATGCGATATCGTGGAACTTAAACTTATCAACTGGCTAATTGTAGATAGATAAACGGTTATCATGATAAATTTATGTAAAAAAATGATAATTAGTTTCATAGAATGAGTTAATGATCTTTCAAATTAGTCAATAAACAAAGAAACGGCTAATAGTAGGATTTTTGGGTGCATTGACTTACGTTAAAGAGGTGCGATTTCCAGGTTTCGTGAGATTCTTCTCTATTGACTAAAAAGTAATTATTAAATAAGTGTCAAAATAGTATTTAAGTGACTCTTTTATTCTCATAAAATCATGGTTAATTCCTCATAAATTTACAATAATGTATTTTAGTTGTTGAGCATCCGATTCTTCTGAATCCCACCCATCCTCCTCTTCGCATTCACTCGAAGAATTTTGCGACTCTTGCAAGACCAAGAGATCACGTACCTCCTGCGGAAGATCTTTAAGACCCCGGCATTTGTTTAGTTCAGTTCCTAATGTGCTAATAAAAGGATCCGATGTTAGGATCAGTCTCCGGAAAATATCCTCATTAGTGTGAAGTCGAGATATTTTTCTCATGTTATGCTCTTGATATATTCTAATGTCTTTACTACGAGATTCCTGGGCTTTCTCCGACAGATCTTCAATAGGAAGAAGAGCCGACTTAATGGCATCTGCACCATGTATTAACACTCTGTGCACTGTGGGTGGCATGTAAAACCAACCATAATGTCTCACAATATTCTCCGCTGTATCCATACAGAACTTATTAAATTTTACTGGATAAATCAAAACTCCGCAAGACAAAGACATTAAAACTGTTGAGAATTGAAAGATTAACTCTTCCTCTACTCCTGAAAATTAATTAACTATGTCATTTCATCTGAAAAGTGCTGCATAAAGCAGTAATAAAAAGATGTTTTATTGCAACAATGAAAAGAAAGCAATCAAAAACATTGATCCTCACCAGTTATTTCAGCCGATAGGCGAGAATTTTTGAAGAAAGGCTGTGTTTCCATCACTGAATATACCATATTTTGGCTTCGGGGCATCAACTAAAAGGCCCATTCTCTTTTTTAATTCGTAGGTACCGATTAAAAAATAATAATACTAGAACAATATCCCAGGGGACCCCATATCACCATTAGAATACAAGGAAAATACGAACCAGAGGTGCTTTGAAGGTTGCGAAATTCAACATCAAGGAAATCAACAATTTTGTCCAACCAAGTGCAATAAGGTGGTTTCCTATTATTTTTTTATTACCTAAATCGAAAGATTATTACTCCTGGAGTACGTATTTCACGCTTTAAGATTTTTAAATGACGATATCTATTTTTCGCGATTAAATGAAAAGTGACAAATTTCAAAAAGTAGGAAAGTCCGTGCGACGCATTTCTGGTTCCCCCTCCCGCCTTGTGAGATGACCCTGATCGAGGCTCTGAGCGCTGATAGGACGCAGGATGCTAGGGAGTCCAAATGCATGCTGCATGCTGGTGATTGATCACCCCCTGCCAAACACCCTAGAGGTGGCTCGCAGGGTATTGAGTAAATGTAGATGATGCTAGAGGGTAGCTGAGTACTTTGCTGGCTGGTAGCGCTTGGCTTAAAAAAGTTTATTAATACCTTATCAAACGAAGAAAACTTTCCGACCTTAGCCAGTTTTAATAGGTGATTATTAAGACATGTTTCCCTGAGCTCTGTGCCTCATGCATGCATTGGTAACCTCAGACGATGTATACCTCCTATCCTCTCGTGTAGAATCTAGGTCCCTGTGACGTCACGTGGAGTGGAATCGCATGGGCGCCAATCTGGCCTTTTTCAAATGAGGATAAAATTTGACCCTTGCCATTCGTCTAAACCGGTATTTCAAAAACCAAATAATTTGTGTATTATGAATACACTAATAGTGGGTAACGAATCGCAATCAATGCCTTTCGTTTTCTTTGATGCAGGAAACTACCCTATTCCTCTTCAAAAAAGAAGAGTTTGATCGCGAACTAGCTCGCCATCTTCTCTCGTAGGAATAAAAAAATTTCATGTTTAAAAAATTATTAAGCTCAAGTTTTGCCTCCTCATCTCCGTGTATTCTGAAACAACTCTCTAGATATGCATTCAAATTCCTTTTTCGAGAATCCATGGTTTTCTCATTTTTCTCCAGCATTTTTTCGTGCAGTTTACGCCGCGTAAATGCCCATGACATTGCGAGATGCCCATGCGAGATCACTGTAAATCACAATAACTGTAGCCAAAATAGTACTTCGCAATTAGTGATGGGTATGTGTTCACATCGACAGAAAAGTTGAAACTGAAGGGGACCAAAATGTTACGACCGGAATTTGGATGGGCTTTAAAAGAGGAGTAATATTTACCCATGGAAATTTGGGTATTCCCCTGGATAACCTGTTGGGGTAGGGTTGGAATCCGTAAAGAAAATGTGAAATGTTTGGATTTTGAGCGAAAATGCATACTAGCGGCATGCGGCTAGCGGCGGACCTGCAATAAAATCCGTCCAAAAGGAAGCGGGTGAAGGGTAAAGACCTCATCTATTAACACGTGCAGCTTCACTTGCAAGCCAGACAGCCCCTAGAAAAGCAATAAACTCAAGCAGAGTCCTCTAGATTGCTCTCTCAACACTACTCTCTCATCATGTCGAGTCGTCGCATAGGCTTCCACTATGGGATTCACGGCGTCCGCCATTGTTAGTACAAACACCCCGTTTTCCCATAAGGAGATGTGGTAAAATTTCTTCGTTTTTTTGGTAAGCGAAGAATGTTGGTAATTTTCGGATAGTTGATATTGATTCTCGAAACCTTCAGTAACATAAATACAAATTTTCTAGGCATGACAACAATGGAAACGACGATAATAAAAATAAAACCACGGCAAAGGCTAAGCGTATTACGACCTGATTGAACCCTTATTTTAATGGGTTGACACCCAATTGCGCTAAATAATCACTGAAAGTACTATTAACGGAAACTCTTACCCTCAATAAAAAGGCTCTTTGCAAAATATGTACTGACACAAGCAATTCCGCCGCGAGTTTAATGACTGAAATCAGATAGTAGGACAGCGGGTACATGAATGGGCGTAACCAGCTGGAAACAGCCCTTCAGCGGCGTAGCGGGGTGGGATCGGACCCCCCTGCCTCCCCGACAATATGAAAAGTTACTTTGATTAATATAAAAAAACAAAATATTGAGAAATGACGAGTTTACAAAAGATTTCTTTGACAAATAAAGTTTTTTCGATCATTAACGCGAACGAAGTTCCTGGTTACGCCCCCACCCCCCCTTAGAAGCGAAAAGAAATTAAGCTCGTAACGAAAATTTTAAAGAAATTATTTTAAAAATTATATTCGCATAAGACATGTAACAAATTTAAGTCATTCTCTTCATTGTATAGACCAATGAAACGCTGTCATAATTTACTTACAATTTTGGCTTCTTCATTCTTTGCAAAAATGTTACTACTTGAAAGACCACGACATGCCCTCCTTTTTTTGATCCTGGGTACCAGTGTAGCAGAGAGGGGGTTTTGGGGGATAAATTCCCCCCCCCCCAGAGCTCAGAGAAATTTTTAAGTTTAATCCACTTTACTTAATTGAATTAATATTACTAATAGTATGGTGTAAGGACTAATAAAATATTCCTCAGAAAGCCGTAAAACTCACCATTTATCTTAAAATTCGCCAATTTACTAATCTCGCACCTACCGCTTATCCTGGAGGGTATTCCATGCCCCCACACACCCCGGTATTAGTTGCACTTAAATCCCCCCCCCCCCAACCTTAAGTACTACCTGCGCCCCTGCGGAGTACTCACATGGATGGATGTGCTCAATACCAAACGCCAATGATAGAAACAGATAGAGGGCATATCTGTTCCAATGATGGTAGTATCCAGCGGTCTGGGGTGATTGGGGTCCTGATGGGGGGAATTCGGAGGTCTTCCTTGGAAAATTTTATGGAACTGCATGCCCGAAATTGGATTTTGACACTATTCTCGCTCTTAAATAGTAGATAAAGTTAATAAAAAATACTATGAAAAGTGAGAAAATTAATAGGTAATGTATTATGGAGCTGATATCTCTTTAATGAATTTGTCCCAGAAACAGCACTGAAATCTAAAAAAAAGAACTAAATACAATATTTCCAAATAAGCACTTGCAGTTTCTTTTTTACCTTCTGGACACCTAAATCACTTCATTATTTTAACAATGAGTATGCAGTGAAGACAGCAACCAATGAACACAAAACATTTTATAATTACAAAAAATATTGGTGCAAGTAACCTAAGTAATGAATATCTTTTTTTAATTACACCTTTAAAATCCCCTCAAGATGGAGCAGGGCCCCCTAAGCTTGGGTGACTTAGAGAATGCCAACCTGGCCAGTCCACCCTTGTACCCGAATAGCAATGCAAGCTGGAATCAGGCTTGAAGCAATCTAGAAAAAACAAACCTGAATCACGGTTTAGACAAATTGCTTATTATCATCCCTATGCAAGCCCTTCCACTGTTTACTGCATTACTAATGGAAATAAAATGTAATAACTACAACCCTAGGTGAACCACTGGGGTCTTTTCCTGGGAAATAAGTCCTTGGAATAGAGAACAAATAGCAAATAGAAAACAATTCTAAAATGAACACCCATACAATTCCTTGAAAAGTAAAAATAGAACAAAATCTAACAGGGATCATGTCAGACCATTCTAAAAAAAACCTAGTACGTACACTAAGACACACTCTTGCAATTAAATCAACATAAAAACTTTGTGGGATGCAATGAATGAACACCTCTAATAACACAACATAGCCCCATGAACTAGTGAATTGTGATTAATAACAGCGGTAGGTAATCCTTAACCAGACATAAAAAATTAACTTCTACAATCTGAGTTGACACAAGGGTACTAACTTTCAAATTCCAAGCAGATGCATTTGGTAAAAATTTTATTTATGACTGAAAAATAGATCATTTCTCCCATAATATCCCAATCCCAGATAATATATTCGTAATTATAAGCAATTCCCATCTCTGCTTAAGGTGAAATGAAGTGAAACATAAGATAAATAAAGAAAAACCAAAGTGCTCAGCATTTTGTAACAAAACACTCAAAAGTATATGATATGGAAATAAGTCTTCCTGAAGTTAGCTTCAAGTCAGCTAGATTGATATGACTTTTGTCAACAGCAGGCTCCTCATTTAGTCCACTCTTGTCTCAATTCAATTCCGTGAAAGATTTACAGCATGACATCTTTGTTAGCCTAGCTGAAATATGCCATGGAATAAATTTTCAATTTCCACACACTTAGGTATCAATATGCTTAAATTGGAGATTAATGTGAATGACATCAATATCTTAGTAGTGATTTTTTACATCCTCATCATATGCTTAGGATAATTAACATAATTATAGAATGATTTCCATACGTCTGCATAATAGTTACAAAAATTTAACATGCATGAATCACCCGAGTTTAATCATGAGTCCTTTGATGTGATCTCATGTGTTCTCTCTAAACAAGTGGACCAGTAGCAGTATTGTATGGTAATAAATGTGAAAAATGGCTCTTAATCTTGACAGTATATTAAGCAAAGGTAAATAAAATTTTTAAAGACCGAACGATGCACCTTTTAGTAGTGATGTAAGAATCTTTCTCTAACTTGAAAATTCGTTAAAATCTTAGGTTAGGAGTGTTCTTGGAAATCATTCCTGCAAATTAAGGACTTCTAAGGATATTTAAACCAGAAAGCTCTGATACTAGGTGGTAAATTACAATAAACTTGACTCTTTTATGCCAAAATAATGAAATATCTGATATAACAGTTGATTTTATATCTCTATAATAACTTAATGCAAACATGTTTCCCTAGAATGTGTAAAGCCGTCAACAATCCACATTAACCACGACTCAACTGGTAGATAACCAAGTATTCATGGTATAAACATTACACATATTGGTAATGATAAAATGTGTATATGCCAAAGAGGGATATATGCAATAAGAACTGATTAGTCATCGTATCAACACACAACAAACAAAGAGGGAAAAACCACTTAACCAGGCCAAATATACCTATGTCAGAGCATTAGAATAAAGGTGCTTCCATGCTATTGAATAGATTGAGAATTCCATATCAGCAACTCATCTTCAAATTTGGTGTAAAGAACTCAAAAATGTAACCACTTATGTGAATTACCAGAGTAAAGCAATGGAATAGGTAGTTCAGAGGTAATCATAAAAAAAATTACTCCAATATAAAATACATCAAGGCCAGGTAAACACTGACAGAGGTGACTCTCTAATGACTAGCTATGCGGAGCAACATCAAACACTGGCTCATAAATAAATAATACGGATGACACCCTATGGAATCAGTTTTAACATAACAGAAGTTCAATATCATTTAGTCTGAGCTTTGAACTTGAATATAGAAAAAAACAGACAACAAGCTAGAAAATTAATGAAAAAATACATTTTGCTACTCCAGATATATTCTCTCATTAAGCAAAATACAAGGTGACACCACAAAGCCAATGCAGAAGATGATTGCTGTGAATATAACGCTGCACATGCTTCTTCTGCTTAGGTTATTTGGACATGAAATGCAATAATTGTATCTTATCGATGTAGAAGTCATTCCATTATATAGCCATCAATTCATAAAAAACATGATGCAACAGGCAGCGTTGAATCTGGAACAAAGGAATAATCTTGGTGACATTAACTGAGTGAACTTGAGTAACATATAAGAATAAAACAAATCACCACTGGTATTCACATAACATGCATTTCAATTTAATGCACAATATATGCACTGCAGAACACCTTGGTAAGAGGACTATCCACTTAGAAAATAATAAAAGCTAATCCATACAATATTACGGGCCAAGTTCAGTGCCAAAATATTCTTAATCACTCAATTTAGGAGGATCTGAATGCAAGATATTGCCCACCCTGTTCCTCTAAATGATGCAAAAAGATGATGAGCCCAGATATGAAGAAACATTTATGCACGTTATTGAATAAGACACTCAAGTTTAATGCAATAGAAGCATAATTATAATGGCATCCAAAGTATATTAATCAAGAAACGATACTGAATTTCAAAGTGTCAGAATGACTTTAGCAAACACGACGGTAGTTCTCAAATCCGACACAGCTACCTTATTTGATAGATGATAAGCATTAGCAAAGACTGCATGCTTATTTTACAACAAATGTGCTGATTTCTCAAAATATAATAGATGTATGTGAATGTTAACAAATATGTCATTTAAAAATATACACATGTAGTCATATCACAGCAAAATACCAAGTCCAGGTGACATGTATGGAAGATAAGCAAGAAATGACTGACACCACCTAAAGACACTAAAATAAGGCATAATAGAAACAGATAAACTATGTACAAGAGATTTTAGAAGTCCATGACTCAGGGTAATAGGTGCTTATGACATGAATAAACACACAAATAAAGACATGCTCAATATCTCCAGCTCCTAAGACTGCATGTAGTCTTCAAAAAATACTAAACCTCTCCAAGAAACGAGACCTTGGATTCATCCAGCCTTCGACTATGCCAAACATGAATTACACACAGGTGATTTTTTCCAAGGAAAACTATCGAGAAACCACTGGTCAATGATTTTGCTTTCAAACAAAAAATTTGCATCATTTCACATTTCAATATAACATTGAAGTACTCTCTCAAAGAAGTAAACAAATAGGACTTTAACAATGAAAATAGCAATTAGGTACTTCTTAATTAATTACTAAAAAGTCCTCTTTCTTTTCTACTTTTAGGCATAGTTAGTTCAAATATGGTATCACAAAATGAAGGTAGTTTCAACATCATTTGAGTTGTCAATATCAGCAATGTTTTTGATTTGTAAATTAGTTCACAGACCCAAGAATACAATGAAGCTATGACGGGAAAGTAGAGATATCACTTGCTTGTGCATGCTTGGCACTTCTTACTTTGTACAAACGTGAACCAATAATTAAAGAGTATGTTTGATTACCACTTCCTTTTAATAATAATACTTCAGGCAGCGCCTGACATTGAGAACCTAAACTATTGAATGGATGATGAGGATACATAAATGCTTTGTTGATGCCATTTCCTAATAAATGCCCTGGCATCCCTTTATCAATCCACCGGTTGTTTGTAAGAAACATTTCCAATTAACCAATTTATAAAGGGATCGATATTACTTGTACAATCATATTTTTACAGCCTAGATCTAATTGCCTCTCAGGCTGGTTAATAATCTAAACAGGACAGCCGTTAGCGCTACTTTTGAACAATTTCAAAATTTAGTCGTCATAAGAAGAGATAAAACTTGGACGATGGAATTGAAAATGCTACTCAAGATGGACAAAAGAAAACAAAGCCCAACAACCAGATGACTGATAAACAATAACCCAATTGAACGGTGCCACAATACTTCGTTATCACCAATAATAATACCGTTCATCACAATGCACTTCGACAGCATCATAAACACACTCTCTCAGCAAATGCTAAGAATAGTATAACAGAACAACCTTAATACGTACATACCACACTTGATAGCTCTTCAACTTCAGCAAAGGAAAAGACTTTCAATTCAAGACTGGCAATCGAATATTAGAGGTCTCTTCTTTGGTGTAATAGGCTTCAGACAATTCGCGACGCCGAAAATCGTCGGAACATCATCGGGCTTTTAATATTTTCCAGCCTCTCTTCCGAGCGGATTCAAATTTTTATTCGTATAAGTGCACCTGTGGCAAGGAAAACTCGCAGGAAAATGTTTTCATAATGATTAAATGGCTAAATAAATACATGCATGATGTAATATATGTTGACTATAATATTAATTAAGGAAAGTTTCGCGGCTTATAAATCAATCCAACATGGATTCGAATGCAATTACCTACAAACATTCGTTACCAACAACATAGTTCCAAAAAGGACATGAATATTACATGATTTCAGTAATTCTTTAATAAAAACTGGTATCATTGATTGTATCACACGTAAAGTTCCTCATGATATTTAAAACGTGAAAGCACTTATATGTTACAAGTATAACTTTCAAGGACACTTACAAGCATAACTTTCACGTGACGAAATAATAACAACTTACCACATTCCATCATGTAAATAAGTTGCGTATTCTAGTTTATTGTTTAAATTAATCAATTGAATGTAGCACGGGTTACTTATATCAGTATTACGGCACTATCAAAGTTTAAAAACCATTGACACAAATAACCTTATACCTATACATGAAAAACTCTCAACAATAGCAGGAATTATTATGCACTTTTTTCTGTTTACATTACGTACAACGTAAAACTGATTGGCAAAGGTATTTATCTTTGAAGTAAATCACAGCCTTTCATCAAATTAAGCCGAAACTAAGTAAGAACTTGATCTTCATATGAATACTTACCCAATACATTGAATTACATCAACTTCTAACTCACCTCACAAATAGTGGAAGACGGCTATGGTTGCCACTCATCCATCCCCCACATTTGTAGCCATTTAGCCCTTACCTGAGGATTACAAGGAAAAACAAAAGCGCGATACACATCCCTACAACTAATGGAAGAGTTTGGTGCAGAAGAACCGCCCATCTCTCTTATTTATCAATTACAAAAATGGAAAAAACTGCACCAACTCGACGTTCCTCCTATGCAACAACACAGCCCGCCATTAATGCTATGACTAAACATGGCAGGTTGCGACGACTCAACTTCGTGGTTATTATATGGCAATATAGAGGACTCTGAACTCAAGTTGGGTGGAGCGTCATGTGGCAAAATAGCAAAATGACAAAAGATGGCAAAATGTCCCGACTAAAGACCCCTTCCCACTTCCCTGAGGTCCCACACGTGTTCGGGTAACGGGTCTCTTGCCCCTCCGGATTGAAAGAAAGAGAAGGCGGTTGTGGGTTTCCCTGGTAGCAGTGCATGTAGCCTGTCGTATTTACTTCAAAATATGTATTACCAAATGCTATTGAAGTCGTTCTGAGAAGCGATCGACGAAAATATTTTATCTCCTCTCCCAGCGTCCCAACTTAACCTAATTCAAATTGTTCCGAAATTATTCTACTCGTCCACACACAGGTAAAGTTTGGAGGATTACAAAGTATAAAATAGGTTTTAAAAATTCTCAAATTCTTATTTTTGTGATTCTGACCCATGAAGCATCGGGAGACGCAATTTACCATGTGCCTACTCTGCGCTGATGCTAGCGTGTCGAAGCTCACGTCTACTGCGGCTAGGAACATAAATCGCTGTTATTCGCTGACTCGCACAGATTTGCAGCTGATTTCTTTACTAATATAATTATAATACTGTATTTTATTGTCACAGTTAGGCACGTATAATTGAAAATTAGACGCGCCGGAAGGAAAATGAGCCACAAAACATCCTTATAAAATACAATCAATACAACCACCTAAAAATCACACTCAAGTAATTAGTTCAGGCTTATATTCGTCGGAGTGTGCGGTATTCATAATTAAAATAACTTTATTTCAGTCCATAAAAATTCCATAGAATCACCTAATACGGTTAAAAGGTGAAACGAATATGACGAATGCGGGTTTTTAGTTGATTATCACGTCCCTTTCATGCTCTTAGGATACATCTGCCACAAGTACAGGTCAGTGGGTCTAGAACAAATAGTCATTATATAAAGCATGCGGCCAGTTGACCATTTGAAATTGTTCTAAAAAAATTAAGTTTATCACCCATTTCATTAAAATGAAAAATTTCAAAATCAAAATCACTAAAATATTTAAAATTAAAGACATTTTCAACGAACTAATAACTACCTCCTCCGCCCACATAAAAGTTTCTGTGCTCTTTGCTTTCGTATTTAAATTTTCTTCCCGTTAGACCAATATACACCACACTACCATCATTGCAAAAAATACTTTGTACTCGCAATTTTTATCCTCATCCACATTCTGTGATTATAATAAATTTTTTTGGACAAAAACCAAGTAAATTTAATACGATATCCTAACGCCACGTCGATGGGAAAGCCATTTAGATGCTCGTAGTAATTTACGGTTTTCGAATAAAACCTCAAGAGCCACACAATCAGTCACTCCGCCTCCTAGACGACGAATATCTTTTCGATAGAAGGGTGGAATTTACATTCCCGCCTGGGCCCATGTACATCCGAAATTACCTCCCCAAGATTCCTCGGAAATTTTTGGACCAGCACAGTTCCCACTCCCCATGCGACGCAGTTCTTAATCATAATAATATACTTACTCTACGCCAGGATGTACGGTATAAGCACTAAAACTTTCAATAAGATAGCGCAAGAATTATGCGACCAATACGCCACGATAATGCAAACACGACCAGTTGAAGGGGAGGGAAACGTCTTCTAAACAAAATCCGGCTTGCTGATTAACACCACTCGAGGAAGTGGACCAGTTCTCGCTGTCAAAGGATATTTCATTTCTGAGGACGAATGTTCGCGCACGTGCTTAAGACACGAATGCACTCGCAGCTAATCTGGCGCCTATGAGCGCTCTGACAGCGCACTCTTTGGCCGGGCTCCAATATCTCTCCCGCAAGAAATGAGAAGACGGTGAACGCACGTGATCAGCAATTTAAAGCGAGGCGTCTCGAGGAGGGCCCAACTAACTTCACGGTCACCTACCCAAAGGGAGCCAGCCACTGCCCCACATTCGCCCGACAAATGAAAACTTTTCCAAAACCCTCTTGTTTGACGGTCAATTATTTCCTCGATGAAATATGCAGGCTTCTCCCCATGCCAGGAGAGTTTCTCCCACGCCTTCTGAAGTGCCATATTAAAACAGCGAGCATTTTGGAGAATATTTGACGATGCATTCAGCATTGGCGGCCTCGGATCCAGCCAACTTATTTCCTAGCCTTTTCCGCAGAACGAGGGTTCGAGCCCCAAGAGGGAAACATTTTTATACTTAGGGTATAGGAATTCATTGGCAAGGCTCAAATATACTGTTTTCGGGTGCAGGTAGACATTGAAAATTAATTAAGGGAAAAAGTTTCAATTACGTCGATATAGAGATAAGAAAAGAAAATTTAGCACACAAAAAAATGGCTTTTTTTCGAAATATAACAAACAGAACATTAGCAACCGGAGCACGTCAAACCAATAGTTTCATCCTCTATAATTGTACTCGCGAGGGATAGGTGCTAATAACGAGATGCAATTAAATATATTTTCAAATCGTATTACATATTTGCTATTTGGTCGGTCTGAGAAGGACGCTAATTTGACAGTCACACCTTTATCATAAGGTAGATCCGCATAGATTCATACTTCTACATTTTCCGTGGTAACGAAGGTCCAAAGACAATCAGTACTGCAACATTTAGTACAAGCATTTAAGAATAAACAGAGGCCTTAAAATTCTATTGCCAATCATTGATAAAATATGTCAATTTATTCTATTAAAAACAATCATTGAAACAAAAAAATAACAAAAGTTTTAAGTCACTATTTGTTTCTATAAATTGCCAGACCAATTTCGTGAAATGAGTTGATTGTAATAGCGTCTATTGCGGCACTATGAATAGGCAATTACAGTTTAGTGAACGCATTCACGTGTTATGCATATGTTCCTTTTTTAGATCATTCAAACCAAATTCCGCCAAGCCTTGGACAAAATTGACTCTTGTGGTTAACAATATCAAGAAAATTTGGAAAAGCGTCTTAATTTCATTATAAAATGAAAAATACATAGATGAATAGATTACAATCAACTATTTTCCTAAAAGCTTTTAATAGATTTTCTTTTTTCTCTTATCTTAACCTTCTTTAATTAATAATCAAAAATCCCTGTAGTATAGGTCATATATCATTAAATCATAAAAACAACAAATAGATATTTTTTGACCATTGACCAAAGTTATGAAGAAATCAGTAAGAAATAAAGAGCAAAACTTGTCCTCATCTTAACGCTATTATGAGATAAGACACAAAAATCCGTGAATGAATGATCACGCGAGTAAGTCAGGGTCACCGACATAAAAAAGTGAACTTGATGACGACGCCTATGATCTTCCCGTAGAGTAAATGATATTTTCAAGTCGATTGGAATACTCGACGAAGCCAAAGTCTCCAAAGCCGTCCCTGCAAAGGAGTATATACAGCCAAGCGCGTTATTGGATTAGGAGGGAGTTTTTCCATTCACCCCTTCAGTTCAAGAGCGAATGTAATGGAGGAGAAAGCGACCTGAACGAAGCTCGTTTCGGAACACAGTAAAGCCTTTAGCGGCGCCGAGTCAGATAGGGCGGCAAACCGTTTGCAAATTTCTATCTCGTTACACTTTCTAAGCATCCAATCCCTTCTAAAAACATATCCATTCCACACCAACCAACTTGGAACCCAAACTTTTTTAACACGCGCTAAAGAATATGTCACTGTAGCAACATGTCGATCAACTCAAATGTGTCACATATTAGGCAATCACATAGTTACTATTGACAAGTTGGTAGCAATGTGTTGGTAATCCACCATGAAAATTTTTCGTACAATTTAAGTGAAAGCAATCCGTTTCATTTAAGTACATAAAATAATTTTGTTACAATAAAATACCTTTCATTCACCTTAGTCCTATTAAAATAAAAACGGAAAAGAGTAGTCATCTGTACCTATCGTTCTCTTTCATAGGTAATCGGAAGAGCAGAAAGTACTTACATTGAGGACGAATCGTTTTCAACTATTTTTTCCCATACAGTCATTGGTCCGTCTTTGTGGGACTTGCTTTTTTGCCACTGGTAGATGTCCTTTGAATCCTCATCAGCCAATTAGTGACGAGTAAAAAAGGGAGGATAAAATATAATGCAAATTCCAATGCACGCTCTCCTTATTTATTAAAAACTGAACTCCATAATATCGGGTGTTCACAACCGAATTTCTACGAAAATATAGCAAATACTGGAAAATTTCTTTGAATACTCCCCCATGCAAGCAGAGAATTTTAATTCAAACATTAAATTAATGTCGTTAAACAAAGGAATGCATGTTAAAATATTCATGATTAAAAAAGATAAGACTCTCAGCTCAACCTCTTCCTTTTCAGTGAAACATAACTTAGGAAGCAGTTGCAGAAAAATATTTATCCAAACAAAAACGGAGCAAAATATCGAAGATTGAAGAATTTCGTATGATGTTAGAAAAATGTCATTCTTTTACCTTTTCATCTTTACACAACCCCGCCTCAATACGCATATTGCGGGAGGTGCTAGGAGACGAGCCATTAGCCAGTTAATGTAACAGCAAATCAAGTCGTAGTTAAGGTGATTAGACTGACTTCTAACTTTTGCTCAAGTGTTTCTTTTATTTTTCCACGGGAAAACGAATTCCAATAATATACCTTAGGGAAAGTGTTGAGGGAAATGAATGAGCCTTTTCATATTACGATGTACCAATTTCGTATGCGTAGATAAAAAAATCTTACTTTTAACAAACTAGTAGTAAGTGGAAATATAACTCAAAGTAGATCGATGCTAGGAGAAAATAGTTCACGTAGGGCTCGAGAAGGAGAGTTCTACTATCTAGTCGTGCTAGCTCACCAATGACCAGGTAACGATCAGAGTAATTACGATCTGAAATGGCCACGAGGGTGGCTTGGTCGCCTTGACTCCACATGCAGATGTTCACGAAAGCGATGGCGAATGGGGGGCGGTGGATGAGAAATCCTCGAAATGGTCACCGCTGAGGGCGATGAGATAGACAACGAATGAGCCCACGAGGCGGAAGGAGTGAGCAGGACTTGAAAAAACAGTAAAAATTGAAAAAATGTTGCGTTAAAGGCAATGGTAATCGGTGCTCAGTCATTTATACAGATTAAAGATAAATAAAAAAAGTCACGGGTTGTACTTTGAGTTGGTGAACTCAACGACCGAATGAAAAATACATGAAGAAGACTCGAAAAGGGGTGAAAGGAATCCAAGCGACAAAAACATAAACTTCTTGCAGAAGCAGCTAGACGAAGTGAAAAAATAACGGGACTAAATCACAAAGAAAATAGAGAAAAATGTCATTGCAGGATTGATCAACTTCAATAATGCTCTCATATTTAGGCGATAATGAGAAAATCTTCGACTACGGTTCACGAAAAAGTATAAACATAGTAATTGATATAGGGCTTCATTGCAAAGCATACATTTCTACATTAAAGGACCTTACAATGAGTCCGGTTATTAGAGCTGTCTCGTTTAAATGTCTCCTTGAATTACTAGGGAGTGCAATTTTTATGACCGGGGAGTTATTTTTCCGTTATTTGCCCTTAGGACAACCGGTTAATCAGGTAGATTCACGCTTAACGCCGCAGGGGAAAATTACGTTGACCTTCAAAAGTATTCATGTAGCTTAACCGTTCAAATTTTGAATTTAGGGTTGAACTAACAGCTATACAATTCACCGATTCTTTGGCTAATATCCAATGAACGCGCAAAAAAGGAAATTACTTGAAGAGACTGTTTTTTATGTCAAGAAATCCATGCAAAAACAAAAATGTCCTCAAACTCGCATGGCGATACATTTCTAATTCAGAAAACTTATGCCCTGATTAATTTATATCTAGCGAGATTAGCATTCATATCTAAACTTCTCGTTTTTCATCTTCCTGTGCACACATTCTTACGGCTGACGACAGAGTTTAAATGCAAATCCAAAATTGAAATAAAACAGTTTACCACCGGTAGCAGGATATCACAGATCGAATGAAAATATTTCTCAACCCCTGGTCGTGACCAACCTTGACTAGTCATACAGATTCTTTAAATATTCCAAATTAAACTAAAAAACCATTCACATTAAAACACCAAATCCACTACTACAGCGCCTCAGAACTAGAATCCAAATTTACGCTGACCGATTCTCAAAACGAGGTGTAATATGTGGCTACCAATTTAATAGAAGCTGAACCGTATTTTTAACCTCGACAGACGTGCAAAAATTAACGTGGATTATTATCTATACTTGGTAAAAATTTAAATATACTCAATATAAGACATCCATTAAACCGGCCATGGAAATTCCACTGATTATATTTTCTAACTTACCATTCTACAACAAAAAGTTGTGTTATTATCACTGCATGTTATATTAATTATCCATAAACGCAGTCTCTTCAAAAGAGTTACTAGCAATCCCCGCCAATGCACACAATTCAACTTCATATCAAAGCATCAGCCGTTACCAGCATTAATGCGTGAAGCAAACGGGGACCATTAAGACCCCGACCTTGAAGTGATAAGGACATAAAGAACAGAAGAACATATGCAATGTGAAAATAACCCTGTAACAACGCTCGTAGGATTTTTGAGCACTGTAGGTATTTTTTAGACTAGAGGGTAGGTCATCTAGCGGGACTATCAATGATTTAATTAAACGTAGCCTCCGAGGAAATCCGCAATGCGACAGATACAAGAAAGTAAGCTTAGAATCGGTCATGACGGAAAATAGCGTTATTATTCCCAAAACGCGTGCTCCAGAGAAAGAAAAGATGTCAAACATTATTAATACTGCCAATAAAATTCAATCGCTGAGTATACAAAAGCTTGGAAAAGAACCAACCGAAACTCTAACTACAAAATATGACATTAACCTTGTTGTAGATAATTGCCGTAGCGTAAAAAACAAGCGCGCCGACATCGAGCATATTTTTCAGAACGCAGACGTGGTCATGGGAACAGAGAGTTGGCTTACGGAAGATAGAAGCGATAGCGAAGTTTTTTCCTCCACAGTATAAAATTTACAGATGCGATCGACGCAATAGAACAGGTGGCGGAGTTTTTATAGCAGTTGAATCACATTTACACAGTGCCGCCCACGAAATAATTGACAACGAAATAGAAAGTGTACGGTGTACAATTAAACAACGAAACAAAAGGAGTATTCACGTTTGATCCTTTTATAGACCGCCGAACTCCGAAGTCGATAATATGTACCTTCTAGAAAATCAAATATCCGAATTTACTCAGAGAGACAGTAAAAGTGTAATAGTAATCGGGGGGGATTTTAATCTTCCATCCATAAACTGGGATACTTATACTTTAAAACCGAATTCAAGGAATAGAGAAATCAGCGAAGTATTACTCAGCATGCTTGCAAATCAATCTCTTGCCCAAGTAGTTGACAAGCCTACGAGAGGAAATAAGATATTATTGACGGTATAAGCGATCACAGAGTAATTTTTGCAACGTTAAAAATTGATGTAGTGTCAGCCGTAAAACCGAAACGCAATATTTATTTATTTGATAAATGCAACTTCATAAAATTTGGCGAGATGCTTAATGACTCCTACAAAAAATTCGTAGTTACATCAAAGGACCAAAGCACAGACGTAACATGGAAAAACTTCTTAGAAATTCTGCGCCAAGCAATAAACGAACATGTTCCGAAAAAACTGAAATGTGATAATAAGGAACCTCGCTGGTACAACAACGACGACAGAAGGGAACTTAGGAAACAGAGAAAACTATACAACTTGTACAGAAAGTTCATTACGACACGTAATAAATCGAAGGAACTTGAAGCTAAAGAAAGTTACGCTGCACAACGCTCAATAACCAAGAAATCAATGCGCACTGCAATGCGAAAGTTTAAGAAAAGAGTACTTGAAAATTACTTGAAGAGAATCCGAAATCATTTTGGTCGTACGCGAGAGAGCTTCAGGGAAAACATTCAACCGTAGATTCGTTATTTGATAAAGATGGTAAACTTGTCACCGAAAACATGGACAAAGCTAACTCTTTAAATTCCCACTTCGAAAGTGTATACACTACTGACGATACTCAATTCAATTTAGACATCCCACATACTGACGAAACGATGGAAGAAATATCTATACAACGTGATGGGATAACTAAACAACTACAATCCATTAAGAATAGTAAATCTCCGGGTCCGGAGGGAATACCCGCGCGTGTCCTCAAGGAGTTGGCTCCAAAGATCTCACCTTACTTAGAGATCATATTCAATTAGTCACTCTCCGAAGGGAAGTTACCGCTAGACTGGAAAATTGCAAGCGTTACGCCCATATTCAAAAAGAGAAACAGACATGACCCAGGCAACTACCGTCCGATTTCAATAACATCGATTATTGGCAAGATAGTTGAGCATATCATCGTTAGCAATATCATGACTTTCTTGGACAGACGTAACTTCCTCCATGACTGTCAGCACGGATTCCGATAAGGTAGATCATGCGAACACAGCTCTTTCTTCACGACGTTTTAAAATCTGGTGAATCGAAAAGACAAGTTGACGCACTATTTCTAGATTTTAAGAAAGCTTTCGACACTGTACTTCACAACAAACTTTTATACAAATTACACTCATGCGGATTAAACGAGACAGTTGTAAACTGGATACGCGACTTTCTCAGAGATCGTAAACAAAAGGTAGTTCTTGACGGAATTAGCTCTGAGGTTGTAAAAGTTACATCAGGTGTTCCACAAGGAAGCGTAATCGGCCCCCTGTTGTTCATTATATACATTTATGATCTCTGCTCCCGCATTAGCAGTAAAATACGTTTATTTGCTGACGACGCTGTCATCTATCGCGAAATTTGTGATCACTCTGACTATGAAATTCTATCATCTGACCTGAACAACGTTCATTTGTGGAGCCAAGAGTGGGGACTCAAACTTAATCTGAGCAAATGCATGGCGTTACATTTCTTGCGAAATTCGTCCAACTCAAACCATGTTTATGCAGTGGATGGTATTAACATAAAGGAAACAGACGAAGTGAAATACCTGGGAGTTACGATAACCTCGAACCTCACGTGGGGTACACATATAAAGCATATTTGCGGCATAGCCCTGAAGAAATTAGGATTCGTCAAGCGTATTGTGGGAAGATTTTCGGTTGAGAATGTGAAAGGTGCTATTTCGCTCTCGTCCGACCGCACCTTGAATATGCAGCGAGCGTATGGGATCCCGTGCAGAAAAACTTAATCCGCGAACTGAATAAAATTCAAAGGAAGGCTGCGCGTTTCGTCAAAAACTGCTACGGACGTACAGACAGCGTTACCCAGATGTTAAGCGAATTAGGCTGGGAGCCATTGAAGACTCGGAGGCTGCGCGCTAGGCTTAGATTGCTTGAACAATTGAGAATGGATATCTTTGAGACCGACACAGAGAACATAATATTAGAGCCACACCATATTTCCAGGTACGATAGAAGCGATAAATTAAGAGAGGTGTTTTGCCGAAAGGATAGATATAGGAATTCGTTTTTCCCCCGAACCATAAAGGACTTTAATAAACGCTAGTACCAACCTCGTTAGAGTACTTCATTTATTTATTTTTTAGCTGGAAACGGCTGGTGTCCTAACACCCCCTGCCACACGCCTTTTAGGCGGCTTGCGGGGTATCATATAGATGTAGATAATTAAAGGTTAACAAACAGGGGCCTCCAGAATATATTACTTTGCCCCACGAATATTACATCCCTCGACTATTTAACACTTAATCTAAAGAGAGTTATAATGAAGATAATGCTATTTAGATTATTGAATCTTTCCATTATTGATTTGAATACGTACCACTGATATGGAACGGAAACCGACTACTGCTCCCAAGTATCAATAGTCAATAAAAATACGCGTTCATTAGCACGAGTAGAAATGCCGCATCAACTACACAACCGCGCTGAGTCACTTGATTTCGTCACATACCACATTTAAAAATATGAAAATGCGGAAATTTAGATAAAAAGTACGTCATAAAATTACTCGTTCCAAAGTTAATTTGTCAGACTGTATGCGCACACTGCAGATTACGAGTCCTGTCGTCATTATTTAATTCCAAGATAAATTTATGAAAAATACAAAGGTAATATCTATACGCAAAAAAGATACATGGTTAAATTTTTAAAGAATTCAATGTGCACAATCTTAAAATTAGAAATACTTTATCTAAGCTTGTGATGGTGATGAAATGGCTACATGATGAATTTACCTGAATTTAGAAGTTAAACCCTGGAGTATTCGCGCCCCTAGGCGCAACGGGCGATCGGGAACTGTCTGGCGGGAGGGAAGCCTCCGTGAGCAGGAGTCTTCTATCTTACGGAGGATTCACACGCAGGGGTTACATAGATATGGTTTATGCCGTTCTTGACGTCTTCGAGAGCTTGAATTTCACCAAACACAAAGAGGTGTCACAGGAATAAGGCTGAGTCACAAAGCGGCCACGCTTAGGTTCAAAGAGGCGAGGGACAGTCACAACAAGATAAGGCCGACATCAAGTACCTTATTAATCCGTCGCCGACATCAAACAAACCTTACAGCAAAAACTGCCCGTGTTTACCCCAACGATATCGAAATGGCACGAAAGATCTTTTTGTTCCTATCTCACTTCCACGAAGAAAAATGTCTAATAGGAAGTTCGCACACCATTAGTTTCCTATCTCTTCCCCGTCGTTTAGACTGCAATCTTCCAACAGTGGGTCCAGGAGGAAAATCACAGTTAATGACAGCACGAGAACACCACTCCGATACTCCGTCCGCTCAGGCTAGTGGGGGGTCTTAGTCAATGAATCACACAACAACACTCGAAACACATCGTGGTGGTGCTCTCCTCCCAATCGGCACAGTAGCCGGTAACACTTCCGTGCCCGACACGGGGACCGAACGAAAAAAAAAGAACCACGCCGCGAAAACAAAAACATCAACAACACCACGGCACCTGACGAACAAGCAAGTCCGCGGACGTCGCTTGCTCTTACTCGCGGCCGCCGGCACAGACTGAGGCACTATCTCCCCTTCCCTGATCCCTCCGCAGTCAAAGCCACCTCCTCCGAGAATCTCTTCCTCCGCCCTCCCCTCCCGTGCTTATCCGCCCCCCTCCGCCGCCCTTCCCCACCGAGTGCTCCGCCTACCTCCCTATACCCCTCCCGGCCACCTGCGTAACCACGCGGCGAAAAACCCACCCCTCCCCGCCCTTTGCCCCCCCCTCACGTGCTTCCCCGTCCCCTCAACCAGCCAACTCGTTCCCGCCCCCCGCGCTACCCGCCCTATACCCTCATCCCCTACGGTCCCCACCGCTGGCGTTTACCCTTGTTGAATAGGCAAGAAAAAGTACCGGTATTTTTGTGACGAGTTTTAAAAAGCAATAATAGTACTGTCTCGGTAGTACCCGCGAAAAAATACCGGTATGCCGGTACTTTCAGAATTGATAAAATATGTAAATAAGTTGAGATTTAACGTTTGATTTACCCTAATTGTCCGGTATTTCGGCAAATTAGCTTAACATACAGGAAGAATTCACCGAAAAAATCATTAATTGGATTTTTTACGAAAATTTGTCGGAAAAATACATGGAGGCTAGATCTGTAATAGAGAGAAGGTTGATAGCGATGAAGTATTTAATGGTGATGATTTTGGTGCATACCATTAAATTTGGTGTTTTCCTTGCGTGCATGAGGTGTGACGTTCTCTCGGGAACTCTATCAGATGACTTGTTTTCCTAGAGCCACCGGTTTTTTTCGGACTCGAGACCAACATTAGAAACGTCTTCTGCCGAAAACTTATGTTGAAAAGTCTTCTTATTCACAGAGCTTACGTTTGCAGCCTGAGATTACCTAGAAAAAGCTCCTCTAGTATTAAGACATTTAATTTTATGACTTTACACTACAAGAATCGGTGTTAGTTATGGCTAAAATACTGCGATCGAATAAAATTTGACGTGTAGGTCGCTGTTCCATTTTTGTCAAGGAAGAAATACATGAGTGGACTTCCATAACTTTGACTTTTCTTGCCTTATTTGAGTAAATAAATATCGTCTATATCAATAATTATAACATTTGTGTCGAACTCAGTTTTTGTAGAAGTACCGTTAAATCATAAGAAAACAAGAAATAAACTAAGGAAGAAGTGTTAATAATTAAGAGGCAAAATTAATTTGGCCTTCTTTTGGTGGTTCACTTGACTGGTTGTATGTACAAAAACGAGAAACGGATGAACATTGCTAATATATTAAAAAAGTTGATAACCAGTGTAAACAAGCTTAAGCTTGATAGAAATGCCTATATCATTAGAACATCGCTATTCTTCAGTCTCTTCCTACGTTGACCAATTGTATTATTGCTTACATTATCTGTTGAAATTAAAATAAATAGATGGTATTATTTTTAGTGCGCTTAAATACAAGCTTGATATATTATCCACACTCAATTGTTTAAGTAGCTGGGTAGGTAGTTGATTGGTAACACACAAGTTTGCAGCGCCGTCGAAGCACCGCTATTTCTAGTACCGGTACTCCGGTGGTACCGCTAAAAAAATACTGGCCAGTACTACCGAAATAGAAAAAAAATAGTACTCGGTACTACCGAATACCGCTATTTTTTGCCCATGCCTATTGTTGAAGTCGTTTGCTTTTACCATAAGTCTTCTTGAGAGGGCGTTATCTACCCCTCCCACGATAGGAAAGTGAAGGCGGGGGGCGTGGCACTTTACCCCGTCCGCCACATTCCTGTTTAGCAGAAATACATGGTTCCCTAGGGGAAATCCATAAAAGGATACTCAATATTTTCCCTACTGACAGCCGGAAAAAGCCCTTCACACCAATGAGCGAAGATTATTTGTTGAATATGAAACCGGAAAAATGTATATTTTGGATTAAATATACGATTCAACCACGGTGCGGCAAATTTAAAATATGACGAACGACAAGTCACTAGCGACAATTGCAACTATTAATCGGCTGTAGGCTGAAAAATAACTAATGAGTTCATGTGAAACACAAAGTATATAAAATAAGACCCCCGGAGGTCAAAAAACCAACTATACGGATCTATGAACTGCCTAACCGACTTTGGCACCCTTCAAAACCTATGGTTTGACACGTTGGCTGTCATGAAGGCCCGACGTTTAACTCTATGACCTTTGACCCCCATTGTGACCCTCGGAGGTCAAAAAACTAACAATACTGATTTATGAACTGCCTAACCAACTTTGGGACCCTTCAAAACCCATGGTTTGACACGTTAGTTGCCATGATGGCCCGACGTTGAACGCTATGACCTTTGACCCCCATTGTGACCCTCGTAGGTCAATTAGTGAATAATACGGGTATTTGGACAATACCAATGACTTGGGCACCCTATAAAACCCATGGATCGACACCTTTGTCGGTATGCTATTCTTTTTGCCACCCTTGTGACCTTGACAGTGACCTTACTGGGTCAACGGTTGAATTTTCGTAAATAAAATTGTTATTTTCGGGTTTCTCGGGTCCGAAACCATAAGAAATGACACCTTGGTCAATGAAATTCAGACATTTTTCTATCTCGATTTTTTTAACATTGAAACCCCATAAGGCAAATTCAAATTTTTTGTTTGGACCCAAATTGTGAGGTCAAAAGGTCAAAATTTTAAAATTTTGCTTACGCTCAACAAAACTTAGGATCTTTTCCCATAAGTGTGCCAATTTTCATGAACATAGCTTTACGGAAAGTTACTAAAATTACAGGTCAAAAATGACACACGACACTTGGGACAGTCTGTACATAATACCCTGCAAGCCGCCTAAAAGGCATGTGGCAGGGGGTGTTAGGATACCAGCCGTTAAACAGCTAAAAAAATGAAGTGCTCTAACGAAGTTGGGACTAGCGCTTATTGAAGTCGTTTATGGTTCGGAGGAAAATCGAATTCGCATATCTTTCCGTTCGGCAAAATATCTCTTTATTTCTGGCTTCTACCGGACCTGGAAATATAGTGTGGCTCCAATATTATGTTCTCTGTGTCGCTCTTAAAGATATTCTCAATTGTTCAAGCAGTCTAAGCCTAGCGCGCAGCCTCCGAGTCTCCAGTGGCTCCCAGCCTAATTCCCATCTGGGTAACACTGTCAGTGCGCCCGTAGCAGTATTTTTGACGAACCGCGCAGCCTTCCTTCGTATTTTATTCAGTTCGCGGATTAAGTCTTTCTGCACCGGATCCCAAATGATATCGCTGCATATTCAAGGTGCGGTCATTGAAACAATAGCTACCACACACAGTATTTCGGCCAACCAGAATTCACGTCCGCTAACAGCGGTCGTAACGCCACGATTTGCGCTTTCATTGAATCGCGGTTGTATCTACGGTAAGTGACTGATTAGGAGATGGTAAAAGGGACGGTGGGAATGAGAATGACACTGATTCGGAATATCATGGGTCGAGTAATAACTTTTTTAGTTGCTTAGAATCTACCGCCGGAGTTATTACCCTGAGATACTGAAAATGTGATCAAGTAATTTAGGATAAAAAACTATTGACACTTATGCCGCAGTATCGTAGCCAGGGGGAGGTCGGGACCCCTCCTCCTCGAAATCAGGGGTGCAGACTTTGAAAAAATATTTGGGGGGGCCCAAACCAGGGATTATGCCCCGGGAAATTAGAACCCTGATAACTTTAATCTCGATATCTGTACACTCCGGGGAAAATCGACAAGCCTGACACTGTTTTTCCTCACACCCATAAGGAATTTTAGAGGGGGCTTCGGCCCCCTCACACCACATGGAGTGCAGGGGCCACTGCTCGAAATGTAATACAACGAAATAATACTTTGCATCAAACAAAAAAATTATTGATCATGAATTTACAAAAAAATTCTTTACCTGAAGTATTTAGATAATAAAAAGTGTTAAGAGTAGTTTATATCTCTCTACTGAGTACCCCGTTTTTCAAAAATTGCCCCCCTCCCTAATTTTGGACCCCCCCCTCCACCTGAACAAAATTTCTGGCTGCCCCACTGCTCTGCCAATCACGTTATGAACAGGCATCCTTAAAAAATTAGGGGAAAACTCACCGAAATCTTTTTTTCCGAAGCTGTGCAGAGACTTCTTTTTATCGGCTGAGGATTTTTCGCAGCTACGATGAATGCCTCGGCCAAACTTTGGTTCAGTCAAATCTCGCGGTAACCGCTATCAGCCACTTGAAATAGTGGAGCAGCTACGATGTCAGCGGAATACTCTTTTCAGGAACTTCTCCCGGCCAACGGAAAGATCCCACGAGCTAATTCACGCCATCAAGTTGCTCCCAGTAATCTCATCGCACTAATACTATAATTCTTTCTTCGACTGGGGTCTGAAAATGTAAAAAAAGATAACGTAAGCACACAAAATGAAAAATAGAAGAAAAAATTGCCTCAGTATTTAAAAAATTACTACGAATCAAAAAAATTAAATTAAAAAATGGCTTGCAACTCATTAATCATCAACATAATGTTCAAATACTTACCCAAATGCGGCACCTTTTTGGCCACACCGTAACGAAGGCACGTCTCGTGAAAAAGCGAAAGATTTAAATCCGGAACTCAAATTAGATAACTTATCATTAACATCGTTAAATGAACTATGCAAGCCAGCTACACGAACGATGCGGCATCGTCAATGCACTGCGACTGAATATAGTTTCAATGAATGAGCGAAATCACGGCTGTGAAAGAAAGCGAACCGAAGTCGGCCAGTACAGTGCAGATAGTAGGAGCTCCCGACTGAAGACCTATATTGTCAGTGGGACTCGCATTGAAGAACGCCGGCCAAATGACAGGCGTCACGCTGAGCAGCTCAATTTACGCTGAGGTTCAGTGGCGATAGGGGAGGGTTGGGAGGGTAAGGGGGGATGGCCACCACCCCTACCCCGCCTCCTCCCCCTTCCCTGATTCGCAGTGCAGCGATCGCCAGGAACAGTCCCTCCCGGGCGACGTCAATGCCACCTTCCGCCGTCAGATTGCGCCCCCACGCGGGAGATTACAACGACCGACTCGCGAGTAAAATAGGAGATATTGCTCTACGGAACGAAGAGTGGATCCAGGATTTTGTTCAGGGGGGATTTGGGGCACAAGGATACCTCGTAATACAAAACGATCCCAATGATAATGGGACCGCATTAAAAATTTCGCATATTTTTAAAGGGTCCGGGGGGGAGGCACATCCCCCCGTACTCCCCCCCCTTTAGATCCACCTATGTATCTACATATACATAATACCCTGCAAGCCGCCTAAAGGGCGTGTGATGGAGGTGTTAGGACACCAGCCGTATACAGCTAAAAAATGAAGTGCTGTAACGAAGTTGGGACTAGCCCTTATTGAAGTCGTTTATGGTTCGGAGGAAAAACGAATTCGCATATCTATCCATTCGGGAAAACAACTCTCTTAATTTATCGCTTCTATCGGACCTGGAACTATAGTGTGGCTATAATATTATGTTCTCTGTGTCGCTCTTAAAGATATTATCAATTGCTCAAGCAATCTAAGCCTAGCGCGCAGCCTCCGGGTCTCCAGCGGCTCTCAGCCTGATTCGCTTAACATCTGAAAAACGCTGTCTGTACGCCCGTAGCAGTTTTTGTCGAATTGCGTTGATATCCTTTGTATTTCATTCAGCTCGCGGATTAAGTCTTTCTGCACCGGATCCCATACGTTCGCTGCATATTCAAGGTGCGGTCGGATGAGAGCAAAATAACACCTTTCTTTTACTTTCTCATCCGAAAATCTTTCCACAATACGCTTGACGAATCCTAATTTCTTCAGGTCTATGCCGCAATTATTCTTTACATGTGTTCCCCACGTGAGGTTCGAGGTTATCGTAACTCCCAGGTACTTCACTTCGTCTGTTGCCTTTATGTTAATACCATCCATTGCATAAACATGGTTAGAGTTGGGCGAATTCCGCAAGAAATGTACAGATCCATGGTCGAACCAATTTCAACGCAGACTCCGCTTTCATTCATAGCCCTGATGAGAGTTCTATATGAAGTGAAACGTTGGCTACAACTTTTTTGCATCATATACATTTGACCTATACTCCAAGAGTTATTTTACCATTAATTAATCGAGGTCAAGAAAAGAAGAAAAAAGTAAGAATCCATTATTTTGTTCTGGGGGAGCACAAGGATACCTCGTAATACAAAACGAACGCAATGATAATGGGACCGTATTGAAAATCTCGCATATTTTTAAAGGGTCTCGGGGGGGTACATATGACCCCTTAGATCCGCCTATGTACAGAACCATGGTCAAACCAATATTAACGGAGACTGCGCCCGTTCGACTAATGGCTGCGAAATCACACTAGCAGAAAAGACAATCTAATGAAAAGTCCCTCATTAGAAAGTTGATGGTTGCAACGCCATGGTTAATATGAAATAAAGATATACGTAAACAGTTCTGAGGGAGAGGTCCGTGGGGTCCGGACCCCCCGAAATAAAAAAAACCTATTTCGTTCCTTAATAAAAGGAAACAGAATATTGAAAAATCATGAAACGACAAAATATTTCTTGTAAAAATGAAGAGTCATCGTTTATGAAAGTGTTACAACTAGTATAAAACCCTACACTTAGTACCTACCATGTTTTTCAAAGAATGTCCACTCTGGTTTTGGACCCCCTCCAAACGAAAACCTGGCTACCCTACTACTCGTAAAGAACTCCAAACCATTCCAATACTGAAGGAAATGAAAGGAAATTTCCTTGTCTTCAAAGAAATCTTTGAGATCAAGAACCGTCAGAAATTGCCACCCTCCGAACCTCACAATTCGACTTACTATTCAACTTTATCCCCTCCCTTTAACTATCCAGAAGCGTTACCGTTTCTTCATTGCGATCGACTAAACTGAATTGACCCTTATCGATATTAACCGCAGACGGCCTTTGCCCTCGACTGGTTAAAAGGGTAAACATAAGTGATGTTCCGGCGTGGAGTGGCTGGACACGCTATATATGCTTCAAAATTCGATTAAAGCGGAAAAGACACCCTAAACCTTCTTTCAACAATTATCTTCGAATTCAAACCATTTCTTTCGGGTGAAAATTTCAGAATTATAGACGATTACTACTGTCTGTAAAAAAAAGGCAACATACCCGAGTCTGAGGAGCTCTAGCGTCCAAACGAAGCAATCAATTTCAATGCAACAAAAATCATACGAAAGAGAAATTATTTCTACGTTGTGTCATTTACTTTTAAAAACTTTTGGCTCAATAGTGTTTCCCGTACTTAATTTTTCGTCAAAAAAGTACCCGATTGTTGCGCGTAAAATCCAGTTGTACAAATTTAAGCGCTTGGCATTCCCGTAGTTTTTGATTCTATGACTTTCAATTTTAATATAAAGAAGCCATATCTATTGTTAGCAGTTCACCGAATACAAATTGTTTATACCACTAAAGTTAACGGAGTTGTCGTAAACAACGCAAACCTCTGCTAACTTCGAAACCAGTGGGTCAATTGAAAATTGATTGGTACTGCTGTCTTCAGTAGAATGTTAGAAATGCAAGTACATAGAGAATGTATATAAAATATCAATAATAACGTCAATATCACTTATTATTTATCTAGATGTTTCAATACGCGCACCGGCAGCTCCGTCGCGTCGTGGGAGGGGGAGGCGAAAAGAGACGCGTGGTTGCTACGGACTCGCCAGACGGCGCACTTCCTTTAAATGATCGGCTCGCGATTCCTTTAAATGACCGACTCACGCGATGAAAGTATCGTTGTTGCACCCTTCATGTAAACCTAAGGTCAGGTTGGGCTGAGCTTTCATCAAAATGCTTTTCTGCGACGTAAATTATAAGCCATAATAGCATAAATTTTCTCGTATGGTAAAAAACTACTTGAATCAATTGCCATCAGCATTTCCCATGTGGGATTTGGAAACGTAGGACACTCATTCCTCAAATAGAAACCGTGGTCCTAAAATTGCTTTAGGACACTAGTTTATTTGATGTGGGGGAGGGGGGTGGATGAATGGGGGCCTCGGCTGGGGTTCATGCGGGGGCACCCCGAGATAAAAATTTTGGAAATTACATCCCACGAAATGGATTTTGACGCTTTTTTTGCTCTAATAAGCAGTGGCGGCTTGCCTATTAAAGGACTCTCGGACGCCGCCCCACCCAAAGATTCGAAAAAGGAAAAAAAAAATTAAATACCCATTCAATTACAATTATACATCTAATTAACCAAAGTGTTTTTTCAATCGCACATATCGAAAATGTAGGAAAATCACTCAAAAATAGTGCGGTAAGTTTTAATTTGTAGTCGTGGGGCGCTGGCCAGAACGTCCAAATCCATATTAACATGCAGTCATATGAAGAGTGGTAGTGTTGGGGGCTGCTGGTGCTATGACGCGTCTAAGCTTGTGCCTTGTGGAAGTCTTGGGACGCCGCCCGACAACGCGGAGAACGACGTATCAGTGAGTTGTGATCGCCGCGCCGGCCGGTGGCCGTATAATCTTGGCGTTGCAGTGTTGCAGAATACCTTGTTTTGGTGACCAGTTGACTTATTATGTGTAAATTGTTTTATCGAATGAGTGATTGGTATGTAAATAGGCCTAGTTTTAGTTGAGTTAATCGAGTTAGTGATTGTTAATGCTTTAGTGTTAGTGATTGGTTGGTGTATTAAAGAGTCATAATGGTCTCGTCTCTTTCCGACGATGTGAATTTTATTGTTAGTAATGGTATTATGGAACTGCAATATAGGATTGAGCTCAAGAATTTAGGCCCCCCTAGGTCTATAGTAAAAGAAATTCAACAACAAAAAGTCTCCAAAGCACGAAAGTTTCGTTCGAAAATTTTAAAATAATTTGTACAACTATGCGCTCATTGGTTGTGTGGGTGCGTGGTCAATCATTCTTTTTTTTCTATCCTTTTTTGTAATGAGAGTTACAGACCGTGCATGGGCGGTGGATGGTGTCTCGGATTTAAAACATTTGAATGATTAGTAAGTCAGAAAACATAAATTGAGTGAAAAACATGATAATGCTTATTGTTGAGTATGCCGTGTTAGGCAAAGTTAACATTAGTCCAATTAGATAGTGCGTGCAGATTAAGAATTGAAAAACTAAATGAAGAAGTCTAAAAATGCCTAAAAACCTTTACGTACTAAGTAAATTGATAGATGTCAATAGTATATTTAAGCCTTAGAGTATCTAATAGTATATTTTAATCTTCTATATTATTTCTACTGTATAGATACATTTTTCTCAACTTATACGCAACCAAACTCTACAAATGAAGTACCAAAATGCACAGAATTTATGAGAGAACAAGCGACGGCATATCTTAATTCCTAAATATTGCTATTGTTTCCTAAAATTCGTTTTTAAATAATAAAAAAAACAAAAACCGGTAAGTATTCCTGACGTTAACGGCGCACAAACTGATACTTTTGTTCATTTGCGACAATATCTCGTATTCCTAAAATAACTTTTATCAACATGCGGCTGATTCCACATTCAAGTCTCCTGATGATACGAAAGTGTGTGTCATCATGTGCGTTTAACAGAGGATAGTGTAATTACTTCCAATGTTGTGTTTAAAGAGGTCCTCTGACCTGGGAGCGGGTGAAACACGCTCGTCAAGTTTTATTTGGATAACTAGGTATTTTTGTTGAAAAAAAAACGGAACATATGGCATCAAATTTAAGACCTAGATTGCCTTAAAAACTAACTAACGATACACAAATTATATAAAAATTTTGACCCCTCGATGGAGTGTGCCCCCCCCCCCCCCCCCCCAAGCATTTGACTCACGAGCCGCCACTTCTAATAAGAGGATAAAAGTTTTTTGAAATATCCATTTCGTCAGAAACAAAAGACTGTAAAATTGAAACACATATTAAATTGTATTTTTTTTCTTTTCGTTGTTTATAAAATCATGGTGGTGAGGCCGGTTTCCATCCTGAGACTCTGGATTTCCCCGGTTTTGCTTGGATGGCGAGCTTTCACGGTACGGAGGTGTGGTGGTGGAGATTGCAAAGGTTTTCGTTGCGAAGGGAAAGTAAAATTTCATTAAAAATTTTAGGTTTTCCCGGCGTATAGATTGATGAACAGTTTCTCAGGATTCAAAACCTCGGGAGTGTACAGCGTCCCGTGTGAGTGCGGTCACGTTTACATTGGGGACACTGGCCGCACAATCGAAAAACGTCTGACGGAGCATGAAAGATGCATACGCCCGTGTTATCCGCTAAAGTCGGCGGTAGCGGCACTCACTTTCGCGTGCCAACTCTTGGCAGGCAGAATGCGTGGCGCGGCGCCGACGCTTCCCGCCCGCCCGCGCCGCGGAGACCTGCACCCAAGAAGCGGTTGGATGTCTCCTTTCTTTCCGCTGCTGCCAACACCCGCTCCTGCACCGCCCGCTGGAACAGCGGAATCAATCAAGATTCCGCTGACAAAGCGGGAAAAGAAGCAGCGCTTGCAAGCCGCCGCTCCCTCTAAATCTGCCGGCTTCTTTGTCTTCTCTGTCCATCCACGATTCCATGGAGGCCATGAGTACAATTGCTGCCAATCTTCAGGCAACTCTACAACTCCTGGCGTCCACCATGGCGCAATTACCTGATATCATTCAGTACATCAACAATGGCCAATAAATTACAACGAAAGCAACTCACAGTCGTCTCGTGGAACGCGGGCGGCACCTTGGCGCGGAAAACTGCAGAGCTCATCGCATTTTTGGCTCGGCAAAAATGCAATGTGGCCCTCATTCAAGAGACACAGCTGAAGCCGACAAGCCGCTGGACTATTCCCAAAAGTGCTCTGCGATGATCGCAATACCGGCGCCAACGGCGGCGGAACGGCGATCATCGTCGCGGATCACATCAATGCACAGAGATTCTCTTTAGATACTTTGCCATCATCGATCGAGACAACTGCCATCGCCCTGGAGATGGAAGACGGCCCGCTGCGACTCATCAGCGTTTACTGTCCGCCGCGTAATACCTTGCGTGCGGAGGACATAAATGCGTTGTTTACATCTGACGAGCCGACGATCGCAGCGGGCGATTACAACACCAAACACCCCGCTTGGCACTCCAGAGTCGAGAATCAGAAAGGACGCCACCTTTTGAAGATCATCACGCAGCGAGGGATTACCGTCAGCGGGCCGCGGACGCCGTCTCGTTACAACACGCAAGGGGAAGGCGATGTGATCGATATTGCATTGCACAATCTCCCGTCGGCGTTGTCTGTGAAATCTATACACGCGCTGGACAGCGACCACGTACCGGTTCTATTCCATCTAAACCGGCGCCCAGTCGCGCTGCTTCAACGTATCATCAAAGATTACCGAAATGCCGATTGGGAGATATATCGTACCGAGGTGACGACGGGTATGGAGCACCGCCTGCCACTCACCCCTCTCATCACACCGGAGGACATCGACCGGCAAGTGGCTACGCTGACGGAAATCGTCACGGAGGCGATCGAGAAATCGGTGCCGACCAAAACAGCTCGAAGCTGGAATTATCTCGCTCTTCCTTTCCACATTCGATGTCTTATCCGGACCAAAAACTATCTTCGTCGCACATTCCATCGGCAGAGACATCCAGAGGCAACGCAGATAAGGCCCGGATGAACGACGCGAGACATCGAGTGCGCGATGCCATCAAAGACTTCAGGGGGCCAATTGTGTAACTTTACGTTCGAACGTAACGATCCGGTTCCCGTGGAATTTAGATCAACAACTCGAAAACAATTGAAGGAGCGATTGTGTAACTTTACGTTCGAAAGTATTCCGGCTCTCGATCGAAAGCATCTCTTCGTCAACACATCACTTGGCGATAAGGCTATCGAATCGTTCACAGGTGAGGTTTGGGATGGAATTTAAATGTTTATTACCTTTCATGGCCACGTTTTATGTCCTTTTTTTTGGGATTAAGTGAATTATGCAATCAATTATATTCATAAATCGCAGTGTTATGTTGTTGATTACGTGAATTGTAGTGAATTGACATTAATAATTGCAATTTATGCGTATTAGTTCACTATGGTATAAAGATGAGCATGTTTACATTTGCTTCGCTATGTAATGTGTGTGCAATTGAAATGAAATTATCTCATGTGGAATTAAGTGAATTAAACATTCTATTTAATTTATACATCATTGTGTTATGTTTTTAATAACGTGAATAAGTAGTGAAATTACATCGATAACTACAATTTGTACGTGTTAGTTTACTATACGATACAAAGATGAGGACGTTTACAATTGCTTCGCTATGTAATGTGTGTGCAATTCAAATGAAGTTATCCTTTTTGTATGCTTGATTTAAACGTGGTTCCACTATAGTATATTAGGTAAATTATAGTTGTGCTATAATACATTGCCAAATTTATATTCTCTACGAGGTTTAATTTAATTCGGATCATCGGGCGGTTATTGACAAGTAAATGATTTAATTTATGTATTCAAATAGTTTATTTTAACTTCTCAATGACGTCGTAAATTAAGTTGAATTTATATGGTTTATGTACTTCCATTAATGTCTCTGATGCGATATGGTTTCCTCAATAAAGGTAAATTTTTTGAAGTGATATTCGGGTGTTTGAGACGAGAGGGGATATCAAAGATGACTCTGCATATTTGCTTTTTCTTTCAAGTAATGGGTGAAAGGTTTGTGATGATGAGAATGTTTTTGATTGAGAATATTAACGTACTTATTTATTTCGTGAGTTACATGCTTTTTTAACTGTTTACCTTACGACTTATTATTAAGACGTTGTACTAATTCACACTCGTCAGTTTTTATTTCTTGCAAATATTCAATATTCTGCGGCATTGCTCCTTGCAGACACACAAAGGCGAAGACGAGAGCCTATCAATATCGAATATCCGTTCATATATTTGATCTAAATGACTTTAGTCAATTACAAATGATACAAGTTATTATTTAGCGAATTGCAAAAGTAACGAAACGGAGACTTACCGCGGCATTTCTAAATAGTCAGCGATATCTAAGTAAAAACTACTTATCCCAAATATCAGCTACGCTCCAACGAAAAGGAGGAAAGGAAATACTGAATTGAAAGAGATTGATTTATACGCAAAGTTAAATTCTTTCATTAATATAAACTTAATTGGCCAATTGTCTCTGAAACCAATATTGTTAAGTTAGTTTCGCTATTCAAAACAACCACAAGCACTCTCAGCCTTACTGCGCATGAGCAGAAAGAAAACAATCGCGTAACGTATTCCCAATTCCAAGTAAATATGACAACGTCGTAACTTTCGATTGCTTGTTGACGATCGTCCATACACAATCGCACATACGGCTTACGTTCGAATACCGGGAACTCAATCGAGAGTGAACGGATCTCTAACGATCGTTCGAACGTAAAGTTACACAATCGGCCCCCAGGTAATCATCACGGGATTCAAAGATCAGCTCTCTGGATCTCGCCGACGCGACGGCTCACTTTGGCGCATGGCGAAAGCTTTGCGCGATACATCGGCGGAATGAGCACCTTTTTGAACGGAAATCGGCCCGATCTACTCGCATCAATCATAGGCGGACGCAATGGCTGAGTATCTGGAGAGAATCTTCTCCCCCCTTCCACCAAAGGCTGGCATTCTATGCCCACTGCAACAACCTGTCTCTTTCCGCACGCTTAGCAGAGAGAAATGGGGGCTTTACGGACAACCAGCGGCAGAGGAGGTGGAGGATTCGGGGGGGGGGGAACCGGAGCTCCCCGCCCCCACTCAGGCAGCGGCGGAGCCGGCGGCAGAGGAGGAGGGGGAGGTTATAAGCCACCGAAGCTCCCCCTTCCCTTCCCAGCCGGCTGCGGGCGGCCTACCGGCCGTTCACCCACTGCAGACAACGACAACAGCACAACGCCACGCACGCCCTAGCCTTTGCCTGTACTCGACCGGGTCTCCGACCACCTCCCACAATCCTCCCTTTCCCCCCTCAGCTATGAACCACTCACAACATCGGCCACGCGACCAGTGGCGCCGACTCCATGGGGCCTTAGGGGGCCGGATCCCCCTCAAAAATTCATTATGGGTGTGAGAAAAAAATTGTCAGGCTTGTCGATTTTCCCCGGATTGTCCAGATACCGAGATTCGAGTAATCAGGGTTCTAACGTTGATCACATGATTCTTTTTAAATGCTTAAAAAACTTAAAATTCACTACTTATAAAATTTCCCGGGGGCAAGATCCCCGGTTTGTTCCCCCCCCCCCCCCCCCCCCCCCCCCCAATGTTTTTTGTAATTCGGCGTCCCTGCACGCGACTCCCATGCACTTGCATGCGTGGAAGACCACAGGCAGAGAATATAGAAGCGGCGACGACCAATGCACTTGGTTTCTCGCCGGTTAACTCATCCCGCCTCCCACCACTCTCCCCACGCGCCCCCCCAAAGCAGAGGACAACGTCATGTGCACGCGTGGGAAGCCAAGGACTTCGAAGCGGCTAAAAATTCCAATGCGGCGAACAATACCGACTGTTCTCGCCGCTATGCACAACCTGCGATACACCCGGCGACTAGCATCCCATCTACGAAGAGGAAGAGGCGAGTTCGAGACGGAGGAGAGAAAGCGCCCGATATTTTGGTATCCCATCTTCTCCAAGCGGTGAAAAACACCAAGGCAAAGAAAGCACCACGACCTGACGGCATCACCGGCGCCGCCATCCGAGCCATGCCGCGCTCAACGGCATTCATTCTGCTGGGCATAATGAACGCGTGCGTCTCTATTGCAATCTTCCCATCTCAATGGAAGCGCGCACGCGTCATTTGCATAGTTAAGCCTGGTAAATCGCCCAGCCGCTTGGAGAATTATCGGCCGATTTCTCTCCTCAATTCGCTGGGGAAATTATTCGAGATCGTCCCATTACAGCACCTTCGCAGGATGAGCTGGATCTTCTCCCGGACTACCAATCCGGCTTCCGGAGCGAGCATTCAACAACTCATGAAGTCGCACGTCTGCTGAACTATGTCGTTGAGGGCTTCTACTGTAATCCACATACAGCTGGAGGCTTCTTCGACATCAGCAAAGCTTTCGATAAAGTGTGGCATGAAGGCTTGCTCTGGAAGCTGATGTGCTTCGGTTTTCCACGTTGGTGTCTTCGCATCATCGCGGCCTGGCTCCGGGAAAGAAGCTTCTCCGTGGCATGGGGTCCGGCGACATCGATGCAGCGGCGAATAACAGCAGGCGTCCCGCAGGGATCCGTTCTTTCGCCGCTGCTATTCAGCATCTTCACGGCTGACTTTCCGAGCAACTTCGGCCCGAACGTGATGGCGGCACTGCCCGCCAGATCGTCACAGCAGTAGTGATGGGCAAAGTCGACCATTTTAGTGATTCAATCATTTTGACTCGAGTCACATAAATGATTCAATCAATTGATTCAATGATTATGATCGAAAAGACTCAAAGGAATCAAGATCGAAAAGCAGTGGCGCCGACTCCATGGGGCCTGAGGGGGCCCGAGCCCCCCCAAAAATTCGTTACAGATGTGAGGAAAAAATGTGTCAGGCCTGTCGATTTTCCCCAGTGTCCAGATATCGAGAGTCGAGTGATCAGGGTTCTAATGTTGATCTTATGACTCTTCTAAAATGCATAAAAAACTTAAAATTCACTACTTATAAAATTTACCGGGGCCAGGTCTCCAGTTTGGGCCCCCCAATATTTTTCGTAAGTCGGCACCCCTGTTGAAAAGGCTCAATCAATGGATGTAATAAATCACTTTGAATAATCGAATAAATACAGCCTCATCTGCGAAGAGCATTGGTAACGCTTATTGCTATCCATATTATCATTTCATATACTATTTTGATTGTGGATTCCTAGATGAGTTAACTAGATTGCAAAAATTAAGGAAGTAGTGTCATGAAAATATTTGGGAAGACAAAACTGCCACAGTTTCTTAACACTGATAGAATAATTTCAAACTATATATCTCAAAATATAACACAAAATACACCACACACTATGCATGAATCTGATGTGCAGGATAATTTTATGAACGGCACAATAAAATGTTAACAGCTGCAACATCTACCTCTTAACGTTCTCCTGCAAAAGTCACCTTAATATTTTCCTTTTCGTGTATTGGTGTTATTAATACTGATTAACTCTGGAAAACATATAAGAAAAATACTACACAAGTATTCAGTATTTTATATCGTAGTATAAAATTTTCTCACAACTATTTCTGCCCTGTCGAAGAGAGATCAAGCATCGATCGTTCCAAATTTTGAAATAAACCGGAAACCGGGATGATTTATATGAAACCGGAAGTCGGAATGTTTGATGATTGATGATCGTTTAACGAAATGAATCATGAGTCATTTGATTCACCTAGTGATTCAATCTTTATGATTGAATCGTTCATGATCGACCATCACTACACAGCAGTGCAAAGCTGTCGAATACCTACAACGTGCCACTGACGATCTGCTGGAGTGGTGCGAGCGTTGGCGCATGGCAGTGAACCAGACAAAGACGCAGGCGATCGTCTTCTCTATAGCTCGGAAAGAGCCCGGCGAACTTCTCGTCGGCGCTTCGGAAGTGCTATGGAAAGACATCGTGGAATATCTGGGCGTTTTTCTAGATCGACGCCTCACCATGCTGCCACACGCTAGCCGCAAAGCAGCCATCATGCTCTCAAGAAGGAACCAGATTGCTTCAATGCTAATCGTTAAAAGGGTTTTGTTAAAAGAATATTGGGAAAGTGCGACGACAAAGTGAGAGAAATTAGCTACTTCTCCCTCGTTTGACCACATTTATAATACGCTGCCAGTGTTTGGGATCCGCATGAAAAAGGCTTAGTAACAGAGTTAGAACGCGTGCAAAGAAGAGCTGCCAGGCACGTGAGAGGTCGTTACGATAGTCTTGTTAGTGTAACTGACCTATTAGATAAACTCGGATGGGAATCTCTGTCGGACCGTAGATTGAAAAATAGACTAAACCTTTTAGATAAATTCAAGAGCAGTGTCTTTTCTGACGAAGTTGACCATATCTTACGGACGCCAACATACTACGGAAGATGAGATCATATAAATAAAATAAGAGAGATAGATTGTAGAACAGACAGATTCCGAATGTCATTTTTTCCACAATCAATAAGAGATTATAACGGCAGCGATAGACCTCATAAATAGATTGCATGACTTGTGGTGTAGCCAACTAACCTATGTAAAACTTAATGCATATTTCTTGATTTTATTATTATTTGTAACAGCATATAGTAGTATAATTTGTTAGTATGCGTGACGTTTTGTGGACCGTGTGGTGTTCATGTTGGAGTCCAATTGCATGCTGCATGCTGGTGTTTGATCACCCCCTGCCAAACACCCTAGAGGTGGCTCGCAGGGTATTATGTAGATGTAGAATGCTCGGAAATGTCAGCCTGCCGCTACATCGCCGGATCATGCTGCACAGGACCATTCTTCGGCTGATCATAGAATATGCCGCCCCAGCGTGTATCGGACTCGCCTCCAAGACTGCTCAGCGCATACTCTGTGTTGCCGATCGCAAGAGTCTTCGAACAGCACTACGCCTAGGTGTCATGAAACACAATGACGCCCTATGGCCTGTCTCGAAGTTGCCGCCGCTGGAAGATGTCTTCCAGTCCCGCGCGCAGGATTTCTACGAGAAATTCACAACACTCATCCACGGCGAAATTCGGCATTTTGCTGACTTTCACGTCATGCCGTGGGATCGATTTCGACGTCCGCGCGCGGGGACTGGACGACGAGAAGACCAGCCGCCACCGCCGTCGTAGCGGCGGTGACTTCGACTCACGAGAGCACCGCTCAAGCCTGCTCCGCCAATGCGTGCGTGATGGCCCAAAGTCGGAGCCCGTGCATGATTTTTCACGAAATTGCTGTTCGAAGACTCAACGACTGTGCGCTGAGCAGTCGAAAAGGATGGCCAAGATGCTGGCCATCTGTTCACGTTCGGCAGCATTGCTTGGACCTTGGTCTTTCGATGGACTTCAAAAATACAAAGGTTTTGTGCCGCACTAATAACTATTGGGTTAGAATTGTAAAGGAGGCAATTGCAATTAGCCTTGAGGAGAAGAGCTTAGACAAAGGTAAAGGCTTCCTACTGAGCAGTGCCTGGAATGCCATAATTAATCGTTACATCCGCACACAACAGTAACCGTAACCAGGGATATGAATGAATAAATAAGTACCGTAAGAAAGTACTATTAAGAGTAAACCCCTGAAGACGATGGCAGACTCAGACATTGAAACGTTGGGAGAATTGACCCAATACCACACCCAAATAAATGGGAATCCCGAGAAATTTTTTATCAATTAAAATGTCATTGTTGCTCAAAGTGCAAAACCAATTTAGATGCGTCGACCAGGTGGGGGCGATAAATGAATCTCATCATGTTCACAGCACTAAATTAGTGCCATGAGGCGTCTCCCTATCCGAATGTATACGAGACGATGGTATTAACATTATTGTGTCTAACGAAGTCAAATGTCTAGGATTCGGGATAAATTTACCGATCTGGTAAGATGAAGCAGCTTTTAATTTATCGCTACATCCTATCCAAGGCTATGAAGTGCGCCATAGTAATGTTTATAAATAAATTATATATTTTCATTCCACCGAGAGGGATTTTACTGCGTCAAGTTCAGCGGTGACTCGAATGAGTGTTTTCTGACTTATGGTGCCGCTAATTGTGCTATTTACGCGCAAAAGTTTATTCGGGAACGGAAAAAAATATAGTCAGCCATGAACACGTGCCCCATTTGTACCAACTTCGTACCTTCCGAAGAGAGGACCTAATGCACAAGTCTCCAGACGAGCACTTGAGATTTTGGCTGCGCATGTAATCCGTCGAAAACGCCTCTCTTTCTTGTGGAAAAAGGTTGGTGGATAGGGTGGTTTTATATTATTTTTTAATTGCCTAAATCGAAAGATTATTACTCCTGGAGTATGCATTTCACCCTTTTAGATTTTTAAATGACGATATCTATTTTTCGCGACCAAATGAAAAGTTAAAATTTTCAAGCACACGAAAACGCGACGGGTAAGTATGCATGCTGGAAAAACTCCGTGAGACGTCGTTCTAGTTCCCGCTGCCTCAAGTGAGGTGACCTCGGGGCGAGCCTTTGAGCGCTGATGCGACGCAGGATGCTAGCTGGTAGCGCTTGGCTTAAATAAGTATTATTTATGCCCTATCAAGAATAGAAAACTTTCCGACCTCAGGTAAATTTAATAGGTGATTATTACGACATGTTTCCCTGAGCTCTGTGCCTCATGCATGCATTGGTAATCTCAGTCGATGTAAAACTCCTATCCACTCGATTAGAAACTAGGTCCCTGTGACGTCACGTGGAGTGGAATCGCATGGGCGCCAATCTGACCTTTTTCAAATGAGGTTAAAATTGACCATTGCCATTCGTCTGAACTGGAATTTCTAAAACCAAATGAATTGTATATTATGAATACACTAATGGTGGGTAACGAATCGCAATCAATGCCTTTTGTTATCTTTGATGAAGGAATCTACCCTATTTACAAAATTCAATGCAAACTTTTCCGCCATCGTCTCTGAAACCATTGCTTAAATATATGCACTCTATTCAGAACGCACGGCTGGTAAAGCCGATTTTAACTTCAAGTTTGTATTTCAAAAGAATGAGAGTTTTAAATACGGGAACCGATGGAAAAAGAGACATCGGATTGACCGTGTGAATCAGAATAAGATGGGCCAATGAGCGATCTTATATTTGGTCCCTGGAAATTAGGGCGATCCTTTAGTTTTTCAAGTTTTTAAATTTCTTTTTAAACCCTAGAGTTTTTCCATTTGGCTAGAAGATAATTTGTGAAAAAAATGGACATTTTGGTTGCAGCGTAAGTTTCGATATTTTGGTATTTAAAGGCTTCCGTGTCTCTATCGTCGGATGTTTTTCTTTGAAAACGCCTGGTCGACCCGAAAAAGGTAAACAAACGTCCATCATTAAGGGGTAGGAGTCACAGAGGCAGTGTGTGTCACTCCGATCCCCTTATATAGCCGTGGTGTGTCTCCGACCGGAGGCCTCTCTTTACAGATCGGGGGCGGCGAACGAACGCGCTTTCGGACGGTAGGACACCGTATCTATCGGAGTCTCATCGCAGGCTGTGAGCCGTTCGTAATAGGCCCAATAGGCCAATGTTAAGCGTAATCATTCGTAACAATGATGATTAATAATGTGATGAAATACGTCGCACTAAATCCAATTAATACCAAGAATCTCACCCAGGAAGTTATAGTCAAATTAATTCAATGAAAAAAAAAACATGCAAATGAAGCATTCTTGCGCAACTGTAGTAGATATTGTTATTGAGTGCCTACGAATTCTATGGTGTGCATCAAGTATTCCTCTTAAGCTTACGAAGGGAAACTGCAGTCACGCCTTATTCATTTCTAACAACTTAGGTTGGGTAGGTATTTTGAATAATAATATACGTTCCTGTTCCCGTAAATTTCTATTGAAACAATCGATTCGAAGCATTATTGCGGTTGTTAAAGTCTATTACTGCCACGCGGGGTCCAATGTTCAATAGTTCATAAAGGCATATTTTTTATCTCCACTCTTTTGAATTTCCCTAATGAGAACTTACCATAAACACCAACATTTTTTAAAGATTTTCAATCAGAACAATTTTCTTCTGGGTGGAAAATCTTTCGCGTGCTTGCTTAGCGCCGGTTTCATTATCCATTTGATCTTGGTTCAGTTTTTATCAGACTGCTACAACCATTTTGATAGTATTTATCAAACTGAATTTAGGAAAGTGATTGTGTTATCGTTACAAAAATGTTCAATGTTCCATATGAAACTAAAAGTTCGATGAATTTCATCAGAAACTGTTTTTTTAACTACACATTTATTTCAGTGTGGTACATATTTTGGGTGTTTTTCGGGCATACCTGACCATAATGTCACTCTCGGATTTTTCTATAGTTCTTATGTATTTTACAACGACACGTTAGACGTATTTATAGCATCACCTAAAATTTCTTTCATTTCTGTCAGTTGGTTTCCGGGACATCGTACCGGGAGTAAACAAACGCCTATCGCCCCACACGCGCCCTATCGCGACAAAGCTCTAATGTACTACTGTCTGTAAAAAAAAGCAACATACGCGAATTTGAGGAGCTCTAGCGTTTAAACGAAGCAATCAATTTCAATGCAACAAAAATCATACGAAAGAGAATTTATTTATACCTTGTATCATGTACTTTAAAAAATCTTCGGCTGAATAGCATTACCTATACTTAATTTTTTCTCAAAACAGTACCCGTTTTTTGCGCGTAAAATCAAGTTGACCAACTTTGAGCGCTTGGCATTCCCGTAGTTTTCGTTTCTTTAACTTGCAATTTTGATATAAAGAAACCACATCTATTATTAGCAGTTTGCCGAAAACAAATTTTTTATACCACAAAAATTAACGGAGTTGTTATAAACAAACCTCACAAACGCAAACCTCTGCCAACTTCGAAACCAGTATGTTCGTGCCGCGACTCGCGTTTTGTGTTTCATTTTTTTTAAGGACAATGAAGGGCCGACATAATGGAAGGCCATCGCAAGAGCTATAACACTGTGTACGGAAAAGCGACCAAGTAATGAGCGCTTAGGCAATAAATTTCGTTTTTCTAATGATATTTACAGACATTGTTGATTAATATTGCACATGTGATCACGATGACTATTTGGTACCCAAATATTTTCTATTTTCACCCCTACATTTACCTGTATATAACTCAACAAATGGAACTCCATTATTAAAAATCTCTCAAATTTATGTTTCTTATAATATCCAATTCACCCAGTATACAGGTACGACATTTCAAACCAATTTTTCTAAAGTTATATATATGTATTCTCCGGCAAGGGCGCAGCTAAGAATTAAGGCTAGGGGGGTTTAGGGTGTTGAATTGATACCAAGGGGGTCTGGGAGGTTTGAAATGCCCGCTAAGGCAAGCAGGAGGTATGGGGGGGCACTCCCCCAGAAATATTTTGAGGTAAATGATTCAAACTGGTGAGTTTAATGGCTATCTGCGGGAGAGTTTTAATCCACTTCACTATTCTATAATTAATTACGTAGAGTAAGTACTTACTCTATAGTAATATTATTCAATTAAGTAAAATGGATTAAAATTATAAATTCTGAGCTCTAAGTGATAAAAAATTATTATTTCGGTAATCCGTAGACGTAGTCTTCGCGCAACTGAACAAGCTTCGGCAGTTAGTCCGGAAAAATAAAAAATCTGGTTCCACTATCTTACTTCGTTTTTTTTTTAATTCTCCACCATTAGTAACAGTCAACTCTCAACAAAGTAAGTCAACAAACCCTTGACTACCACAGTACATAGTAATCTTTCCGTTGATAAAAACGGCATTGCCCACGAAGATACGAAATTACGTATTTCGTAGAAATCTTAACACTAAGGGGAGGTTTATCCCCCAAAAACTTCCTCATCGCTGCCCCACTATTCCACAGAATTTTTAATATTTATTGGTTTTAATTCCATTGCACAAGGCCAATTTTACGATTTTTAACCAGAGTCATATTTTACTTATATTTATTTTTTTACTTATTTAATAATGTTATTAATTCCAAAAATCTATTACATCTACAATGCCCGCGGTTGCCTGGTGATACTGCTGCAATTTTTGCACGGATGATTGAGTAATTCAATTGGCTGTCCTCATGGCTCGAATCCATCAGCTGCAAAGTGAACTGAAATTGGCCCAATGTGCTAAATACCTCATTTGATGTGTGCCAATAACAGATTCAAGTGACTGATACTCTGTAAAATATCCGTGTCACAGGTGAAGAAGGGGCCGGATTTACTCTGGGTCAGGTAAAATCAATCCTAAAGTCATGTCAAGTCTATAAATATTTTGCGACTTTTATGATGATAGATTATAGTTTCAGATCACCTTCAACAAGGTTGTCGATATAACCTCAGTATTTTTTCGCTTACCTCCAAACTTCTGTCCATAACTATGTGTACTCCAGGCCATAGTACTTACATTTATTGATTGCAAGGACAACTCCCTCGTTCACACTAAATTAAATATTATGCCAACATTCACACAAAAAATATGCACAAACTCACGCAATATCATTCACACCTAATAATAGCGTCTCATTACTTCTAAACAACACTAATGGTACTAAATTAAATAGCCTCATTCATACTTGATTATTTAATCTCAGACACAAAATAAAAACAATTAACTTTTTCCAGTTAATTTCCACACACCCTCAACCATACTTAACTACATACTCACATTACAATAAATTAAGTGCACTCATTCAATTTAATAAATATATAATATCATCTCACCAACTTGCATTCACACTTTAATATAAACTCTCATTCATACTAAACAACAGTCTTAATAGCACTAAATTACAAGCTCGCACTCACACTAAAAAATGTATATACTCTGATATCAGTAAGAGACGCACACTCATTCACGCTTAATGTAATCTCATTCACACTAATTAATAACACTTCATCGCACTGAATTACACACACTAAAAGTATATAATACCATCTCAATTATACTTACATTCAGTGGTTAATAATTAATCACAGGATTCTAATTTATACATAGCAACACTCAACATAAATTAAGTGCTCCAATCAGTACTAACAAATACAATGTCATCTTCCTAATTTTCATGCATCCAAATTCTCACTACATCATTAATATTCATTGCACACGCTTAAGAAAAACCTTACATTAATTTAGGTTAGCGTAGAAAATAAAAAAATTGAGATTTTATTTCTCACAGAAACGCATATAAACTTAGTTAACATTAAAAGAAATACAGTGACATATACAAGGTCTAAAAATTAAACAATGAATAAAATTTTCCGTATATAATTATAAAATATAATATACTATAATTCACAACTATTATTTCTCACTCTAGCAAATGAAACAGGCAGGTTTTTAATCTCATGCACGAATGTTAACATTTTATTGAATATATAAACACCCAAACACGGACAGAAAAAAATACGATATTTTCCGCAGAGCAGATATAAAAAATAGGTAATTTAAAAGTGTTATCTCCCTAGTCAGACATGCAGTAAAACAAATTTTGAAATTATATTTTGGCGCAACATTAAATTATATTGATAAAAACAAAGAAGGCAGAGACACTGAATAATACCAAGTACAATGGTTTTTGTCGACGAACATAAGTAGTTAAATTAGGCAATTTAAAATTATTTATTACTGAAATAAACACTTAGATTAAATAGATACTTACCGAAGTGAAATATGGCTGTTTGATTACTTTTTCTCGAATACATTATGATGCAAATAAAAACATAAAATACATGTACGCATTGTTTAGACTGTAAGGCTTACATAATAGTAAGGCTTACATAGGTAGTTTCAATTTTTTCCGCAGAGCGAACGAAGTTAAGATACATTTGAAGTGAAATTTTTATAAATCATGAAATTTTATTGAAAATAAAAAAGTTTACACGTTCAAAAAAATGGATTGCACATTGAATTGATATACATTAAATTACATTCTAATTTTACAATATGAATTAAAAAATATTAATGAAATGGAATATAATGGATAGTTTAAAAAACTGAAACACTTACAACTGTGAACAATATAAATGAATTCGTACACATTCCGATACATAAGTCACCAACTGCATTAGCCAGCGGAAAGCCATGTAGGAAGCATCTAGTTCACCGGGTTTTACATTTTGAAACCATCAATGTAGCTTGCAAGAAATCAAAGAAGTCGGCTAGTTCTGTGAATGAAAAATTAGCAGGAAAAACTGCCGAGAAAAATTTCGAAAGTTTGTTTGAAATCACCATGGAAACCTCGTTGAATCATGGCTGTCCGCTGTTACACCCCCTCTCCACGTTGAGGACGCAGTTGGATTTGAGGGGGACATGCACTACTCTACCATCTACTATCTACGCTACCCAAGTTCTACGATAAAAAAAACAAGCAATACTTCAGCCATCTCACAAAATGGCTTCCTCCAATGAAAACTAGATTGCACTTTCATTCACACCAAATAACATACATTCACTCCAAATATATTAAACCTTCATTCACACATAACGTAACACAAGGTCATTCGCAATATAAACAACATACCATCATTCACACATACATCGATAATAAACGCTTAATTATAATAAACAATTACTTCTCATTCACACTCAATAACGCACTCTCGCTCAAACTAAAATTACGTACTAATAATCGCACTCATTCACACTTAACATCATACCATCATTCACACGAATAAAATACCTCATTCAGACTACATAATATATATACCCTTATACTCTCGAAAAAACACACCTCATTCACACATAATAAGATCCGTCATTCACACGAAATAGTATACTTAACACACATCATATAACATTCCACATTCACACAAATTAACATACATCATTCACACGAAAAAGCATTCCTAATACGCATAATATAATAATCCACATTCACACAAAATAACATACTTCATTCACACGAAATAATATACCCTCATTCACACGATATAGCATACACCATTCACATCATATAACATACCTCATTCACACGATATAGCATACACCATTCACATCATATAACATACCTCATTCACGCGAAAGACATACTTCATTCACACAAGAAAACATAGCTCATTCACACGAAATAGCATACCTAATACACATCATATAATATTCATCATTCACACTAATTAACAAGCCTTATTCACTACAAATAGCATACCTCATTCATACGAAACAAAACATACCTCATTCACACGAAATAATACGCTTCACACAAAGTAACAACGCCATTCACAATTAATAGCACACATTCATTCACCATTAAGCACGTTCTCTATCGCACACTGACTCAATTACTCTCATATACAGACATATATACTAAATACCATTCTCACACACAAACTAAATCCCATTCACTCATTAAAACACAAATTAAATCAAATTATTCAAAAAATACATGAGGCACATACAATCGAAATATGCAAAAAATACGAAAAAAATATAATCTAAATCTTCAGACTTCGGATCGCCGCCATTCTTCATCTCTTGAGTCTTCAAATGGGTCATATGTTCCTATCCTGTCTTAAATTCTTCACTCTTCAGTTCTTCAATTCTCAATCTACACAATTTGTTTCCCTCTTCATAATTGCTGAGTTCCTGAGTCAATTCCATTGGTCAATGTAGAGGCATTCCACGTTTATTTAATCCCTAAATCTCCTTCTTCAAAGTCCATCATTGCAAGCTGCCTCTCTCTGTCCCTGTTGATAAAACAAATTATCCAATATACTCATCCATGAGATAGAAAGGTCACCTTGTACGGCACAATGGTTATTATTCTTGATATGACCAAGTAGAAAAAAATAAGAAAGGATACGATTGAAAATAAAAAAGGATTCGACTTCCTAGATTAAGTTTTATAAATAGTGGAATAGTATATTAAAAATTAGAAAAAAAAATTCCGTGTCGTTGCTGAATATTAGATCCCAGCCAAAAGCTTATATTATCTAAAAATATTAATTTATCATCTTTGAAAACACAATTTAAACGAAGACAAGCTTAAAAAAGGATAACGAAAATTAATTGAAAATAAACTATAGTTTTTATGTAATGGGGCTTATAGGATATCTGTTAAGAAACGTAAAAAATAAATATCTCCAGGAATAAATGAAAATGCATGGTACCATTGGACGGGGAAATTCAGCGATGATATTAGATTCGCCAAGCCTTTAGGGTCCATGTGGTGAATTAGCAAATGATATTGACGTATGCAAGGATTAACTGACATTTTTAAAGCTTGAAAAAATAAATAATTTGCACTTGTCTAAGTACTTAACCACAAAAATTGGAGCGTACCTATTTGAAAAATTAATATTCACCGTTACACATAGGAAAATGTATAGAAATCAATACATTCTGACGATGAAAGTACAGAAAATTCAAATTAAATGAAAAAAGACGTATAAATAAAAGGAATGTGAGTATACTGTTACTTTCAAATTTTACCTGTATTCTCGTGAATGGCGTAAGGGTCAATTTAATCAAATCGGATTTTGTGCCCGAAAAATCGTTTCTTCCACAAATCGTTTATGACACATGGCGTAAATCATCATTTTTGGTTCAAACCATAGAGTAAGTATATAATTACTCTATGTTCAAACTGATATGAAAAATATGGCTTTCTTGAAAATGAATATTAATTTCACTGTCCAGCCACAGTGCAATTATTAATATTATTCGTTAAAAATCTCTGGAAATCCGTTATCAATGTAATGCATATTCATTTAGATTTTGTCAAAAATTGCATGGTGAGATAGGTATTATAAAATATTTTCCTCCCCAATATTTTATGAAATAATATTAATTTTTATACGTCATTTAGAGTTTCATGGTACATAGTTATGTACCCTTCATGTGATTTAAAAAAAATTTACATAGTCATACTAATTTTTAATGCATCAAATTATGTCCATTAAGTGCACCATTAAAGAATTTGACGCCAAATGAAGCCAGAATGAAATTTCTTTTCAACCACAACAAAAAATCTATTAATGGGCACCTTAAAATATCGATTCCGAAAAATATAGACTTTTCGGCTCAGCTCTCCGTGGAAATCGATTCTCCAGATCAAATTACAATCACGGATACATTTTTCGTCATTTTACTTTCGCAAAGGTGGAAATAATACTCTCATGACTGAACGAGAATTGAGAAACATTGAGCCGTTTAATGAAAATTCGTACTACTCATCGTTCAATGCTCATTTTCAGCAGTAATTGACTCAGCTGACAGAGTTAATACCAAACTTATGTTGGGCTGAATTTCGGATATCCGCCCTAGGTGAATGAAAAATACTGGTGTTAACGGTGAGCGTAAGGGATACTACAGAAGAGTTGAAGAAATCGGAAGAATGATTCAAATTCTTTTACTATTATTGTAATTTCATTCTAATACTCCTTTCAATGCACTCTATAAAAACAGTAAAAAATGAGGAAGTTATTAGGTCTCCGAATAAAAAACACACCATTGCCTGAAGCTATTTACGTGTCGCTACCAAGGCCCAATCAAAGCAGATCAATTGCGATGTACCACAACGAACAAGTCAAAGAAAAATAATATTACTGAATTTAACGATAATAAAATTATCCTCTCTCTTTTTTTTTAGAGTTATTCACATCGCACACTTTTAAAATAATCAACGGACACAGAAAAAATGTAATTGAATGATTTTCTTACCTTTTGGCGTGATGTCACTGCATTATCACATTCCGGATTAGCGCCATTTTTTCCGACAGCGCACTGCCATAATCCTCTGCGATGACTTGCAGCTGATGAGAGAGAAACGGGAATTGAATTTACTTCCGTGGACTCACATAAACTCCATATAAATGTAATTATAATGAATGGGACGCGAGAATTGACTTTCTATTCAGCCATGCGCTAATTGTAATTGCCTAACGAAAATTTTAAAAGGCGATTCCTTTCGACAGAGAGGAACGAGAAGAAAAATCTTATTTTTAAAATAATATTGAGGGATTTGTTCATAGTGGTTAACCAAATTGTAGAATGTATGGTGATTTCTAACCTGAAGATAACTTACATTCATGTTTCAATGCTTTAAAGTAAAGTCTGTGCAAAATTAATTTTGAATTATTTCCATTGAATCTATAATTCAGCAACAGAATAAGTGTTATATACGCATAGAGAGGTATTCAAACGTATTCACAAAAAAGGTATATTCCGAAAAAAAAACTTTTGGAAATGTTTTCGGAAAGATTCGAACTCAATCATAAGGAATTGAAATAAATCACCAATATGAATCAATCGTGGGACAGATAAATGCAGCGATTGAGTATTAAAAAAGGCTTCAAAATAATAAAAAATAAAACTGATTAGACGCAGTGATCATAACGTTTCCGCGTGCTACGAGGCAAAAAGATCTTTAAACAAAAGGAATGCACTTATATTTATTATTAAGCTCAGAGAATATAAGATGTATTTAACAGACACAGAAAAGACAAAAAATGAAGTAGCTATTCTAAATAATATGTGCATCAATAATTTGAAAAATATAAACTCAATCGGATGCAGTAAATTTAATAATAAAAGCTTAACAAAACGTACTGAACAATCCATTCCATTTTAAATCCATTTTAAATTCATTATCAAACTGAGGTTCTAAACTTATTATGTTCATAGGAGACATTGTAACATCTACTCGTCCACAAAACATAATTACATAAACCTAACGATGCGATGAAATATAAAAACCAAAACAGCATCCAAGACATCAATGGCGAAATATATTTAAAAATTTATTCTTACCGATTTCCATGTAAGGAATATCCTGGCTGATTTTTCTTCAGTTCCTGCTTCAGTAAACTGATTATCTCATTCTTCAGATGTCTTCATATCTTCGGCCACTGGAATATCTTCAGCCTAAGGAGAAAGCGGGTTAGTGCATACAAGGAAAATAAATCACCCTTCCCCCGAGGAATCGCATACACCCCAATGCAATGCACGGGAAGTCACCGTGACACAAGGAGGAAATTACCACTTTTCCATCCAAGTGACACAGTTTCATCCCCGTACACTGCAATGGTTTACAGCGCATGCGAACCCTCGGTTCGACACAAAAAAACTAAAATTAACGCAAGCTAAAAATCCTAGCCTTACTCGACTCAATGATTCATAGCCATAATGGCCCAAAAGCTAACCTAGTTTTGAAGCTGGGGTCCTCTTCACGTGAAGTTCTGATGACCTAGACCCTGGGGAGAGAGGGAGAGAATACATACAAGGAAAATAAATGACCCTTCCCCCGAGGAATCGCATATGCCCCAATGCAATGTACGGGAAGTCACCGTGACACAAGGAGGAAATTACCACTTTTCCATTCAAGCGATACAGTTTCATCCCCGTACACTGAAATGGTTTACAGCGCATGCCAAACCTCGGTTCGACACAAAAAAAACTAAAATTAACGCAAGCTAAAAATCCTAGCCTTACTCGACGCAATGATTCATAGCCATAATGGCCCAAAAGCTAACCTAGTTTTGAAGCTGGGGTCCTCTTCACGTGAAGTTCTGATGACCTAGACCCTGGGGAGAGAGGGAGAGAATACATACAAGGAAAATAAATGACCCTTCCCCCGAGGAATCGCATACGCCCCAATGCAATGTACGGGAAGTCACCGTGACACAAGGAGGAAATTACCACTTTTCCATTCAAGCGATACAGTTTCATCCCCGTACACTGAAATGGTTTACAGCGCATGCCAAACCTCGGTTCGACACAAAAAAAACTAAAATTAACGCAAGCTAAAAATCCTAGCCTTATTCGACGCAAAGATCACGGCCCTAAAGGCCCAAAAGCTAATCTAATTCACTTGCTTTCTTCTTAATGTGGTCCTCTTCTCTTGTTGTCTTCTTTCTTCTCCTCCCAAATTTGGAGGACACACGAATCGCACTCGTATCTTTTCGCCGTTCATTCGATCAAAACGCAATTTTCGCTCAAGCGCGCAACGCATCGTATAAAACGCAACGTTCACACGCATATCGGGTCGCTAGTTTTCTTCGAGGTCTCATTGCTGTCTTTTCTCTTCTACATCTTCCTGTAACAGAGCTGGTTAATGCACATGAACATGAAGTACAAGTATGCAAGTCACCCAAAAAATGCATCACAAAACAAAAAAATCATAATAACCCACTAAAAATTAATAAACACGGTACCTTTTTGCATGCCAACTAAAATTTTGTATTTTTGGCTTTTTCCGTCTACACTTTTCTACCTTTTGGTATTTTTGGCGCCTTTTGTAAATGTGAATTTTTTCACCATGGTCTTGTGCGAAATTTCTGTTCGCGAGAATTCTCATCCTAAAGACTCATTTATTTTATGAGTCCATAACCATATAATAACGTCATCGGATCCGATTTTACCAATAGATTAATGCAACTCATACCCTATCACACCAGTTCGTCCCTCTTATTACAAATATCAAAGAGAGGCCATATTGAAACCTTCATACTTTGATATGTACCTCATCCTGTAATGGAGCTGGTTAGTGCACATTTATATAAAATACACATTCGATGTCACCCAAAAATACATTACAAAACAAAGAAACCATAATCACACGCAAAAACATGCTTAACTTTTATGTACCTTTTTGCCTGCCTACTTAGGTTTTGTATTTTAGGCCTATTTTTTGCCAATTTTGATACCTTTTGTATTTATGGCGCCTTTTTAATATATCACTCTTTTCACCATGTGTGAACTTTCCGTCCACGAGAATTCTCATAATAAGACCCATTCACTATATGGGTCTATAACCATATAATAACCTCATCGGATCCGATTTTTTACCAAGAGCTGAATTCAACTCATACCTCATAATACCAAGTCGTCCCTCTTGAATTACACTCATCAAAGAGAGAGACTTCATTTTACCATCATACCGCGGTACATATAACAGTGCTAATTAGCTTTTCTTCCGATGAACTCTGTTGGGAAAGACACAGTATATTAACAGCATGAAACAGAAATCACTGAATTGTATTAAAAACCTCAGCTATAAAAGGCCTTCTGCTCATCACTGAAAACCATCCACTTGATAGGAGATCCATCAGCCGCAAACACGCCTTCCGTAGTCATAGAAACACCTTGTATCTTATTCCTTGTGTCAGTTTCCTTAATACTTAAGATAACCACACGAAATCTTTACTCCTGGTAAACGGCTGTCTTTGTCCACCCTGAAATAAATAAAAATGATATTGTAATTTTGAAGTTGATTTGTAAACTATCCGTAAATATCAATATTAATCAACACATTTAAGTTATATGACAAATGTTTATTGCCATTTCATGCTAGTTAGTTACATATCAATTTGTTTTCAATATTTGATATGTGTTCTCGTAATTTTAATTAGGTAACAAAACAGATTGCTGTAATCCATCAAACAATGGAAAAAGTCAGCACCACGCGTTCAAAGTCCCCTTGGATAAATATTTCATCTGTTGGCTGGTTACCATTCAATTTTTAACAAAACTTGTAATGAATTGCGGTAGTAATAGATTAATTGCACAAATTTTAACAATTGTTGTGTAAGGTTTCTTAGGGAATATAGAGGTTAATACTATGATTTGTAAAAAATAATATTACCGTAAGTATTTAAAGAGGGTTTAAAATTCGGGTTTGCGAGTTGGTGCAAGATTTTACTTTAGATTCACAATGTAGAAGCTTCATAGATCGACGTGGTATAAGTAACTTGGCGGAAGTCGGCGGAAGTATCTACTTTATCTCTACGTTTGTGTAAAAAATTGGCTGAAAAAATGCTCCACCATTTTGTAATAAATCCATGGATATTGATGAAACAAAATCTTTGCAAACCCTCCAAACGGAAAATAAAGGAGTTTAAATTAAGACGGTATAACATTTTTGTCTATAATAATATTAATTAAAAACCACTGCATGAGAATAAATTAAGCTCTTTCAGAAAAAAATCGAGAGTGGTCGTTTTTCGGTAAATTTGTTCAACTTTTGCCTCAATTAAATTGTTAAAGTGAAGGAACAAGGAAGAAATAATCTTGAAGGTTATGCACAATATATTGGAGAATATATATGCGAAGTTTCTACTTCGTAGCTCAAAAAAATCGATTTTGAGGTTTTGGCCAGCTTTTTTTCGATTCTAGCTCACTGTGCTTCTGGGCCATTTACATTACATCACGTAGAATACACCCGTATGTCTCTCTTTAATCACCGTGAGCTAAGAAAGTTTTCATAAAGAAATTAACGAAAGCAAATTATAATAGTCGAATCGTAATTCATCTTCCCATTGCAAAAAATTATTAATTCTAATCATCATTCCATTTTCAATGCGTTGGTGATACGTAATAATTGAAAAATAAAAAGCATACTTTCTTGTATGCCATGTACTAGCAATGAATACAATTTTTTTCACTGCGGTTGTAGAGGGTTTCTCAGGTAAAATGAAGGCTATTTCTATGGTCTATAAAACCATAAAATTACTGTAATTATTTCATCAAATTCTAGAAGGTTTGTTGCAGAATATGTTTCCGGAGAAATTTATCATTTGAGGAGCCCAGAGTGGGGTCTCGAACTTAATATGAGCAAATGCATGCCGATGCATTTATCGCCGAGTTTGTCCAACTTTAACCATGTTTATGGGGTGGATGTTGTGCACAGAAGGGCAACAGTTGAAGGTAAGTACGTAGGAGTTAAGATAATCTCGATCTTCTCGTGGGGAACACATAGGAGGAATATTTGCGGCATAGCCCTGAAGTAATTAGCATCCGTCAAGCGTATTGTGCGGAGATTTTCGGATGAGAAAATAAAAGAAAGGTGCTATTTCGCACTCGTCCGACCACACCTAGACACCTATGCAGCGATATCAAATGTTATCCTGTGCAGATATACTTAATCCGCGAACTGCATAAACTATAAGGCTGCGCGGTTCGTCAAAAAAATTGCTACGGGCGTACAGACAGCGTTACTCAGCTGTTAAGCGAACTAGGCTGGGAGCCGCTGGAGACTCGGAGGCCGCGCGCTAGGCTCAGATTGCTTGAACAATAGGGTGGTTTCCTATTATTTTTTATTGCGTGAATCGAAAGATTATTACTCCTGGAGTACACATTTCACACTTTTAGATTTTCAAATGACGACATCTATTTTTCGCGATTAAATGAAAAGTGAAAAATTTCAAGCGCGCGAAAACGCGACGGCTAAGTGTGAATGCTGGCAAAACTCCGTGTGACGTCGTTCTGGTTCCCGCTTGCGTAATTGAGGTGACCTTGGGGCGACGGTTTAGCGCTGACACGACCCAGGATGCTAGTAGGTAGCAGAGTACCGTGCTAGCTGGTAGCGCTTGGCTTAAATAAGATTATTATTAATACCTTATCAAACGAAGGAAACTTTCCGACCTTAGCCAGTTTTAATTGGTGATTATTAAGACATGTTTCCCTGAGCTCTGTACCTCATGCATGCATTGGTAATCTCAGACGACGTGAAACTCCTATCCACTCGTATAGAAACTAGGTCCCTGTGACGCAATCCTCTGGATTTTCCCCATCAATTCATAACTTTTGATGAAATATGGATTTATCACTACACTTCAAAGACAAAATAACAGGTAAAACAATTGAGTTTTGAAGATGAACGGGCTCCAAAGCAGGCGACGATGCAGAAATGGGCAAGTCAATTCATGGCGACGATATTTTGGAATTTGTGCTGAATTATCTTCATCGATGAATGGGAAGAGGGAAAAACATTAACAGGAAAGTATTATGCATCGTTTTTGGAACAGTTTGTGGGATAAATCAAGAACAGCGCCCTCATTTGAAGCAGAAAAATGTCTTCCTTCAACGCAGAGTTGCACAACTGTTCAGAGTCAATAGCCAGAATTAGAGAATTTAAGTTTCAAGTATTACACAATTCACCGTATTCACCAGATCTGACCTCTGGTGATATTAATAGTTTTACAACTTGAAGAAATGACTTTGCTGACAAAAGTTTGCGTATAAAGAGGAGATCATCCCTAAAAACCAATGATTATTTTGAAGAGATCTCTAAATTATTCTTTTTGAACGGCTTAAAATGTCTGGAAAAATGTTTACAAACCTTTTTGTGGGTGAAAATAAGAAGGCTATAATGAAAAATGAGGCAATATAATTTGTTTTTATACCTTTTTCTAAAGATTTATTGAACGACCCTTGTAACTGCCTAGAGAATGCTGACTTTTCGGAGAAAGAGAATGAGTTGTGGTTGTGATATTCCAGGATTCGCAAGAGTGAAAAGAGAAGAAGGGAAGCATTGGAAGAGATAAGGAAAGTGAGAAAGCGACGATACTGAAGTTGAATAGAACAACAATTTGACAGTCAAAGGATACCACCAACATTCTAGAGACCATAACGAATTCAACGAATAACAGCGGGCGGACATATTCCGTAACAACCTTCGTTCTTGAAGGAAGGCCTCATTTGAAATTCCCACATCTCTAAGGGCTTGTTTACACGGAACAGTGACCCTAACGAGTTAATGTATGAATGAATGAACGCGAGAATGAACACGAAAATGCATCGTTTGTATAACCACACAACTTGTGTGAATGCATTAACGGAAAATAGAGCCTCTTCTAGTTTGGATTATTCATTCGGGGAAGTTCTTTTTTAATCAGACGAAGTGAAACATATCCTTTGTTTACCGCGTTACTATGGTAGATGCGACCACGAGAAGAAAATATAGGAAATTGACTGAAAAACAGAGAGATTTAAAATAGCACGCTTTCCTCGTACTATTAATGATAGCAACGGTGTCTCGATCAATAAAATTAATTGCGTAAATCGCTAGGACGACTCATTTAATGCTAATCCATTTTTATACCCTTGAATGGATATGTTACGTGAATAAATAGCCGTTGACATGGTTTTCCCTTTGCGTGACGGCGGACTTGCATTTTGTTTTGATGCGTAATATTTTTATGACCGTGTGGTGGGCATGTGGAGATGTCTTGTATGCTGGATATTTGCGATTGGTCCAATAATCAATAACAAAAACTAATTGGGCTTGGATCGCGTGGATATTCCGTCTCAACCTTGGTAAACGACAGACGGCTTCTCTTGAATGTCTTCATATCATTCCTCAGAAAGATTTACCGTCAGAAGGGAAATCTTTCGATTTTACCACGGAGCGATGATGGCGGTACGGATTTTGCAGAGATACTTTATTTTCCACAATAGTACACAGCGTATAAGGCCGCCAGGGTAGGTGATAATGAGGAAGTGTTATGATAAGTTGGAAATAAGAGAGGTCTTTCAAAAACGTTAAGGAGAAGACGGGATAATGTTATTTGCCACACCATCTACATCTGAATCTACGTACTACCCCGCAAGCCAACTAAAAAACGTGTGGCAGGGGGTGTTAGTACACCAGCCATTTGCACATAAAAAGGAAACTTTCTAACGAAAGTACGACTGGCATTTATTAAAGCCCCTTATGGTTCGGAGGAAAAACGAATTCCCATTTCTATCCTTTCGGCAAAATATCTCTCCTAATTTATCGCTTCTATCGGACCTGGAAATATGGTGTGGCTCTAATAATTATTATGTTCTCCGTGTCGCTCTTAAATATATATCCATTCTCACTAGCTCAAGCAATGTAAGCCTAGCGCGCAGCCTCCGAGCCTCCAGCGGCTTACAGCCTAATTCGATTAAGATCTGGGTAACGTTGCCTGTACGTCCGTAGCGATTTTTGACTAACCGCAAAGCCTCTCTTTGTATTTTATTCAGTTCGCGGATTAAGTCTTTCTGCAATAAATCCCATATGATATCGCTGCATATTCTAGGTGCGGTCGGACGAGTGCGAAATAGCACCTTTCTTTTACTTTCTTCTCCGTAAATCTTCCCACAATATGCTTGACGAATCCTAATTTCTTCAGAGCTCTGCATATGAATCCTGAGGGATGATGGCCTGATGAAGAGAATCGTCGAAGGACAAGTGGATGGAAAGACATGAAAATGAAGGCCCCGAATGAGTTACTAAAGACAAGTAATTAAGAGAAAGTAAAAGAGAATAAATACGTAAATATTAAGTGAAATACTAGACTAGTAAACGCAGTTGAGAATTGAGTCATCCTAATGCTTGGGTCCCTAATGATTTTTCACAACGATACTCATTTTATAAATGTTCATTGGTGATATTATTATTATGATCCCTGAGGTATTGAGAATATTTCTTCATCCTTCCGTATTCTATGAGAGAAATGTTTAAGAATAAATCAGAAACCACTCTGATAACATCTCGCTTCGGGGACTGTTCTATTTTATATCCAATTCTACGTTTAAATATCTGTCAAAAATCATTTCTCGTTACGACGACGTCTAAATTTTGGGATTCTATCCCTGAGGACTTAAAACAGAAAGGTTCCAATCATGCTTCCAAATATGAATTATTAATTAATTATAAATTATATTAACACATTGCTCTAACCAAAGCAGTGCTACATTAAACTCTACTTAACAAAACACAGCCTACAGATCTCATGCATGTGGCTAAATTATAATTATTGTCTCTTTTTTATGTCATAATAATTTATTTATCATACTGTCATATCGTCATTACTTCTACGGGCTCTTACGAGAGTTCTTCATTAAAAATAAGATATTTAAATAACAATGCCTACTTTGTTCAATGCGATGTGCACTCTAATGTCGCTAAACCCCTAATGTCTGTTTATTTATATCAAACGTAATATATCGCATAGCAACAAAGCAAAAGGACCGATATAATATACAAATGCCTATAAAGCTACAAAATAACTAAACCAAAACAATTAAAAATGTAATTAGCACGCCACACTTGTGTCTGACTGTTCATGAATGTACCTAATGAGCTTTTTTAGCCTATCATTTTAAATAGAGTTTTGCTTCAAGGGTGAAGGCCGGAGCATAAATAAGATATTCTATTCTATGCTCAAAGGGACTCATTGCTATCATCTGTCTAAAGACTGCTTTTCGTCTTCGAAACCTTTCAGAGTCGATAGATCGAAGGAGTTGGTTTGGACTAGGAGTGATTTGGCACGAAAGAAAAGAGAAAATGCGAAGCATAGAAAGATGTGAGCAGAGCGAGAAAGATATGAAATGGAAGTCGAATGGAACGCCTATTTTACTAATAAATACATCGACAGCACCTGTATTGCACCGACTATAACACGAATTAAGCTTGGAGCGGGTAGCACATACCGTCTCAACCTTAGGTGGCATTGACTGCATTTGAACTTCCTTCATCTCGTTTTAATAGAAATAAATAGCGTCCGAAGGGAAACCAATTTTCCCACACAACCGTGTTAGCGGTGGAACGAATTTTTGCGGGATACGTTTTTTCCTCAATAGTCCATAGCCTATAATAAGGCCGTCGCTGAGATCGAAGTATAGCAATCGCTAAAGGAGATGATATTCCAAAGAAGATATAATTTGTATCCTCAACTAGAGGATTAACTGGTCTATATTAATGTGACTAATGTATGTAGGAACCCTATTACAAGGTTCTGCAGTAAAAAAAAACGAGAAAAATAAAAAGGAAATAGTCTGCAAAACAGTGAGACAGTTCACAAACGGCACGTAAAGAGTTATTTTGGAAGAAAATTGTAGAATATATATTATACTCGTATCAACAATTGGAAATCAATCGCTGTTCTCCACTCTTTCTGACTCCATTATATTTACTCGCAAAGATAAGGTAAGTGAATATTCCATTTCATTAAAATACATTTCACAGTATATGGACGTTTTTCAAAAACGCATTTAACGAATGTCAATTTTCATAAATTCCAAGCATGAGCCTTAAAAATGTTGGGAAAGATTGAGTACTTCGTAAAAATTCAAAGGTAAAAAAGCGGTCAAAAAAGGGACTTAGTCTCAAACAGTGTGCGTATATAATCAAGTATTCTATTCCTTATATCGCCTCCAATTTATAAAGTGAACATGAAACTATTAATTCTTGATTGTCATTGAAGTTAACCGATCGTTCGTCATACTACTGTGAATATTAAACTGTGCATACATTAGTCATATCGTGGTGATAATATATCGTCGTGAACATACTTTCGTACTATTATTGCGACCTGTCAGCTGTCGTAAGATTTCCATTGGCTGTAATCTTATTAATTACCCGTAGAAGTGCTTGGGAATGGATATTTCACACTTTTAAAACGTTATTTTCGTCTAGTAAACTAGTTACACGGCGGAACTGTGGTGATTGGCAACAATTTTTCCTAGGGAAAAGATATTCGAGGCATATTTTCACAAAGCCTTCGCATAGTGATAGAAAAAAGGTTTGCTGTGTTCGTTTGCGATAGTTTATTTTAACGCAACAACGATCTTGACCTAATATTTCGCCAAATAGTTTTTTAAAAATGAAGCTATAAATTTACAGGTTTTTGATATTTTTCGGAGTCACGGGCTTTTCCGGAGATCCGGACGATCATCCTATTTTTCATTGAGCGGTCGCTCAACTGTTAACAAATCATCAGTACCTATCTAAAGGCTCCCGAGAAGAATCTTGTTGGTAAGTTATGCTTATACTTCTCCCCGAAAGTGAATAAGCAATTCTTATACGTAAAACATATTGCTTCGCGGTCATCATTTTCCTTTCCTAATCCGTGTCGTGCCGAATTTTCCACTAATATCCAATTATAAAAATTAGGATGGAATTGCAAGGAATGAGTTCATATTGCAACATAAAAGTGAATGTACTACGTAAAAGTGCTTCATGTTGCAACACCAATAATCACGTAATTGAAACTAGGCTTCCGTGTGAAAAATGGAAAAAACATCCGACGCTTCCGAATTGCAGAAAAATATTTCCACGCAGAAAAATAAAACTGTCATCGGAAATCATGGAAATAATGAAGAACTCCAGGATTTTGTAAAACGAAAGGTGGAAACAAATGATGAAAAAAATTTGCCCCTTCCAAGAATTGAATATACGACCACCGGGCAGGATTCGAATACGGTAAACACGGAGCCACCGCTCTTAGTTAGTGAAATGTCATTGCTAAGGGAATATAATAGACCTTTAAATGTTTAACTTTGTCTTTTGTTTAAACTATTAATTATATAACCGCATGATGGGGGATGATTCGAGAACAGCTCTCGAAGGACTACAGCACTACAAAGTTTTATCGAAATCTGAGACCCACTTTTTTGACAATACCCTTGTAATAGGGCTATTTACTTAAATATTGTTTCATAAAATGTATAGACAGTGCTAACCCGCTATTAGGAGTTGACCACTTATGCTTCTGTACCCAAGTTAGTAACTAGCGTCAATGACACAACAACGATGCAACTTATTAAGGGTTGTTACTTTTGAGAAAGAATAAATTTAGAGCCTTAGACTTGCTAGTTCTTACTCATTTCGACCCTTGATAATTAAAGAATAGGTTTCGCGAAGTAGCGGACGAATAAAGCCCGTGGAATATTTGCTACCATTAGTTGATAAATTCCCTCCGTTTTCCAATACCCCGTTAAAATTAACTCTGAGAATATTCCCATATAAATTTAGTAAATGCAAAAAAAATCATTGTGTTCTATTTGCAGAGGACACGCCGCGGCTGAAATGGCATGATCAATTGAGAATAGGATATCTTTTAGAAATGTTCACATTAGAATCCCTCTGCGCTTCCACGTCCAACAGAAATGATAAATTAAGAGATATATTTAGCCGAACGGATAGATGTGGGAATTCGTTTTACGCCGATAACCGTAAAGGACAAATGAAATTATAAATAAATAAAAATGCTATATAACTCAAGTAAATGGCAAAAAAAAACATAGCGTTCCAGTTGTAGTGGCAATACCTAGGCTTAGATTGCTTGGATATTTGAGAATGGATGTCTTTAAGAACGAAACGGAGAACATAATATTAGAGCCACACTATATTTCCAAGTCCGATAGAAGCGATAAATTAAGAGAGATATTTTGCCGAACAGATAAGTGTGGGAATTCGTTTTTCCCCCGACAACAATAAATGATAAATCTATATATATAAAAGAAAGTCGAAAATCGTGTTAGTTAGAACACTTATACCTGGAGAACGGCTGCACCGATTTTAATGATATTAGGCTCTTTGGATTCGTCTCAGCCCCGGATAACATATAGGATATTAAAAAAAGCATAGTTTTGCAAGAAAAATTCATCTCTTTCTTAGCGATATGTTCTTAGGAGTTAGTAACGCAACAACAATTGATAAGTCGGTCAAAACTACAAATTAAATTATATGTTTTGTTTTTACCAATTTAATAACTGAACTTCGTGACAATATATTATTTTAATTGCTAGATATACTCAAAATATTGAAATAGTATTTAAAAATTTAATTCTAGCTAATTGTAAGCCCAGCTCGAGTTGACTCTTCACTACCGTGTTTGTAAACAAATCTCCAAGGAATTGTTGACAAACGGTAATGTCCGTATTCCTGTCGAGAAATCGAGATGTTTGATTTAACTTCCTCGAATATTTGCAAATTAGTTTCATCGGAATGTGAGTTCATCAACTAAGTGTTCCAGAATATGATTGATCACCACAAAAATCAGAAATGATTGATTGAGTGAACAATTTTGACGGCCTAGAACGAAGATGTGGATGACCTAAACGAGGTAAATAAAGATCTAATAGTTGGTACTCTGCATGAATTCAAACCTTTTAAGTGTGTAACAAACGAAGACGAAATCACCAACTGTCTATCTGAATATTTTAAGTCCTTGGGCGATTTACAGCTATATGTAGGCTCTGTGTTCATTATATTTCGAAACCTAAACCAACCAAAACTATCCAACAGAACGCGTTTGGTGATTTAAAAAAATTGATAATGAATGTGATTCACGCGACTTTACTCAAAGGAAAATCCAAAGATGACGAACATCTCATTCCGAAGATTCCATGATCTCAACTTATATGCCCTTTTGAGCTTAAACGTATTCAGTTTCCAATTCGTGTTGCATTCGTGATAACGATAATAAATCGCATGGTCAGTCTTTCAGTTTTTGTGATGTTTGTGCTCATATGCTAATGAAAACCCATGCTTTCTTCATGGTCAATTAAACGTGATATGTTTACGAGTCGGTAAACCATCTGCTGTATTTCTTCCTTCGCTTAAAGGGTGCAGCTAGGCGCTGCTAATACTACGGGTGTGTTGGATATAGAAAACTCGCGAAGGTAAGCGAGAGGTGTGGGGGCCCCCCCCAGACATTTTTTAAGATAAATGGTTCAAAATAGTGGGTTTTGCGGCTATGTGAATAGTAAAATATTTTTTGTTTGTCACTCAGCCGTTCCCCTAATATTAGTAACATAAGTTTTTATCAAAAAATTCTCTGAGCTCTCGGGGGAGATTTAGCCACCAAAAACCTTTTGCTATATTTATTTAACTTCATCCGCTTTATCTTGCGCCTGATAGCGAAACACAAACTGTTGTTTATCAGAAGGTGCTTGATGCAAGACATTAAACCCGAATGTGTAGGGCACACCGTGGTGCGTTCACGCATGCAACACGTTTACGCAGTGCATTTTTTCAAAACAGAGATACTATAACTGGCGCGAGTAAAGTCATTTGATACGATCGCTGCTTCATAGGGGCTTTTCTTACACGATTTTGAGCATCAGTCAAGCGTCGGTCGGGCGTTGTGTTAAACTGCCCCGTGAAAGGGCCAAGTTTACGCAACAGACTTGGACCTAAAAACATTTTTTTACGGTTAATAATACAAATAGCCAAAAACTGAATGCGTATAATTTTTATTTAATTAATTGTTTTATAAAACCACAAAGCCCAAAATTTCTTAAGCTAAAACGTAAGAAAATACATTGAAAAAAATCCGCGTAAACGTGCTCCGATCCACCCTATGTTGATTCAATAAAGAAAATGTCTTTCTGACAAGCAATTTTGATACTCATTTACGTAGTTTTATTGAATTTGTATCCTTATTTTATTATAATAAATTAAATATGATTAAAAACGATACAGCCGCTCTTGATTCATAAATGGTGTAACTAAACTGTAAGTTCATTGATTCTTAGGCGGTACGAAGTTCGCCGGGTCAGCTAGTAAACAATAAATGCAAGGCGTAAATTCGTCGGAGCGATTCCTTGTTACATGTTACCTGCTGCTGTCATAACAGCCCATGCCACAAACCTAGAGAGGCGGCATGCGGGGTAGAATGTAGATGTAGATATTGCTGCTATCCAAGCGTGGTGAGATGAATGGCTGTTAGAATTAAATTTGAAAAAAATACGTAGGATTGAATTTCTGGAAAAAGAATAACTCCCCACAACATAGCTATATCATTCGGGGTACCCAATTAAAGACAATTGAATCCGTGAAATATCTAGGAGTTAGATTCAATTATAATCTATCGTGGAATAAACATATTCAGGAAATAACAGGTCAAGCTAATCGTTAATTGGGTTTTGTTATTACGATATTAGGAAAGTGCGACGACAAAGTGCGAGAAATTAGCTACTTCTCCCTTGTTAGAACCCATTTAGAATACGCTGCCAGTGTTTGGGACCCTCATGAAAAAGGCTTAATAACAGAGTTAGATCGCGTGCAAGGAAGAGCTGCCAGGTATGTGAAAGGTCGTTACGATATTCTTGTTAGTGTAACCGACCTCTTAGATTAACTCGGATGGGAATCACTGTCGGACCGTAGATTGAAAAGTAGACTAAACCAATTACGTAAGTTTGAGGGCAATGTTTATTCCGATGAAGGTAGCCATATCTTACGGACGCCAACACACCACGGAAGTTCAGATAATATAAATAAAATAAGAGAGACAGACCGGACAAAAGACAATAGGGTGGTTTCCTATTATTTTTTATTGCCTAAATCGAAAGATTATTATCAGATATTCCGCGTCGAAGGCGGTTAATCTGATTCTTGCAGCACTTGGTGCGACTTAGACTGACACTTAAGTGTGACTTCGCAAGATGCAGATAGACTGACGACACGCTGAAAACGAAATATTGTACGCATGATCTTCGGCTTGGCCTGTAGGTGTAGGTTGATTTGAATTCTCAACTTTTTCCGAAATACTCAAGATAATGTTCGAGTTATTCAAAAAAAATCAATTCAAACTTGAATGTTAAGAACAAAACTTTGTTTGAAGCGCCTCTATCGACAAACCTGAAACCTGAAATATCGTATCGAGGGAGTTGATCGTTCAGCGCAATGTGGAATAATATGTTCGTATATCCAATATAATCAGAAAACAACTCACTTGGGCAACTGACGAATTTAAAGAGTAGAGGAAGAAATGTCTGGAGCTTTCCTGGCGAATTTTCTGGATTAAGTTCTTTCGGGCTTTCATTCGGGTGAGGTAATTCACCTGGTCCAGCGATTAGAGGACCATTACATTCTCCTTCCTCACGGAATGATCCGTGAATACCCCAATTCATCATCAAAAGGGTGGTCTCCTATTATTATTAGTCGAATTGCCTAAATCGAAAGATTATTACTCCTGGAGTACGTATTTCACGCTTCTAGATTTTTAAATGACGATATCTATTTTTCGCAATTACATGAAAAATGAAAATTTTCATGCGCGCGAAAACATGACGGCTATGTATGAATGCTTTGAAAAGTTCGTGTGACGTATTTCTGAGTCCCGCTGCCGCTGTGTGAGGCCACCTTGTTGCGAGGCTATGCGCGCCGCTGCGATTCAGGTTGCAGAGTACCCTGCTAGCTGGTAGCGCTTGGCTTAAATAAGGAATAATAATGCCCTATCAAACGAAGGAGACTCTGACCATATGCAATTATAATAAGTGATAATTATTATAATAATAGGTGATTATTGAGAGAAGTTTCCCAGAGCTCTGTGCCTCATGCATCCATTGGTAATCTCAGACGATGTAAAACTCCTATCTACTCATATAGAAACTAGGCCCCTGTGACGTCACGTGGAGTGGCATCGCATGGGCACCAATCTGGCCTTTTTCAAATGAGGATAAAAATTGACCATTGCCATTCGGCTAAACTGGGATTTCTAAAACCAAATAATTTGTATATTATGAATACACTAATGGTGGGTAACGAATCACAATCGACGCCTTTATTTCGTTTTCTTTGATGAAGGAAACTACCCCATTGTCAAACCAAGGAATGCAGCACTCATCCTAGCCTTGATCAGAAACGCTGACATACAGAACCCCCCCCCCCAGACGCTAATAAAATAGACATGATTTTTAATGCAGTTATCATTTTGTCCGTGTTTTATTTTGTGCATTACGTATTCTCAGTACACAATGTTAATAACTTTCATATTAAAATTAAGAGAATATTTCCTTTCCCCTCGGCAATGCATTTGACAAAAAAGGTGGACAACAAAGGCATATTATGAATACACTAATGGTGGGTAAGGAATCGCAATCAATGCCTTTCGTTTTCTTTGATGAAGGAAACTTCGCTATTGTGAAACCAAGGAATGCAGCACTCATCCTAGCCGTAATTAGAAAAGCTCATATACAGAACCCCCTCCCCCAGACGCTTATAAAATAGACAAGAATTTTAATGCGGTTATCATTTTGTTTTTTTTTGCACATTACATAGCCTCAGTACACAATGTTAATAACTTTCATATTAAAATTAAGAGAATATTTCGTTTTCCCTCGGCAATGCATTCGACAAAAAAGGACGGACGGCGAAGAGACACGCAATTTCTTCAAATTAAAAAAAATACTATTTAGAAAATCACGTTAAGGTATGTTTTGAATAAATCGTTCAAAATTTCTTGTTACTTTGGTGGGCCTGAAAAAGGCACAAAGGATACGAGAATCAAGCAAAGGGAAAGTAGTACTATTATATCAGCATTAGTGTGGATTCTAGGAAGAAATTCCTGAATATTTTTGCGTGGACAAATGGATGTGATAATGTACGCTAAGGGAAAGCGAAATGACGAAATTCAAAGTGACAGAAATGTGGTTATGGAAGAGGGTCACAAGAACAAGGTGGGCCGGTAGATAAGTAATTGAGAAAATTCCACACGATGTCCAATATGGAAGAAAACGAATATAAAAAGATGAAAATGAGAAAGTATTTGATTTTACGCAATCACCGTCTGAAATAGTGGAGGACACAAATATTGACAGAACCGTCTTCATGAAAATATCAACAGAACAGAGGTATCCATGGGCCACTAAACAAACAAAAATATCTAAACAAATTAGTAAAGATCACTTGTATATGATAAATATGGGAGTATATACACATGTCCCCAAAGAAAGCAATAATCATCTATCACTTAATACAATAACAAATCTTAATGTAGAATATTACAGAAGAATAAGATCGTAGAAAAAGATAAATGACAAGGTGGTCCGACAGATAAGTAATTGAGCGAACACCACATGATGTCCAATATGGAAAAGAATCAATGGGAAAAGTTCAAAGTGGGAGAGAATTTGAGTTTACGCAATCACCGTCTGAACAAGTGGAGTACACAAATATTGACAGAACCGTTTTCATTACGATAGTTACCAAACACATGCGTCTATGGAACACAAAACAAAATAATATCAAAACAAAGAAATAAAGAGCACTCATGTAAATAAATATAGGAGTATGTTCACAAATCCCAAAAGAAAGCAAAATTCATCTGTCACTTAATACGAAAACAAATCTACGAAATTGCTTTTTTTAATAACTTCAATCTAGTTTTGAAGATTCAATAAAGAGTCATAACAGCCTTCAAAATCCAACTGTGAAACATTACGCACAGTCGCTTTCAAAAGTCGGTCCCCACGGACAGTGCGAGCAACCTTGTCCTCCGCTGAGCTACAACTTCAGGTACTGCCTACGTCATCTGTGCCTCGAAAGGGCCAGTTTGACTTAGTCTCCTCACCGTCCGCGAAAGTCATACCGAGGCATTCTTCAGTATTACTAAATTCTTCGCAACTTCCCCAGCTCCCGGTGCCAGAGCACAAGGCGACGCATAAGTTCTCAGTCAGGCGATTCTCACCCTGATAATATTCTTATATAGATGATCTGAGTGATCTAGCTTCTATTAAAAAATACCGAGACGTATAAACGCCACAACGCAAATACAAGGAAGAAACGAAAATCGGAATTGACACCTGAATGAGTATTCTAAAATGACCGTCTAGATTATACCTTTAACATCCCATTGCCAAACACCATCAAAGCATATTGCTCTATATTTTAGACACTCTGTTAGGCGTATTCATTATTTCTGAGCATTATCTTGGGATATGTACCATCCTGCAGTTTTCTAAGTGTCTCATTACACGATAAATCAAAAATACTACTGTGCGATAAATTATGGTGTTAACTTCGGTATTATATTTGTATCTGTTACTAATAATATTTCCCTAAGAATATAATGGGATGTAGCGCCTTACTGTGGGGAAGCTTAGACGACGACGAAAGATGGACAAGAAAAGAATGAAGGCTTCCGAGATGCGAGTATAAAAAAGAACGGAAACGGTGAGATGGACGGAGAGTAAATGAAACGAAGAAGTGATATCCATAGAGGAGGGATTTGAGGTACGGGGTAAGGATGAAAGTACGGATAAGGTTAGATTGAAAGGGAGCAATGCGAATGTGCGTTACTGTTAATTAAAGTGGAAATTTCAATTTGGGAGGGGCGCAAGCGATGTGATTCGTAAAATCTTCATTGTAATCCAACATTCCAAGGATACGTTAAATAATACTCAAATACACTTCCTTTTCCATTTCAGGAGGGCAAGTCAACTCCGCTTTTTCCATGACCATCATTAATGGTTGACTGGCAGTCATAATGACGCGCTAAATTTGCTTGCATTTTTTTTCTTAAAAAAAAACAAAACACTGAACGATACTAATGTACGAGTATTCCCCAAAACGAAAAGGACAACGCACCTATGATTGGACACAGTGTCGTCTAAAAGATTTACTCATATACACACAGATATCTCTGTGCTCCTTTCATTGTAAAATATATATTTATCTGAACAACAATTCAAGCCAATCCGAAAGCTCATCAGGAAAATACAATGCAAAAGTAGTCTCCTCTCATGGAACAATTGCCTATCGTTATAAACAAACTTGGAGAGTAACTGCTATTTCACTTGCAAACATTGAAAAATGATTAAAAAATCCTTCGACGCCGGTAATGGCGAACTAGAGCCTGGATGGTAACCGTGACGCAAACGACAATATCAACATTGGTGAACATATTTACGTATTTTTCACATGACGATGAGGAGAAACATAAGTATTGAAGTACATGCTCGAAACGCTCCGGAAATTTTATTTGCACTATATCTGTACTGTGTAAGTTTACGACTCAAGACTCTACCTTTCTCGCGCGATGTGTTAGTCGCCGGAAAAATCCTTAATTTCCTCTCCGCTTTCTTCGATGGTGGAATTGTTTTGCTGTGTGGAGGGAGAGGCCTTCCTACCTCTGAAAGCGTGCTCTGTGCGAGGGTTAGAGTAGTCAAGTTGCACCGTTTGCACGATCCGATCCAGTCAAATAGATCCCCAGCGGACAAGGGACGCGTAAGCAATACGCTAAGGTCGTCTCCGGAGAATAACAGAGACAGATGCGCCAAGCATGTGGACCGACTTTTGAAAGTGACTGTACATCGACAGCACCTCCATTGCACCGTCTTTACCACGAATTAAGCTAGGAGCGGGTAGCATATTCCGTCTCAACCTTAGGTGGCATTGACTGCATTTGAACTTCCATCATATCGTTTTAATAAAAAGAAATAGCGTCAGAAAGGAAACCAATTTTCCCGCTATAGCTATAGCGGTGAAACGAATTTTGTTGAAATAAGTTTTTTTCCGCAATAGTCCATAGCATAAGTCCGTCGCTGAGGTCAAAGTATAGTTGTCGTTCACGGAGATAACAGTCGAAAGAACATATAACTTATATCTTCCACTGGGGAATTAAAAGGTCTTTATTAAGGTGACTGATGCATGAAGAAAGCCGATTTGAAGGTTCTACAGTAAATAAACGAAAAGAATTTAAATGAAATAGTCTGCAAAACTGTAAGGCAGTAAATAAACGGCGTGTAAAGGGCTGTTTGGGAATAGTATAATAATAAAATTGTATAATATTACGTATATTCGAATAAACAATTGAAAATCAATCTCAATTCTCCACTGTTATCGACTTGAGTAGCGAATACAGAAGAAATTCAACGAGAGCAAAAGATATCTTGAGCTACCTTTACTGTTAACGTAATTAGCAATAATCAAGGCCCATGAATTTATTTTATTTTAACTGAGTGTACACACATACAAGACGAAGCCATCTTGTGATATAAACTAATTGAAATTGTGGTTCTGAAATGTTACGCAAAGCGGGCGGCCCCGTGACGGGGGAGTTTGCCTTCCCCCCCCCCCCCCCCCCCCCCCCCCCCCGTGCACCCCTGCATATGTATATCCGCCACTGATCGACCCCATCATATATACTTGCAAAGATAAGGTAAGTGAATAAAAAAAGATTTCACAGTATCTCAACGTTGTTCAAGGACGCATTTAACGAATTCCAATTTTTAGAACTTCCTCGCATGAGCCTTCAATAATTTGGGAAAGATTGAGTACTTCGTAAAAATTCAAAGGTAAAAAAAGCAAAACTCTGACGCGTTGTTACGCTAAAAAATTAAAACATCGGCTTCAATTAATGATAAATGGCTCAAGGTTTTCGGAGTTTTGCTAAAATCATAGGAGCCTTCAATTGTGGTTTGGTCCATCATTTATCAATTAGGAGCTCATATCGCTTTCAAGACCATCGTAAGGTAACTATAAGCAACAGCACAGGAATTATTCATTGTTATTTTATACTAACCTTTTCCTCCACAATATAATATTGTTTCATAGAATGATGAACTAACAGTTCTTGCACGCTATAAGGAATTTACCACTTATGCTTCCGCACCCAAGTTTATAACTACGCTTAACGACACAAAGACGATGAAATTCATTAAGGTCCGTTACTTTTGGTTAGAGAAGGAAGACATAAATTTAGAGCCTTAGATTTCTTTGTTCCTACTCATTTCTACGCATTATAATTAACCCTTTCGCTGGTGTTCGATCTCCGAAAACCCTCTCCTCACATGCGGTGAAAAGGTTAAAATGCGTTTCGTGGGCCCATGGAGCAGGTACTTTTAGGATAGGCATGGCACACCCTCCGAAAGGTTGCTAATCAGGGACCCGGAATCCTCGACCAGCTCACCCACGCAGGACCGCCTCAGCGACCCTACCAGCGGGCCTACCTCCCGAAAAGTGACCGCTCTGACTCTAATTCGAAAATCAATCAATAAATCCGATCATTAAAAAATGATTGTTTTCTTCGCATTCCTGCCAATCAAGCAATCAAGTACGTCTCTGAACCGTGTTTTATGCGATGAAATATAACGATTTACTTTAACATTGCTAAAATGGCCATTTTTCCGGTTTTCCGCAGCCACGTTTTTAGCAAATTCACAAAAAAAATTTTCGTCGTTGCAAACAGCACTTGATAATGTTGTTTGTACGCGCTGTGTAATAAAAAAACTAAGTGGAAATATTGCAATGTCTTATTTTAGTAATTTAATCTTCATTCATTGTTTACTTTTTCTTTTTAAGCCGCAAAAGGGTAGACATGTCTTCATGAGCTCGGCGATTTTCCGTTTGCACTTGATTGTTTGTTGGTGATGTATTTCGCCAATAGGAATTTAGCTATATGAGCGTAGGACCAATCAGCTGACCTATAGTACGGCGACCAGCGTGACCCTAAAAGGGGTTTGACGCGCGGCTGTATTGCTGCAGCGGAAAATTACTGTATTATTCCTATTAAAATGCTGAGCGGACGTAATAATGGAACGAAATTTGTCCCCGATATTCTGTAAAACTGTGCGTTAACGCTGAAATTGACATTTCTCTAAAATTAGGGAAATTGATTACGATTTCATTTATGCTCTGTGAGTGACCTCTGAATGTTAAACAATAAGGCAAAATTTTTTTAGGACATCCATTCTGCACCAAATAGCATATTTTAAGAGGTAGAAACAAAAAATCCGAGAAATGATAAAAATAAATAACACCCTATCCAGCCCCTAATTCGCCAAATATGGCTCTGAGTGACTTTTTCCCATTTCCAAAAAATAAAAAGAATCTAAAAGGTTTGTCGTTTTACAAGCATGAAATGGCATGAAAACAATCCACAAGAGGAGCTGAAGGCTAATCCGAAAGAACAAGTTTACCAAGGGTCGAAAGAAAATTTCTCACAAGTGTATTATATTTAATGAGAAATATTTTGAAGGCGACAGCATTAATATAGACGAATAAAGACACAATCTAATCTTTCCCGTTATCTTCCGAATACACTCGTATGTTCACGAATGGGCGTGTGACTCAAAGCAGTAGCGATAATCGTTGGCGCAAACTGCAGCTGACGCAGAAATCATAACACCGAAAAGACAAGGTATTGGACCGGAATTATTTACAAAGGCGGCAAAAGAAGATGTTAGCTAACGTGAAAACAAAAAGAGATGAGACAAAGAGCGCGACGTAAATTTCGTTTCGTGGCTTTTCGTGTTCCTTTCCCGACCGCTGGAAACTACTAAAGAATCAGGGGGGAGGTATTTTGCATTTTTAAAGATATTATCAAAGAAATTTCGAAAAATCGACGACATTTTTTTCAAATCCACGCATTTCTATACTACCCAGCTCCTTCCAATGAATGTTGACATACGTTCCCTTGCATGGTGCTGCCATCATACGGCATTCGATGAAGTAATAAGTTCGCTGAAATCATGTAGCGGAACCCAATGAAGTAATTGATGGCAGAGCAAGATGTAAACAGTATGTCGTCAGGGTTTAAGCCTTAATCATCAACAATCAACATTGCCTCCCGATATTGACTGACATAGACTTTGCACCGATCAGCAGTATCTTTAGTGTAAGTGTTCAATGCTGTGTCTAAAGCAAAGAAATACACAGGATCAAAGCTAGGGGGGGTTGCAAGCCATGGTCTGGGGGGGAGGGGCAAACCAAGTTGTGACATTAGTTCATGAGATTATTTCCTTGAAAAAATAGTTATATTTTAGTTACATATCTTATACTAATGCATATCATTTTTTCGTGGGTTTGAAGAAAATTTGTTGAATGCTTTCGTTTCAATTCAGTACTGATTTTGCTTAAAGGCTTTGGCGATTTTTGCTTCTAGGGGCGGCTGCCCCCTCTGCCCCTTGCTGGGTACACCCATGGTCTAAAGAAATTTGATTCGAAAATTTGGCCGAAAAAAAAAACAAGATAAAAGTGGCCTGTTACCGCTAGCTTACCTACAATGGCCAACGGCTTTGCGTGACCACCAAGAACTTAAATAGTTTAATACTTAGACAACTGAATAAATACAATAACTTTCGTTAAATAAGTGCACACGCCCGCCTGGTTTTCAGTAAAGGACCACCAGTGTATCCACGATAGTGCTATGAATTCGAAGAGACTCTACAACTGGTTAAACTAAAAGATTTTCGGATGAGAAAGTAAAAGAAAGGTGCAATTTTGCACTCGTCCGTCCGCACCTAGAATATGCAGCGATATCACATGCAATCCGGTTCAGAAAGACTTAATCCGCGAACTGAATAGAATACAAAGGAAGGCTGCGCGGTTCGTCAAAAGCTGCAACGAGCGTACAGACAGCGTTATTCAGATGTTAAGCGAATTAGGCTGGGAGCCGCTGGAGGCTATAATATAGGAGGCTGCGCGCTAGATAGCTTGAACATTGAGAATGGATACATCTTTAAGAGCGATACAGAGAACTTAATGCTAGAGCCATACTATATTTCCAGGTCCGACGGAAGCGAAAAATTAAGAGAGACATTTTGGCGAACCATATGAGAATTCGTTTTTCCCTTATCAATAGAAAGGCTTTAAATAAATGCTTGGCGTAATTTCGTTGGAGCATTTCCTTTATTACGTGTAAAAGGCTAGATTCCTAACACCCCCTGCCACACCCTTATTGATGCATTATGTTAAATATGAGCTTTTGTCCAATGTCGCCGCGTCCATTTTTGGGCGAGGTTTCCTTTGAGAAAGCGACCATTATCTGTCGGAAATTGTTCCGTTCACCCAAAAATTGACCTTGCACGAAAGTTATAACGAGGAATTATCCTAATGATTCGGTTTGCGGAGCACAGTCGAATTCAAGAATATCGAAACGAATTGCTATAGCGGCTCCACTTTCATCGCATTTCGGAAATGGAGTTCTCTGCTGCTCCACTGGCTCCGCTGTGTCGGCGTCTACTAGTAGTGTCCCCACAAACCGTGCGAAACCAGCAGGGGTGTCTTAACGCATCACAATTCGCATGCAGTGTAGAGTTTTAAAAGCATAAAATACGATTCTGTTCCGCCTCGTCCGACTTCTCTGTTCGCGCCAATCTGAAATGCCTCCTATACTCTTTCAGACTCGCCTCAATAGTTCGGCTTTTCTCTCACACGTACACAAATATGTAAAATATTTAAAAATTAATTTAATGTGCGCAATGTTAGTAATTAATAAAATTGCAGTGCACATTTTGACTGATTTTATTTCTTTCCAACAAATCATTTGGTCAATTTTTCGGATGAAATACAAATATTGTGCGGACGCCCGAAATTTCAAAATGGAAAGCTGGGGGTTTACGAGGCTCTATCTTTTAATTTTCGCCTAAATTCAAGGAATTAGCCCTTGAAATGGATGAGGAGGATTAAACCGTGATGCATCGCACGTGAAACTAATTATAGTTATAGTGGTACCGAAATAAGGGAAAGAAAAATGTGAATTGTGAGTTGAAGTGCTCCAAAAAGCCAAGGCGAATTCTGCGTGTCCATTTCACGCCGTTCGTCCTTGAACCAAACCGCCTTGACCCACTTAAACGAACACTCACAATTTACTCTTGATTTTAAAGGATGAGCAGAGTTTTCATTTCGGGAAGTGACCGTCTCATAGCAACTCATTCGAAAAGTATCATTTCTTCAGCTCAAAGAAATAATTATTGCGAATAAAAAGACTTTTAGCAGATGGAAAATAAGTTGGATCATTCGCCAGTCACGCCGGAAGATGACGAGAGACCATTTCTCACGTTATTTTATCCAACTGTCATAATTCATGCCTGTATCCCTTACCGCGCTAACATTTCGTATTGCCATTGCTAATGAACTACTATCAGCGCCAAAAAGGTAAAAGGCTGAACTCAAAGCCTTTTTTTCAATTCTGGCGAACCTCCACAGGGTCTTGTCACACATTGTTATACTCATTGTTTTTTCGACTACAACAATGATTTATTAAACATTGTTTAGACGCAAACGTTCAGCTTCTACAGTCGAACAAGTGAAGACGAACACGCGAAAAACGATGAGAACGGCGAAACAGTCGTCTTCATGTGGGTAAACTTTTCTCAATAGAACCCGGTGGGATTCCCGAGAAAAGTTTACCCACATTATTATTCTCCGGGAAAGCATAAAATAATATTTTAGTCGTCTCATTCATCTCGTCACGGGCAAAATATTTCATTCGTACTAAGGGGGGGGGGGGAAAGTATCCCGACAAAATTTGTGCCGCCGCTATCGCTCCGCGGGTTAGTGGAATTCCTTTCCAGTGGGTTACTGTTCTTTGGTCAGTGGGGGAAATTCAAACAAGGCAAACCATTTCCTATATTCGTTGTCATAACACGCGATTGACTACTGAGTCTCCCGCAACCCAGAGCATGATTGGCGATGAACTCCTTAGAATTGAGGCGCATTCGACGGCACAAGGTGCGCACATTGGGAACGCTCCTCTGAATTTTCCTTCGCATATCTGAACGAAACTACAAAAATCACCACGGGCCATAGCAAGCGTTCTCTTAAGGTAAACAAGACCGTCAACGAGAATATTCGATGGGCCACGTATTTGAATGCAGTTGGTTTTGAAAAAGTTTTACCTTAACCGGAAGGACTGCCGTGCACATTTCCAGGACGCGTTTTTCTTTCGATCGAGAAGGATATGTTCCTATCTTGATTTAAGATGCCTTTGTCAGCAGGCGAAAGAGCGAAAAGTAGTCACCTTGTTGGAGGCAGGCTTATCAGTAGCGGACACATAGCAAAGGATGAATAAAAATTGAAGTACCGTGTACTACTCGGAGAAACGCAACAGGGATGGTAGTGAGTCATTGAACAATCGGAGAAGACCTCCACCTGAGATGTAACCGATTAGGACGTAGGTGTACAACCGGAGATGTTGATGCTGACATATTATAATACATTGAAGTGCTGCTGAGATTTCGAATGTAATAAAAGGAGAGATATTGTCCCAAAAGAAGTGTGAATTCATTGGAGTATACTTTTCTTTCTTCATTTTTTGACCACAGTAATTTAGATATTTTATTTGACCCTAAAATACTGTCAAAAGTAATTTGACAGCAAAATGTCGCGCGTTCTTTTAATTTTACAAAATTGGTTTTCAAAGAAATTGAAAAAAATAAGGTATCAAAATGCAGAAAATAATTTTTTTGTCACTGTCTAGGAAAAAATTTAATGTTAATTTTGTTTCATGATTTATGGAATTTAACTCAAAAATTGCGTGTTGTCAATTAAATTTGTAGCAATCATGTCCATATCATTGAGAAAATTTTCAATCGCAATTGACGCACTAAAACCTTTCAAAGTGATAATTGTTTACGTCTCACTGGTCAACATAGGTTTTGTTCTAGAGACGTTGTGAAGTGATCTTGGGAGTATTTTTCACTCTGATCCAGAATATGCGCTTAGATTCTTTCCATCACATCTATTTTCTTTAGGAAAGCTTAATGTATGTTTTTGCTTTTACGAAAGTAGTAATTTAATTCATTTATGTATCGTGATAGCATGAGAAAGTGAAAATAAAACTTTCCTGCAAAAAGATGTTGTCCTACGATGTAATGCCTTCTTATACTGTAAAAATATGTTTATAATTGTACTATCTTATCGTTTTGTTCGAAGCAATGCTGCTTCAGCTGCCCTTTCACATCAGCATGTGACCAGCTGCAGGAGCGAGAAGACGTTTGCTTTCTCTGAAGATAGTTAGAGAATAGGATGGTTTCCTATTTCTTTTAATTGCCTAAATCGAAATATTATTACTCCTGGAGTAAATACTTAACGCTTTTAGATTTTTAAATGACGACATTAATTTTTCGCGAATAAGTGAAAAGTAAAAAATTTCAAGCACGCGAAAATGCGACGGGTAAGTATGAATGCCGGAAAAACTCCGTGTGACGTCGTTCTGGTTCCCCGCAAGTGAGGTGACCTTGGGGCGAGGATTTGAGCGCTAATACTACACAGGATGCTAGCAGGTAGCAGAGTACCATGCTAGCTGGTTGCGTTTGGCTTAAATAAAGATTATTAATACCTTATCAAGCGAAGAAAACTTTCCGACCTTAGCCAGTTTTAATAGGTGATTATTAGGACATGTTTCCCTCAGCTGTGTGCCTCATGCATGCAATGGTAATCTAAGGCGATGTAAAACTCCTATCTACTCGTACAGAAAATAGGTCCCTGTGACGTCACGTGGAGTGGCATCGCATGGGCGCCAATATGGCCTTTTTCAAATGGGGATAAAATTGACCATTAATATTCGCCTAAACTGGGATTTCTAAAACCAAATAACTTTTATATTATGAATACGTTAATGGTAGGTAACGAATCGCAATCAATGCCTTTCGTTTTCTTAGATGAAGGAAACTACCATATTTTGTTGCTCGCAGGAAATTACAGCTTATATCGATGTAATCGCTGAGAAGTGGCTTAATATTTAGGGAAATATGTTTCCCTGAGCATTTAAAGAAACGCAAGGGCGAATGCTCATGTAGCAGTATTATAGAATTAGCATGGTGCTTTTCAATTGTTTGCTTTTCTTGTTTTCGCTCGCAGGAGGCACCTGGGAAACTCTCCGGAGACAGTATGTTTAAAATCTTTTCCTTCGGAAATGAGTTCCCTTCACTTCGATGCCAGCACCACAGTTTTATCACCCCTGATTTGAGGAATCTTGGCACGGAAAGAATAATTCGAAGCAAGGGTTAGCAAGCGACATAAATGTCAGTTTAGGGGTTATTCTCAAAAAGCAGTTAAGTTAAAAAAATATAAAACGTTCTAAAGGAACAAATCTGAAGAAGTAAAAAACAGATCATAAAAAAATGGAGGAGGTGGCAGACTGGAAAAAATTTACACTCCCCCAGTCTCGAACCCTGGCTTTCATAACAGAATCGCGGCACGCTACCACTCGTCCAAAGCGACGTTAAACAATGAACGAAATTTTTAAAATTCAATTCACTGTGACCATATTTTTAATTTTTTAAATGCTTTTTTCTCTCAAACCCAGGCGTATATGGACAAAACCCTTCAACAGTTTTCCTATGTAAGTGTCTACTTTCAAATAAAAAGAGGTTTCATCTTCTTTCTTGACATCCATAAGGTAAAGTCTCCTTGTTAGCTTTAATCTGGCCTAGATAGTGCGTGAACCATCCTGATGACTTTTATTATGCATGCGGTGAAGTTACTTGAAACGGCTCAAAGGTGGAAAATTACTCCCACTGTCAGACAGGGTTATAAGCTTTATTTTGGCTGCCTATTGGGTGGCCAAGATAAAGGATGGGCTCCCCATGTGTTGTGTGGCACCAGGCAAGAGCTTCTTACTGGTTGGTCTGGGAAAGCATCATAAGGAATTTACCGTCCCCATGATTTGGCTGATCATTTTTCAGACTGTTATCTTTGTTGAAGAAATGAAAGGAATTACAACGTAGTCAAAACGCACGGTAAAATATCCAGACAACTTTGAAACAGCGACACTGCCGTTCAATCACTCCGAAAATTTAAAAGTGCCGAAACCAATGGAGTATGTTAATCTTATCAAAGATTCAGAAAGTAATCAAGAACGTGATAATGAAGGATTCGGAAACTCGAAGGACCCAAATTTTGGACCGAGTAAATCTGCTTGAACTCATTTCATAACGCAAGAGAATTTAAATGATCTACTCCACGATTTGAAATTTATCCAAAAAGCAGGGTAAAATCTAACCCTGCAGGATCACAATTAAAGGGTTGAAAATTGTTGGATCTTAATTCGAAACTTTTGAAGTCCCGCTCCTCTCCATGACGAATTTGATTTGGTTTCTTCTCTAAAAAACTATTTGCTTTTTGCAATGATGTTCTCTCTGTTATGAATACTCTTAATTTTTAATTAAACACAGATGATTAGCGTTTGTTCATTTATTCCTCGTAGGCTAATCACTTACATAATGGCAACGAACTCCCATCAATACATTTAACTCATGAAACTGATATGAAAGAACCTTACTAGAATTTGCAGTTACTTTTAGAAAAAATCACTACCCAAAATATAAATGGAAAATTTGTGGCCACTTAAAGTAATTGCAGTGCTACTATAATTACAGCTTGGCTATACGAAATGTTGTTGCTTCTTCTGTGAATGGGATATGAGAGACAGAAAAAATATTACTTGAAAAAATTTGTCCAGAACGTAAAGAACTCGTCCCTGAATTCAAAAATGTCCCTTTTAAGCTTTTGGTCGATCCAAAAAACATTCTTTTTTTCACCTCTACATATTAAGTAAGGACTTTTTTTTGATTTTCTTGAAGCCATGGACAAAAATGGTGCTGGTTTTTCTTTATTTGAAACAAAAAGTCCTTCAATTAAGTGACGCAAAGATCAAATAAGGAATACGTATTGGGCCACAGATTAGGGATTAAAAGATTCAGATTTTCAACAGCAAGTGAGGTGAATGGAGAAAAGCGCGTGGAACGCATTAAGAAATATATCTCAACATTTTTAGGAAATATCATGGCTGAAAATTATCGTGATCTGGTGGCTATATTAACATAATTAAATCGTACCAAAATATGGGCTGCAATATGAATTTTAAAAACTATTTCCTCGGCTCTAACCCTGCCTTTTTCCACCAAACCTCGTTGCTTCTAGAGATGAACACAGTGAGCGTTTCCACCAAAATAGTTTACATTTGGAAAAATGGTACCAAGGAAATTTCAGCACCATGTTAGCAGATTACTGTTTGACACTGACACAGGGACCTAGTTTCTATACGAATAGGTAGGAGTTTTACACCGTCTGAGATTACCAATGCATGCATGAGGCACAGGGCTCAGGGAAACATCTCTTAATAATAAGCTATTTAAATTTTCTAAGGTCGGAAAGCAGGGATGCCGACTTACAAAAAATATAGGGGGCCTCAAACCGGGGATCTTGCCCCGGGAAATTTTGGAAGTAGTGAGTTTAAAGTTTTTTGAGCATTTTAGAAGAGCCATGTGATCAACATTAGAACCCGTATAAAGTTATAACTATAATCTCGATATCTGGACACTCCGGGGGAAATCGACAATCCTGACAAATTTTTTCCTCACACCCATAACGAATTTTTGAGGGGGCTCGGGCCCCCTCAGGCCTCATGGAGTCGGCGCGGCGCCACTGTCGGAAAGTTACTTTCGTTTGATAAGGTATTAATATTCCTTATTTAAGCCAATCGGTACCTGCTAACAGCCTGCATCGTAGCGGCGTTCATAGCCTTGTACCAAGGTGGTTTCATACGGTGGTAGCCGGAACCAGAATGACGTAACGCGGGCTTTTCCCAGTATTCATACTTAGCCGGCGCGTTTTCGCGCGCTTGAAAATGTTCACTTTTCATTGAATCGCGAAAAATTGACGTCGCCATTTAAAAATCTAAAACCGTTAAGTATTTACTCCAGGAGTAATAATCTTTCGATTCAGGCAATTAAAAATAATAGGAAACCTCCCTACTATGGAATGTGCACTACACGCAACTTCGAAGAAAATGTCCTTCAAATGGTGGAGGAAGCAGAGGCCGTGGTGCATTGCATATGAACCGTTAGTTAGAACCGTAATAAGGCCTGAAGATGCAGAAAAAGGTGGTCTAAAATCACTCTACAGTAGGCCGGCCCTTATTTTTCAGAATTGCGAAAAGCTATGTTTTCCTAGTCTCAAAATGATTCAAATGAGGTCTATATTCAAGTGTTAAAATTTGGTTACTTTAAAATAACGGCAACCCGTGCCCCAAAAGCCCTAAGTACTGAGGACCCTCAATTGAGTTTTTTGGAGCAGTAAAATAGCTATTCCTATGTACAAGGTGAAAGTAATGTCCTTCATGACCGATTTTCTGTATATTTTGACCTATCTCTAAGCTTTTAGGAGATATAGCCCGTCGTAATGTAATCCACCCCCCCAGGGCGCCACCCCGCACCGCGGCGCCGCTGAGTTACGGCCCGCACCACTTACTAGAGACTTCACCTCCACCCTCTCGACAAAGTCTTTCCTCCTCATGACAATATTTACATGGTAATGGTATAGAATTGAACATGCTGATCCTCTTGTGTCATGATTAATGTTGTTTAAGCCCACAATGTCAATTTTAACCCTTCAGTGCCATCCTATGCACTAGGTACCGACCCCTTAAACCTTAATTTGTTGCCACCATACGAATCAGTCTAGCAAGTTCCAAAATGCTCTTTATGTACAAAATACTATAAGTATGTGATAAAATTGTGTCTGTGAATCATAAAGGAAATAAGGAGATGAGCAAGGCTTCCAAGGCTCCAACAGTAGATAGAAATATTCAAGGAAGAAGAAACGAGGGTGTCAGTTCACGGACAGTGGACATATAGTTCTAGTGTATAGAGTGCAAAGGATAGGAAGTGCTAAGTTTTTTAGGATGTAAGGAGAATAATGGCGAAATAACTAGCTTATGATGAATACACGTGACGTTCATTTTAAGAATAGGCCAACAGGGAAAGGCATGAAATCAAGACCCAATCCAGGCATTCAACTCGCTGGAAAAGAAGTGAAGAAAAACTTGGCTGAAAGTTACCTACAGTGAGAATAGTACTGTATGTTTTCGCTATCAAGTAATGGGTTCAAAATGCATGAGACTTAGTACGAGAAAAACCGTAAGAAATGAATTTCATCTATAGTACAAAACGAGAATTCCTGAATTACTACGGAAAATAAAGCGATCGAAAAGTTAGAAAAATTACGCAAAGAATGGATGAACGTGCGACGAAATAAAGAGAGAGCGCGAAATACAGTGGATATGAAGTCGTAACAAAACTTGATGATTTGTTTGACACTGCAAGGAGCGGTGCCATTGAGTTTTTGACGCACGAGGAGGAAAGTGCAGTTCATCTCTCGGATAAATGTGCTTGGGCTGAGGGAGTAAAATTCTTACGCAATCAAAGAGGAGCACGAAATGCAGGTGTTAGTGGAATAGATTTTAATATATTCAAGAAGGAAGAAAAAGATTCGCTTCTACGCTCCTTGTGGTGCATCTGCTCCCAACAGTGACCCGCAGTTCCTAAAAAGATTTGTTAATTACGCAAGTGTTAACCTGGACATAGCGAAAGCAGTACAAAAGATGTTTTCAAACCACTTGTGGTACCTGAGTGAGGAGTTGTAGGCCTGGCATTCTTTGACGGATTCTTTTATAGGTATGAAAAGGAAAACGTGATACTCCGTATGAGGGCATGTGAGGGAAAATATGATCCACCGAAGAAGGCATTCTATAAACATAAAGACATGACTAAGGTATCTTTATCAAATTTTGTCACCACTCATTCGAGAAAGCTATTTAATACATTGTAAATATGCACTCCATTCTTTGATGCGCACATGCGAGGATGGGATGAACAACCAAGAACGATTTGTAAATTATTCGCGGTCCACAAGTGGTAATTGATTGTGCAGAGAGAGGTGTGAAACAAATTCAAGTTTTCCAGTCAGTTAAGGAAGAAACTTTCAAAATTTATTACTAAGTGCGAATTTTCATCGCAACACAACCCCCAACGTGCGCAAGGACACTTAAATTGCCAAATATGGGGTGTCAGTGAAAGATTAGAAGTACTCTGAAAATCGATTTTATTTTGGTTGATATCTACTGAAATTCATTACCAGCGTGAAAATAAATTGATCAATTGGATTGGAAATAATGCCATTGCAATTAAATTCTTTCTAGCGTAAGCACATTTCTTCAGAGGCTAGATCTTGACCCCACTTTGATACTACGTGTCAAAACCGGGTCGGTATTTGGTTAATAAAAAAGTGTGTGGAAGTTAACCATTTTATTTTATCCTCATGAATATAAATCATTTCCACTATATATCGCCGGACACTGTGAATTATAATGTGTAATTACCTCGGACTCCATCACTCTAAGAACTCTTCCGCAACTACTACTCAAAATATAGACCCAATCGCGTAAGGAACTAAGTATTAGTGATACATAAACAGCAAGACGCAATACGAATCTATAAAGATAGGAAAAAACTTCGCCACGGAGCCCGAAAGAAAACATTCCGACGCCCCAACATGAGTGTGGAGTTTCTTCAGTGCATTCCATCCACTAATCTGAATTCTGATTGGGCTCATGCTCCTGGAGTTTGACTCCTGTTTCGGTAGCTCTGTCGCGTCCGTCCTCGTCGGCTCTTGGTGTCACGAAGGCTAAGGATGCAGGCTGCTTCATGTGCCAACCTTTCACGTTTTCACCGACCCTACTACATCAGTTGTCGTAGTCACTGCTGTCTACATATTATTGAATACAGTGGCGCCGACTCCATGGGGCCTGAGGGGGCCCGAGCCCCCTCAAAGATTATTTTGGGGGGGCGGAGCCCTCTCAATAATTCAAGAAAATAATTAAGTAATATAATGCTTTGTGAAATCACAAAAATATATTGGTGATTTTTATTTCCCATGTTTGACAATAGTTACCTTTTAAAATAAATTCAACAACGTGTGCTGAAACAAATAATTATAATGCTAAGCAGGTTAACCCATTATAATCCAATGTTCATTCAAAGCAACGTCAAAAATATACAAATTTTCAGCTCTATATAGGAAATATCTAAACTACGTATTATTTTGGGGTGTAAATTTTGATGACGAAATATTTATCTGCCTCGACAATTATGATCGAGTGCAAAATTTTCATCTATTCAGAATAAAAAATCTTGAAATTTGATTTCTACCTTAAGCAGCTCTGGGTTATAAAGGGTTAACTGAATCAAGTGGTGTGAATCATGGTAGTGTTTCGGTGCTGCGACACACTTTGAATTTAACCTCTTCCACGGGCAAGACCTACGATATGGGCCCCCCCAATATTTTTTATAAGTCGGCGCCCCTGATTGAATACAATAGAACATTCGCAGGGTACGAAAAAGGACTAGATGGAAATGAAAAACTGTATGGATAATTTTCCAAATTCTTCATGAAATGAGATTTTGTTTCGAAAATCGATATCAGTGGAAAACAAAATAAATTTACGCCATTCAAAATTTTATAACGAGAGCAGCGATTCATTTGCGTTAGAGTGGATAACAAAAATATGGTAATGCCATCATATGCTTCGGGAAAAAAAAATTTTCGTAGAGATCAGAATCCGTGACTTCAAATTGCTGCCGTGAAAAATAATTTGCTTTTCCACTAAGCCAACTCACTCACTGATTTCAATATTGCTTCATTACGGGCTTTCTGAAATCATGCAAGAGAACGAAACAGTCTTCTAGTGTCATGAAACCAAACTGAATTGGAACTCGCTGTGCCAATATTTGCCGTGATATTGCGGCGAATATTTTATGCGTGTGCTTTGTTCGTTATTTCTCATCTCAAAATCTACGCAGTTAATGGTAATAAAAATTACTTCCACGGATTGGCCAATTTACGAGATAAAGTGATTTGAAGTTATGGAGGTGGATTCATGCATGAGCTGCACAATTTATGTAGCATTAAAGATTGCTCACATCCCGTGTGCAAAATTCTCTTTTAAGGAGTAATAATGATGAAGATATTGCGGGAGATGGGAACGTTGATCAAATTTCTCTCCTATTGGTCAGTGGCGGCTTGCCCATGAGGACGCCGCCCCTCCCAAAGATTTGAAAACGGAAAAAAAATTAAATACCCATTCAATTATAATTATACATATTATTAACCAAAGTATTTTATCAATCGCATGCATCGAAAATGTAGAAAAAAAGGAAGAATAGCGCGAGAAGTATTAATTTGTAGCCGTGGGGCGCTGTCCAGAACGTCCCAATCCATATTAACATGCAGTTATATGATATAGTGGTAGTGTTCCGATCTGCTGGTGCTATGACGCGTTTAAGCTTGTGCCTTGTGGAAATGGAAGTTACTGACAGTGCATGGATGGTGTCTCGGTTTTAAACATTTAAATGATAGTCAAAAAACCAATTTAGCGAAAAACACATTAATGCTTGCATTGAGTACGCCGTGTTAGACAAAGTTGACATAAGCGTCCAATTAGATAGTGCGTGCAGATTAAGAATTGAAAAGCTTAATGAAGAAGTGTCTAAAAACCGTTACACAAACGAGCTGCCGCTGCTACTGGTACTATAGAAAATAATGAAACTCAATTTCCAAACTGCGGCGAAAGTGGCGCCGCTCAATTCTTTGCAGTTCTTTTGAATCCGACTGTGGACAGGACTTAGTTTTGTGAAGTTTCCCCGAACATAATATCAACTGTTCCTCTGAGGTCAAAAGAAGGATATATTGTCAGCCAAGAAAGTGTTTCATCTAAAGAAAAGTCTCTCAGTAAATGTTAGGGTTTATGGTACTTTAGTAGGCCTTCAATAGGCCTAAATTACGCGAGACTAAAGCCAGGTGATCAAATTAGTATGGCATTAGCTGCACGAGATATATCACGTAAGTAAATTTCTTTGGAGTGAACGCAATTCTGTTATACTTGACGCACTTTTTAGTTGTATGCATTCAGCGGGTTGCTGGATAGTATTCCAATGCAAAGAAATTAGCAAAATTCGAACAAACACTATTCAAGAGCTAATTAAGAAACCCAAACGTACCACTTCATTGGATGGGGATCACTATAACCTCAAAAAAATACAGATAAATGACCGCAATGGAAGATAATTCATCGGATCACAACAATATAATAAATGCTATTCTCCGATAGATATACTATGTAACACGTCACTCATTTCTTATTCGCAAGATGTTGACTCGTAACTAAGTCTTTTGAAATTAAAAGGACACAAAATTCACACGAAAAGGCACAAAGTATAGACATGTGTAGAGCGTTACTCATTTTTATTCGCAAAATGTTGGTTCGCAACTGAGTCTATCGAACTTAAAACGGCACAAAATGTACATCACAAAGGTAGATGTAATAAAGTTACACGCAAATTAGCATTATTATTTTATGACCGCATTGTAGACACAAAAATCCCGCGTATGAAAAAAGTCGAGAATAAAAATTCATTTCAATCTAAAAATAGGGATTATAAAAAAACAACAGAAAACGCCCACGCTATAATATTAATCAGATTTCCAAATAACGTACCCTCCATCATAATAATATAGTCTTCATATGCACATATGTATATATAAAACGTATGCACTTATAATACTTATCTCCTCGCAAAAAAAAAACACATCACTATGATTTGTCCTCTTTCTGTGAAGAATTTCCTGAATAGTTTTTCATGTAGTGTGGATGCTGATGCATGGATATGATTGCGGTCAATAAGATAGAAATGGATAACATAAGTGACCAAATTAAAACTTGCAGGAATGTAATTTTGGAGGAGAAGTACAAGAACAAGGTGGACCTACAGAAAACTGATTCTGAAAATACGATATGACGTCCTATTATTGAAGTAATCGATGGAAAAACATCAAAATGAGAACGTATTTGGTTTTACGCAATCACAGCCTAAAAAAGTGGACGACGCTAAATAAGCCGGAACCGTTTTCATAACGATAGTAAAAAAACAAAGGTATCCATGGGCCACAAAACGAAACAATAAATATAAAAACAAATTAATAAAGAGCATTCATGTACGATAAATGCGGGAGAATAAACACATACCCCAACTGAAAGCACAATGCATCTGTCACTCACACAGGCAGTATATCACGACAAAGAATATTATAGAAGAAAAAACTAATAGAAAAAGACAAATGACGATGGTGAACTTCATTCGTAATAGTCCTGGCGGTATGAATTAAATGAACTTCGAAATATAAAATGAAAAAGGAGACATGTTTGAAAATGAAGTTATGCTGGCTGTCATGGCCTATAAATAAGGTCAACCTTTAAAATAACAAACAAATACCAACAGCAAAGCTTCGTGAAAAACCTGAAGGTCAACGTGTCTCTATCAAAGAAATGTAAGTAAACAAATTAGAATAATTTGATCGTATTTTCAACCACCTTTGGCAGAAATTGTGTTTTCTTAGCTATGCTTAGATTGCTTGAACAATTGAGAATCGATATCTTCAAGAGCGACACGGAGAACATAATATTAGAGCCCCCACTATATTTCCAAATCCCTCATAAACGATAAAATTAGAGAAATATTTTGCCGATCGGATGGATATGGAAATTTGCTTTTGCCCCGATTCATTACGGACTTAAATAAATTCCAGGCGTAATTCTGTTTGAAGATTCACTTTTCATATATAAGCGGCTGGTGTTTTAACACCCCATGCCACACGCCTTTTTAGAATGACAACAAAAATAATAATAGTCCAAGAGAGAGGAAAATTCATCTGTCAATTAATACGAAAACAAATATTAATGCAGAGTACTAAGGAAGAAATGATTCGTAGAAAAATAAAAAATGACGATCGAGGATTCCATGCGTAAACGTGTTTGCGATGTAAGTGAGATTCACGTCCAACAATGACATCAAAAAGAGATGAAAATGCAGTTAAGTTTGAAGTCTTGTCTGAAGCAACAAGGTCGACCTTCAAAAGAAGAAGAACCCAAACCAACCAGTCTTTCGAACCGGCGAAGCTTTTCGAAACACGAAAATTCAAAGCCAATATACCTGAAGGTCATCGTCTCTCTCTCGGCAAGGAGTAAGCAGCCAAGTTATCTTAATTCCCTCGTACTCTCAACCATATATATGTTGCTGAACATTATGTTGCCTATTTTATTGTGGAGACATTAACTCCAAATCTGGCAATGTGCGACGAAAGATTGCCCTTTAAATGACTTCGTAAAAATATAAAGTGACGGTAGGTGTCTCGTGGTGTAAATGAAAACAGCTGGATAGGTTATTCAGTCGTTAAACTTGAATACCTATAGCAAGGATTTCCCAATGACAAAGAATTCATTAACTTATTTAATAAGTAAATGCATTACGAAGAAATGGACGATTAAGTTAGGAGCCTTTACCATGCTTTCAAACCTACAGTAAAGATCGACGCAAGATCTTATCAAAATGTATATCCGTTGCAAAGTAGGCAGTTCATTAAAGGCTTATGAGTAGGTTTTCAGTAAATGCCAACTAGAAAACACTATTAACATTCGTTCATCACGTTAAAATATAATCGAATAACAGCAACAATCGAATAAGGCCAATCCTTCACCAAATGCAAATACAGACGGAAGAACACTCGTAAAGCCTATTCACAAGGCGCTAATATCCATGACGAATACTCAGGTGTAGGTAAAATTTTAGAATCCACTAAGTGGTAAAATGATTAATTTTGAAATATTAAACTATGACAGGGAAATTTAAAAAAAATCGTCACCTCCATCTTGAGATCTACGCAAAAAAACCTAAACGCATACGAAGCTCTATCGATCTTATTTTGTATTTTCCCTGCATTGTTTCTAATAATTCGATTAACGGAGGAACAAGACAAAGAAAAATAAAATCTTCAGTTCGTAGACGAAAGCATATAACCCCGCACATGTAAATAAATAATTACTTCCATTTGAAGTAAAGGTTAGCATATTAATGGCAACATTTTGGCATTTAACATAATGAAATAATGTATAATATTAAAAAATGAAATCCACTTACCATTTCTCCCCTCAGGATATCTCTCCGACGTAATATAATTCCCAGAAATTCCACACTCGTATAACTGACACAGCACTATTTTTACACGGACAAAATTTACTGGAAATAATAAGAAATGGACACACATTAACATAATGCTATCATCAAGCAGAAACCAAGAGTACAAAACCCGAATGATTAAATATTACCGATGCAACGTCCGGCTATTGTGAACACGGAAAAGTGTACATCGGAAATTAAAAAATAGTGAAAAATGATAGTTAATCAACTTAACTATTCAATGCAATTCTTATAATTTGCAACAGTCGTGTGATTCAACGGTAAAGAAGAGAAAGTTAGCGAAAAAAAATGAGAAGTTTTTTTGGTTGAATTCAGACGAAATATCCGAATAACTGCGATAAACTTAAGCGATCACAACTGCTTGCCGACGACAGAAAGGAGAGAGACGTCTACTTCAAATATAAACGCGAATTATATTAAGAAGTTAGTCCAGTAAGATCTCCGCATAACTCTCGCGACTGAAAACATCTGGGTGTAACAAGCGATGGTCAAATGGGGCAGTCTTGCGAGAATTCCATCTCCTTGGTGATAAGGCCCATAAAACTCGGAATATTCTTGCGGCAAGAGCTACCTCCGAATACGAGAATAATACGAGATAACAATCGCTTAAACCAAACGATGGGGGACGAATTCCTTCGAGTAAGCTGTTCTCAAAACCTCTTAAGGAAATCGTCTCACCGGAGGAGTGAGTTCGTATGACCTTAGGGAAAAAGTACTTGGCAAGCAATTCACATATTATCGCAATCATGTCTTAGTGATCAGAATCCGCCTTACATTAGTGAAAATAAGATCGCAAAATGGATCGCTGCAACGGACAATTTACCAACATCTGATATGCGAGACATTCTGACGACATTACTGAAACTAGATCACTAGACATCGAACTCAATTTGTGAACAATGTAGACTCGCAATAACTCTCGGATTCGTGAAAGCGAAAAAGCGGTAATGAATAGGGAATGTATTGAAAATCGAAAAGAGAAAATATATCCCAATATCGTCCTATCTTTGGCAGGAACAATGGAAACACAGTAATCACTCTCTAATATATCACAATTACGCTACCTTCAAACATTTGAGGTTCTTTGCCAAGGGTAATACAAAATAATCAAAGGCGGGATAAATCTCAATAAAGTAGAGAAAATCTTGAATTATTATAAGCACCAGGCAAAGCAGATTCACTGATATATTAAACACTAAAATGTTATAGCAATGACATATGTATGACACGATAAAAACGTGAACTAATGAATGGCTTGTTTACTTACGTCTTAACTCCACGGTGGTTAGCAGGACACTGAGAAGGATTGGGGCTCCGTGGATGCGATTCGTCACCTGAGTGAAGGACGTTTGTGACGTCACGAAAATTTGAGTCTCATTTATTTCGTAAAAAATGAAAATAGAGTATCAGTGTTCAGCTAATAATTAATATAAAATTTAAAATAAATTTTAAATGTAATATTTTTGAATACATTCTTTTAAAATAATTTTAAAACTATTACGCCACTTTTTGATTAAAGATTTCGAACACCGATTGGCTTTTGTTTTCCTGACGTCACGTCTGCTTTCCTTGTGCGCGGAACAAGTTCGTCTGTCTCAGTGTCTGGGCCCTTTTGACTCTCCGACGGTTTTTAAATGCTCTTTTCAACTTCCATTTTCGTATCCTCCCCACCTCCCTGACTTTCCTCCTCCACCCACAACTCAACGGTCTTCTTAACCGTCATCACACCATATGACTCGTTATCTTTTGTCTCATTTCAAACTGCTTGCACACCGCTATAGCGTAACATTGTCTACATCAACAGACGGCTGTTTCTAACTCCATTGACGTCTGTATGACGACCCAATGGATACACGGATGCAGATACGTGATTATTTTTCGTGCACGCGGAGTTTGCTGGAGAAATTTAAAAACAGTGAAATAGCGTGTGCACGAGAGGTCAGAATTGGAAGAAAACCTGGTGCAAAGAGCGGCTTGCTGGGACGACATAAACGTGATTGGCAGTATTTGGGTCCGTGAGTAAAATATTATTATTAATGTGTATTATCATTATAATTGCCATCGTATAATATGCATTTCATTGCTTGATTCGTCGTTGTTTGGCTAATATCCATCAAAATACAATAACATGGTCAACTGCTGGGATCTTATGATTCAATTTGCTGCACTTTTTGACTCGACAACTCATCACAAACATCTGGCCGCCCTGCGTTTTATCAGCGGGAAAATCGGTTTCCCTTCGAACGGTATTTCTTTCTTAAGGCATAATTAAGCGGTACATTAAAACGTACGGGTTAATGTGTGAATGAATGAACGACTTTGGTGGATATAAACGGAATATTTCACGAATGCATGAACAAAATTAGAACAGGTTCCATTTCCTGTAGATGCATTTGCTTAAGCTGGGTGGTTACACGCAGGGCCGGCCTTAGGGCGGGGCGACCACCACGGGCCCCGCGTTCCTGAACAAAAAATAAAATATGCGATAGTTTTGAAAACCCAATTCCAACTATTACTGTATTGTTAAGTCCAGGCTAGACAAAAATTAATATCATGAAAAAGGTATAATAATGCAGTAAATTTATTGTGCAATTGCGTTTGTCAGTACAGTACTGTGGCGTGTGAGTGATAACAACGAACTCAACTGCGTGATGGTATCATAACGGCGTAATTACGAAGTCTGATTTTGGGAGGGGAACGCATACTTAGCCAGAGAGTGGTAGGGATTAAAAATGCTCGAGTTTGTAGATGGGGTATAGAGTTTAATATTTTAAGTGAACGGCCCCGCACTGAAAGTTCGCCCCTGGCCCCGCACCTGCTGGGGCCGGCCCTGGTTACCCGGTGCATTTTCATGTTCATAAACGCGTTCGTACATTCAGACATTAAGTTGTAAATGGTTGATATTCCGTGTAAACAGGCCGTAAGTGACGGTCTCTTCTGTGTATTTCTACAGGTAAATTCTTCATCGCCGTTTTGCTGGGAAATGATCCTACGGTACACGTGCTTTACTGCTTACAGAGAATGGGGGTACGGAATGTCCTCCCCATGTTTACGTCTCTCCATAGCAACCTTCCGTTTGATGCAGCGATCGAGTGAGTGATTACAATATAATTATATTTTCGTAAATCCCCTCAAATATAGTTCCACGCCCCACCGCAATTGTTCAATGGCGCCCTTTGTGTTGTCTTTTCAACAGGAATCCCTCATTAATATTCCATAAACTTATCGGGTTGCATAGGATGGGTTATTGACATTGTTTTCACAGTCCCATAATATATTACAAGTACTTTTTTCAATTTCTCGGATAAACTACCTGTATCTCAGCAATATTTAATGTGGTCACTTATTGATATTTATGATTATCATTTGTTTGCTTAATCACCCTATCAATAGAATCCCTACAAGTCCCATACTATAACGATAATCCCATAATATTTATTCAAAATATCGGATTCATGCAATATATCTATTTAAATCTACATCTACTTCCAAAATCTCTTACATATACTTCCAAAATCCTTTCTAATGCCGTATTTATTCTTCGGTGTAATTTTACAGTGATGCTGTTCCAATTGTTTTCCTGGGCATTGATCCAAGTGTTATTCGGAACTGCTGTCACGGATATGAGAAATAAGCAAGGAGAAAATGCAGTGTCGATATTTGGTACGAATATGGCATCGGAGAAGAACTTCACGGGAAAAAATTTTGAACACGTTAGTAAAGAAAATGAATTTTCATATGAATGGAAGTGCTATTGCAATCTACACAGGGGTGCCAACTCCCCCAACCCCATGGCTGTACTTCAGCTTACCCTCACTGAAGACCTAATCCTGCGAAAACAGATGCTAATAACCACGGATGTGGGGGGGGTAACAGGGGTCATAAACCCCACATTTTATCTAAAAGAGTTTATAATTAATGGTCCAACAATTTTTGTATCCTTGTAAAGAAGTAGTGAGAGTGTTTATAGGGGAGTTAGTTATATATATTACGAACGCCAACATACTACGGAAGATCAGATAATAAAAATAAAATAAGAGATATAATAGACACATTGATTCAGAATGTCGGTTTTTCCACGACAGGTAAGACGAGACTACAAAGGCAGCGTATTTTCAAATGCTTCATTCCTGCAAACCCGGGCGTATATGGACAAAACCCTTCGACAGTATTCGTACCTAAGTGTCTACTATCAAATAAAAATAGTTTCATTTCTTTCTTGACATCACTTACATAAAGTCTCCTTGTCAGAAAAAATACGTCATTTTTTTTTAATCGTTCGTTCATCTGCAATCGCTTTCTCTCGTTGTAGGGTGGTTTGGGTCCCCCAAATACCCTCCCCTCGAAAAAGGCCTCTGGTCTTTTCCCGTCACTCTTAATAATATCGTCCAGAAATAACGCCCCCGGCTTGGCTCGAGCCACCAACCTTTGGGTTAACAGCCGAACGCGCTAGCCGATTTCGCCACGGAGGCGATGTGGGAAAGATGATTTCTATTGGTCTAAGGATTTGTGTAGGTGATACCAAACTTTCACTTGATTACAATTAGATAGAGAATTTAGTGTTTCTACAAATTTCGGTAGGGTTGGATACCATGATTTTTTCGTATTCCGGTTCGTTCACACGAAACATTATTATGACTCTGTAAACCAGAGGTGGGCAGTGGGTTTTAAAGTATAATAATGCTACACCTTGGCGATAAATAATTATAAATACCTACAATCAGTGTGATTAAAAAAGCCAAAAAAACTTGATTCCCACAAGCAAAGGTATAAATAAATGTAATACAATTAGTTTAATTAAATATGAAAATTATCCTTACTTTATTTTTTCCTTGTAATTGGAGCCGTTAGACGCTTTCCACAAGAAAGAAGCCAAATCGTAAGATCCGATAATCCTTGTTACTCTTCTTCGGTAACTTATTTAATGTTAACCCAACAAGCTACACAATACAACACAATCACTACAAGGTGCTTCCCCACTTACACCATAGAACACACTTGACACTATGCACCTGGGGCTAATCCAGTGATTTCCAAATTCGGATTATTTTATTAATCCACATTCACCAATGCACTTATTCACTTTGCACCACGAAAGATTAACATCTTAGATAAGTGTAAAACACTTCTTTCATATGTTGTCAGAACACGGGAATAATTTCTTCACTAGACAGAAAAGGCACACTCGGGAATAAAATTCAACACTCTCGTCACTCGGTTACCCAGCAACTGAACGATATTCAGAGTCACTTCGCATAGTCGATGCGATATTTTTTCTCCACCCTCAACTCTGAATTGCGTCATGCCGAAGGCCATATAGACACGAACTCTTCCTACGGTTAGTGCGTGACACAGTTCGCTGCATCTTAAGCCCGTAAACATTGAAGAAAATGCGGCCAGCCGAAAGGCAGTAGTTCGCCATGTTCACAGCGAGAGTGAATGATATTAGCCATCATTCACGATGACTCCGTACGGGATCCACAGTTATTCTTTGGGTATGTGTAATGCTAATTTACGCTCCTCAGTGATTGTAGTCTAATCTAGGGTTAAAATGTTTAGTAAAGATTAGAAATATCAATGGCTTAAAACTTGGAATTAATAGTGAATAATGAAATTAATAGCATTCGTCATTCCCATTAGAGCCTCCCCTGCATATTTGCACACCTATAAGCTCCGCACAAAAAAACACAAATTCGAAATCGCAGGATTACTGCCGCCTTCACGAAGAGTAAATAAAATTCACGAACGGATTTTTCTTGGACGACGCAGCGAGCTAAACGACAGTGATGCATCGGGTGAATGATAGCGATCATGCACGATGCCTTCGTATACGGAATCCAGAGTAATCTTTCCCATAGAGCGCATTGGCAAATAGGTATAATATGGAAAGAAGGATGAAATATAAGACCTCGCTGCGGCATGCGATAGCGTAGACTCAAATACAAAAGCATAAATGAGAGACGAGGTCTCATGAATACAAACAATTGAATAGCGATCGCCACATTACGGCATCAGATGAATCATATAGTTTTAATTACTTTTTTAATTACTGAAATACTTATTCTCTGTGCTTTTAACAGCACTGATTGGGGATTATAACAGAAATTTACATCCAAGATGACATAATGCATCAAATTCATCTCCTTTCCACGCTATTCCTCGCGTTTGCAGATATAATCCGTTGCAAATATAATTAACATGGACGTACCTAGCAGGAGACAAGTGCCCCCCCCCCCCAAGGATAAAAAGTAATTTCAACAAATTTTCTTTAAATCCAAGAAAAGTGATATTACTGTAAAACGTGTAAATAAAAATCAAAAGATATTTTATGAGTAAACATTTTTAAAAACTAAGAAAGCGTTCTTTTAATTTTCTTGAAATTTTGGTTCCCTAAACCTTTTTTCGTGTTTAATGTTGAACGACCACGGCTTGCTTCCCCCCTCTACTTTTGATCCTGGATACGCCCTTGTTTATGGAAACAATCGGTTCACACTGTTTACTCATCGCTAGGATACGAGCGTACTCGAAAACCGTTTTGAATCGCCCCAAGTAACAATTATATAAACGAAGCATCTGCGGGACACAATTGTTCCTTGTTTTTGCATAAATATTTGCATCAATTTTAATGAAGAGCTAGGTATTCTCTATGCCTAAATAAAATATACCCTATGTTATACAACTTTGTTAACATTAGAAGGAACTGTTTCTTTGATGGACGACCTCTTAATTATTCATATTGCCTACAATTTTTTAAATGTCGTTTTCATTTTTCTGACTTTTATTTATTTCATACGGTACGTATTCTTTTTAAAAAATAATTATTTTTATATTATAGAAATGGGGTTTTAATAGCTTTCTCAAAATCTTAAAACTTGTCAAAATGACGGTTTATATGTTTCTGTTTTATTTATGACGCGTGTTCTGTTCGGAAAATCTCAACACCATATTACGTCCATCCACTTTGATATTTTAGTTAGCACATTTATGCATTAGAAGTGCCTTATTACTTTTTGAATTGAAATAATCTGTATATCTGCCATAGTGAGTGGTGATGAGGGTAGTTGAACAGAAGCTTCGTGACCACTGTTAATTTTAACGTTTTCATTGAAGAATTATTTGTAAAAAAAAATACTCAGTTTTATTGATAGTTGAAGGAAGATTATTTAATGAAGCAATGAATTCATTTTAACATAAACAAATGGATATTTAAAATCATTAATACCCGCAAAATGAAGAGTAATTGTAATTCTATGTATGATGCATAGCGATGAATTTCTGGAAAAAGAATAACTCCACAAAACATAGCTTTTTCATTCGTGGCACCCAATTAAAGGCAGTTGAATCCGTGAAATATCTAGGAGTTAGACTCAATAATGATCTATCATGGTATAAACATATTCGAGAAATAACCGGTCAAGCTAATCGTAAAATGGATGGTGTCAAAAGAATATTAGGAAAGTGCGACGACAAAGTGAGAGAAATTAGCTACTTCTCCCTCGTTAGATTCCCATTTAGAATACGCTGCCAGTGTTTGGGACCCTCGTAAAAAATTCTTAAAAACTGAGTTAGAACGCGTGCAAAGAAGAGCTGCCAGGTACGTGAAAGGTCTTCACGATAGTCTTCTTAATGCAATTGACCTCTTAAGGTCACATCACACTATAGCGACCACCATTTCGGCTGCACTCCATCACACATTGCGCCCGACGCCACGGTCGCGCATGCGCACGTAAAGCGCGTCTGGTTTCGCTGGGGCGGGCGTCCCGCGGCTGCCTCCGACTGCCGCGTTGGGTCGTCGCGGTTGGACGCTGCGGCAGGGTGTTTTGTTTCTTTGGGCGTCCCGGTCGCAAGACGTCTGCTGCCCGACAACATTGTTTAGAGCAGAGAATGCATTTCAGTTTCAGCTGTTTGCCTCTCAAGAGGTTGGCTTGGAACAAGGTGGAAATGGACGACGATTTTCTCCTGATGCATTGAGCCTTCGCAATTAACTTTGGGTATATTTTTTTCATTTCTAAAGCCGTGATCTTCACTAAATGGTGAACTTCGTCTTCTTATGTCTTTAATTATTTCCAATCCCTTTTTTGCTCTCTCTTCAAAATATTCAGCCATCCTTGAAGTACTACTCATGTTAGCTGCCTTTGAAGTCTTCCTCAATTTCGTACACTTCTGTTTACAATCGGAGTCTGGGGTTAACGCTCTTGAATCGTCTGAATTTTGTTTCTTCTTCACAATTTTTCTAGCAATAATGATTCAGAGGTTCTTGGTCTAACAGCTCAATGTCGATGCCATTTTGACGCTTTGACAGAAGCAGGAGAGCCTGTCCCGAGCTTTTGCTTTCAATTGTATTTTCATCTACATCTACCTAATACCCCGCAAGCCGCCTAAAAGGCGTGTGGCAGGGGGTGTTAGGACACCAGCCTTCTACAGCTAATAAAAAAATGAAGTGCTCTAACGAGGTTGGGACTAGCGTTTATAAAAGTCCTTTATGGTTCGCGGGAAAAACGAATTCCCAAATCTATCCGTTCGGCAAAACATCTCTCTTAATTTATCGATTCTATCGGAGCTGGAAATTAAAGGTATCCATTCTCAATTGTTCAAGCAATCTAAGCCTAGCGCGCAGCCTCCGAGTCTCCAACGGCTCCCAGCCTGATTCGCTTAACATCTGGGTAACACTGTCTGTACGCCCGTTGTAGTTTTTGACGAAACGCGCAGCCTTCCTTTGTATTTTATTAAGTTCGCGGATTAAGTCTTTCTGCACCGGATCCCATACGCTCGCTGCATATTCAAGGTGCAGTCGGACGAGAGCGAAATAGCACCTTTAAAGTAATTGTCCCTTTCATTCTTCTACCTTTTTTAGTCATTTCCTTTATGATAAAAGAAAAAATACCAATAAGTCAATTCATAAACAGATAATCTTTTTCAAGTGTCTAGCCACAGGAGAAACCTTTCGGTCTCTGAGCTTTGCTTTTCGTATTTCATACAGTTACTAAAGTGTGATACTTAAAGAAACACTGAAAGCATTGTGTAGCCGTTTAGTACCTTTGTGTACTTCCCCGCAAAATCGAAACTTTGATGACGGAAACAACTAACACTTTGAAGAAGAATGCTTTGGATTTTTGGGAGAGGTGGAACTTTCCAAATTGTGTGCCCCCCGTTGACGGAAAACACGTTAGAATATTCTGCCCAAAAGCCAGCGGATCTTTGTTCTTGAACTTCAAGGAATACTATTCTATTGTGTTATTAGCCATGGTTGGCACTAATTGCAATTTTTTTGCCAGAGAATGTGTAGCACATATAATGAGTCAGTGACGGCCGGCCGCGGCAGTCGGACGCAGCCGCGGGACGCACCAGCGAAACCAGACATTAAAAACGTTTCTGCTTGTGGCTTGTTTGTTTACGAATTCCCAAAGAATGGATAGAGAGCAGCAATTGTTGAAATTAAGGCAGTTGTACTGGCATCGTAATAGGAAGTTAATAGAAGTCCAATATGTTGGGCTACCTGCGCCCAACATATGAGGTTTCAGGTCCGCTCTTTTGTAATTCTCAATGGTCGGATCCCACAGTATTGGCCGACATTCTACTTCGTGTAATATACGGATATCTTACGCCGAGGAGAATTTTGATCGTGCTTTTCCTTGATGCTGGGCTTCCATCTTCACTTTAAAAATCCGAAATTATCTCAGCGTTATCTCACAACCTTCTTGAACTTCCCTCGCTACGGTAAACAAAACAAACACGTCTGCCGCAAGCACGCGAGATTGAAATGGAGCTCTCTGATTGGCTGCGACTGCCTCGCTCTGATTGGTCGACGGGCCAGTCGCAGCCTCAGCGCCGGCCGCAGTCGCTAATGTGATACGGCCTTTAGATAAACTTGAATGGGAATCTCTGTAGGACAGTAGATTGAAAAATAGACTAAAGCTTTTAGATAAATTCATGAGCAGCGTCTTTTCTGACGAAGTTTGCCGTATCTTACGGACGCCAACATACTACGGAAGATCAGATCATATATATAAAATTAGAAAGATAGACTGCAGAACAGAGAGATTCATGATGTCCTTTTTTCCACGATCAATAAGAGTATAACGGCAGCGTTAGAACTCATAAATAGAATAGATGACTTGTAGTGTAGCCTAATAACTTATGTATACTTTAATGTATGTTTCTGAATTATGTCATTATTTCTAACAGTATGTGGTAGTATAATTTGTTAGTATGCGTGACGTTTTTCGGACTGTGTGGAGTGCATGTGGGAGTCCAATTGCATGCTGCATGCTGGTGATTGATCATCCCCTGCCCAGTGGCGGCTAGTGAGTCAAATGCTGGGGGGGCGCACTCCACCGAGGGGTCATAATTTTTTAATAATTTGTGTATTTTATTATGTTTTTACGGCAATCTAGGAATAAAATTTTGTGATGCCATATGTTCCGTTTTTTTCAACAACAATACCTAGTTTTCGTAATGAAGCTTGATTAATAAATACTAAATGCAGTAGACTCTCGGTCACACGGATCGGCTTAGTCCGGACTCTCGATTATACTGATCAATGATCTTGAAGAATAAAAATATATTTGCTGCGATATTTTGCAAATACAAACGAAAATACGTAACTTTAGGTTTTAGCGCCTACATTCTTCGTGCGGATATGCCCGCAATACACTTATGTTGTTCGTTTTGCAATCATAATGCGTTATTTGTCAAATCTATTCAACATTTACAATGATTTAGGTAGCAATGACATTTGTAACACCTGAGGAGGGAGGCGAGATGTAAACATTGCATTGCGGTGTTCGCATTGCTTCTTGAATACAGTGTGATTTAAAATCAATAATTAAATGTTTCTCACACATTTTTAACAAAATCTGAAATGCTCACATGCCTTTAGTTATATTGCAGAAGTCCATCCTTCTTTCCTTTTGTCCAGCAAAGTGATCAATTACACGTTCGTTGAAATCAGCGCCGGACAACAATTTCTTTCCGATTGAACACATGGAAAGGGCACTAGTCCATAAATATACAAAGGACTTAATAAACAAGGGACGACACAAAATGGGCCGACGAAAAATACGACCAAAAAGAACAAGGTGCCTGGACACAGAATTGGGGACAATTTTCCCCTATATTTCCCTAAAACAAAAACAAGCACTGTTGATTAATTCAAAATTGTCTTCTTGAATGTACACACAGCACTAAGAAACTTCTTAATCGGCAATTAAGCACAGTAAACTCCTCGAAAATGATGTCTGAACTCATTTCACTCCGTTCTTTCCGAGAGTCTTGCCGTTACTATGAGGAAGACTCAAGGGAGGTAGAAGTCGTGGTCCACTAATGCTGATTCATCTGAGGGACGAATTTATTGAGTGCAACTTGCTTTTTTCGTTGCGAAGCAGAAAAAATTATGGACAAAAGATATCCTGTGTATCAAACTGTGTCTGATTGTCTTGGTATCAGCTTGATATCAGTGAAAAGAGTCGCGGCTAAACAGAAGGATTGTGTAAAGGAGAACACAAGTGGTGAACTTCCTACTTCCTTTTAAAGCAGCCTTTAGTGGTCCGAAGCCCACATGAGAAATGCTGATGGGAATTGATTCAAATAGTTTTTTTTACCATCCAATAAAATTTACGCTATTATGGCTTAGAATTTACGTCGTAGAAAAGCATATTTATGAAAGCTCTGCCCAACCTGACCTTAAGTTTACCTGAAGGGTGCTACAACGATACTTTCATCGTGCGAGTCGGTCATTTAAAGGAAGCGCGCCCTCTGCTGAGTCGGTGGCAACCACGCGCCTCTTTTCGCCTCCCCCTCCCACGACGGAGCTGCCGGTACGCGCATAGAAACATCTAGATAATTAATAAGTGATATTGACGTTAATATTGATATTTAATATACATTTCATATGTGCTTGCATTACTAACATTCTACGGAAGACAACAATACCAATCAATTTTCAATTGACTCACTGGTTTCGAAGTTAGCAGAGGTTTGCGTTGTTTACAACAACTCCGTTAATTTTAGTGTTATAAACAATTTGTTTTCGGCAAACTGCTAATAATAGATGTGGCTTCTTTAATTCAAAATTTCAAGTTAAAGGAACGAAAACTACAGGAATGCCAAGCGCTCAAAGTTGGGCACCTTGATTTTACGCGCAAAAAACGGGTACTTTTTTGAGAAAAAATTAAGTACAGGAAATACTATTTAGCCAAAAAAATTTTAAAGTACATGATATAACGTAGAACTAAATTCTCTTTCGTATACTTTTAATTGCATTGAAATCGATTGCTTCGTTTAGACGCTAGATCTCCTCAAACTCGAGTATCTTGCTTTTTTTTTTACAGACACAAGGGCTGTGCGAGATTCTCGACCACCCGAGAGTCTCGGCGGTCAAGACGAGAATTTCGTTTCTCGGCATTGTCGGGACGAGACTCTCGGCGCGGCGAGACTCTCGCACCTTCGAGATTTCTCGACATCCGTCGAGACTCCAGGCTCCTCGAAAAAATAAAACTATTTCTACTTTAGACACTGGAAATAACTTCACAAGCAGATTATTTTAAGACATCTTATATATTTCCAAAACTAAAAATAGTTGTAATATAAAATCGATATTGACACCTTAAGCATATTTTATTATTTAACTAACCAAAATTGACAGGTAACCATGAGCCTTAGTTACCATAAATAAACATTGCAAAAAGATATGCCGGGGTGTATGGAATACCCACCAGGATAAGCGGTAGGTGCGAGATTAATAAAGTACGTAATTTTAAGATAAATGGTTCAAAATGGTCAGTTTGAAGGCTATCTGAGGGATATTTTATTTATCCTTACACTATTCTATTAGTAATATCAATCCAATTAAGTAAAATGGCTTAAACTTAAAAATTTCCTGAGCTCTTGGGGGGGGGGGGGATTATTCCCCACAAACCCCCCCTCACTGTCTCCAGTGATAGGTTCTCAGGGACCAAAAGAGTCATCACTCATTGAGTTATAATTCTATATGTATCACTCGGTCATTCCCAACTTCTCTTTTTCCATCGCTGACTCTGTCACTTCCCACATGTAACATTCAATTAAAAACCGAGCATGGAGCAACGTCAGACACTTCTTCCTTCCAAATCCTATTTTATTTCTTTTCAAATATAATATGCCAATCAGAACGCCCTCCCCTTCTCTTCTCCCTCCTCTAAAATTAAATTCCCTCCTCTTCTCAATTACAGATCTTTTATTCAATGGCTTCTCACGCAACAATTACCCTCTCATAACCCAACAAACCCTTAGCAACTTCCCATCCCTCTTAAACATCCTCCCATTCCACATAAACAGCAATTTCAACACAGACGTCGAATTAATAAAAGTATTAATTAAGCATTAACATTAACATCAAATGTTTCGATCGCTGCAAGCGGAAGGGCGTTCTGATTGGCTGTAAGGCGGTATCAGCGAAAGTTTTTATCAGTGGGAAAAGGGACAAAGGGTCGAGTGATGGATAAAAGGGATGTGATTCCCATCCCTGGAGTCATAGCGAAAAATGATCAAAGTGAAACGGTCATTTTTCCACTATAATTTTAGCCTCCCCCTCGAAAATTATGAAAAAAAATTATGCTATTCAGGCTTTAGTAAAAAAACAATAAGAATACTAAAAAAACTAAGAAAGAAATCCTAAAATAATACATTTTCACCGGCGAATATCAGTGGCCTTCATTTGAATCGTAAACATTTTGAGGAAGTTTTTTCGTGATAACGACGCGTTGACTCATTTTTGGTGGAAAAAGAACTTTTTCAATGATTAATTTTATGAACCATAAAAACCTTCATCAATTTCATCATCGCGGAGGCCTGCGTAAAAGTTAACTCTTTGCTACGTCACGGCGCGGCGTACCTTCCACTTTCAAAATTGCCTGAAAGAGAGTGTTGTAGTACTAGTGGACAAATATTAGCCTTTCCTTTTGAATTCAGCACCTTTTACCAATAATTGGAAGGAAAATCAAAGCGGCGGAAAGTTTATTTGCTATCAATTGCAGCAACAATCAAATTAGGAAACTTTCGTGGCTTATTATCGGGTCGGGCGGCTGCCAATATATATCCCATTCTTAATGGAAAAAGGAGCAAGTTGAAGCAAGACTTTTCTCCTGAATTATATAGCAAAGATCTTTCTTGCCGTATATATTTTTCGATCGCGTCTCGTCGCCCTCCGAAAGATTTTTTTCCACTTTATGAATAAACGAGTCGATGGGCGCTTGAATTCATCAAGCTGGTTTTGGAGGGGGGTGGGAACATATTTGTGTCACGTGTGTTCAAGTATTGGGTCCATAAGTTTCTTAAAAAGCGAAAAAAAACACTCAAAGTATCGTTGAAATGGGCGGAATGTACGAACAACACGCTCATTCGCCCTCAACAATACTTAAGGTCGTCTTAGTTACCACGATGATATAAGCGTTGAGGGAACGTTTGGAATTGAATATTTACGTAGTGGAGTGATTGATAATAGATATCGATATAAAATGAAAAATATGGTTGGCAAGGAGACGTAATTTTCACTAAATAATCATATTGTTAATAAGGTATGACGCTGAAAATTTCAGACGGGTAAGGTCAATATCATAGGAGAAAATGAAACCTATCGATATAACTTCATATCGATATATCTTCATAAGGAAACGAATCGCATGAAAATAATTTATATTTATGAATAGTGCATTGCTTTCTTAAAATAATGGTTACAGTTTTATCCTAATTACTGTTGAAATTTTTCTGTAGAAGGGATCTATCGAATGCTTACTTGTATCGATCATAACTTCGACTGTAATAACTGCATTAGTTTCCTTTTACTTTTATATTATTTTGTATTATAATATTATAATTCAGCAAGGGTTTCAGTCTCTTGCCTTAATTAATTAAAAATATATTAGGTAAAAATCGAATTCCAGGATTTTCGATATGATTTTTCTTGCTGGTTAATGGGTAAAGCGGAATTTCTATCATTTCTAATTATGACCCCTGTGATAAGGATTATATCCTTAAATCTTTGTTCATCTCGCAAAAGAGGAAACGTATATAGAACGATTTGAGTATATCCTCATTGACTTTACATTTAAAATAATTATCGACATAAAACGAAAACTATGGTTGTCATGGAGCCCTCATTATAAAGAAACATTTATATTGCCACTCAGATACTACCCTGAAAATTACGGACAGGTACGGTCAATAGCAAGGGAGAAAATGAGACCTATCGATATAAATTCATATCAATATATTTTCATTAGGAATCGTTACCCATCAAAATTATTTACATGCGTGCATAGAGCTTTTCCGTATTACCATAATATTATAATTTATATCCCCGTAACTATGTAAATAAGTCTCATAAAGGGATCTATCGAATGCACACTTGTATCGATTATTACTTCAGTTGTAATCAATTGATCCGCTTGATTTAACTTTTATCGGATAAAATACATTAGAAATTGTATTGTGTATGACTTTCAAATTCAAAACTTGATTAACAATAACGTTATTAGCGATTAAAGCGTAACTAAGGAGATTAGTATCGATGTAACTCGCACATGAATCGAACGAGCGGAATGACCATCATTGCAAAAGTTGACCTTTTTGATAAAAGTATTGCCCTGAAAATTTCATCCATCTAGCTTGAACGGTTGCTAAGATATTCAAGATTGTATGCTCCACAAAAAAATGGCGACAATGATTTTTCGCGTGCAGGATATTTTTCGGAATTTTATTATGAATTAACCAAGATGGTTACGGGAAAAGTAAGGTAGATCGTGAGGGTCGAAGTACCCTCTACGGTTTTTCCAGGAGATTCCAAATTTTCATATGGCACATGTTTCAAGGCCGAAATCCGATTTTGAAAATTCGCCCATCACGACAATGTAAAATCGAAATCGTTTATTACTCGGAATTGTTTCGACATATGAAAATTTCAAGATAGCCAAAAAATTGACCGAAAAATCCTCCACCAAATAAGTCAAGGAATTTGTCCTACAATTATTGCAAGTTGGTCAAAAAAATTCCTAAAGTTAGCCCATAAGAAAGGCATTGGAAAAGTTCAAGCGTAATAAAAAATACTGAATATCAATTGGTCGCCATGACATCCGTTTCAAAATATCAACCAAAAAATCTAGTTTACGTCCATTGAATATCATGTTCCTCAGACGTTAAAAAGTACGTAATAAAAGCGAAAAAGCTTTAGTCCCATATGGCTCCCATGTTAATTCAAGTCGATATATCTCGAAAACTAATCGATTTTTTCGAGTTTTCAGATTTTTCCTCCCGATGAATTTTTTTTTTTACTTTCACATCCAATAAGCCAAATATCCACACCTATCACAGTTTGGGCTGCGAATTTCGACGAAAATGTGGTTTTGCAGCTTTATATATGCGCAGCGTAACTGCAATATAGTAAACTTTTCAATGTTTAATTATTTATTATATGAAAAAAAATAATTAAAATCAATATGTTTTTATGTATAATTCTTATGAAAAGTTAATTTTTTCAGCAATTATGCTCACAAATTTATAGAAAACAAGCTGATCGACTAACGAGCGAAAGTAAAGACTTGATTTGTGCGAAAATTCAGATTTGAAACTTAGATTATTTTTTCTCATTTTTAAAAGCTTCTGGTGACTTTATGGATGAACCAAATATTAAGATAGCCATATAGTTCCTTAATCTTCAGTCATTATACTCTCAGACTGTACAATTTTTGCTTTCCAAAAAGAATAGTGAAAATTTAGGGTTTCGTTTAGGGTTTTTGATTTCCGCCCACTGTGCTCCGTAGAAGGGTGGATTGGCATAAATTATGGTAAAAAATTAGCATTTTGGCCATAAATTATAAATGTATCTCGGGCGATAGTAACTCGACTTCTCTGATGCTGTCAACGTCCAAGACTCGCTCCCATAGAGAAACAATCTCCATATATAGCATCTGATTAGTTGTTTCCGTAATTCCTTGAAGCATCGCCGAATCTAAAATAAAAGCTTCTTTTAATATTGCATTCCTGCAATAATGCAACTTCTTTTAATGATGCATTAAACTTCTTCGCATAATTCTCTTCATACCTTCTAGGTTTAATTCCTCGAAATATCGCAGCAAAGGAAAGGTTAGATCAGAATGCGAGGGCAGTTTCTTTTTTTCAACCTCCGATAGCTCAACAAAAACAGTACACAAGCGACAGGCGTGTACTGCGCAGGTAGGGCAACTGCACGTCCTCCGCACCACACGCTCAAGTCATTTCTCACTGTAAGTAGTTAGTTTAAGGTTAGTGGCAATTTAATTAACTACACTGCCTCAATTGATTCTTCCGCCAATTGTGCACTGCGGAGAGAGAGACAGAAAACTCACCGAATACCTTCATCAATGACATGTCTTCGCCTTTGTGCCGATAACAGAGAATTTCAACTTTAATGCAGCTTCTCGTGTTAAACAATTACGTCCATTTTCATCCTAAACAAAAGAAGAGACACGTTCACTTATGTAAGTGTTCTGATCCATTTCAACGACCCTCATCTCAACGCTGATGCAGCCCAACTGCTCCTGGAGCAATTTCATTGGGACATTTACGATCACCCGCCGTGCAATGCCGACTTCGTGCTGTGTAACTTCCATCTTTACGCTGAGTTGGAGATGTGACTAGGACGGAAGCATTCGCAACGGAGCGATGAACTTCAGGATAAAGGAAAAATTCACTCGAAGTCACTCAATTCATTTGAAGTCATCGGCGGCAACATCCTATGAAGGAGGTACTCATATAGTAAAGCTAGTCCACAATCACGACCGATTCCTCAATCACCGATGCGATTATGTCGAAAGGACACCACTCATAGTGTGCACAATATTTACGAATGAAATAATTTTCAATCAATCCCTTCGCCTTCTGTTCATGGCCAATCGGAAGTTGAAATAAAACGGCCCACGTACATTCCCACAAAATTTGAGTTTCAGCTATATGAACCTCTAAGCTGTCTGACATTCGATGGCGGTGGATCGTTTTTTTTTCCTCGGCCTTTACTTTTTTCAAGCCTGTACGACACTTTCCAATTTATTGGCGCGCAATATTGTTTAAAATATTGGGCTTTGCGTAACGTATGACACGTATCAATATTTGCACCAATATTGGTCATAATATGGTGTTCAAATGTCCCGCTGCAGAAAGGCCATTGTATTTCAATGATTTAACGTTGCATGAGTGCCGTCGTATTGTGAGTTTTACGCTTCAACCAACACACAAACAACTTCTTTAATCATCTGGCTATTTTCGTCCCTCAGATTTGGGACGCAACTCAACCGTCCACTTACCACTTCCCACTAGAATACACCCGCATGAATCCGTGGTCAGATTATTGCATTATCAGAGGTTTTTTAAAGCCAAATATTACAATAGATTTCCGATAATTTTCTCTACTATTGGATTAATGCGTTACCAGAGGTTTTTTTAAAGCCAAATATTACAACAGATTTCCTATAATTTTCTCTTCTATTGGAATCACTAACATTTTTAAGCATTGTGGAATTTTAAACGGGTTTCCAGCGTTAATAACGACACAGTCAGTAAACACAAGGTAATAAATAACCCAGGCGAAACTACGGAAGCGTTGATGAAGTGTTGTTGCGGGAGCGTAGGACGGAGTGTTCTGGAAGTACTAGCGGTCGATTATAGAGGGAGAGTTTAGGAGGTGTCGCGGAAGTGTACGGGAAGCAGATTATGGCCCACTTGGAACGTCTCCGGAAGCGTTTTGGAAGCATTCGGGAAGTGTCCATCCGACACCTGACGCTGCCACATTGTAGAAAAAGATTTCCACGCAGAAAAATAAAATTTTAACTGTAAATCATGGATATAATAATGAACAGCAGGCTTTCGTAGAATGAAAGGTAGAAAAGCTTAACGAAAAAATGCCGAGTACAAGAATCGAACCTATGGGTTTATGCGTCGGATACGGCAACCACTGGTCTACCACTGCTGGTCTGATGAGGATAATGAGGATAATGATGAGGATGTATGTCTAAGGGATTACAACGAACCTGTAAATGATTAACTGCGACCCTCGCTGGCGGCTGTGGGGCTCAGAAACTCTACGACGGCACGTCCATCCTCTTCCTAACCATACATTGCTCTGCGTAGAGCAGTAGCGGATAGAGAAAAAAACTCAAGGGGGGGGGCACAAAATATTTATTGAGCTACCTTTTGTTTGATTGGAATGAAAAATAAGTCGCATGAAAAGTTTGAGAAATTATTTTCATTTAAGTTGATTTTACAATAGGGTGGCTTCCTATTATCTTCTATTACCTAAATCGAAAGATTATTACTTCCGGAGTACATATTTCACGCTTTTAAATTTTTAAATGACGATATCTATTTTTCGCGATTAAAAGAAAAGTGAGAATTTTCAAGCGCGCGAAAACGCGACAGTTAAGCATGAATGCTGAGAAAAGCCCGTGTGACGTCATTCTGGTTCCCGCTGCTGCAATTGAGGTGACCTTGGGGCGAGGATGTGTGCGCCGCTGCGATGCAGGCTGCTAACAGGTAGTGCTAGGCTTAAATAAGGATTATTAATACCCTGTCAAACGAAGAAAACTTTCCGACCTTAGGCAGTTTTAATAGGTGTTTATTAAGAGACGTTTCCCTGAGATCTGTGCATCATGCATGCATTGGTAATCTCAGACGATGTAAAACTCCAATCTACTCGTATAGAAACTAGGTCCCTGTGACGTCACGTGGAGCGGCATCGCATGGGCGCCAATCTGGCCTTTTTCAAATGAGGTTAAAATTGACCGTTGCCATTCGTCTTAACTGGGATTTCTAAAACCAAATAATTTGTATACTATTATGAATACACTAATGGCGGGTAACAAATCGCAAATCAATGGCTTTCGTTTCCTTTGATGAAGGAAACTACCCTATTATACAAGATAATGATATCCTATGATATAAAAAAGTTACAATTCTGCAATGTTCGGTGGCCCCGCAAGGGGGAGCGCGCTCCCCCTGCGACCCCCAAATGTGTCCGCCACTGGCGTAAAGCCGTGAAGCGGCCTAAACGTGGTGGTTTTTAGTGCACTACCGTGATAACATTTAAAATGCTCCCACAACACTCAACCGCTACTTCTTCCACTCCCGCAATACTTCATAGTCGCTCCGATGAAATGAGAACTTAAAATCTTCAAATTTCGTGGAAAGTATAGGCAAAGCATGAGGTCAAAGAAATATTGCGTTTTTATTCCATAAAAATCATGCCAATACAACACCACCTGCTTAAATTCAAAGGTTTCCGAAGAAAAACGAGATCGCGCGTGTTTTAAAAAATTGGTCATGTTTGGGTCACTGTATCTCAGTAACGGGTCGTATGGATGTAAAACAGCACATACATCTATAGTTGGTAATCATTTATAAGTATTTACGCCAATTTTGAAGTCTCGAAAAACGTCATTTTGGACTTTTGTCCAGCTTTTTTCGATTTCAGCCCACTCTGTGTCGAATAGTTTCGTTCTAGGCGTCTTTGTAAATCCCTAGGTCCACAACGTTACTGATTCATAATTGGTAATTAAGTCCTCAAGAGGTCATCCTTAGTTTATTTTCTATTCTAAACAAATTGAGCGTTTAAAGCATGCGATAGGTGACGCTGTGGACTTATACACGACGACGCTAAAAACAACGAAATTGCATCCGTATATGAATATAGTTTCAATTATGAATCCCACTAACAGCTGTTGTAATTTCCCATGCTAATTCATTCGCTCCACAACTATTTCAACGTTGACACGTCAGTATCAACAGCTGTTCTGTATAAGAGTTTACTACGCGATAAGATACAAATAACAAAGTGGACCCGAAATCATACGGACAATAATTTATGAAACATTGAGAAACCATTAAATATTCCGAAAAATAAGTACCCGAACTGTTATAACTATAGGAGAAATTGGGTGGCATATATATTAATTTAAATAAACAACTTCATTCATTCACACGACGCCTTAAGCGCAAACATGCGTATGAATTCATAGGTAAGGAAAGAAAGGGATAGGAACATATAATAGAAAAAGGACAAGGTGCTGTGGTAGATGGAAAAAGCCAGAAATCAGCGGGTAAAAATGCGGCCTGACTGGGACTCGAATCCAGAACCTCCTGGTTGCCGGCCAGGTGCTCTACCAGTTGAGCTACCGGGACGCTTAGAATTATTATGATTTCGGCGGGGGTTTATGGTTCATCCGATATGTAAAATATCTCTCTTAATTTTATCGTTTCTGTGGGGCATGGAAATATCTTGTTCTTCTAATATTATGTTCTCCGTGTCGCTCTTAAAGATATCCATTCTCAATTGTTCAAGAAATCTAAGCCTAGCGCGCAGCCTCCGAGTCTCCAGCGGCTCCCAGCCTAATTAGATTAACATCTGGGTAACACTGTCTGTACGCCCGTAGAGGTTTTTGACGAACCGCGCAGCCTTCCTTTGTACTTTATTCAGTTCGCGGATTAACTCTTTCTGAACCGAATCCCATATGATATCGCTGCATATTCAAGGTGCGGTCGGACGAGAGCGAATTAGCACCTTTCTTTCACTTTCTCATCCGAAAATCTTCCCACAATAAGCTTCACGAAGCCTGACGGTTGATGGCCTGATGAAGAGAATCGTGACAAGTGGATGGAAAGAAAAACAAAGGAAGGTCTCGAATGAGTTATATTAGGCAAGTAAAATAAGAGAGTAAAAGTGAAGAAATACGCAAATATGAATTGAATTTTATTAGACAAGTAAGTGCAATAGAGAATTGAGTCAAACTATTCTTTGGATCACTAATGATTGTTCACAACTTACTTACAACTTCATGCTTAGTATGTAAATGTTCATTGATGATAATATTACGATCGTTTTGAGGTATTCGGAATAATTCTTCATCCTTCCGTATTCTCTAAGGGAACTGTTTAAGAATAAATCATAAACCACTCATATAACATCTCGCATAAAGGACTTTTCTATTTTTTATCCAATTTCTATTATTTTTTATTGCCTAAATCGAAAGATTATTACTCCTGGAGTACTTATTTCACGCTTTTAGATTTTTAAATGACGATATCTATTTTTCGCGACCAAATGAAAAGTGAAAATTTTCAAGCGCGCGAAAACGCGACGGCTAAGTGTGAATGCTGGGAAAAATCCGTGTGACGTCGTTCTGGTTCCCGCTGCCGCAAGAGAGGTGACCTTGGGGCGAGGCTTTGAGTGCTGATACGACGCTGGATGCAGGCTGCTAGCAGGTAGCAGAGTACCCTGCTAGCAGGTAGCGCTTGGCTTAAATAAGGATTATTATTCCCCTATCAAACGAAGGAAACTTTCCGAACTTAGGTATTTTTAATGTGTGATTATTATGAGATGTTTCCCTGAGATGTGTGCCTCATGCATGCATTGGTAATCTCAGACGATGTAAAACTCCTATCTACTCGTATAGAAACTGGGTCCCTGTGACGTCACGTGGAGTGGCATCGTACTTATGGGCACCAATCTGGCCTTTTTCAAATGAGGTTAAAATTAACAAATTCCATTCGTCTAAACCGGTATTTCTAAAACCAAATAATTTGTATATTATGAATTCACTAATGGTGGGTAACGAATCGCAATCAATGCCTTTCGCTTTCTTTGATGAAGGAAACTACCCTATTATACAAGATAATACTATCCTATGATATAAAAAAGTTACAATTCTGCAATGTTCGTTGGCCCCGCAAGGGGGAGCGCGCTCCCCCTGCGACCCCCAAATGTGTCCGCCACTGGCGCAAAGCCGTGAAGCGTCCTGAACGAGCTGTTTTTAGTGCAATACCGTGACAACATTTAAAATGCTCCCACAACACTCAACCGCTACTTCTTCCACTCCCGCAATACTTCATTGTCGCTTCCGTTTCTCGTGGATTGTTTATGTGAATTCTCTCACAGGCAACTTCAACTGTTATTTGCCCTTTCCATCATAGTTTGTAAATTAAAAAATTAGCAATCCTTTGAGGAAGTCCCATGACCAAAATAGGCCCATTAGGCTGTCCCAAAAAAAAAAAAACATTTTTTTTAAATTTCTAAATAGTCAACCGGATTTCGATGACCCTCGGGTTCATATTCCGTCATATTTTCGAAAATTTTTAAATAAATATAGTTAGGGAGAGGCGCCTATATACCAACACCCTTAATTTGTCCTACGATTTCGCGAAAACTGTTATAAATAGGGTAATCAGGGTAGTTATTACCCATTGGACTACAATTTCATCGTTTTTTACGTATCTTTCACCACTTCGGCTTTGCGGCCCTTGCAGCCTGGCGCCAAGCGATGCGGCTCGCGCGACGCGGCGCAACAGACGGCTGAGGCCGTCCCCCTCCCCTCACCCACTGTCGCTCGCCATGTTCACATGCTTCAGTGACTCTCTCTCTCTCAATTTCAGATTTTGAACTCATTTCGTAGACCAGATCATGTCGACCCATTCTATTCACGAAAGCACAGAGGGATGCGTTCAGAAACGAGTGAACTATATTACTATATCATGAATAAATAGCGATACCCGTTAACATTATTTAAAAAAGAAAATACGATCTCAAAGATAATTTCAGCAATTCATTCCAGCAACAACAATCTCCACCACATGCAAAATATATTTCGATGTTTTAAAAGATATTGTTTACTTCGCTTCTGTAGGCAGAGCACTACTACCACACATAATATAAGCATTGTTAACAAGGTACCCAATATCGATCATTTTAATCTAACAATAAGTCGTAATTTCCAAAAATAAAAAGATATAAAACGACGACAACAAACTGCGTACCAATGAGTCTTCACTTTTTTCTACCTTTCTTTCATTAGTGGTGACACACGTCACATGATTTATAGTTTCGGATACCTTCGGATTTTCCCTGTTTGGGAAGGAGGGGGAATGGTACCGTCTGGTTTGGAAACGACGAACTTACTGAATCGCTGAAAGTGCCGTCGTCGGTACGGAAACCGTTGTCGGTACGGAATGATGTCCAGTCGGTGGGCTTGAAAGGGAAACCAATCGGTGCGGTACCGACGAAATACAGAATACGGGCCAAGAAACGAATTAAGAAACCGGGGAGATTTCGGAGAGAGTTAGTATCACTCCAACGAACGGCAGTGTTTGGGTATCGTACTGTGAACGTTTTTGTCCTGGGAGTGGCGAATAGGGTTGTGATTGAGCGATGTATCGCTAAATGAATCACCGTTGCAGAAAAGTAGAAAACACTGTCGGTGATTCTATACTCGAAATCACTGTGATTGGATCACTGGATTCGGTGATGAAAGCACAGGCTGCTAACAATTGATCAGCGATATATCGCTACCTGTGATTGTTGCCGATCACTGCCGGTGATTAAATCACTGAATAGCGTAGTTTCCTTCATCAAAGAAAGCGAAAGGCATTGATTGCGTTTCGTTACCCACCATTAGTGAATTCATAATATACAAATTATTTGGTTTTAGAAATCCCAGTTTAGACGAATGGCAATGAACAATTTTAACCTCATTTGAAAAAGGCCAGATTGGCGCCCATAAGTACGATGCCACTCCACGTGACGTCACAGGGACCTAGTTTCTATACGAGTAGATAGGAGTTTTACATCGTCTGAGATTACCAATGCATGCATGAGGCACACATCTCAGGGAAACATCTCATAATAATCACACATTAAAAATACCTAAGTTCGGAAATTTTCCTTCGTTTGATAGGGTATTAATAATCCTTATGTAAGCCAAGCGCTACCTGCTAGCAGGGTACTCTGCTACCTGCCTGGTACCTTCATCCAGCACTCAAAGCCTCGCCCCAAGGTCACCTCACTTGCGGCAGCGGGAACCAGAACGACGTCACACGGATTTTTCCCGGCATTCATACTTAGCCGTCGCGTTTTCACGCGCTTGAAAATTATCACTTTTCAATTAATCGCGAAAAATAGATATCGTCATTTAAAATTCCAAAAGCGTGAAATACGTACTACAGGAGTAATAATCTTTCGATTTAGGAAATAAAAAATTATAGGAAACCACCCTATACTCAAAATCACTGCGACTGTGAATACGGTGGAGATAACTTCGGCTGCAACCAACAGTACAATATAGGTTGTCTAATTCAACTTTTACGATGAATAACACATTATTTACGAAATGTACAGCTAACGGTTTGAATATTAATTAGGTTTAAAAAATGCCGAAAGGGAATTTAATGATTGCCAATTATCAATTCCTTTACCATATCAAATTTACTTAATTATCGTGATATAAACTCAGAATCAGAACTATTCCTTCAAAGAATATTTTGCCTAATCTTCCATTAGTTGATTCGTTCATTTTGCGGAGAGCTCGTTCATTGGAATCGGTCAAAATACATAGCAAGAATAGCATCGCCACAAATCACGGCTGACTTTTAAAAGTGATTCTCCTATCGGTGATCGCAATCACAGGTAAGAATCGCAGTTACCATGGGTGCAGCTAGCAATTAAGGCTTGGGGGGGGGGGAGGTTTAGGTGCAACTAATACCGGGGTGTGTGGGTGTATGGAATACCCACCAGGATAAGCAGTAGGTGCGAGATTAATAAATTGAGAAATTTTAAAGATAAATGTTTCAAAATGGTGAGTTTTATGGCTTTCTGAGGGATACTTTACTAATCCTTATACAATTATATATTAGGAATATCAATCTAATTAAGTGAAATGGAATAAACTTAAAAACATTTATGAGCTCTGGGGGGGGAGGGGTTTAATCCCCTAAATCCCCCTGTGCGCTGTGCCACTGAAAAACATAGCGGTCTGATAGGGGAGGGTCTTAAGGGTTGCATTATTCCCAGCTGGGCGGACTTTGACCAAAGAGTGTGAACGCAAGGTAAGAAGGCTATAATTCCGGAGGACTTTATTTATTTTTTTGTTAATCTTTTCACTGCTTCTTATACTGAAACCAAACACGCACAATAGGTTCTGCAGGTACACTTGTAACAGGCAGCGGTGGATCCAGAGCAGTGGGGGTATCTATTATACCTCTCAGCATTAGTGGGGGTACAAAGAAAATGACCATTCTATCTAGTGTATATATACATTGGATACCCAAGGGGAGGGCTGTGGCCCTTTAAGCATCTTATACCACTCCATTATAACATACTAAAAGAGCACGTAAAATGGGGCATATGTTTAGAGCCTGTTTGTATATCATTTCGTTAAAGTAGGTAAATATTAATGTATCGGAAAGTATATCTATAAATACTAGTATACAAGGGGGCAAACCCTTAACCAAAGCATTCATGAACGGGAAAGAGTTTCTGAGAGGATCATCACATAAGAATTTCAACCTTTCTGTGACTGTGCTGCGTGAATAACTTAGTCACCCCAAATTACGTTAATCTTGTTCACTTTTTAATTATTTTGTCCCTTTGACAAATTGTGTATTTGAGCTCTACCACTTGGTCATTATTTAGATGATGGATGATTTTTTAAACATTTATATTGTTTTTGAAAACTTCAATTTTTATTTTGAAAACTTTGAGTTTTACCCCACAGCTGTTGGTGGGAAGAAAAAAACTTGTTCATTCATATGAGTGCAGGGATAAAAGTTGAATGCAATAAATTTTATTAACTTACAACTTCAACAATGTCAACATTCTACATGATGGCACCTTTTGTAGTTATTTTTCCATTCCATGAGAGTCAATGCACAGTTACATGCAATAGCAATTAATATGAAATATTCGACTGCCATTTCGGAGAAAAGAAATGTAAAAACCTAAATGTAGCCTCCTATGTATTTATAAGTTATGCAACAAGACACTATATAATTAAAAAAGAAAGACATAACATGGAATTGTAGGAAATACAAAAACAGGGCATATTATTTATGAATTGTAAATGGGGTACCCGCGAGATACTCAACAATGTCCTTCACAAAAGTTTTCTAAGTACAGTACAGGAGGGTAAAAGAAAAGGTTGGAGAAAGGTGTATTTACTGGAGTGTAGAGTTTTACAGTGCAATTATATTTGCTATTTACTAAGAGGACAATTTCCAACACAATGGGGAGTGATTTTTGAAGAGTAAGGATAGGAACGTACAATTCCAGAGAACAATATGGAGTAAGAAATCAACGTTACCGTACTTGCACGAATCTACGACGAACACGATTCTAAGACGACCCCCCCTTTTTTGGAACTCCACTATGGGGAAAAAATTTTTCTAGGGGAAAACGTTCAATGTGGGGATGTTTGGCTAGGTTGTCTATGTCCCAGGAAACGAGGGATTTTTGGTGCGTAATGACAGGAATAGTAGTACTTTATTGAGACACTTAGGTCTTATTATTGATTCGACTAATAATTTCTTTGGAGGGGCCATGGTCCGAAGACCAATAAAATTAAACTAGTGAAAATGAAACCTGACTTTATTAAACCCACACGGAAAACAATCGGTGGTATGAAGGCAAGACACCCTGGAAAGTAGGGAGCCAATCGTACGAGCTATGCTATCGCGTTCGGCGTACGCAGAGTATACTGCTGAGGGTGAAGCATGGCCATTTGACTGCGCCATGAAATTTTTCGTCCCAAAGATACCCATTCTTTTCTAATTAGCGTAGCGCCAGATGGGCGGATGAATTCGGATTACTAGTAGGGAGGAACAAAATATCCTGAGAAGATATCCCTTCGTCAGTAACTCTGACAAGTGAGACTTATGGTATAACTCGTAAATTGACAACTGATAATAACCTGATATCCTGTTTTCAGAAAAAAAATGCGGCATTAACTGCCGAGAAGCTCAGCTACGAGGATATAGAGTTTCCCCAAAAATCATTATCGTATTTTTCCAATTAGTTCCTTGCAAATACTTAAATAACGTTAGAAATACGTCATGCTTGGTCTCATTCTTTTTTGAATTACGAGCACATTGCAAATATTCCAGCCTAATAAAAGTATAATACCAATTGCCGAAATTCATTGTTAGACACCTTTTGAGCTAATAGGTGATTCATGCAGCGGTTGACCTCCAGAAACTGGGAACTTTGAAGCAAGTAGGCTGAAAAAGGTTAGCGGGTGAGAAAATGGGGGGTGTGAAACGCATTTCTATTGTTCTCGTGTAACGTGATATTTATTTATTTCGTCTCATTTTCGTCAAAAGATGGATGCAGGAAAAATTATACATCGGGACCACGATCTTCAAACAATCAATGCGGGGAAAGCGATACTTCGGAGATGCAGGAAAATGTTCAATACAGGTACGATAGATCGGGGTTCCACTGAATAACTTTTCTTTTGAAAGCGGCAGTGGCAGCGGCAACTTCTTTTCTCTGCCATCGTAATACTCTGAAAGGCACGGAATTACAACTGAATCGATCTCTCTAATCAGAGGCAAATCATGTTGCCTTCTTACCGTTGCTCTGAGAAAAATGCAACGACTTTGTAGCAGTTTATTCCGCGACGGCATTGAGGCTTTAACATTACAATTTAGGTCAATTGTAACCAATCACACAAACATTTTGTGAGTTGATCGAGCTTTAACTTGAATGGAGCCAAACCCAGGGTAAAGTAGGCAATCTCGCGGACGCGGCAGAAGTGCACCCGGCAGCTGATCGGCACGCACCGAATTTTTGCCTGCTGCCCAAAAATGGAAAATGTTTTTTTTTTTACTTGAACACAAAATTAAATATGCTAAATTACTGTTAAGATATTTTTGACGTTGATTTTTCGTTGAATTGTTATCAGGTGGCAAACTCAGGTGTCCATAATTTTTCCGACGTAAATTATGCAACCCGATTGACGTCGAGAATTTTGCATCCGATTGTAAGACGAACTCTCTTTTCTGCAGGAGTTAGGAGGGAAAAAAACCTCGTCTTAGATTCGTACAAATACGGTATATGGAGAGAAATTATTCAGATTTAATCTGGTGGAACTCTAACATATTGTAACTTATAACTTATTAATAAAATTAACCCAAATTATTTATTATGTTGATTCAATTCCATGATGTCACGCCTGAGACAAGTAATTATGGTAAAAATAATCATCCATTTCAGATAGATTCTAAATAAAAAATTGAATACATATATCCTCTGTTGAAAGGGAAGTAGTAAGCATATGTAATCTTTTTCCCTGATTATTAGCAGTCAAAATAACTTGCAATATAGCATATGACCATATACATATATATGCCCACCTAACATACTGTGTTTACATTGCTCATGTGTACATACATACATGGAATGACGTGCTGAAAAAACACACTATTTGTTTAATTTTTTGGCTTGAAAAAAGCAAATATTGTTAAAAATACTAGCATGCCACCCTCGCATTGATAGGGAAGGAGAGGACCCATACAAGTGGGAAACTTGGAATTTATGGTAAAATATCGAGAACAAGAACGACAGTCCCACCCTGATCGTATTCCCCATGTCACTGCCACCCAACGCAGACCAAAGGCCGACCTGAGAGACCATTGTATGTGTTTCCATGAATCCTGGGTAATGTTTCTCTGAACATACTGATGATTCTTGTAATACCAAATCAATAAAAAATAACACTTATCCCACGCCGTCATGAAAGCAGGTTCAGGAAAAACCAGGGCTTATATTTTTGAAGTAGGCAACTGACATCTGATTACACACATTTACAGGGCTAAGTTAATGTAAATTGTTTCATTGCAGGTAAGTGAAGGCGTTGCATTACTTGAGAATTGCTGACCTTAATTATAGCAGGAGCTAAGTGAAAGCGTGGTTAATTAAGTGATTATGATCTCCATTTAAACCTGACTGAGTATTCTCCTATTAAAAATTACTCTAGTTAAGGAACCATCTTGTACCTGGCAAGACATTTTTTAATGAATACCTAAAAATTTGTTTTTCCACAGAATTTTTTATTAAATGACCACCATGATGATGTTGTCGGGACACAAGTCACTCTCGGCTGAATCGCCGCCAGATGTAGGGCAGCCTAAAGATAAACTGATACGAGGGATGTAAACTGTTGCATCGGAGACAGATCTGTCTTGGGGGATAACTGGCACCAACAATAAGGGAATATAAACGCCGCAAATCCTCCAGTAAAGCCCCACTCTTGAAAAAAATAATATAAAAGAAAATCTTATAAAAAGAATTCTATAAAAAAAAACAGAAATGAGGCAAAACGATGTATATGAATTGACTGTATAGAAACTTCCAGACTTTATTAACTAAAAAATCCTGTACCAGAGCCCAGATGGCTAATGGCACCTTCTCTCCGCCTAATATGTATTAGGGCATTTTCTCATCTTCTTTGGCATCAGTTGGACTAAACACTCAACTGCAATTCACCTGGAATGAAAAGAAAATTTTGATCATCTAACAGTCCAAGAAGATTATCATGAGTGCATGAAATATAATTTGCAATAAAAATTGTAATCAGTAACTAGAACCCATTATTATTTTATAAATTAATTGGTTACCATTACAAGTATATTGAAAATAACTATCCTGAGCATTTTAAAAATTTAACAATAGGTTTGTGGACCATAGTGAGTTTAGTTCATTTTAACCACAATTTAAGACTATTTACTATGTATCCGCAAAATGCATAATGCTTATAATTTAGAGTATTCAAACAAGAGTAGAAGAAAATATCAGATATCTGACATTCAACTTAAATGATTTTGATCAGCTAATAGTTCATGAATATCATCAGCCATGCGTAAAGCATTTAGATATACATAAAAATTTGTAATCATGTAGCAAATATAATCAGCTGCAATTGAAAAAGAAAAATCAATTGGTTACAGTCATTCACATACAACAATGACACACAACTTTGTTCTGAATATGCATAACTTCTAATGTCGAAGGAGGACGTTAAATCAATTGTCGGGAGCACTCAGTTGAATTTGTAAGCAAGTTTGTAGAGCGATGTTGTGTGAAACACAGTGTGGAAAAAAAGTAACTGATTTATTTTAAAAAGTGTCGTGTGTAAATAGATTTGTGTACAGTGAATGTAAAAAGTGTTCATAATAGGGTGGTTTCCTATTATTTTTTTACTGCCTCTATCGATAGATTATTACTCCTGGAGTACGCATTTCATGCTTCTAGATTTTTAAATGACGATATATATTTTTCGCAATAAAATGAAAAGTGAAAATTTTCAAGCGTGCAAAACACGACGGCTAAGTATGAATGCTGGGAAAAGCCCGTGTGACGTCATTCTGGTTCCAGCTACCACCGTGTAAAGCCACTATGGAGCAAGGCTATGAGCGCCGCTATGATGCATGCTGCTAGCAGGTAGTAGAGTACCCTGCTAGCTGGTAGCGCTCGGCTTAAATAAGGATTATAAATACCATATCAAACGAATGAAACATTCCGACCTTAGGCAGTTTTAAAAGGTGATTATTAAGAGATGTTTCCCATGAGCTCTGTGCCTCATGCATGCATTGGTAATCTCAGACGATGTAAAACTCCAATCTACTCGTATAGAAACTAGGTCCCTGTGACGTCACGTGGAGTGGCATCGCATGGGCGCCAATCTGGCCTTTTTCAAATGGGGATAAAGTTGACCGTTGCCATTCGTCTGAACTGGAATTTCTCAAACCAAATAATTTGTATATCATGAATACACTACTAATGGGTAAGGAATTGCAATCAATGCCTTTCGTTTTCTTTAATGAAGGAAACTACCCTATTGGACATTCTCCATGAAGGAGTAGTGTCAATGATTGAATTTACGTGGTGTGGACATAAAAAGTTTTCAATCCTCCACCTCACTGAGAAGCACCATCGAAGATACCGTTGGTAAGTACATGAATTTGAATTTTTGTTATTTTCAATTGTATTTGACAAAATATATTTTTCACTAATGATGTTTCATTAAGTTTTTTTCATGCACTGTCATTCGTGTGGTTCCATGCAATATTTTTTGCACAATGAGGAACTTGCATGGGTCGTAGATTGCTCTAAAAACTATTTTGAATGAGTAAAATGGATATATTAGCTCGCAAAAATGCCTTCAGTTTCTCCATTCAACATCAAAAGAAATAAAAAAATTGCATTTAAAATCGAGAAAAATTTCTCTGAGCCGACCACTGCGCGAAGACACCCGAGCGTTGCCGAGGCCAGGCGTGACGTCATAGGTGCCTAAACAACCGTAGGGAGTTGGGAAATACGCTGAGCGCATGATGTACAATTTGTTTTGAGGGAGTATTTAGCCGCTCATCGTCGCTTTATTTTGTACTGTTATTCTTGGACAAGTTTTCCTATTGCTATTGTGCCACGATTATTACTTGAGATATTAATAATGCGACATCAGCATGATGAAGTACAAGCGTTTCACCTCGTATGTTTTAGTTATCAGAAAAATTGATGATAACGTTGCCACTTGTTCGAATAGTACACCTGAAATTCATCTACATCTACATAATACCTCGCAAGCCGCCTAAAAGGCGTGTGGCATGGGGTGTTAGGACACCAGCTTTTTTTTTAGGACACCAAAAATTGATGCCACGACCCTCAAAGAATTTGTTAAGACAAATTATTGCTATACGTCGGCGGCAAATCGAGATGTAAAAGAAACTTTTAATACTAGAGGATAACGATCGTAAGCTGTGCTGTTGACATTAGAGTAAGTTGTGCTGTTGAATTTGGCAACGCCGAATTAGCGGAGAAGGTAGTCCTATCCGTCCTACGGTACGAATTCACAGCAAAACAGTCTGCACACAATCCACAAGTGAAATCGCGAATCGGTTCCGCTGCCAACACACACACAAGCTATAACCTATTTCAGTAATATATGTAAATCCATAAACAATATACTAGCACATACCATAAAAATGTAGTGGGAAATAGGCAAATACTCTTATCAAAAACTGGACGTCACTGTCACATTCTTATATTCGTCACGTACAACTTACAATAACAGAGCTCGTTATGATGGAAACAACTATTTATTCACTGATTTAAACCCTTAAATTAGCCCACACAAGTGGCACAGGTGACTTTTCTCACAACTATTCGTTGAAATAATGGAATAACAAACTTCACACACAGTTTTTATTTCAATAGCTTGATCGTGAAATGTCATATCTACGGTGAACAACGGAGGTTAACACGCCACTGACAATTTTTACACTACTGTTAGACATTTATCGATAGCTAATAGCACTTTTCACAATTCAATCACGATGAAACACTGATAACTCTTGGCCGACATTTTTCAACCTTGTCAAACTTTGAGCATTACAACCACTGGCACTGTGATTATTGGCAGTAGCTTAACGGGAGATGTCACGTTGAAAATAACACTATTTTGGCACAAAAATGTTCCTAGATGTCTCCAATAAGCGATCAAAAGTTGCATTGACTGGAACTCACCCCATAATACAAGCACAGACAGTCCTAAACGACGACTTCTCCGGTATCTACGAATAAACGGATGAAGTTATTGTATATCAAAGCATAGCGGACATTAGTAAACATCAAAATCATTCTAATTACATACTCAGTGAATGATATGCCGTCAACTTACAATTAACGTATCCCCCTTCCAACGGCCGTGGCTCAGACTCCTACAACAATGTTATTTAGGTATTGTAAAATTTTTGGTTTAACTGCTCCAGTTTTATATTTTACGCCCTTACTCAGATATTAGTATTATAAATAATACAAAAAATGAGGGCTTCCGAGCCTCTATCGTCGGATATTTATCTTTAAATATAAAATAATCAACACGTCTAACAAACGAAGCTCTCACAAGTGCTGGCAACTATTACAAACAATCACAACAATAGCTTCGCGTGATGTTTAGGCACCTTTGACGTCATCGAGGCTTCATCGGCCGTGGCTTGGGGGGTGAGGGAGTTTTTCCCGCGCTTTAAAATTCGTTATATTTATCATTGAATATCTCGCGAAGGAAAACTCAGATATAAATGCAGTTTTCTTTGTTGTATTCAGAAAATAATTTTCTGTCCGCCTGTGAAATTAAAAAAATTCATGCAAGTTCCCCATTCAACATAATGAGATTTCTGTTTAACAAACCTATCATGGCAGTTCATAGAATTTCGTTATAAAGACATTTCACTGCATTCAAAGAGGGATAATACGTGAAAAATAAGAAAATTCACCACAAAATTCAGCTTCCAAAAAGGCAAAATGTAGTCATACCACACAGAGCCATATATTTTAAACGGCATACACTAAATTTGTTATTCATTCTCACCCATTGTTAAACCATAGAACTCTTTTGATAAATTTAAAACTTTGTTAAAATAATCGTGAAAATTATATACATCATTATTTACAATGTTCGACATAGATTATGTCCTAGAGACATAGTTGGTCGATCTTAGATATATTTTTCATTCTTATTCCAAATCTGTGCATATATTCTTTTTATGACGTCTATTTCCTTAGGACAGCTTAATGAATATTTTTCCATTTACAGAGGTAGTCATTTAATTCATTCATATCTCGTTATAGCATCATTGGCATAGCCAGGGGGGTGTCCAGGGGATCCGGACCCCCCCCCAGAATATAAAAACAAAATTATTTTCCTTCATAAAAGAAAATGAAACATTGAAAAATCATGAATTTAAAAATTATTTCTTTAATATATAAAGTTTTGTCGATTATTAAAATTAGTTGAAAAACCATTACTTTGTATCCTGTTTTTCAAACATTTTCCCCCATGGCTTCGGACCTCCCCCCCGAACGAAATTCCTCCCTACACCACTGGATAGCAAGTGAAAATGAAACTTTCCTGCCTGCACATGAACGTATTTCATAACCACAGCCCATCTCACACGGTGCAAGAACGGCCGCATTGAGGTACGTTACACTCCCAATTATATCCTAGTGGGCTGAGATGACAGGGAGAAGAGACGGCACGAACAATCGGAATACACGGATAAACCAAACTTTGACTTTTAATTTTTTTTAATATTTGTAAGGGTGTCTCGATTGCCGTCTCGTGCCACCTCGGATTCGCTCTCGGTGTAAAGGAAGAATCGCAGAGTCGCGTTCGAGTGATGGGTCCAGTATCTGAAACTCATAACACGTTGCAACCTCTCGCGTGGGATCCATCCTCGTGCATGACTCTGACACCCTACTCCGATTAACAACTTGCAACTTGCTCTCGTGTGGGAATTAGTCTCCGCGTATTTTTCCAACACTTTATGCCGTAACACGTTGCAGTATCTTGGCGTGGGAAGGCGTATGATGTGCATAATCATGCGACCTCTTCCGGCCAATAGGAAGATGCCGAGAGGGTCACGAGACGGACGCGACACGGGAGGAAGCCTCTTGGAGGGAATAGAGTCTTACGCTGTATCTCGGAGGGGGAGTTGGGGGCCTATTACGAACGAGCGGGCGGTACGCTACCGCCGGGCGGAGTTTTCGTTCGGTATACGGTATCATACCGCCCCTTGCGATTACGAGTGGGACGGTCGGAAAGTCACCGCCGGGCGGAGAGTACATGTCAGGGGGTCGGTAAGGAGCGATGCGGCGGAAGTGACGTTTGTATGAAAAATTCTGAGTTCCTTCAGCCCGAAAATGTTGTAGCCAATGGCAAGGGCGTGCGGTGTTCCAATTCCGCGGCAACTGTTCCTAGCAGACGAATATTTCGGCAAGAGTTGTTGGCAGTCGATAAAGACAATTAGTGGTATTTATGGATTAATACGGATGTGTCCTTCGTTAATTCACCTTAAAAGTTTGACAAATGAACGAATTTTGCTCCTCAATTCTTACTTATAGGATAAAAGTTGAATAAAACAATAATTAGCTGTGACTTGCGGAAGATATCATCAAAAAATCACGTATGAGCAGACGCAGGTCGTGACAAATTGCATTGCAGACCATCGAAAAATTACGATAGAAGTACTTTTAGGGCCAACGGGCAAGGTGAACCACCAATTCCATTAGAGCTTTGACCGAAATGCCCATTCTTAAAAAATATATGAAAATCCACCACGAATACTTAGCTGGAGAGCCTTAATCACAGACAATATGACACTCAACATCTGTGAAATGACAAAATATCTGTTGCTCTGCATTCCTTTCGTGTTAGTAACGGGGTTTGGAAACCTAATGCAAATTCAGAGAACAAGAAAGGCACTTTTAAAAATAATGAAAAATAACTTTTTGGCTGTTATCTATGAAAAGCAATGGAGAATTAAAAAACACAAGATATTCACTTCTGGTTACAATAAAATTTTATTTCAATATAATGTGACAGAGTTTCACCATTTCTTTGGTTTAATCACGGGTACACAACCACAGCAAAACAGTCTGCCCAAATAAACAAGTGAGATCGCGAATCGGTTCCGCGGCAATCACACACACAGGCTACAACTTATTTCAATATTTCAGGTAAAATCCACAATCGATACAAGTTCACACCATTGTAAATAATGGTAAATAGGCAAATACGATCATCAAAAACTGGAAGTCAATACCATTCTTATATTCATCACGTAAACATTACAATCAAGAGCTCGCTATGATGAAAACAACTATTTAATCACTGATTTTAAGCCTCACATTATCGTACGCAAGTGGCACAGGTGACTTTTCTCACTACAACTCCTTGGTACGAAATTGATATACTAGTATAAACAAATTTCACACATGGCTTTTCACTTGATAGCTTGATCGTGAAATGTTATCTCTGCGGTGAATGACGAAGGTATAAACGCCACTGACAATCTTTACATTACTATCAGACACTTCTCGATAGCGTAAACCACTGTTTAAAAACCAACCACAATGGAACAGTGATAACTACAGCTCTTGGCAGATGTTTGTCAACCTCGTCAAACTTTGTGCATTACAACCACTGGTACTGTGATTAACGGTAGTTGTCACATTGAAAATAACACTATTTTGAAACAAAAGATGTTCGTAGAAATCTCCAAGCAGCGAGCAAAAGTTACATTCACCTCACAATTCAAGCAGTTATAACGTTGAAATTGACACTACTTTGGCACAGAAGATGTTCGTAGAAATCTCCAAGCAGCGAGCAAAAGTAGTATTCACCTTGCAATACAAGAAGTTGTCACATTGAAAAAAATAATATTTTGCCACAAAAGATGTTCGTAGAAATCTCCAAGCAGCGAGCAACAGCTGTATTCACCATACAATACAAGCACAGGCAGTCCTTAACGACGAATTTTCCGGCACCTATGAAGAAATGGAAGATGTTTTTGCATATAAAAACACAGCGGAAATTAAAAAACATCCAAATTGTTCTAATTAAATAAATGAATGAGGGTCAACTTACAATCAACGTATCCATCTCCTACGGCCGTGGCTCAGACGGCTACAACGTTGTTATATGGGTATTATACTTTTTTTGTTCAACTGCTCCAGTCTACTCCAGTTTTATATTTTATACGCTTACTCAGACATTAATATTATAAATAACACAAAATATGATAGCTTCCGAGTTTCTATCGTCGGATATTTTGTTTTAAAAACGCCAACTCGACCCGAAAAATGTAAACAGACGTCCGCCATTAGGGGGTCGGTATCTCACCACCGAGGTAGCTGGCCGTGGTATCATACCGACCCCTAAGCCGTGGTATGATACCGACCGGTGGCCACTCGTAATCGCTCGGGGGCGGTAAACGCGCTTCGGGGCGGTATGATACCGCAGGCGGTATCTCACCGCATGCGGTAAGCCGTTCGTAATAGGCCTCTTGGTACCTGTGCTAGTGACAATTAAACGTGTGGAACCAGACTTGTCATCTCATTCTGCCTTCTACGAACCTGGCCCTTCCTATAAGCTTAGTGCTTACATATTTATAATGAAGGTAAAGCAAACAATTTATTTTTATTTGCGTACATTTTCTCTTATTTAAGATTGCTTTCCAGGCTCACTAAGAGCTTTCTTCTTTCTAAGATCTTTTTAGAGATGATAACACGAGTGTACTCGTATTCCCACTGGTCCATATAAGACCTGGAAATATGAGACGCTTGGAAAATGGAACACGGAGCTCCCATGAATGCAGCTAGCACACGATCGCATCCGTTTTACGAATGGGATAATAAGCCCTGTGTTTCCTAACAAATGCAGTCATTCTGGTGATTAAAATGCAGTCATTCTGGTGATTTTGCATACAATTTTATTTATAATGAAGATTGCAGAAAACATCAAATGAGAGTGAAAATCATGAATTGATAATCTGCGACACGGATACGCCACAGCTGGATAATCGTTGAGTCTGCTGTATTTGAAAAGGGATTATACGCAAAAAAAGTAGAAAATTCACCACAAAATTCAGCTTCCAAAAAGGCAAAATGTAAAGTCATACCACACTCAGCCTAACATTTTAAACAGAACGTGGGAGGCATACGACCTAAATTTGTTATTCATTGTCACGAATTGCTAAACCATAAAACTCCTTTGATAAACTTTTAACTTTGTCAAAATAACCTTGAATGCTATATACATTGATCATTAATTACACTGGGGAACATCCATTTTGCAATCTTAGATCTGTGACTTTTTTCTGACTAACTTTTGGTCTCTGAAAGATTCTCCTGGTTCATTTTCGGGGTATTACTCTAAAGAATATCATACGACCATTATTGCAATTCCCTCTCCTGCATGTTCCATTCATCGTGAAATAAAAATGCTGGAAGATGGTCATGTAAAAGTTTTCAGGAAAAGCAAATTTATGAAAATAATATCTGCGAGACAAAACTGAAAATTAGTTCCAACACAAACAACTAAGATTAATCGAGGAAATTAATTATGCATTTTTAACATGATCACGTGGTTTCGGAGAAAACATTTTGTGAGAACAGAAATTTTTCAGTTGTCATCATCTCCAAGGAAAGGAAACGGAATACATTTTCCGTATTCCATGAAAGATATAACATAGTATCGCCAGAAATGGTTCATCAATTATATCACCTGTTAAACATTTTGATTATGCAATACATGATCGATTTTAACCCTTTTACTGCAGCAGCCTATTTCAGGTGGGATGCACGAAGACTGCCAAGGCTATTTTCCGGAATTAGCAACATTTCAGGTTTAAAAATTTCTCAGCTACTTAATAATATTTAATACTTCTAGACTTTTTCCCAATTCCTAAGATATATTTATATCTTATAACCATAGATAGATTTAGGGGGTTTACTTAAATTACAGCCGATAAAAGGGCCACAATCACAAAAAAAGTGAAAAAATTTCGCTCAACCAGCAAGGACTGATATATCAGCCTGTTGGCAGTAAATGGTTATATCAATTTTTCAAATTGTTATCTAGGAAATGTTTAAATGTTTGTTCAGAAATACCCCCCCCCCCCCACCACCTTACCATCTTCCCCCTACCCCCCCCCACCTTATCAAACATCTATTTACGCTAGGTCTTTTTGTACCACCCATTGCAAAATATGGAATCAATAGGGTAGTTACCTTCATCAAAGAAAACGAAATGCATTGACTGCAATTCCTTACCCACCATTTGTGTATTCATACTATACAAATTATTTGGTTTTAGAATTCTCAGTTTAGACGAATGGCAACGGTCAATTTTAACCTCATTTGAAAAAGGCCAGATTGGTGCCCATGCGATGCCACCCCACGTGACGTCACATGGACCTAGTTTCTATACGAGTAGATAGGAGTTTTACATCGTCTGACATTACCAATGCATGCATGAGGCACAGAGCTCAGGGAAACGTCTCTTAATAATGACCTATCAAAATTACTTAAGGTCGGAAAGTTTCCTTCGTTTGATAGGGTATTAATAATCCTTATTTAAGCCAAGCGCTACCTGCTAGCAGGATACTCTGCGACCTGCTAGCAGCCTGCATTGCAGCGGCGCACATACCCTCACCCCAAGGTCACCTCACACGGCGAAAGCGGGAACCAGAATGATATCACACAGAGTTCCCAGCATTTATTACTATTATCATTCTTCTCTCACCCAACGAACAGCGTTCAGTGCATCTTTGCGTGGTGGTTGAGCATCTGCGAGAAGCGCTTGTGGCACACGCCACACGCAAAGGGCCTCTCCCCCGTCTGCACCCACAAGAGAGTGTGCAGGCGCCGCAGGATCTCGTTTGGGGTCGATACCCGTGATGCTGTTTCCCACCCATGGGTGGCGGCGATGGCAAGGATCCTAGTACGGTTGTACCCAATATTCCTCGTAGTTGTCGAAAGAGTCGGCCATGCAGACCCCAATGTGAGTAAGAGATGGAGCTCGTGTCCCTCCCACCTGGTGAGCTTCGGGGAGTCCTTGTTGTTTGCCAGGAGCGTAAGCAGCTCCAGAACCTCCTGGTCTGCGGGTGTGGGCAGCATTCCAGGCACAGTGGCCGGGAGAAGCTGTCGAAAGTCTTGTTCCAGGGAGAGGGCCTGGGAAGCTGGCTGCGATGCCGGAGGCTGTGACTCAAGGTATTGCGATGGTTCTTGTGTGGAAGACAGCAATGGTTTTGTAATGATAGGAGAAACATCGGCGTAAAAATTTAAATGTCACGCTGAGCGAACAGAAACTACATGACAGAAATAATGAATTCTTAAGGCCGTTTAACACAGGGCATGGAATTGCGCAGGTTAGAGCTGCATTAATTTCAAAAGTGGCGTGGAATTGCAGGAATGCATGAACGAAATTAGAACAGGGGCTATTTTGCCGTCTCGCATCCATGCATTCTCACGTGTGTTCTAGCAATTCACCGCTTTACACGACACAATTTTGATTGCGCCTTCGGACGTACGTCAGACTGCGCAATTCCATGTACCCTGTAAAACGACCTTTAAAATAGTAAAAGAAGAGATTTCTTAATATTGTCTAGCCTATAATTTTTCCAAAGCCCTTGAAAGAGTTCTAATGCCCTGAAATATTAAAATCACCTGGAAAGCATCAACAATCTCAATTACAACATCAACATATTACCCCTCAAGCCGTCCCAATAGGCGCATGACCGAGGGTGAAATCAATTTTTTCAGGCTGTGTAACTGATTAAATTTGTATATGAGAGCGTATGGGTTGGAGAACGAGGGGATGTCATTGCCAAATTCGACCCAGAAATATGAATGTGAAATATCAAATCAAGTCATCGCACAAATTCAATAGAGTTGAATAGTTTTTGCAGATTGCTGCGTGGAGCAAAAGCAGACTTTTTTCAGGGTGTACTTCATTAAATTCACAGAGTATTCTGAAAAGACAAAAAGGCCCACATGATTCCACGATATCACAGCTTCACAGGTAAGCAGACACCCTCGGGGAACTTCTGAGAATCTCTCACGAATTGGATGAGGGAAAATTTAGAATTCCTTACACCTCCAATTCGAAGCATTTTCCATGAGAGGAGACTTTCAGTTCATGACTTTACCTGTGCGGTTTGACGGCACTATGGCTCTTTACGTGCTGGGTCAGGTCACTTGCCTTGACGTATCGTCGTCCGCAATCCCCACACGCAAAGGGGAGCTCCCCCAAGTGGAGAAATTTTACAACATTCCAAGTTATTACCACGATGGATAAGAATTTTAAAAGACCCAAAATTACTTATATACTTTTAAATAATATTATATTTATGTATATAAAAGGACAAGGAATACAGGCGGTCCCCAACTTTCGCACACAATGCGTTCCCGAAAATGTGTACGAAAGTCGAACCATTGACTTCCATACTAATTAGGGTTTACGTTCCAAAAGAACGTAATATACATACTAAAACCTTTTTTTCACGGATTTTATTTCAATTCACCAAATTTTAATAACAGATAAAGGTGGGTGGTGAAAAACTTGAGCAGGTTGAGCAATTCAACTATTTGGGCAGTACATTAGAGGAAAACGGATACAGTAGTAAGGACATCAGGAAGAGAATAGCATTAGCGAAGGAGGCGTTCATGAGCAGGAAGGAGCTTCTGAGAGGATCGTTGTGTAAGAGTTTAAAGAAAAGGTTAGTGAAGAGTTTGGTTTGGAGTGTAGCTCTCTACGGTGCGGAAACGTGGACTCTGAGGAAAGAAGATGAGAGAAGATTGGAGGCGTTCGAGATGTGGGTATGGAGAAGAATGGAGAGGGTGAAATGGACGGAGAGGAAAAGGAACGACGAAGTGCTGGATATGGTTGGCGAGGAGAGGCAGCTTTTAGATGAGATACGCAGGAGACAGAAGGTATGGATGGAGTTAGCGCTTAGCGGTGAGGGGATGTTGAAAATGGTGTTGGAGGGTAGAATGTTGGGGAAACGAGGGAGGGGAAGGAGGAGAATAGGATTTTTAGATAGATTGAAAGAGAGTAGGCCTTACAGTGAATTAAAGAAGGCAGTGCTGGAAGGAAAGGGAGGCTCCCAGATCACCTCTTTAGTACTCCATGGAAACCTACCTTAATCGGTAGAGTACTATAATAATAATAATATGTTAATACAATTCCTCAAATCATCTAATTTCTTTCGAAAATACGCAGAAAATGTAAATAAAAGTTAAAAAAAAACATGAAATGCGTTGACTATCGAGTGAAACATCCTCTTGGCGTTTAAGTTGACATTCCACTTATTACGTCCACTATAAATAAAAAGGCATATCAAGAAGCATAGCAAAATGTAATTGTTGAACCCGCGCTCTGGATACCTTTTAATTTTTACACCAAAATTCGACATTTGGCAGGTGACATTCCTGATCGCGTATATTTCGCATGTTATTCAAAAAAGACAAGTTATCCATTAACACTGTCCAATGTGTCGCGATGAGTCACCGGAATTACTGCTTGGCATCGACGCGTGCCGGGTGCATCAGCTTATATTTCCGCTCTTCGCGGCCGCGTTATATTTCTTTCAGCCCTTTTTAATTCATAATTTCTAATTCTTCAGGTGAGAAAGCGCCTCATTCTAAATATTTAAGGATTGATACATGTATGGGAATCGAAGAGAGAGGCTGTGATAAATTTAACGGGAAATTCTGGCGGAGAAATCACTACAGTGCGCGATATTACGCGGATGCATTATGCACGAGGCTAAACGAGCCAATTGACCTTGGAATCGTAATGAGGTAGAGCAAATGAACGTCGGCAGCGTTAAATAATGAAGGTTTAGGCTTTAATAGATTGTGGCTCATTGGATGTGATTTTTTCGCTAAACCCTCTAAAATCACAGAAAAACGTGAAATTTCATTTTTATTTACCGATTTCGTGATATTACGTGTTATTTCACAATATCGGGTCTCACGAAATTCACAGACCTCTACTAATAAGGTATAATTAAGTATACATAACTTCAAGAGAGCACTACAGAAGCAACTGAGCCTGAAAAACATTGCACAATAACACAAAGATTCTTTTTCATCTCAAACTACTGTAGTTCCTGCTTCCACCACTTCGTGAATATGTCGCAGGGCAAGCTTGAATCCTTACCCAGGTTGTTGTGACAATGGGTGCATCCAGGGGGAGCTCCGCTCACTGAGCGGAAGGTGAGCGAACCACCGCTCTCCCCCTGGATGCGACCGCTCAGCACCCGATCACTAGTGAGCGGCCGCCATGTTTGTGAGCGTACTCTCGGGTATGATCAGCGCTCACCTAGGTAGGTGAGCGGCGCGATTTCCAAATGGTGACAGGAGAGGCATCGGGTCGGGCAGCCGTATTAGTCATACGCTACGGCAAGTTGCGCGCGCTGCATGAGTCATACGTAATGTATGTCATAGAAAGTTGAGTTGTAGAGGGTCTTTTGCTATTTGGTCGTCGAAGAGGAAACATCCAGGCATGGAAGGCACCAACTATTATCACAACTATGTTGTGGATGGGGTGGTATATCAAGTCCACGGATCCCATGTATTCCACCAGGAATTACAATCAGGTGATATATAATACTTTTTACTATTATTTAAGTGTGCAGTAAAAATATTTTCCGTCTTTCTTAATGTATTTCGTTGGGAACTTCGTTTATAGCGGTGAGGAAAATATGTGAATAAGACTTTGGTGTCTGAAGTTAGTTTTAGTGTTTTCATTATTAATCACACCAACAAGGGTAGCATGAAATAATGGTTATTGTGATAATTGCTTAAGATTCTTTCCTCCGTTCAAGACTTTGGTGTTACCCTCCTCACGTGGCACGGTATAGTTATTGAAAAAACGTACCTGCAAATATTAGATGCCCACAATGTGACGTATTCCGCTAGGGAGCCAAAATGCTTGTCTGTGAATTGAAATTTTGAAATTATACTTTCCATATCATTTCATGCACTCTTGGCAACTTCGGTTTTGCTGGTGAAGGGGACAGGGTATGTAAAGGTTTGGTATCCGGCGAACGGTGTAGTGTTTTAACTATTTATCTAATTTACTATTTTGATGTTTTACTTGATGTTGTGATTATTGTGGTACCCTGTCGATTTCTGTAACAATAAAGTCTGTTCATTGTCTGTCAGTTGGCTGTTCGTTCCCTGTTCCCTGACCAAGAGAGAACAGGCAGGCGACTGTTCGTAGAATGTAAATTGGAACGCCTTGTCTGTTCCTTGTCTGTGAGAAAACGGTTACTTGTCTGTTCCCTCCCTGTTAAGAAAGCGGCATTCTCTGTTCCTTACCTGTTGGACCACAGACAATGAACAGGCAGGGGACTGTGCGCTGTCAGTTCATTGCCTGTTTTCTTAGGTTGTTTGTTCCCTGTTCCTTGACCAAGAGAGAACAGGCAGGCGACTGTTCGTAGAATGTAAATTGGAACGCCTTGTCTGTTCCTTGTCTGTGACAATGTGGGAAGATGGTTATTTGTCTGTTCTCTCCCTATGCGCACACTTTTTTCCTTAACTGTTCGCTGTTGCTAAGTTGGACATAATAGACAAGAGATGATTTATGTTAAAATAGAATTAAAAGTTGAAATTCATTTGAATGATTGTAAGAAAAACTTTTATTGTGCTTTTCCACATATTCCATTAGTTATAAATATCTTGAATAGTTGCAGAAAAGCAAGCTTTGTCATCATTAACAGAACAACCACTACATCAACAAATATTTCACATGCCTTCATCAAAGAAATATGTACTTCCTTAAATTAATACAACTCGGATTCTGCACTATGTCAATATAATACGTGTGATTTTAAAAGAGAAACACGCCTTTAAAGAATATTTATGAACACGATGATTTCACTTCTCACAAACAAACCTACAAGAAAGACAGTCCTCTGACAATGTTTGTTGGTTCTTATTGGCGACGTAACGCACATACGCATAATACAAATACAATACAAATCTCAGTACTTGCTCAAAAACTTAAGAGACACAATAAATTATTAAATAAACACACTCAAGAACAAATATCACTTCGACTTTCACTATCACTGAATGGATGCACGAATTACTTAATTCGTCACTGCGGGCATTTAGCACAGGTTAAATAATAATCAAATAAATAACTGTTTTCTCCGCATCCAACAACTTCACCACAACACAGTCGACCATGTGCTCGTAAACTGTCCGGATAACGGTATCGGTTATTGGCGTCATTGTTTGCGTTTGCTATCTTCTATAGGTAGGTAGCAGCACCACGCTATCTTTCCGTCCTTGTTGAGAACCTGTTCACTAGCTGTTCACTGTTTTCTGTTCGTACCCTGTACCGTGAAACGGACTATGAACCGGCCCTTGCCTGTTGACTGTCCGTTCACTGTTGTCTGTTCGTTCCCAGTCCGCTGAAACCACAGAGTACATACTCTTTGGCTGAAACATACGGCCCCAGCCTGTAATTGGCGAAGTAAAGTATTTAACGTGCGTAAGCCGAGCAGATAGCTAATATAATTTGCGTGCTCACTTCAATAACCGTCATCCGTGGTTGATGGTAATCGTGATAATGAATTCAACCGTATATAATTACTGTTTAAGTAGATGATATTTTCTTTGGATTCAATCAAACTTCCTTGTACTCAATTAAATTTGGATTAATCCAAATTGTTGTCCAAATTCCGAAACTTAAAACAATTGTTCGTACGTTGTTCATAATCTGTTCTCAAAATCTCCAAAAGGTTCCAAACTGACAGCGAACAGGCATCATTTTTACGTAAATCGATAGGGTGTTTAGTGTTTGTTCACTGTTGTCTGTTCATTCCCTGTTCGGTGAAACATACTACAACCGGCCCCTGCCTGTTAAAAGCTTGTTCACTATTGTTCCCGAAATGCTTGTTGCCTGCCTGTTAAGGAACAAGCTGCAAACAGAGTACAAACTGTTGGTAGGCTGTTCGTAAGTTGTTCCTACTTGTGAGTGACCCGAGATTGTTCGTTGGCTGTTTATACTCTGTTCACTAATCTCCAACAGGCTATCAACAGACTTCAAACGGACAGCGAACAGGCATTGTTGTTTCAGAAATCGACAGGGTAAGCACTTAAGGTTTTCGTCGTGCTCAAATTCAGTGTTACCCAAAGCACCCCACGTGGCACGAATTCCTAATCGCGTAAAATATCGCGTGCATTACCTAAATGCCTACAATGATATAGGTCAGTGATAAGGCATAAAGGAGCTGAAGCGTTATTCTGCAGTGGAAATTAGCCGTAGGCCAAGTCGGTATCGCCCCCTGCCACACACCTTCGTGGTGGCTTGCACGGTACCTCGTAATAGGCGCGCAGCTAAGAAATTAAGGCTGGGTGCGTTTTAGGGGCAACTAACCCTGGTGTGTGGAATATGGGTGGTGTGGGTGCCCAGAATTTTTTTATAGATGAATGGTTGAAAATGGTAAGTTTTTCGGCTTTCTGAGGGATATCTTAGTAATCCTTACTTTATTTTATGAGTAATCTTTATGCAATTAATCTGAAACATTCCATGATAAAATTTCTCTCAGTTCATGGGGGGGGGGGGAGGTTCATCCCCTAAAACTCCCATCGCTGCACCACTGGCTCGTAGTAGTACATGAAGTTCAGATGTAGCATTGCCTGCGAAAGGGATAACCTAATAGTTAAAATGTGTTTCCAATTCTTCAGAAATTTCTTGTAAACTCCAAGAAAAGTTATTTCTACCTATTTTTGCTCATTGCCAGGGATTAGGTTCTCGATTATAACATTAAGCCATGGGAACTTCATTTCCTACCTTGACTGCACCTTCTTGTTTCAAGGATTGTCAATCACAAGTTTTCTGCTCCTTGGGTGCTGGAAAGAAGTGTCGCCTTGGTTTTGGTGTGCTTGCAATGTCATTGGTTGCATCACATTTTTACACCTCAACCAAATATACTTAATAATCTTTACCTTACTTCTATTCCCGCAGTCATGCCGATGAATTTTTAAAATTATATTGGACCGGAATTAACTTTATTCTAGAAAGGTGGTTATTACGAACGTGACTCTTTCAGTTTATGTAATTAACTGTGTTCTACCACTTTCCCCAGACCCTGAGCGTGCGGCGAAAATTTTGTGCAACCACTTAGGGTCATTGGAGGCGCATCCGGTGCAGGCAGAGGCGGATCTACAAGGTTTGTAAGCTACTGTGATTATTAAGGGTAAAAAATGACATTAAAACAAAATTATATCTATATATAATTTTTCCACGTGTTTTCGGCCTTCAATACATCTCCACGCCACTCTGTGTCATCATCTTGCGTTTATGTTTCTATGTGCCTTCAATTACCTTGCCAAAAGTTGATATTAAGTTAATTGCATCCGACTGCCGTAAAGACTTTGGTGGAGCAAAGGTCATCAGCTCCATTCATGATTACTACTTGTCTCTAGTATCTTTGCCCCAGGCTAAAAAGGGCTTGCTTAAGGTCTGGGATTAGATTGAGAAACCCTTGACCATATGTAATAACTCTTTCATTTGGCTTGTAAAAGCCTAGTTACCATTTGCTGCCCGTAAGGATGGTTTGAGCCCACATTGCATTTTCAGTATGATTTTGAAGTTATAAATCCTCTTAAGGTGTGGGTTGTGAGTCAGTCTGCTGGAGCTGAAGGCTTTAAAGGTTACTTACAAAATTACCTGTTTAATCTTGGCTAAAACTTTCAAACACAATAGGGTTGTTCACCATATTTTTTTTATTTAAGAAATCGAAAGATCGTGCTTCAGAAGGAGCAATGACAATAATATTATGCTATTTTCTTCATTGTACATGTTTAGAGAAGGCTTTAAACAGTGACAAATTTTACGTTACGCCAAAAAGCCCTACTTCCATCTTGAATTGGTGTGTGACGTCACAAGCCTGTAGATGCCCTACTGCAGTGTTTGAAGTGGCTCAGCAGGGTTATTCCACTTTTTTTTAAAGATCTCCAGCGTCTGCCGCCAGATCAGTGTTTAAAGAAAATCCAAATTTATCCTTTAATAAGAGTAATAATAAGCAAAATTACCTTTACTTGTACATATTTATTGCTCATCATATCACAAATAGCACTACAACGCACACATTTCACGAGCTGTCTTTTTGATACGTATAATCAGTATATTCCAAATCAACTGATTCAATAAAAAACTTGGCTCACAATAAATATAAAACACTATTATGTAACACTAATAAAACATGACAATCGGTTTTCCAATCACTCTGCACACACAAAAGAATTTGCACTCCTTGAAGTTCGTAAGGATTCTCCACACCTCACTTACGACTCATCACTAACGATTTAGAATCAGTTTACGTTATTTTACATTGACATTACGAAGACAATGAAATGAATAGGCTGAAACAAATTATTAAACTAGCTAAACCAGTTATTGTAACATCAAAAAACTTCGAATTTCACTTTCACTATTACCGTAACCAAAATATGACCAAAACAAACAACACGCAACGAAATTCGTGAAATGTAAACACTGACGAATGCTCCAAATGAATTGGCAATAGGTAATAAAATCAAACAGAACTTAGAGGCGAACAAACGAATGAAAATTAATATACGTTCGATGTATCCTCTAAGTACAACTAGCTCAAATATGAAACATATCCTTCGCAATAGTTAGATACCTTAGATCGAAATGTATAGGGTTGATTGAACCAGCATGGAAGAAATAAATAATTTCGTCGAAGATGTTACATTCACAACTCACTTCACTTGTCGCTTCACTCTTTACTTCATCGTCTATATGCAATGAATTCACTCAGGGGTACATTAAGGGCACAAATTTTGTTCACTTGCACTAGCGGCAAAATGAAAGTTCACTGCACGTAGGTAGTTTCCTTGCAAATGCAGCTATACAAAACTTTCAATTCCTGTCAACAATTACACTACATACGTTGCCTGCCTAACTTGAAGAATGGATTTTATGTCGCCTTGATCCATCCGGAAGCTTCATGCACAACATAGGCCATTTCAAAATAAGGAATAACCTTGGCAAATGTCCAGTCGGCATGCAGGGTGCTCAGCTTGGCATCGAGCGATCGAGGGTACAGGCATGGCCACCTATAATACAGGCCGGAACATGGAATTTTGGCAACGCTGTGCCGGGGTGCGATTGTGTTTGCTTAAGAGCATGGCGACTTATGCGTGAAGAGTGTCCGTGTGACCTAAGAAGCATTAAATCTTTTGTTAAAAAGGCAGAACTGGACTTATTTTGTGGATATCCCATTGGCTAAAGGTACGTACAATAGTTTAAAGATATTTTTTGGGAGCTGAAGGAGGAAAATCACGTTTATTACTTCAAAAGTATTGTGATCACATGCCGGCCGGCCATTAATGGAGGGGAATTGAGAGTGCAACAATACTGGTTTTAAGGAGGAACCTGCGCTTCGAAATACTGCTTTCATTAGTTAGATAAACTCGATAACAACGAGTTAAAATTGCTCAATTAGTCATTCATAAAAATTAAAAGTAATGCTAAATCAATCAAAATAGCTGTACAATGCATGAATTTTACTTAAAATGGAATAATCTAGTGATATGAAGAATGGCTGTTATATTGACTCTTAGGTATCGGAAGAATTTAAGTACTTTCTCTGGAAATACAGTAAAGCTTTATAACTACATCATTTGTGATGAATAAAATGAACTTAACTAATGAGACCTTTTGCTCTGTTAATTTCAACCTAATTTGGAAAAATGGTTTATTTATAATTGCTGACCACCAACTTGACAACGCTGCCAACATATCGTAGTTTCACAGCGGTTGAGCACCTTTGTTTGTTTACGTTACCTCGCTGAGTTACATTGCATTGTGACAATATTACTCGTTTTATTATCCCTTTTACTTAGCCTTAAGTTATTAAATATACCTTTGGGCTGAAGTGATGGCGTCATTATGCCGATTTAAAGGCAAATTTGTGTCTGAAGGTAAAGGTAAGAGCTTGGATTATTTGAGGAAACGAAATGTGGCCAAAAGTGAATCCATCAATTCCATCGAAGCGATTTCAACGAGTGCATCTGTTGAAGGATACCGAAGCGTTTACGTGCATTTTTAATTTATTAAGAAATTTTTGCAATATTTCCCAACATAAAGTGTCCATCATTGTTTAAATAATCAATATTTATGTCTTGATTTATGAAGATTAAAGTCCCTGTCGAATGACTGACACAAAGCTCTTTAATGTTTATTTCTTTGTAGATTTTCCATTCAATAGCCTCATCCATACTATTAATAATTAATACTAATATACTAAGGAGTTGATTAGTGAAAATTAGAAACTAATGTGTCAGTTATAACCCAAATGTAATTCGAATCATTAGTATCAGGATAATTAAATAATACTTGTTCCTAGTGCCGAAGTTTCAGTAAATTTGGAAGGCTGGCATTGCAACTTCTACGGACTCACTTATGTCAGCTGCCATCGATTGTTCAGGAATGCATCCTAATTTTTATCCTCCTGCAATGACTTCATGAATAGGTAAATGTATTTACTGTTGTTTTTTCAAATTATGCTAATTGGACCTTTGGAAAACGTATCAAAGTAAATTGTTTGGTCAGTGAAAAAGGAAGTACTCTTGTCTATTTTATTTTATACTTTCGAAGAACTACAAGGGTGAATATTCGATTAATTAGTACGTTCGCGAAGTTGTATGTCCAAATACTACATAGTCGGTACCCAACAACAATATGCTTGTCTCGTGGTACATTCATTTACCTGTACACCTTATTCTAGACATTTAATATCAATTAAACTGATGATTAAATACATAATGCGCTAGATTTTCTACTTTACGCTTAGAACTTCTATTTAAATTAGTATTTTCTACATGTTGAAAACGATGCATATTTTTCGAAATAAACGTAAAAAAATTTGAAGTAGTATTCAGAAGAACAGATAAACTATCGCAAGTCTCATTATATTCTATCATTTTCGCTTTTGAAGCGATACGCCGACAATTTCAAGGGATGTATTGAATTCCGGTCATGATTATTCGCATGTTTAATAAAATGTAGTCGCATATAGGAATTACTTTAACAACCAGCACTGATAAATTTCATACTTCGGTGTATAGCACGTTTCGAGATGAACTGAATATTCGTTTAATGATTACGTATAAAAATGACTCCGAAAAATCCAATTCACTGGAATTATGCAGCGGTCGACAGGTGCAATATCGCTCTTCATATTTAACCTCCGTATATTTGCAACGTTGCCACTACCTCCGCCGCATAATGGCTGCTCGCTCTGCAGAAAACCGGAAGTATGTTCTTTAAACTTAAATACTGGCGCTAACATATCGGTAACCCCTTCTAAAAAAATAGATATATTAAGCATCGATGTCTATTCTATGCTGTGCTAATTTTTCAACGACATATTTCGGGCCAAATTTGAGATAAAAAATGTTTTACAAGGGAAGGTCATCATTCTCCCATAAAGACAATGTATTTCAAGGTGGAAATCCGTCATTTTCAAATCCATAAATCTTTCTTAAAAGGCCGGTGACATAATAATATTTTTTCACTATTCGATAGAAAAAATAATGAGCAACAACATATGTCAAAATAAGGGGAGGTTTTCGAGCATGTTTGAAATGATGGTTCCTCCTTAAATGGGGAAAAAGAATTATTTTTCTGTACTGTGTTTTGCCTTACGGCAAGTAAAATAGTTAAAAGATATTCTCAGTGTATTGTGAGTGGATATTCAGCAGTATTTCATCCAAAGCATTGCGTCTCTTGGCGGCCGGCCACGAAGGAACATTAAGAGAACACAAATGAAACGAAGTGTATTTGTCGGGTATTTAAATGCTGCGTTGTTTTTTATAATATTATTATTCTTGAGTTAACAGTGATTGCTATATTTGGTTGCCTTATGAATAACTATGTGTAGCTGTATCTATAATAACGTCGTATATTATTGAAGGAAGAATGGCTACTCATTAACTCTATTAATGTTTCTAGGTACTAATGTCATTCATATTTTCCAAACTAATCATGAATGCACTCCTTTTTTTCTGTAATCAGCGAAACTATTTTTATTCATGCAACTTTCCATTGTTTTCATTTAAGGTGCCCAAACGTTATCGTGTGCCATATTGCAGAAGCAACTACCTATCCACCAAGAACAAGGGGTATGTGACTATGTTCCAGTTCACCAAAGATGAACGCAGTTGACAGAAGTGGCTGAAGAATATCCCTCGGAAGGATTGGAATCTTTCTTCAAGCGCAATAGTTTGCGTCAAGCATTTTGCTGAGCAGGATATCCTACACCGTGTAACTTACATGAATAAGAACGTTGAAGTGAAAAGTTACGAGTTAGATCGCCTAAAGTTGTCCCCTGGTGCTACTCCCACAGTGTTTCAGGCCCTCTCCTCTTCTTAAAACTTCTTATTGTGATCAGTGAACCATGAAAATCTGTGAAAATAAGTAGATGAGTTGTACTTCTAAGAAATGAAATCAGGAAATATTGTATGAATCAGTGGAACAGGAAAAGACTGCTGATGAAATGATAATATTTATCATTATTTCCGAAATACATGCTAATTTGACATCTGGCCGCCTTCTTCTACTGAAGGTACATTGGAAAATCAATTGCTACTAAGTGATACGGAATATATAAGTGGTATTTTGAACTAATTCATCTTTCCCTTGCAGGTAGAACTTCTTGTTGTGATCAGTGAACTATGAAAACCTGTGAACATAAGTAGATGTAAATCTTGGAAATGAGATCAACAAATATTTTATGAATCGGTGGAACATGAAAGAACATTGATGAAATGTCAATATTTGTTCTCTTATCGATAAGGGCACCTTAATTGATAATTATCCGCCTTACAATATTCTAGGTATATTGAAAATCCAAGGGTACTGAGTGATATATCTATACGTGGTATTTTTGAACTAATCCATCTTTCTCTTGCAGGTAAAACTCCTTATTGTGATCAGTGAAGCATGAAAATCTGTGGAAATAATTAAAGATGAAATGAACGAATATTGTATGAATTAGTGGAACATGAAAGAACTTCTGAGGAAATGACTATATAAGTTTTCATATTGAAAATACTTAGTAAATTGACGTCTAGCCGCCTTCCAATACAGTAGGTATATTGGAAAATCCATGAGTGCTGAGTGAAATTACATATATGTATGTAGTATTTAGAACAATATAATAATTTTCTCTGCAGCTAAAACTCCCTTTTGAGTGAACGTTTGTTAGTGAACCTTGAAAATTTGGCCATATAATCAATTATGAAGAACCTGTTGTGGCTACCATTATCGAGATTAATTCAATAATTTCCTCTCGTTTGTAAAATTTGATTTTCTTTTAATAAGTATTGAGTTAAATGTTAGTATAATGTTATTTGTTGAGATATTTTTCCAATTCGGAAGTCGTTAATATTTCATTATACTGATCTTGTTGTTAAGAAATATTAGGTTGAATATATATTTATCTTCCTTGTGGCTTCATATTTTTTAAACGTTGTCCAATTTATATAATGCTAAGACTAGTTTTTTTTATATCACATAGTTTTCTAATTAGCCCTAACATTTGTACTGATCATTTTTTTCCATCAGGTAATGTGGTGCCTGTGAAACTGATAGCTGTTGCTGGTGACGGTTCATCGGTGAACTTCAAATAGCAAGATCTATGGAGGTTGTTTCCAGCTGAAATTGAAATTAAGAACCTGTGGCAGCTTTTATTTATTCCACTTTCTGGAGTAATATTTATGCTTTTATGGCCATGTCTTGTGACATTGTGAGGTTGTTTGACCTCTTCAATATGAAATGTTTACCGGAAAATGTATATATCTGATTTTTAGTTTAAATAAATGTTGTTGAACTTCATAAATTATTTTTCTCTCCTGAAATACCGCGACGAAAGGTGCTAGAAAATAACGAATTACTTTTTAACATGTTAATTTTTTAGGTTATGCAGGGAGGTGAAATGATGTTTATTTAAGAGCCGCTCTTTATTTCTAAGTCAATAAATTTTATAGGGTGTTCTTCCATATTAACAACCAATGGGTTAAGTAGTAAACTAAACGGTATTTCCTTCTTGGTCTGAACTTCTGGGACGTCGATCGCAGTACTTAAATATATTTCCGTGAATAATCTCTCGTATCCCTTGGCTTGTTATTAGTTCTCACGATTACTTTTAATAAATAGCTGTTAAAATACGAAATATAACTACTCGAATAACTCAACCCTACCGTAATTTTTAGCTTAACTTTAGGGAAGGTGAACGGAGGTCCAACCGTATTAACGTCAACAGCTGAGAGGCCGATCCACCGCACCCCAGGCGATGTGCAGAGTAGCACCCCTGACGTCACGTTAAGCGCTGTCGCCAAATTGCATGTTCCGGCCTGTATTATAGGTGGCCATGGTACAGGCCAGCCGTACAGGCTTGTTTCGTCATCACCTCTATTTCAAGATGGCCGACCGTTTTTGGCGGCGTTTAAAATTGTTCGAATTTTTATTGCTAATAACTCCATCATTACTTTTTCAACGCATCTGTCATTCATCCCAATCAAAATGAAATTACATCAGAAGTGATATACATTCGTTTTTTTAGACCGTTCTGATAGGCTTGAACAACCCTATTCACGAATGCTAGAGGGCCTGCTAAAAATATTGTGATGATATCCTTGTAAAAGAGTAGCAGGCAGTATTGTTCATCCCCCTGCAATTGGCTTTCATGTGGTTATGTCTTTTCTGATTCATTATCCTTGACTTACATATGCTAAGGAGTGGGATGGCAAAAAAATTCTAATGATGCTGGAGGAGTACCGGGAGAGGCTAGGTATACCTACAGGTTCCGTGACCCCAAAGTCAAAAAGACAGATTTGTGGAAGGAGATTGCCCTGGTGTTTAGCCGCTCCGGTATGACCACCATAACACATGACTTATTGGACCGGAAATTTAGAAACCTAAAGAGAACTTTTCTCAAGGTGAAACAGACGAAGAATTCCACTGGCCGTAACGCAGTTAACTGGCCATATTATGACTTAATGACGGGCATTATGACTAATGACGAGACGGTGAATATACCGGAGATGGTGGGCACTGGGGTTAGGGCGGAAGAAAGTGTGGCTGCTGCCAGTGCATCTTCGGAGGTGTTGGGGGGTCACGGTCCCCTCCTCAGTACTCCTCCAGCCCTGCCCAGCAGGTGGAAGCGCCTGGCGGAAAGGAGGAATGTGAATGAGGAGTTGGAGAGGAAAAGGTAACTACTAATTATTACAGACACTGACCTTATTTATGTAATCACTTGTCTTTCTGTAATAAGTTATCATTCAAGGACATATAATGTAGTCTATAAATGTAGCTGGTTGGTAAACACCTCAAGATAATGACCGAACTTTTTTCTGTTCTTTCCATATAGAGTGGAGGCGCTCAATGCAATTGCCGAGCAATTAAAGGAGAGCAACAACATTCAGAAGGAAAGAAACGAGTTGCTGAGAGAGTATTTGAGTAACGGAAGGCAGACATAATTTTTTTACTTATGTATATATAATGTTTCCTTTTATGTATTTGATTTCTGTAAATATAAATTTTTAAAATTTCTCGTGAATGGATCTCTTCTCATTTAAATGAAAATGTTGGTTAAATGACTTACCAATGACCCTGTTATTGTTTCGGATAATTTTTTGATAGAAGCAAGGGCATACCCCGGATCATATTAAGGAGAGGCAAGCCATTGTGTATGGGGGGGACAAAGTTGTGGCATTAGTTTGAGATTATTTCCTCGAAAAAATAGTTAATTTAACGATCTTATCGTAATGCATATAAGTGGGTTTAAAGAAAATTTGTTGAATGTTTTTGTTTCAATGCAGTTCTGATTTTGCTTAGACTTAAGCATTTTTTTCTTCTGGTGTACGGGGGAGCTGCTCCCCTAACCCTCGCTTGGTAGGCCTATGGATGGAAGGGTTTCAGTGTAACTTAATGTCTGCTTCATTGTGAAGTCTGTTGCAGTAATTAGATCAACCCATTTCTATTTTGGTGAACCCCAAGGATCTAAATGTAAGTGCCAGCAGCGGGAAAAGATTTGTGGTAATGCCTATTTCTCTCGGCCCCCTTTTGGCAACATTTGTTCATTCTAATTTATGATCTATATCACTATGACATTTTGTATAAGTATGTTCACGAGGGTAGAAGTCGCTATAATATAGTTTTAGCAAAGTTTTTTTATCCACAGTGGAACTGAGCTGCCTTAGTAAGTAATATGAAGAACTGACTTTGCTGCTGATGTTTGTAACATGCTCATTCCAGAAAATTTTGTAAGCCAGAGATATTCCTATGGGAAGGGTTTTTGTGGTAACGATACGCACTTCGATAACTTGTACAGAAATAATGACGACTGCGTTTATTGCCATGTGTGCCACAGATGCACGTCCGCACGAGAGCATTTATAATCATCCACAGACCATTTTAGAAACCATTTATCTTAAGGTTGCCCAGCATAGATCCCCCGATGGCATTGTTTCAGTATTTTTGAGAAGCTGGAAGGACTTTTAATTTACTTCAATGAACCCAGTTTCAATAATTTGTGTAGTTTATGGTGGTGATTCACATTCTGATGTTACAACAGACAGGTATGCAACACTTTAATTGAGGAATATTTTATTGCAATTAAATTTTAGCAACCGCAATGAAGAACGAACTAGAGATTTAGCATGTCTTGACAATATACATCAATGTAAATTTCACCAATGTTTGTTCTTCTTTTCAATCTGACCATTACTGTGTATTGTAAGCCTATCTAATGTAGTCCCCAATAATTGATAAACTGGTAAGATGTGTCATTCAAATATGAATGACAAAGGACAGGAAATGTTACCTAACAAATTCACTTGGTAGTATGAAATGGTCCAAGCATAAACCTAGATGTGATCATCCTGGTATAATATTTCACTATTTCTTCAAGGTCTATAAAGTTAACATGTATGCTCCTCAAAGGAAGAGTATCATAACTCAAAACAAAATCCAAGTCTGAAATGAAGGTTGGCCGTAAGAACTGGACTGCGACACAACTTGCAAGGATGAAAACCAGAGCATTGCTTTATTTTGAGTTTCCATTATGAAACCGTAACTGAAAATTGTCCAACCTTTAGCTCAAAAGAACACATTGATAGGTACTATGTAACTCTTTACTGTGAAAGCAAGTTGAATTTTAAAAGTATACAGGCCTCAAATTTATCCAAATTCAAAATACACAAGCTATATTATCCTGGAGTGGACAAGTAGTTGCAACGGGGGGAAATTAGCAACAGCAAAGATGATGGGCATGTAGTGAAGTAGTTGCAACTGTTGTGTTGCATGCGAATAACCTGCCACTACTGAATCACAATGTTAATTTGCACAAATATTGTGAAGTAATGGCTGAAGTCTATCTGCAAACAGGCTTATGTACACCTTAGCTAAAACAAAGTATACAAATAGGCCTATCTATATTCACTCGTGCAATTCCTCTCGCCTCCTAAAAAAACAATGGTATCACAAAAGCATTTGTATAAGAAAAGGAAAATCAGTTGTGACTAAAGAAGCAGAAGATATTATACTAGTGTATTTATTTCAAAGGCAAATCCCTTTCACCATACGACAAGATTATTTACATTCCATAACATCAGCCAGTTAAAAAAAAAATTGTTTTGCAAATAAAATAAATTACAACAACCCCATAATATATTCCCTCTTCACTCTCCCTTCTTGATTTCCCCCTTCCCTCACATCGGCATCTCCTTCTGGCTCCTCATAAGCTTCATCATAGTCTTGAGCCATTTCCTCCTCACCCTCTGTCTGCAATAAGAAATTGTGCAGCACACAGCAAGCAGCCACACTCCTGTTAAGTAGCCCCCTGTTTCCCATATTTAAATATTTGAGGCGCCTAAATTTGCCTTTTAAAAGTCCAAAGGCGCGTTCAACCACGCTCCGAATGGTGCTCAATCTGGTGTTGAAAACAACCTGGGCGTTAGTTAAATGCCCGGTGTTTCGGAAAGGAGTTATTAGGCACCCCAACAGGGGATAAGCAGCATCCCCTATCAGGTGCCTATCTGGTCCAAGAACCCTCTCGACCACCAGCTTTTGACGGAGGGGGCTATTTTCAAATACCCGGGCATCGTGCATTCTTCCAGGCATGCCCACAGCAATATCGATGAATCGCATGCCATCATCACATACACCCTGCAATATAATTGAGTGGAACCCCTTTCTGTTATAAAAATCGATTGGGTTTCCAGCAGGTTGCTGGATGGGTATGTGGCACCCATCTATAGCCCCCACCACTCCGGGGATACCCCTTGATCTCAGTTGGAAGACCTAAAAAGCAAAGAGAAATAATATAAATGGTTGCTGAATTATAAACAACTGCTTACAAATTCCGCACTTCTAAGAGCTCTGCCCGACATGAATTTAAAGCCAACCAAAGAAATTCATCAAGTACTAATAACAGCAGCACAACTAATTACAGATTTCACTGTACATAGAAAACATATCAACAACTTCAAGCGACTTGCTGGTGAAGATACATTGCTATGCAAACCTTTGACTTGCGGTGAAACAAAAAAGAAGTAACTAATAGTAACCAGTTTAAAATAGAATTCTATTTACAACGAAATTTAAATGCTGTGTGCATGAAATGTTCTTCAAAAATTCAAAGTTCGGACAATGTGACATTTATTCATTTGATTGTTAGCTCAGGTAACCCTATGAATAAAATGTTGATAACAGTTCTATTTCCAGCATTTTCATATTCTATTCATTTTTGTGACTGATTACGATTTATGAGGGGATCAAGGTCAGAAAATGATCAATGTGGACTACATGAAGTATTTTTATAGCACCACAGAATAATGCCTGAAACTTTTGAGATTAGAAATTTAATGTTTTTTCAGGATTGAAATGGTGGTGAAATCACAGAAATTGTCTCAGAGAAGCAACTAAGTTACAGTCATGGTGCCCAGTGGCACAGCAAGGGGTGGGGGGAGTTTGGGGGATAATCCCTCCCCCCAAGAGCTCAGATAAATTTTTAAGTTTAATCTAATATAGTTTATTGCATTAATATTAATATTAGAATAGTGTAAGGATTACTAAAATGTCCCTCAGAAAGCCGTAAAACTCCCCATTTTGAACCACCTTAAAAATTTTCAGGGGAAGGGCCCCCGCACCTCCTGCTTGCCCTGGCAGGTATTCCATACCCCTCAGACCCCCACTACTGATTGCGCCTAAAACCCCTTCTAGCCTTAATTCGTTGCTGCACCCCCGATGGTACCCACTGGTCCTCCAGGGCATTGTAAATGGCCAATGCCGCCTGAATACCCTCCAACAGCACAGTTCCTCTTCCAACAATCTCTTATTGAACCACAACTCATATGGCACATTAATAGTAATAGCAGTTCTAAGCGTAATTTTTGTGTGCCCTTTAAAGAGCACCTGCACTTACGTTCACAGACTCCAGGGCCTTGGCTTCAGTGGGCCACTTGATGTAGTCATCCATGGCCATGTGGAGGCACTGCACCACTTCCTCATACACAAAGTGGGCTGTGCTGGGAGCTATTCCGAATCTGTCCCCCACAGATAGGAAGGATTCTTGTTCGGCTGGCACCCAAACACAAACCATCACCTCCTTCTGCAGTGGGACGTCTCAGCAGGCGGATTGCAATCGTGCCCCTATGTCCACGCAGAGCAACTGGAATAGACAGAAATATATAATACCAAGGGCGTACCCAAGATCATAACTGGGAGGGCAGGCCATGTGATTTATGAGATTATTTCCTTGAAATAAAGTTTTACTTTAATTACATATCTTATAATAATATACATCTGCTTTTGTGGGTTTAAAGAAGATTTGTTGAATACATTCCTTTCAACTCAATACTGATTTCGCTTAAAGACTTTTGCAATTTTTGCTTCTGGGGGGACAAAGGGGGCATACGAAAACTACTGCCTGGCATTCCAAAATATATCTCGCAAAAATTTGTGAATTTCATGAACAGCAAAACAGCCCACGCTTAAATAAAATTACCATTGATCTCCCCAGCATGTAGCCGTGTTTAGACCACCCGTTCAAGTACATTAAGGGACAAATGATCCGATAGATACACAAAATTAGACCGGGATATTAGCTGGACATGCATTTTCACACTACCGGGTGTTCACACGGCCGTTGTGGCTTTTGAAAGTGTCGTTACGAATCCACTTGCCCCAGTAAATCTATCGTGTAAACACGCCTAAGGATGCGGCTATAGAACATGCATTATCAATCCCCATGTAAAATAGCCATCGAAGAACTCGAATTCCTTTAAACACGTGTCTTCAGTTCTGACTAGTTGAGCAAGGAACAATTCTAAAAGACATAAAAGTAACATTTTACGTACCTCCATGCAATTTCTCGACATCCGGAAATGTTTTCTAAAGTCGTCCGGACTGTAGCGTGGGACAGTTTCTTCATAGTACTGCTCGTTCCTCACAGGAGGAACAAGCCGCTCCACTACTTCCTCCTCTTCAATAGGGTAGGCAAGCTGGATAACGTTGGCTACAATTTCGTTAAGGTTCAAGTCATCCAATAAAAATGCCTGAAGTGCAGCCTCCATTTCAGCAATTCTCTACCTTGTCAAACCTCGAATACGACTACTCACTCTGGAACCGGAACAGCAAATGAAAGATGTCTACACGTGCACCACGAGGACCTGACTTGTCTCTCTTCATTTGTCGCAACGATTATGAGATTTATGACAACACAGCATATACTTAATATTTTCATAGTTAACAACCATTTGTCTGCTTATTAATACAAATTACCTTAAATGTATAATAATTTATACAGAAATATTTTCCATAATTAATTAATTACCCTACCTATTTCTTTTAAAGTTAGATTTTAAGTGGCCTACCGTATGTCTTTAATTAACAATTTCAAAGTCGCCTCCGAAGCGCTCACTGAGCTTTCACCATCCAGGGGGCTCGGTGATCGCTCAGTGAGCGGTGACGTCAGAGTCCGCTCACTGATCACTGAGCGATCACTCCCCCTGAATGCACCCAATGGGTGGGAAGGTTACTATGCATCTATAAATACCGATTTCGTACTTGGAAGATATGTGGAAGTGTTCTATCGTTAGAAGGCTCCCAGATGCAGACTATAAATATGGCCCTAAATGTCTTCAAATTCACGGTTTGAAGATAATCTGTTTTAGTCAGAAATATAGATCACGTAGCAATCATCGGATGCAGATTAACCAAACATTTAACAAATGCGATAGACACACCACGAATGTAAACGCATCAATAAAAGTGCTATCCCTCCCTGCGTCACATATCTTTTGCAAAATTCAGCTGCAGCTAAAGGTTTTGTGCGGGAAAATGGAGAGAGAAGAATGCCAGGGGAATTAAAAAGTGTCTGAATTTTCGCAAGTGTTAATGAACACTTTGATTACCAGTCTTCTGGATTTGGCACAGGCTTATGGTCTGTGTATTGTCATGGCACACTGACCAATAATTGCACTTCGAATATACGTGTGCTGATAAATTCGTGGCCATGTCTGCGCGTGACTGACCTTGAAATACGATCGAAATATCCATTTTTCTTTTAATCTGTCAATCGCAGTTCTACGATCGTAAAACCAGGATTGAGAGATTTTTAACCCTTACCGGTGACGTGCGTCTGACAGACCGCTGCATTTCTTAAAATATGAATATTTTCAAAATTAGTCTTTCAAAAGATCTAATATTCTCGTTAGCTTCATATTTTTGGATAGCAAGGACATCGCATTCTTAAAATTTAACGTTCCTTTTATTAATTTTTGTAAATTAGCAATTGAATTCAACTAGCGGTCTGAGAGACCACACGTCACTAAATTAGAAAAATCAATGAAGGTAATGCTGGTGGAAATGATTCAAAAAGTTGATAAAACAATTCGTAGTGATATATCGAGCATAATAATAATTAATAATTTGTTAGGAAGCATCTTTTGTTGTACAAAGTGGATATTAAGCACCTTATCTTTCTAAAATTCATTGCATTAGAATGACCATTCAAGTAATTTCTGAAGGTGAACGCAAAACAAATGACATCCAGTTTTTATTAAAAATCTTTTTGTTCTTTTAATGCTAACATTTTTATAGGTGTTATCAATAATTAGAATAAAATAGTGGTGAATTCTCGTACTCCTAGCTGCAGTACACATGTAATGTACTTTGTAAATTGGAACCAATTGAACCCCAAAATTTTGCATGCCCTCGGCTGGAACGCAACATTTATTTACGGGTATCTTTCAGCAGTTGGGGACAGAGTATCTTAGCATTGATTTTTATCGAAAGAAGAAATTTAAAAAAAGCCTAGGAAACACAGAGAGTAAAACGTCGAAATGCAAGTGACGTGACGTTACGTCTACGTGACGTTACGCCCCTTTTTTTTCAAACAACCAGAAAACCCTTGAGTGCGTAGTTTCACAAGTAATGCAATCTGTCGACAAATGCAGAAAAATAAACTGATAGTAAAGGAGGGAGCACTGATGATGACAGAAGTGATGTAGTATAAGATCTCCGCAGGCGAGAACAATTTTTTACAGGTGAAATCGCAATAAGTGGTCATCCAATGAGCCAAAGAGGAAAATTCGTACACCCTTCCATAACACCGTTACTCAGAAACCCGGTTTAAAGTATTACATAACATCACTAGGTAGAGTATTGAGCCTCTTGATTATTAGTCTCAGATTTTTTAAGAGAAAATTTTACAATTGAATACGTTGGTATGATTAAAAAAAATAAAAGGGCCTAATGATTTTTCGTCATCCAAAGGACGCATAATGGGCTCTTCATTTTACGGATTCTCAGAGAACAAGACTGTAATATCCAATGTCCCCATAATATATGTCTGTTTGCTCAGTTTCATTAATGCATTACAGGGTGAGAGGTGATATGGAGTTAAAGAAACCAGTAGTAAATGCATTTTACAATGCAACTAAAGGTGGTGTAGATACATTAGACAAAACGTACAGTAGATACAATTCCGGGTGGTTGCGAATGGAAGTATTTTCCAGAATATTTAATATTTCCTTTGTAAACTCTTTTGTGCTTCAGCAGTCTGAGAAAGATATGAGAGATATGACACGATTTAAATGTCAAAGGAGAATGTCAAATGTAAGACTCCCGAGACAGGAAGGATAAATTATTGCACAAATTCCCCATATACCCGTAGGAAGAGGCTGAAGAAGTTGAAAGGTTTGATTTGACAAATTAAAACTTCTCGCACTATTTTTGCGTGTTTTTTCCCACCTTTTCGATGCATGCGATTGAAGAAAGTCCCTTTATTATCATTATTTTTTTTTCTTTTCTTGACCTTATTTAATATATAATATGGTATTTCCTGGAGTATAGGTCATTTATACAAAAGTTAGCAGCCAACGTTTCGATTTATTTTCTTAAATCATCTTCAGGGCTATGTTAGAAAAAATGTGAAACAATATAAAATACAGAGAATAAGACGATACACAATATTTATACATAAAGAAGGAACAATTGGGTTTTTTTAATATAATACAATATAATTTAAAGAAATATGTATATATAAACATATATATAAGAACAGAATGTAATATAGAAAAAATTTTGACATACCTCTAAACTTTGAACATATTTATTTATGTTTTGTTTCTAAGGTATTGCCACAACCTAGGTTACCATTAAAATTTTTTGTATATTACATTCTGTTCTTATATATATGTTTATATATACATATTTCTTTAAATAATATTGTATTATATAAAAAAAAAACAATTGTTCCTTCTTTATGTATAAATATTGTGTATCGTCTTATTCTCTGTATTTTATATTGTTTCACACTTTTTCTAACATAGCCCTGAAGATGATTTAAGAAAATAAATCGGAACGTTGGCTGCTAACTTTTGTTTAAATGACCTATACTCCAGGAAATACCATATTATATGAAAGTCCCTTTGGTTAATTAGATGTATAATTGTAATTGAATGGACACATAACTTTTTTCCTTATTGAAATCTTTGGAAGGGGCGGCGACCGAGAGTTGTTATGAACAGTCCGCCACTGTGTATGTTGTGGGTGTTACGACGCTTGTTCAACTTCTCTAACAAATTCTTAATTGTGCGTGCATAATAAAAAATTCCCATACGCATCTCTTGGGCGAATTATCTCTCGTATTGTATCGCTTCTGACCGATCTGAAAAAATAGTTTGTTTCTTTCAAAATGTACTCTTTTCCAGTTATGATAGGTGGCTCCTCAATTTTTAAAGCCGCCTAAGTCTAAAACGTAGCCATTGAATCACTAGTGGCTTCCAAAAGCACTCGTGCCAAAGCGCTGTTGAGCTATATATTAGCCCGTAGTAATTTTTAACGAATCGTGCCATATTTCTTTCCATTCGCACGATATACTTTCCACGGGACCTGACCGACCGCTTTCCTTCCTTCGAAGGCATTCATTTCGCAAAACATATATCAGCTACGTTTGAGGCCTCCACCTGCAAACTCCCCTCTAAGACATACGTCAACCGAAGATCTCAACTTTGAATGAATGCAGTGATGGGCAGTGTGAGAGTGAGTCAGTTGGAATGAGGAACTCAGCAGAGCGAGAGAGCTGTGAGCTGAGAGAGTCTTATTCGGTGAATCACGACTCCCTCCCCTCCACAAACGACTCCATCCCGCCATACGGTGTGCTGAAATAGGGCAGTTTCCTTCATCAAAGAAAACGAAAGACATTGATTGCGATTCATTACCCACCATTAGTGTGTTCATAATATACAAATTATTTGATTTTAGATAATCCACTTTAGACAAAAATTAGTGGTCAATTTTATCCTCACTTGAAAAAGGCAGGATTGTCGCCCATGCGATTCCACTCCACGTGACGTCACAGGGACCTAATTTCTATACGAGTAGATAGGAGTTTTACATTGTCTGAGATTACCAATGCTTGCATGAGGCACAGAGCTGAGGGAAACATGTCTTAATAATCACTTATTAAAACTGGCTAAGGTCGGAGTGTTTTCTTCGTTTGATAAGGTATTAATAATCCTTATTAAAACCAAGCGCTACCTGCTAGCATCCTGTGTTGTATCAGCACACAAAGCCTCGCCCCAAGGTCACCTCACTTGCAGCAGCGGGAACCAGAACGACGTCACATGGAGTTTTCCCGGCATTCATGCTTAGCCGTCGCGTTTTCGCCCGCTTGAAAATTTTCACTTTTCATTTAATCGTGAAAAATAGATATCGTCATTTAAAAATCTAAAAGCATGAAATACTTACTCCAGGAGTAATAATCTTTAAATTTAGGCAATTAAAAAAACAATAGGAAACCACCCTATAGTTTTTGTTATCAGTTTTTCATCCAGTTTCAAATAACAATTTTTACTGACAAATTGGTTCGTATTGGGAATGTAAAAATTATATTTTAAGTTTAAGAATAGAGAAGCATTCAAAGAAAAATTAAACAAAACAATGAAAATGGCATAGCAATATTTTATGAATTTTTGATTTATTGCGGTCTCCCAGTCTGCGCACGTCACTGGTAGCGTAACAAGAATTGCACATCACTGGTTCAGGTTCATTGACGGCTTTTTCCAGTTTTTTTTTTTTAACGGTGTACGAAATTCACAGCTTATTCACGATCCTAAGGTTTTCAAGGTTGAGTAGGAACACTTTGTTAAATAAATAAATGTTACGATAGAGTTTTCTTTACAATAAAACAATTTAAAAAATATATTGCAATGATAGGGTCGCTATATTCCTTCCTGATGCGCTTGTTTTTTGCTGGTCGTGATCCACGCAGCGTTCAAATCGAGCGAGTTCTTGGTACTATTTTGGTGGTCATCTACATACATACCACAGTGCATTTCGAGTATCATAGGTTTTTTTGGTGAGATATAAAAAGGGGCAGAAATGTATGAACGTGAGCAGATGAAGGGCAGACGAGTTAGTAGACAAACAAGAGTTCTCAGAGAGAGATAAGGATGGAAGAACGAGAGAGTGGAAGGGGGAGCCGCTACCAGCTGAGCCGGCCACAGCCGTTACGGGGTTGACTGCTGAATCATCCACTGTGGGAGGAAGGCACTCCTGGATGGCGAATGGAGACAACGCAGTTCCCGCACAACGTCAACGAGTACTATGGACTGTGACAGGAGCAAGGATCCAGTAAGGAGCCGCATCACAGCATAATTAAGTACTCACGAATCTCCCCATTTCCAGAGATCACCCTGATCAGTGATCCCTTACCCTCATCACTGACTGATTCCTTCCGAGTGCGTCTCTCACACACAAACGAGTATCCGTTACGTGTTTAACTCTTTTATTTGTTTTTTGACGAGAAAGTCATATTTTCCTACATTCTGTATCACAATTCTCCCGTTCTGTCGTCTAAAGACTTTTCACATTATCCTGAACGAGGAGCCTGGAATTTTCATATTGATGCTTGCCACCGAATATTTTGGAAGTTAAATGGAAACTAGAAGCTTTTACGTGGTGGAAAGGTTCAAAAATTAATAATGAAAGTGTTTTTCATTATTAATTTTTGAAGTTGCCAAATTGTAAAGTTTTGTAATATCCGTGTTTAATTCCATCTTATCATTCACCAATCATTACACCTTTCATTAGCTTTAGATACTTTGGGGGAAAGTTATGCGTTAATTTGTGTGGAGTAATTTGGTTCAATGAGAATAAATGGTTACTTGTTATTGGTTACACTTAAATGTACAAAAGACGAGGTCATTCTGATTACTGAACTGTGCCTTTTCGACTTGTTCGATGCTCGGATTCAAATCTGGTCGTCGTTAACGTATCGGGATCGTATCCAATGCCCTTGGATGAGTTCCCTCCTTGCTCCATCAACTGATGAGCTGGCTTCAGGGGTTCAATTTGGCCTTAGTGGTGCCCTTTTTGGAATTTATTTTGAAATCTAGGGTCCAAAATCCTTATGGGAACGGCGAGGAGATAATCCCGTCAGGGCATCAATCCACTAAGAAGGTGATGGGAATTTCTGGTAGAAATTGTGTCACGCGATATGTTTGCAGAACCATGAGTGTTACGTCACTATATATAAGAACAGAATGCACAAAAAATTTTGACATACCTTACCTTTGTACATATTTACTGATATTACATTACTAAGCTATTACCAAACCTTTTTACCATTAATTTTGATTTATTAAATAAAAATAATTTTTGCTAAGGTTTTCAATGTCAGTTTTTTTATTACAACTGTAAATTGATTTAGATATGTGAACCATTTCTTTGAATATTCTTTTTCTCGAATTAGCCTCATGATCTAAAATTTCGTCGCTGTCAAAATCAAAAACATGGCCATTGCTTATGCTATGGCTAGCAAGAGCACACAATGGGTGCTTTCCATTCATTGACACACGTCAACACAAGTCGACTTGTGTCGCGGTTTTCGTGTTCCATTCTATGTGTGTCGCCGACTGTTGTGACACAAGTCAACAAACGAAAACGCGCAGGAATTGGAGAGTTATAAACAGTTACCGCGAGTCGGCACTAGTCGACTCATGAGTCGCATGAATGGAAAGCACCCAGTGTTATACCACCTTTTGCTGATGACTTGTGGAACTAACTTTTAAAGGCTGTAAAATCGTACATCCGAGTCTTTTTCTTGCATTTATTTAATCTCAATGTTTCACGTTTTCTAGTATGTTTTCACTAAAATATTTAATTCTGTCGTTCTGTTTTTATGACCGAATCTATTTCACATGCTTAGTTAAAAGATTATGATTCTCAAGATTAGTATTGTTTACCCTCACAATCTACTTCACATGATATGGTATAAACGTTTAAACGAGTTTACTGTGAAAATGTTAGGGTCTCTTAATTCCACCAGCAATATTCTACACTTTTTCAGCAGTGGATGGGAGTGGAGACCATAAGTTGCACTACCCACACAGCACAGGACGTCATCAGGATATCCTAATTTGGTCTCGTATGTCCTGATGACGTCCGAGATATCCATGTGACGTTGCCTAGGTATCCCGCCGGGATTTTACATCCTTACGATAGTTTCCAGAGTTAATAGGTTTTCTACCCATTTTATTGAAGAGTGCCCAAGTAACATTTTTGGTTGGCCCTCTGTTGGCAGATGGTGGGACACAGCGGTTGGCCCATGGTATGATTTGGCCACCTCGCCAACCGTATCCCAACCAACGATTCCCCAACGATGGGCCAACAGAGCATTACAGTCGGGCCTTCGTATTCCCAACCCAAGGCCAACAAATCTCCAACGATAAACCGTTGGCCCTTTTAAATTCTGCCATCCGTTTCCCAACAAAAGCTATATTTTACTGGCATTTCTCATTTTTATAGAATGAGAGTTAAATTAATTTACCTTCTCACTTGATACAATACCGGTAGATAGAATCTTTACCTTTAACTCCCTATAAATCAAAATGAAATTAAATACATTAACAATCAATGCTATAGGACAAAGTAAGGTTACAGTGGTTAAAAGTGGAAAACAAAAAATCATTATCAGTTCAGAAGGTCCCCAACTTTTATTTTCGCAAATTAGGACAATTTTTATTAGGACAAAATTAGGAAAATTTCAACAGCACCTTTCCATATTACAATATGGCACACACAAAAACTGTCCATCTTCTTTGTAGGGCAACAAAACACACTTAGATAAAATCTGGGTGGACTGCAATTTGCATCCAGGTACTAATTTTTTCACTACAAATATACCAATGGTACCACTTCGAAGAGGTAAATAAAAGAAATCCTCCTTAATTTCAAACATGTCACACTGCAAGATGTACACCCCTGAGTTATTTATTCCTATTCTCTGGTCTTCGGTAACGAAATCTTTAAGTTTAGTCCATTTTACTCAATTGGATTAATAAGTGCGAGATTTAGGGATATTAATAGGAATCACAGAAACACTGATTGAGTATAATAGTTGATGCATTTTCCATAAAATAATAGTAGTGCAGATGTTATTTAGGTTTACTCATACAAATTCAATCTCATTCTCTTCAAAGGGGACTAAATCACTCACTTTGTCCATTGAAACACTGTTTTCATTAAAACTTCCACGTATACTAGATATGCCACAATCTGAAAAAAATATACATATCGATCTATCTAAATTAATGATGAAAAGTTTAAAATTCCACGAAACTATCTGTTTAAGGTAACATGATTTTAGGAATGCCAGTTTTGTAAGACTTACCAAATGAGGTCAATGACTTATTTTTGTTAGAAGCACTCGACTTATTTTATTTAACTGCTATCACAAAGACATAGTGAATGATTAACATATAAAAGCAATCCCTAACAACCAAAACTTGTTTGGTTGTTAGGTTGCTAGGGAACCATGTGAACCGTATCCTGCAACGTATGCAATCGTAGTATACATCGTGCTTATTTTCGGCCCATATCGAACTTCCATCGGTTAAGTTAGACTCGAAACAGACAGATCTTATAAGTCTACACTTTTTCATGTGTCCTCCGGGATATATATACTAACAAGTTGCATTAAAGAAGCCTCCACTTCTTGGAACCATTTATGTCAAATACGTTGAAGATCTTGTCGGAATTTTGTTTGCAGCGCTCATGGCGGAAATTGAGGAAATGGTATGATGTCCCAACGGTGGCCCAACGATAATCCATTTCGTAGGGCCATTGTTGGGGATTTCCGTTGGGCCAACAGCATAAACCGTTTTGTTGGGCCAACGAACAATATCTGCGTTGGGCCAACAGCGGAATTTGGTTGGCATATCCACCCACAATGAGCCAACCGTGACTACGGTTCCCCAACAGAGGCCCAACGGTCAATGTTACTTGGGTGATAACGGGAATGAAGAAATATATCGATTTTTACTGAAAAATTATATTTTCTACTCATGTCCTGCGGACGTCACGGGTCCGTCACTGGGACATTCCATTCCCACTGGTTATATGAACTCTTTAAACCAATTTATCAATAAATATTTACTCTTTTGGGATTAAATCATATCAAAGGCGAATGACTGTAAAGGTTTTATATGAAACATGACACTTTTATAATTTATCATTAGAAATCTGCCCAGATTATTCTGCAAATAACTGACGTCCTCATTCATTCGAGTTATGCCCTGATAGCACTAAAAGAATTATCTCTGCATATTTTTAAGATTTTGAAGTACATATAAATTATTTTAAATTCTCGAGGGTGCGATTCGCGATAAAACCTATGCTGTTACCGGACTTCTGTGCGCGAAAGGTTGTCATTGTGTGAGTACCAAATATGAAAAATACGATGATATTTTTTGACATGGCCCAATTTTTACCTGAGAAGAGCCATTACGTCGATTCCGGCCGAATTTATACACTGTTTTTAACTTGCGTATTGTTTACAAAGTTGCAAAGATGAAACGACAAAACATTTCGAAGAAACACGTAAGCGTTAAAAAGAGTCAAACCATTAAACTTTCCGATGAAAACATGAGATGACGCCATAACATACGAGCGGAAGAGGCGTTCATAGAAGTTGAGTATTACGTGATATCTGAGTGTATTTAATCATGTTTTTTTTGTCGTTGTTTCTTGTTATACTTTATTATTTAACCATTTGTTAACAAAATCCAATGTAAAAGGTCTCATGTACTGTTTTTGGGTTTATTGCAAATAAATAAATAAGCATTTAGCGTTGTCAAGGCACAAATTATGGATAGCAACGATAGCAACAATAGTTATAAATAAACTGTGGCGGCCATCATTACGTGAAGCCGCTAAGTATTCGTGCATCCGCTGTTCTTATAAGTTTCTCATTAGAAGGTGAGTACAAGTTTGAAAAAATATTTTATGCTTACCCGGCGAATAGTGTGGGTGGTGTGGGTCAACTTCTCTCGGGATTCCCGCGAGGTTTGAAACTCCATTTCTGCCGACACTTCGAGTCCCGAGTCGGAGCTTGAAACTTCGGCAGAAATGAAGTTTGTAACCTAGTGAAAATTCCGACAGAAGTTATCCTAAAGCACAATTTTGACTAATTGAGTTTTAAACTTGGTTAGAGTTAATGTTAATTATTTCCTTTCGCCGATTAATTGGTCCTGGTTTTGCGATGTAACTTGTAAAGGGTATCAACGATTTTTTACTTGTCGTTACTTTTATTTTATACAAGTTGTATATTGTATATTTACAGGTAACGACAAGTAACAAAATCGTATGATATATCATACTATTAATGTTTAGGGTTATAATATAAATAGAGTGAAGTCCGATCATGATTTACCCTTATCGATTTTTATGTCGACATTAGTCTCTAAATTCAAATCTGACTTTGACTGTGGAAATGATTGCTCGACTCACGAGACATAAATTATTACAGTATATTCCGCTTAATGGGTCCACCGGTTACTTGGGGCAGCCGCTTAATTGGGGCAGATCTTGAAGAACAGATCCCAATAGAGGAACATCCCAGAGTATTCTCCGCTTAATTGGGACAGCATGCCGCTTTATTGGGCCATGAGGCGGCTACATATATGTAAGTATATATGTAAATATGTATGTATATAAGAGTCCCAGTCAGGCAACATTATTTTAAATAGGTTATTGAAGGATTTTTACCCTGAAAATTCCGATTTCCCTTTTAGGTGTCTTCTTTGAGAAAGATAGAGGCTCCAGTGTGAAGGAAATCATTTTCAGGGTGATGGCAAGTTTGCTGAGAAATGAAGTAGCCCAGGAATTCAGCTGGTTGGGAGCTAAAAGAAAGAGGGTGTTTAGCTCGTTGAAATTAAGAAGAGTTATTAATGGTAAATGTCCAGCTTGTCTTCGAGTCCAGGGTTCAAGTTAAACTTGATTATCTTCCTATCGTTGTGTGTAAACTTATTTGTCTTCATTCTTTACAGATATAGTACTTAACCAGGATGCTACAGCCACCAAATCCAGTGTGGAGGTCATAGTGAAGGGTTGGCTGAAACATGCCAAGGCAAGGCACGAGAGAGAGGTGTAAGTATTCATTGAGTATGGGTTTAGGCAAGGAGAAATGATTTTGGAGTGGATATATTTTGGCAAGTTGCTCCTCATAATGAGGCTAACAAAATTCACTAACTCTTGATTTACTGTGGTTTTGCAGATTTTACTATTCATACTATTTTACTATTTACAGAAGTTCTAAAAAATTTGTAGCACAATGATAATAAGGTTAATTTCCTCCTCAAAATGAAATTGCCTACTAATTCATTCATGAGCTCCAACCCAGTGAGAAATGGGTGGTGGAATCCACGTGGAACCCACGTGGAGAATTAACGTGGATACCACGTGTTTTTGGTCGTGGAATCAACGTGGAACCCACGTGGAAATTTGGTGGAAAAATTAAAACAGCAGTTGGTGCTGTCCTAAAACCATTAAAACCTCAACCACTCTATATCTAAACCTTCTATATATGTGTCTACGATTTTTCATGTGCTCTCATGGCTGCCTTTCCACGAATTATATAAAAATAGAATGTGCGATACATTTTCACATAACTAGCGTGGTTTCAGGATGATAAATGACGCAATGTCACCAGAGGGTTAAGTTCCACAAATTAGAAATTCTGTTTAACATTTTATGATAATCACCACAAATCCACTTGAAATCAACGTGGATTCCACGTGGGTCCAACCACTCAATATCCACCACCACCAAATATCCACCACTCAACGTGGATTCCACGTGGGTTCCACGTGGATTCCACCACCCATTTCTCCCTGGGAACCATCCCATATGTATGGACAATATGTACCTAATATTCGAGGTATATTCATACTATTGCCTAAATCAAATCATTTCAGCTTCATTTTTACTTGCTAAATGCACTGAATAATTTCAATCATGGTTAACCGGTAACACATACTACCGTATTTTCCGGCGTATAAGACGACTTTCTAGCACCTAAAATCTTTTTTAAAAAGTCGGGGTCGTCTTATACGCCGGGAATGTGGCAGCAAGGAGGAGGGGTGGCCGCACTGAACAAACACTTCACACATTTGCAGAACCCTAACCCTAACCCAGTGCTGAGATCTAATATACCAGGCTTTGTGAACTTCCATGTTAAAAGGAGGCCAAGGGAGAACCAAGCAAGACAATTAAACCAACGGTCGGAGGCACTTCAACACAATCAGCAGAGGACAGTTGTTCCATCTAAAAGGTGAAAAAACTATTTTAATTAAAACAACAGGACATGAGAAGTCCAGTTTTACAGTGATACTAGCTTGCACAGCTGATGGCGCCAAACTGAGACCAATGGTTATTTTTAAAAGAAAAACAATGCCGAAACTCAAGTTCCCTGTTGGTTGTTTTGTACATGTGAATGAAAAAGGCTGGATGGATGAAGAAGGGGTAAAGCTATGGCTTGATAACGTATGGAGCAGGCGACCAGGTGGACTTATTAAAAAACGTAGCCTACTGGTGTGGGATATGTTCAGGGCTCATTTAACTCCCAGCACCAAGGAAAGGCTTGCGAGACTAAATACAGATTCAGCAGTTATTCCTGCAGGATTGACATCATTGGTACAGCCACTGGATGTGTGCCTAAACAAGCTGTTTAAAGATCGCATTCGAGAACAGTGGAATGAGTGGATGGTTAGCGGTGAGAAGTCATTCACAAAAGGAGGAAACATGCGTGCTCCACAGTTGGATGTTTTGTGCAAATTTGTTATAAAAGCCTGGAATGACATTGATGCAAAAACAGTAATCAAGTCTTTCAAAAAGTGTGGCATATCAAATTCGTTAGATGGTATGGAGGACGACTACTTGTGGCAAAATGAAGAGGAAGTCGAAGCTGAGACCACACCATCTGATACGGAATTTGATCCATATGATGATTGCCTTACAAATGTAGAACAAGACGTTATTGATGTACTGATGATATCAAATGACGAACAGGAGGATTTTAAAGGTTTTTAAATGGAAACTGCGTTGCTGACTCGCAGTGACTTGCGAGCTCTCTCTATCGTTTGTTAACTTCCTTGTATCAGACTGCTTTAGGAAAAGTTTAATTCACTTGCACTGTTTTAGTTTTATATGTTTTATGAGGAACTGACTTATGTTTATTAGTGACCGTTTTCATGCTATCATGTCATGCCATGATGTCATAAGCATATTAATTAAAAATTCCTATATTGAAATCAAATCTGATGTTTTTTATTTACCGGTAGTGTGCGTTGGAAAAGGGGTAGTCTTATACGGAGAGTATAGCACGAATTATATATTTTAACAAAAAAGTTGGGGGTCGTCTTATACGCCCAGTCGTCTTATACGCCGGAAAATACGGTAACTTATTGTGTTCATCCATCAATTGAAATGAAAAAATATTTTCCAGATACATGTTTAGGAAAGCAAGAAGCAAAAGAATTTCTTTTTTACATAAATCAGTGAATGCATTTCTCCAGCACTTCATTTCAGAAAGAACTAATAAAACACGATGTGCAACTAGTTAAGTATTGTCTGTCGATGCAATGTTTATGAGTGGGCACTTAAATATGGGCAAAGTGTCAGCCAGTATAGTCCTACTTCCCCTCCATTCCCACTGTAATTTTTTTTGCCGAACCCTTTTCATCCAAAATTGTAATATCATTTAAGATTTCACAATTTGATTCACCTCATCCATGTCCCATTTACAATTTGCCAGGACCACAATTTGACTACATATATTATAAAAAATTTTGTAATATCTTGCTTTATATAATCGAGCTTACTTGTATAATCGAGCTCTTAGGCTCTCTCCCCTTATGAGATTATCTGTGAATACTAATATGAAATGTAAAAGTTAAAATTCACAATAGGTTATTATTTACAGTAAAGTATTCCATGTAAAATTGAAGTATATCACCAATCAGCTGATTTGTATTCAATCTGCGAATATTGGTGGAATTAAAATTAGAATTACAGAACTTTTAGGGTTTCATTTTAGACATTTAATGTCTCCCAAGAGTGTACAAATAGAATATATTGGTATGTGTAGAATGTTTGCAATCAAGGTGACCATTTACTGGGAGGATCTTTTAATTACGGAAAGGTTTTTGTTAGTAGTGAAAATGGCATGATATTTGTGACAGATACATGTGCAAAAATATAGAGGGTTAAAATATGAAAGTTCTAGTGGCTTTTTAAAAGTGTCAATTTCTACAAATAAAGATAAATTTCAACAAAAATCAAGTATTATCGTATAAATTAGTGATGGGTCGGTTCGATTCCTCGATTCTCGACCAAGAACCGGAATCGAAAACGAGTCCTTGCCAAAGGGAAAAATCGATTCCGATTCCAGTACTACTTCAAACCACAAATTTATACATGACCGCATTTCCAACAGTCATTCGAATTTTCGCGCCACATAATCGTAACAACAAAACACATATCTTGGGATGGGCGAGTACTCGAAAATTCGAATCGAGTCGAGTAGTTGGTACTCGACTCGAGCGTTTCGGGTAGCACTACGAATGTCGAGTCGAGCAGTTAAGGTTACAGAGCTTTCGAGGCTAGTAGGTCCAGCAATCTGCCGACAGGAAGTGCTATCATGAAACTCATGTAATAATGCAGTTTTTAAAGCCAATAAGTCATTCTAATGCCTTGGCCTGGTAGTTTCAGTTTGCCGAATACACGTTGTCGACGTGGGCGCTGAATACCTTTACGCCAGCCGCGGGCGGCCGATCATCATCCTACCCCGTGCACACTGGTCCGAAATCGGAAAAAGCTGGAATAAAGTCCAACATGACCTTTTTGGGGATAGAGACATGAAACTTAGCGTAAATAATCATAAATCATTACCAGATATAGATTCAATGATAAAAAATCCGAGAAAAAAATAAAAAAATAGGCAACACCCTAGCTCGGCCTCCCGGGCGACAGAGGACCAGTACTACTCCGACCACTGCCACGAACAGTCCTCCATTGTGAATAGTCCACGCCGAAGGCTGAAGTGCGGACGTGCCGCCGCAGCCAAGTTGGTGAGTCAAAAAAGATATTTTGATAGAGATGTGCGAATAGTATCCGTGAGTACTCGAATATCTCAAATACTAGAAATTTAATTAAATCCCATTCCAGCCGCCGGATGATATTTAAATGACCGCCTTTTTCGCATATTATCATTCAATAATTTATATCTTTTATGATACACGACCAGTATCGTTGAAAATGTTTGTGAACTTGCGTCGTATAATGCGCTACTATATATCAATTTTTCGAGCGATTTGAATAAATATTTATTATTCTATGTATCTCCTTCTTTGAACTATTGAATAAATTTTCAGTTTTGAAAGATTTAAATTTGGTTTTCATAACAGTTTGGATACTTGTGATAGGTTTACCCGTTTCACCTACTTGAAAATTTATCACTTCGCCCATTTATCTGACTTTATTCTCTTATTACCGTATCATTCCATATAGGTAATCACGTGCTAATGTTTCAAACGTCAATATGCGAATATTCAAATGATATCATCTTAGAAAATCTGCTTCCTGCGACATGATTTGAAGCAATCCAAACATAAGCCCACTGCATTTTTTTACACCAGTACACGCAGTCTCTTCATTTCCCATATTAGGCACAAACTGCACACCTCCTTTAGGACTTTGATTTCTTCCCAGCTGCAGGAATTTTCCTTAAGAAATGCATTTCTGTGAGTCTCGGTACTAAATTGTGTAAGAATGACGGCCCTATGCAAACAGTCCTTATGAAGTTGGATGTTTCAAAAATATTACCTCGACCAATTGCACGCGAAATGGTATGGTATGGTATGGTATTTGGAGGAGGCGACCGACAACTGAGGTCATTTGCGCCATGAGGGAAGGATAGGTAAGGAAGGGTGGAGAGAAACCTGGCGTCGGCATTAGCCTGCTCTTAACGAAAGGCGCCAAGGGGACCACGGCTTAACGTCCCATTCGACGGACGGAGTGTTGCGCTTGAAATGTCCTCCACATAACACTCAAGCAGGGATCGGGCAGTCTCTGAAAATTCTCTGCCGCTGCCGGGATATGAACCCGGGCCCACCGGGTGGGAAGCCAACACTCTAGCAACCACACCAACCCGATCCCTAGCGCGAAATGATAAGTGCAAATTTTTTATATGTGTTTTTCCTGTGAACAACGTATGAATTTAGGAATGCGGAATTCAATAGTTTCCTAAATAACTTCATACACCACTTTTAATGGCCCTTTCTTTCCATTAGGTACGAATGCAATAACAGGTCCTTGAAATTCACCCCACCAATGAATTTATTTTAAGGTAACGCACAAACAGACTTCCGAGTCTCTTTTTTGCCTTTCAATACTATTCCCATATCGAAGGATCCCCAATTATAAATAACAATACCACCCACAGGAAGTACACCCGACGAGAATTTCAACACACTGCCTGAAAGAAAACCACACAGCATGAATGACTCTAGTGGACTGAAGCACGTGTGGTTTCGAAGCTCCATCAAGAGATGAGAAAATATCCCGAAGGGGTCCTGGAATATGCTGACTGTTTAGAAGGAATCTTATCTTTGTTGATTACTGTCCAGAAAAAATAAATAAATTCAGAGCGAAGAACATGGCCCCTTCGCTTAGGACGTTTAGCACTAACGATGCGGACCAAACACACCTGGGGCTCGAGGAGACGACACACAAGGAGAAGACGGAGAGAAGGCAGTGAGCTTAGAAGATACCGTATCTCAATCTAAAGTAGCTGACCCTTCTTGATGCCTCGCAAGCAGAATAGGCGGCAGTTTTCAAGATAGTACAGTTGAAGGAAGTCGTTGAGTTTTTGGATCGAATTCGTAAATGCGCTAGTTTAAAACGAAATTTCATCCAAACATTTAAAAAAATCCTGAAGGCATAAAGTCGCTATGTATATATTATTGAAGAGGAAAAACATTTCTTCAAAAGATAGAGTAATTAGTTTTAATTAAAAATAAAATATCTGGCGGAGAATAAATATTATATACAATAGGTCAGGAAGTGTACTGGGTCCCATGACTGCGGCATACGAAATTTAAAGGGCGCGTACTGGGTACGCATAGCGGCGTTGAGGGGTTAAACATTTTATGCGAGGAAATAAATGTCAAAATACTACGGAGACTTAGCATTCTGGCGAGACTCAATATGTGCAGCAGAGCTTCTCGGAAGTTGATGCGGTATTTTATTCCGAAAACATATTTCAAGTTAAAATTTATGAGTTGTGCTATAAATTCTATTGTTACAGTCACATACAAAGGGATATTTTCTCAGGATATTTGGTTTCTCTCTGATTGCAATTCGAATTCATCTTTTTATCTCCTTAGAACTTCCAAAGATGGACTGAAAATAATTTAAGAAAATCCGGTGGAAAAACGCGTGTATTTTGCAAAACGCCTCAGATTGTCCGCTAGCACTTGCAGCAGGAGAGGGAGTAAAGCGACCTACCTGTTGAAAATAAGGAGTTGGATGAAGCCGAGTATCAAATGGGCGTACCGCTGAAATGGCATTTGGTAGATAAGAATGCATACATCCGACAGAAATCCATCGTTGCAGTGTAAATGCCTAGACGGCATGAAATCTTTTTTCGCAAGGTGGTGTGTCCCCTTAGAATACTTGAAAGAGATGTTAGTTGAATGAACTGTATGCCCAATTGTTTCCATAAAATTAAAATATTCTATTAATCAGCTTAATTCCTGTTCGAATCCTTTAAAGGAAATTAAAATTACTCCCCAAAATCTAGGGTTTCCTGCTGCATAGGCAACTGAGTCAAAAATTCTCGCATTCTTCGTTTAGTATTCGAGATATTCGAAATCCGAGGTATTCGAGCAATGATTTAATATTTGAATTCGATATTCGAGTTTGAGAAATCTGCTTTTCGACCCATCTCTATATTTTGATTTACTTGATTTTGGTAATATCCATTAATTTGTTGTAAGATTACTTCTGACTACACAAGAAACTTCAATAATTTTGTATTGCCGATATTTGGCCTTAGACCTTCACTCCCACATTCGTGTCACCGTCAATAATTTATGGTGGACTGATCCACAAAACTAGACATATTTCTTTAAAGCGATTATTGAGGACATTTTCGCATACATACATTTCTTTTTTAGGGCACAATGGAAGCAGAAAGGCTAAAGAAAAAAAGAAAATCAGGAAATGAATACAGAAAAGAAAAATACGATAGGCAGAGGGAAAAAGTTGCTCAAAATTTGCCAAAGATAACCACTTTTTATGGTCATGGTTTACAGCCAAGTTATTCTTCCAATGCTGATGGAGAATCTGGGAGGACTATCGAAAACTTAAAAAAAATCTCATGTTCAGAATATTCCGTGGCGGAGGATGACCCGGGGAGTGATATTCAAGTGGATTTGTTAGTTTCCGAAGTGAAAGTAGTACAGCCAAGTGAACCGGCAGCAGCGACAGACAAAACAGACAATGAAGTTTCACTGACAGTACAGAGTCAAACAAATGAAGAGTTAATGTTGGACAACGAAAATGACAAGTACTAAAAAAAGCCAAATCGGACAGACTTGGACATTGCTTCGTTTTTCCAGTTTCATCCCGTTCAGTTTGACAGAAACGCCAAACGACTGCCTTTTAGTGAAAGCATTTTCACGGTAGATACTGATGGCAAAAAATTTAAACGCAGCTGGCATACTTACAACACTAGTTCAAAAAAGTTGTCTTGCAGTATATGCTTAGTTTTTACGGATTGTTCATCAGTTTTCTGCCAGGGGTTTGACCGTTACAGACATTTGACACAAACTGTACTTGAACATGAGGTTTCAGTATCGCACAAAGAATCAGTTAAGGTTAAGGTGGTGCATGACAGGGGATCGACCATCGACAAGCAAGTTTTTGAAAAACAGCTTGCAAAAAGACAGAAAGAAGTATTTGATCGAAGGCAAGTGGTGTCTGCTATTATAGATGTTATAAAACTTATTGGAAAACAAGTCCTTGCTTATAGGGCATCGGAAGAAAGTGCCCATTCCCTTGATAACCATTCATTGAACCATGGAAATTTTTAGAAACAATCCTTCTTCTCTACAATTATGACAGAAACTTAGAAAATCATGTGCAAAAAACCATTCAAACGAGTAAAGCTGCGTTAAAATCAGCAGACGATGATATTTCTAAAGCCAGAGGAAGGGGAAGCCAGGTGACATTTCTGAGTAAAACCACCGTTAATAAAATAATGAGCATTATAAAATGTTTGATCTAATCAATTATTGCTCATGAAGTAAAGCAAGCTATGTCGTACTCTGTTTTAATTGACTCAACAACAGATGTCTCTGGTTTTGACCAATGTGTCATTGTTTTATGATACGTGTTGGGAACGGAAGTAGAAGAAAGAATTTTTGGCTTACAGAACGTGCAGTCGTCGTCAACAGGAGAAAGTTTATTCAAGACATTTACCGAAGTAATAAGGGAAGCAGGACTTAACAGGATATCAACAACTGCATTGCCAACTCATTTGATGGAGCTGCAAACATGAGTGGTCAATATAAGGGCGTTTCAGCCAGGCTGCAAGAGCAGATCCCACACAACACATTTATACGTGGTGTTATTCCCATTCCCTAAACTTGGTTATGGTAGGCACATCACAAGTTGTGACGGCTTCGATTTCGTTTTTTGGTTTACTGCAGCAAACTCAAGTGTTTGTAAGGGAATCTCACAAGAGACTAGATATTTGTTTGGAGCAACATCCAAGTTATAGGTTGGGTGCTATTGGTGCAACTAGATGGAGATCAAAGAGTGACGCCACTTCCAAGATCTTTGGCTATTTCTGGATGAAATTGGCGGAAGATGAAGGAAAACAACCTAAAACTGTGTACACAGAGTTGATCATTTCTCTTTCTATCGTGGCAAATACCCAAGAATTCAGTTCCGAAACAAGAAATGAAGCAAACAGTCTTCTTCAAAAGTTTTTGTCGTTTGAAACAATCCTAACTGCTATGATTTTCTTGATTATTTTCAAATCAACATCGCCTTTGTTGGACTATCTTCAAACAAAAAATTTGGATTATGCACAGGCTTGGAATTTGATTTCATCAGCTCAAGACAGTCTTAAGAGAATAAGAGAAGAGTTTTCAGGCATTGTCCATGCTGCAAAATCTTTGTCAAGTTCATGTCAAAATGTCTGGTTAATAAAATCGAAGAAAATCCAATTTTGGATCAATATTCCAACAACATCAGCATAGAGAGTGAATTGCCAGCCAGAAGACAGAAAAAAAAATTTTCTGAATTTCCTCTAAAACATATATTGGCATAAATAGCCTTAGAAAATATTATTTATATAAATGTTTATAGTTTAAAATATCTTTAATTATAGAATGCATGCATTCAAAGACTTATATTCAAGTTAAAAAAAATTCTTATGAGCTTTTGAAATTTCCTCCTGTCGTGCGGGTGGGCTAACATCTGCTATCTCAGGGGTTTGTAATGCATTGCCGACAGTTGACGATTTTTCAAATCAGTCTAAAAACAACTATTGTGTCACCCAGGCCCTTTTGTCACTCATCAAAATGACAGGAAAATGCTACTTTGATTGCCATTTCATAGCTAGTGGAGTTTATGAATGATAAATCATTTTAATTTGAAGTCCTGCGAGTCATTAGCAGCTACGTGAAACAGTCTTTAAATGCCTTGACACCTGACCCAGGTTTTCCTTCCCTGAAAATGAATGAACGAGAATGCATTCTTTTCCAAAACAATATCGTCTCATCAACCCTAGAAACTGGTTGAGGGGGAAAGGAGCCACTTTCAATCACAGCTTGGAGTTCATCAGAAAATGTTGCAGTGACTGCGCTATCAAAACTTGCAGATCCACCTAATATTGCCGCAGTGAAAATACCTGCTTGCAGTTTAAAATTCTGGAAGCAACCAAGCTTTCACTAAATGTCTCGGAGCCATTACCGCCCTCGTCTTTTTGTACACATTCACCATGAACTTTCCCTATGTCTTGACCGCTTGGTTGATGTTGGTGCGGCTAAGGTCACTAATGTTTTAACTTCGTCTTTATTCAGAATAAGGCATCGTGCATTTAAACTTCCACGCAATATCGCTTTGACACGCTCCATTTTCAAAGCAATTGACCTCTTTCAATTTCTCTTCTAGATTTATGGTTTTTCTTGATAAATTCTTGATTTTTTCTACCCGCATTCCTATTTTTTGCCATTATTCTCTTGGTTTTTACTCTGTATGGCTCTATCGAAATCACCTGCTACAGCTGAACTGTATTCCTGAGACGCAGAGGACATACAACTGCGGGGAGGGAATGAAGCCATTGTGTTTGAGACTCTATAGCAGACCCTTTTATGTGTTGATGCTATTCATGCGCAACTCGGCCACCGCTCCATTTCTCCCCCGTGAATACCGATGACCTTGAAGGCTTTAGCGTAGACTCTACCTGGAAGTCAATTGCCCGATAACCTATGATGGCAAAAATTACATCTCAAACAGTATTGTTTATAAAAACTCATTTCCAATAGCCCCACGCTTAATAAATGATCTAAATTAATTATTATCATTCTGTTAAGGAGACGAGATAAATTACTTCGGTAGGCCGGCTATCTGGACCAAATGACGAGTAATACTTTTGGCACTTGCACAGCAATGGATTTCGATTAATATATAAACAAAAAAGAATATTTGAGGCGAGGAATAATATTAATATGCGTAAAATGATAGCAATTCCTTGTGTACTTAGCGAGAGTCCACGTTTTATCATGAGAGTGTTTAAGATTTTTGATTAGGCTACACTGCGTTGCAATGTTTCCCCGAGGAACGCATTTGCGCTACATCGAAATTGCGCTAATCGAAATTGCACTATACGAGACATGGGTGTAAAGGCATTGATTGCGATTCGTTACCCACCATTAGTGTATTCATAATACACAAATTATTTGGTTTTAGAAATACCGGTTTAGACGAATGGCAATGGTCAATTTTTATCCTCATTTGAAAAAGGCCAGATTGGTACCCATACTATGCCACTCCACGTGATGTCACAGGGACCTAGTTTCTATAGGAGTAGGTAGGAGTTTTACATCGTCTGAGATTACCAATGCATGCATGAGGCACAGAGTTCAGGGGAACGTCTCCTAATAATCACCTATTAAAACTTCCTAAGGTTGGAAAGCTTTCTTCGTTTGATAAGGTATTAATAACCTTTATTTAAGCCAAGCGCTACCTTCTAGCATGGTACTCTGCTACCTGCTAGCATCCTGCGTCGCATCAGTGCTCAAAGCCTCGCCCCAAGGTCACCTCACTTGCGGCAGCGGGAACCAGAAGGACGTCACACGGGGTTTTCCCAGCATTCATACTTAGCCGTCGCGTTTTCACTTTTCATTTAATCACGAGAAATAGATATCGTCATATAAAAATCTAGAACCATGAAATATGTACTCCAGGAGTAATAATCTTTCGATTTAGGCAAAAAAAAATAATAGGAAACCACCCTATTACCACGAGGGCTGTTTTTTAAGTAAGGGCCGTTTTGCTGTACACTGTAGTAGTAGGTTGTGTGCGCTTGCTGCCTCCCCGCATTCCTTGCATACAACCATGTGTCAGTTGAAGTTCTGTATATAACCTTTATGCTTTACTGTGGATCTATAAATGTTTAAGATTACACAGGCCAACAATGAAAAACTTTTTTACTGAAAATACCTTATTCTAATGTTTTTAAAGTTGCTGAATCCAAATATGATGGTTTTAAAGTTGTATCACCCACCTTTTATTCACATTTTACAGTTGAATTTATGAACTCAAGCAATATTTTAAGTATTTAACAGCTTTTTTACAGTCATAATAAAATTGAAAAAGTAGGTCTAATGAACGAAGATAATGGGGGATTACTGTTGGTACTGCACCGAGAAGTTCAGCAAGCGATTCATCGCGGAAAAAGCTACACAAGAAGCTTCAAGGGAAAAAGGGAAAGAAAATGAAGACCAATTCCAGTTGACAAGTGAACCCTGTATTATCACGCTGAAGTAAATATAAACAATTTTATCACGTTGTAGTGAACAGTAAATACAAACAATTTCATGATGTAACACAGTGTTTCATTGATTTCCCTATTTACTGTATAGGTAGAGGTCTGTGAATTTTGAGATGCGATATCGCGAAATAACACGAAATAATGCAAAATCGGTAAATAAAAACGAAATTTCGCGTTTTTTGCAATTTTAGGTGAATTAGCAAAAAAATCGCATCCATTGAGTCATAATCTATTAAAGCCTAAGCCTTCATTTTTTGACACTGCCGACGTTCATTTGCTCAACCTTTATTACGATTCCAAGGTCAATTGGCTGGTTAAGTCTCGTGCATAACGCATCCGCGTAATATCGTGCACCATAGTGATTTCTCCACCAGAATTTGTCGTTAAATTTATCACAGTCTCTCTCTTCGATTCCCATACATGTATCAATCCTTAAATATTTAGAATGAGGCGCTTTCTCAATTGAAGAATTAGAAATTATGAATTAAAAAGGGCTGAAAGAAATATAACGCGGCCGCGAAGAGCGGAAATATAAGCTGATGCACCCGGCACGCGTCGATGCCAAGCAGTAATTCCGGTGACTCATCGCGACACATTAGACAGTGTTAATGGATAACTTGTCGCAGGAAAACCTTGAGTTTGGATCAAATGTAACAATTCTCTTGACTGAAACACGACTGCTGGCTGGGAACGGGCCGCCGTTCACGGCACGGCTCACAGAGAGTCGTCTCGCCTGAAAGCCGCCTGAATTTTACGCCGTGATTGAAATGGGCGCCGTGGTGATCACAGGGGCTGCCAACCGTCCCGGTGAGGGGTATCGAAAGGGAACCCACAACATGAAACATTTCGGCCAATTTGTAAGTTATACAGAACTATGGTTATACCGTAGCCACCCAGCACTCAGTTTGAAAACACCATCGTGAGTGGTTGTGTTTTGCAGTTGGACTGTTTTTTTATCGTAGTTCCATCTTTAAATATCGAACGAAGGATGGGAATTTTAAAATGCCAAAAGCTAGTGATACCACTCATACCAGGGCAAGTGAATTCAGCTGAGAAGGATTTTATGCGAAAGACTAAGTATTACTGTGCAAAGTTTGCGATAAAAGATTTTAATTTGAAAGATGTGACACTTTGTTAAAGCACATCAGTAGCAATACATATAAACGTTCGAAAGAAAGGGGACACCCGCAACACGACAGCTATCATTTGAACATACAGTCACTCAGTCAAAGAAAGCAAAGGAGGAGCTTGTTGTTGCTACTACAGAAGCATTTTTAAAGGCTTTATTTAGTGTAGAATGAACTTGACAATCCAAAAATTCTGGAATAGCTCTCGAAGTATACACATTTGAGGTAGTGGGGATTTGCCGATTGCCGATTTTATTCGCCACGACTACATACATAAACCATTCTTATGCCATGAACCATTTCTTTCATTTAGTTTTATCAGTAATTTTGTACAATCAAACTTGTGTTAAATGTTATGTAAAATGCTTAATGAAAGTATAAGTATTCATGAAATGTGTACCATAAAATAATAAAATGCCTGTAAACGTGGAAAAATTGTAGCATTATAATAACAACACCAAGATTTTCTATAACATCGAAATCACATGGTTTTAAAACGAATTTTAGCAAAAAAATAAAACCACTTTCATGGACCTCTACATGTAGGGGTATTAGACTGAATATTAAATACATATTGCTTGGAAACTATGGATGATACAAAAAAACGAAGGCCAAAGTTGGATTCAACACATAAACATCTATTAAGATCAGCTATTAAAATAAAAAAAGTTTTCAAACAAAATTTTTTTGTTGGCCTGTGTTATCGAATTGCCTGCCGCATGTGAGATTCGGTCAGTGATACAATTTTTGACTCCAAGAAACATGTCGGCAGCAGACATCCACCGTCAGCTTTGTGAAGTGTATGCTGCTAATGCAATGAGCAAAGGTAAACTGCGGAAATGGGTCGGAGAATTCAAAGATGGCCGCGAAAATGTTCACGATGACGATGATGATCGCGCAGGATGGCCATCTTTGATCACAAACATTGTCGCTCTGAAAAATAAAGGCAACGGTGTTCTGGGACAGGCAGACTTTATGACAAGAGGAATGACGATATATTCAGAAGCCTACTGTGCAACCGTGGCCAGGCTCCAACGTGCCATTCGGAGCAAAAGACGTGGCATCTAGTGCTGTGTGAGAATCTCGTCTCGGCAGTCAAGACAGGAATTTCATTTCTCGGCATTGTCAGGACAAGACTCTCGGCACGGCTAGAGTCTCGCCTGGGTCGAGGGTGTTGACGAGAGGCGAGAAGTCTCGCCCCTTCGAGATTTTTCGACACCCGTCGAGACTCTCGGCTCTCCGGAAAAAATAAAACTGTTTCTATATTTTAGACATTGAAAATAATTTAGTAAAAAGATTATTTTAAGTCATCATATATATGTATTTTCAAAACTAAAAATAGTTGTAATATAAGATCGACATTGACAATTTAAGCATATTTTATTATTTAATTAACCAAAAAATAAAACAGCCCTTACTTAAAAAACAACCCTTGTATTTCCATTCATTCATCATTGTCACACCGCTGTCCCATGGATTAGGTTTATTCAAATATTCTTATTTCGATCTTGTGGTCATCGAATACATATTACACTTTAGACTAGGCAAACGAACACCAAGCTTACGTAACATACAGCAATAAACGAAACCAAAAATCATAGCCAAACAATTCCCACTTGAGTGCATTTGTAGAGAAACTTTTGTGAGCAGCCATTGTTAAGTGCATTTGGTGAAGAGATGGGCAAATGGCAAATGCAGTGAAACCTCCTTTGTAGTGAAACTCTTTATTACATATTGAACTTCCACACTTCATACCACGCCCACGGTCCCGTCAGATTTACATGTTAATTTATAGGCAAACATCTTTGTAGTGAACCTCTTTACTTCCTTCATAAAACTTCCACTTATCATACTAAGGAGATACCCCCGAGACTACCTAACTACCTCTGCAAATCAAACCGAGACAACTAGAGACCATTAACTACAGCTGCAACTATGTAAATGGAATGACATTTTCAGCTATAGATGTTTCACCCTTATTAATTTTCTTATACACCTTTAATATGCTGTAATTTTCACGTTAACCATTAGTTATGGCCTTATTGTTCCATATGAGAGCGTACCTAACAGTAAATAAGAAAAAAGATATCCAACTACAGTAAAACTTTGATTTTACGCAGTTGGAGGGACCGAAATATGGGCACTGTGTAAAATCAAAGTGTGTAAAATCAAGAGTTAGTATTGAGGTGAAGTATAGTTTTCAGGATAACTCTTGATCATTATTTTTAGAACGCTTAGTCATACACTTTTGTACAGTTCTGATTTGAGCCAGAACCGGATCCAGAAAAAGTCTCATATGTGAGGCCTTACACTAAAAGAGCATGAAATCCTTTTCAATCGCATCAGTTATATGTTTCCCAGATTCAATTACTCATTTGGAGGCAAGAAAATGAAGCCTAATAATCTTATTTACTCGCAAGCAACACCACAGATGATGTGTTACCTTAAGAGAAACACGGTTGCATTCCTGAACAATGTCTAAAATGGTTGAACTGTTAGCATTTCTGGCACTAAGATTACTTCTGTTACGCAGGAGAAATTTCGGAATGGTGATACTAAATGCTTGCAGAGAAGCTAATTTTCGAAAATATTCTCATTAAAAGCAGTTTTCAGGAAATCCGTTTAACCACCTGCGAACAAACAAGGATTGGGGATTAAAGAAATGGGAATTAAAAAAGTGAATGTTTGAAAGTCTTCCATATTTTAATCACCTGACCATTTTAAAAGGCAAAGTTCAAAATTTAAAAACCTACCCCAATAATTTCACATGCGAAAATGCATATGCTCTGTGTCCCACTTTGTCCCTTCCAAGATATGGTCACTTTATCTATAGTGAACTTCCATACATCAAATTGCCCAAATTTTGGTCCCCTACATTATTACGATGTAAAGGAGTTTTACTATAAATAAGATGGCATTTCAGTGACCCTTTAATAATTTAATAATTTTTTTTCTTATACTCCTTTAATATGCTGTAATTTTCACGTTAACCATTAGTTATGGCCATTTTGTTCAATATGAGAACATACCTAACAGTAAATATGAAAAATGATTTCCAACTGTCCTAATCATTTTAAGTGACTGTTGATTTAAGAGAGATCACATCAATTTCTCATGAATCATGGTAAAAATTCATGCAATAGCGCTCACTTTCTGCAATTATTAAATAGTAAATAACATACATCTCCGAATATAGTCCCCCCTTTTTTTCCAAAAATAGCTGAGGAAAAGTAAGGGGGGGGGGACTATAATCGAGTGTAATCCAATTTAGCATACTAAAGGTGACTATCAAGTTATAAATAATGGCATAATGGCTAATTTTCTCGTAGTCTTTCTATTTGAGTATATTTATGAGGATTATAATCGAAGATATGAGTAAATACTGCCACGTTTTACCGGAAATTAAGACAATTTTTGCCACAAATGTTGTAAAGATATGATTCTTCTGATTCAAATAGCATATCGAATACAGGCGGTCCTCGACTTTCGTACAATTCGCACTTTCGTACATTCAAAATTGACACCTTTTACTCGACTTTCGTACGCTAAATTCGGACTTTCGGACGTTGGTCTGTAATTTTTTTAAAATTCCCGCGATATTTATTGTGCATCCCAACATTCAATTGTTTCAAATGTCAGTATCGGCAGTATATACGAACGTATATAATGAAGGGAATTGTTGGTAATTGACTCTAATCTAGGTGATTTATTTGGGAGAGAGACTGCCTGCTATAGGCTCCTTTATCAAGAGAATAAGAAAGCCTTCATTGAAGATATTTTTCAAAAGAAGTTGACTAGACATCATCGAATAGCTTTCAATAAAACTAGTAAGACCTTTCTAATTGTGTTTTATTCGTTTGAGTGCTGTTTAATTCATGTAAACCTTCAGCAACGGTATTGCACGAAATATCACCCGAATTCCGTTTGTCTTTTGTCTTTTTTGAATAACATGCGGAATATACGCGATCACGAATGTCACCTGCCAAATATCGAATTTTGGTGTAAAAATTAAAAGGTATCCAGAGTGCGGGTTCAACAAATACATTTTGTTATGCTTCTTGATATGTCCTTTTATTTATAGTGGACGTAATAAGTGGAATGTCAACTTAGACGCCAAGAGGAAGTTTCACTCGATAGCCAACGGAGTTCTTGTTTTTTAAACTTTTATTTACACTTTCTGCCTGTTTCCGAAAGAAATTAGATGCTTTGAGGAGTTTTATTCACATATTATTAAAATTAAGTCAATTGAAATGAATTCCGTGAAAAAAAAGTTTTAGTGTACGTATATTCCGCTCTTTTGGAACGTAACCCCTAATTAGTATGGAAGTCAATGGTTCGACTTTCGTACATTCGACTTTCGTACAAGTTTTCGGGAACGCATTGTGTACGAAAGTCGGGGACCGCCTGTACGCGTTTTCACGGAATCCACCGGGTAGCCGTTTATTTTTCTTGGAAAAGTATTGTTAGAATAATTCAATCAACACATCACTTTATGACGCAAAACAATAAATATGTAATTAAAATCAAAACTAAACACACACTATCACACTAATTGAACACTAGAATTGAATCAATAGTATTTGTACCCATCGCTCATTTAACCCTACACTGCATGATTTTTTCAAAATTGATGAAATAAATCATAGGTACGTACATTAAGCTTATGTTCATGGAAAAAATAATGAAAAATTTTTTTTCCAAAATTTTGAGAACTAAAGTTGCAAAATAGTAGCCGTTCCATATATGGCACACCATGCAGTGGTCAGCCAATTTTATTAGTGCTTTCAAAAACCTATGTAAAGCACAGATTACCTCTTTAAAAGACTAAATGATATCATATATGCCCGGTGATGGCTTTCATGGGCCCCTGGGTTACTGATGCATGCGGGCCACTAAATCCTATCCTAAATCCCCCCACCCCCTACTCACTTTAGACGAGATATAGGCACTTTCAGGTTATTTCATACGTACCTTATATAAGTTTTTTAATACTTGCTTTCAGTCAAATTTATAATTAAATCGATTTTTGATCCAGGCCACCAGGCGAATACCCCCTACCTGTCTCTCATTGCCGCCGGCCCTGATCACTCAGTAATTGTAAGTAAAGGAGAGAAATTATACAAATAGTGTACGACTTGACTTGCAAAGGAAGTCATTCAAGTGTCACCACCAGATCTCGTTCAAATTTGGGTAGGTGATAGGAAATGGTTACCCATGAGATGCAGTTTTTGTTCCTCCACCAACGCTCAATAATTTTCGAGATATTAGTAACGGGAAGTACCAGAAAACTCCTGCATATTATGCACCCCGCAATCCAAATAATGGGCCCTTCTACACCCTCGCTATGATGAAGAACACTGATGGCGTATTGTTGTGCTGCGGATTGCATAACTTCAGCATTTTTTTTTTTCATCTTTGGATGGAGGATTACTGCCTTTTCCCTCTTGCTTTTCTGTGCAAGCAATGTCAGGAATGGTGACCTAGGGAGGACCCCGGCAAAAAGTTATTTTCTTGCCCCTTTGCACAGAGTAATCCTCAGCTCAGTTCTGAAGTCTGCTAGAGATGTGTATTTTGCGATATGCTTATGAATGAACATTCATCCATATAATAGCCGTGAGTTGATCACAATGACATCAAGAAGGTGGTAGAATAGGCGAAATTACCACTATTTTATTACATTTTAATCTCCCTATCATGCTGTCTAGGAGATCTACTCCTCCCATGTAATGGTTATATATCATAATCCTTTTTGGGCAGTATGTTTTCTTTTTCTCGTGTCTTTTTAGTTTTATTTTGGTTGTTTTCTTTTGTTTTGACTTGATTGAGTGACAGCTGGCCAATGAATTTGAGGGCAGAGTGAAATCTATTGCACAGCTGACACATCTACATCCTCTTCTGTCGTGGTACATTTTTCTAAAGTTCCACGTCCCTTTTTTCTCAAATCTATTTCCAAAGAGAGCTTCCGACATTGTACTCTGTTTCTTCGTAATGTCCCCAGTGATTCAATTCCTCATGTGTTTACGTAAACCACCAAGGGCAATGATATGTGCTGGTTGTCAAAGAACACCTTATGGTATTTATGTTGTGGAATATAACTCCAGAGACGCACTACTACATTCGCACTTGCACCCAAATAAAGCTCTTCAGCACGCCGATTGGTTTCGTCCCTTTTTTTACAGTATATTACGGTATTTGGAAAGACCGCTTCTTTTAATCAAAGGAATTGATGATGTTGATGGCATATTTATCAGCACCTCTTCATGCCTCACATCCGGTTCATCTGTCACATCTGGTTCAGATTCAGAGCAAAACGTTTTCTCATCATTAGAGAAATATAAACCATCCTCGCTATCTTTAGGGATTGCTAAATCATCAACAATAGCTGCTGTATCAATTTGTAATTGATTCTGTAAAAAATATTTGCATCAGCAGTATTATCAAATAACCTTGAAGGCATTGGATACAAACTTGGGGGAGGACGTCATCTAAAAACCTATGGAGAGATGGGATCAACTAAAAGTTACATAGCATTTACAATGCACCTGTTTACGTTTTTTGCTCGCCAAGCGTAATAAATACTGTAAAATTGAACACAAAAAGGTGCAAGGAGTGTTTCATGTTGGCCAATCTTCTATTTTAATTCAATGTAACTGAACCACTGCATCTACAATGTTACGATTAATTATGCCAAAAAATTTACTTCTTTTTATCCATCTCGCAGATGAAATAGCTATCTAGTGACGTCACAGGGGTCATCGATGTAATGGGAATGTCGTTCAAAGATATTTGAACTGATTTAATTTGTAGAGGCAGCGTTACACATTGGAGGGGTAGGATAGGAAAAATTAGTACTGTTATCCATAATGGAGTTTGAAGAGTAACATAATATAGGTATAGCCCACAGGTACCATGAAAAAAACCAACTTTGGCAGGTCCATGTAGTCCTCGCCCGTCCGAAAAATTGTCAACATTAAATGGCAACAAATATGTGCACTCACTGTTATAATAATTGCCCATGCATAAAAAAATTACTTTTGAATAATTCAAATCAACATTATTTCAGTATTCACTGAGGCACTTCACTTACATGCTTCGGCTACTTGTAACCTCGGGAAGTACTCTTCAATGGGAAAATAAAGCAAAAATTATGCAGAACAAATATTTCACAGCTATGCAACGAAGTGCACTAAATCACGGTGCTGGCATCAGACCGTCACTATCGAACAAAAAGGTAGCATACATATCATTAGGCCAGTGACGAAGAAATCACTCGAAAACAAAAGGGACCACCACTGCATGGTGTGCCATATCAGGCACAGATACTTATAACAACTTTTACGCATCAAACAAATACTTTTGTGCTATTTAAACTACCAGAAATATAGTATACACATATCTTATCAATAATTAAATTATTTTGGCTGCCTGTGTTTGCTAGAACTACAATTTATAAGGAAGTAAAAATGTTAAAAAATTGCAAAAAAAATTTTTGACGCATTCACATGGATATGAGTACATGAAACAATGGTGCTGCAAAGTAGCGGTAGCCATTGGACTTCATGGTTTTCAGCAGACTACAGGCAATAGGGCTTGAAAATTTCAAGCCGGTATCTAGAATAATACCCGCAGTGCAAGCCATCAAATAAGCTGTGCCATATATGTCACACCATGCAGTGTAGGGTTAATAGTAACACGATTTAAATCATTGCAAAAAATAAACAGATAAAGTAAACCTTTCGTGACGATTTCGCATTTCATTGCGGCCGTAGCTACTATATGTCCATGTGCCTGTGCAGTTCGTGTTTACAACCACTGCCATTACCGCCTTCACAGAACAAGAATGCGCAATAGTTATGCATTTGTTTCTGAAAAGGCGCAATAATCAATGGCTTTAAACCAGAAGCGCCAGCATTACTGCATTTGATCGAAATCCAGCGACTCAGCATCGAAAGTGTGATCAATTTATGGAGGAATATCTTCAATTTGCCAGGGTAAGTAGGATCGATAAATTACGTCTCATAATATTTCGCAATTATTTCCGCGATATTTTCTTTATTAAAAATAATTTTACGTTCAACAGAGAGGTGATGGATCAAGTAGAAAGATGAGGATCAATCCTGCGGCAGATAAGAAGCCATCAAAGACGGAGTTTCGATGCCAATTTAAAAATAGCCATTGCAGAATGCACCGTAAATCATAGCATTCATATGACGGCTGAAAAATTTGGCGTGGAAAGAAAGTCTTTGGAAAGATTGCAAAGCACTAATACATCGTGGAAGTCATTTCGGGGGTTTCGATGCGGCAGATTCATAGAATTAGAGGAAAATATCGTCGAATTTGTGCGCAAATGCAGAGAAGAAACTCTTTGTGTATCTTATGCAATGATTCGCAACGAGGCATTGAAAATTGATAACATATTTTTTCAGTGTTTATGTTTGTTGGAAAAAGTTTATTTCTTAATTTTATTACTTTGATATTTGAAATCCTGTAGTTTAATTATTTGGCTTAGCAGGCATTAGATGGCAATATTTTTATAATATTTATAATTTATTTAACACAATTTTATTTAGATTTCCTAAATTATTCTAGTCACTTGGATTTGACATGACTTGATGGGTGTGTTACACTGGGTCTAAGGAAGTTTCAGGGCCAAATGCAATACTCTTTATGGGCTTTATGTTAAAGCTTATATATTTACATTGTCTGTAGTCATTTGGAAATCAAAAATATTATAATTTGTGAATGTTTAAAAAAATACAATAGCCTTGGATAGTTGAAAAATTTTCTCATTACTTCATTACATCTGGTTAAGGAACTATAAATTACTGATACATGCAATGGATAACAACATATTTTAGGAATAGTTATTTTGTTGTGATGGAAAATGTGTAAACAGATTTGTTCTTATTATTCACAGAAAAAAATAGTTTTTATTGACTCTAGAATCTCAACTTGCTAACCACAGAAAAACTGCCTTCCTTTGCATTTTTAAATTTTTCCCAAAACTGGGGTCTCAAAATTAGGGGGGGAGGGACTATATTCAGAGGGGGACTATATTCGGAGATATACGGTATATGTTCACTAATGCATGCATATTTGTTTAAACACATAAATATAAGAGTTTAAAAGACATTAGTGCCTTTCAATTCCAAAGGATATGAAAAAATGGTGCCGATCACTGAAACCTCTCCATAGTGAGCCTCCATACATCAAATTGCCCAAATTTTGGTCCCCTCAATTACGATGTGAAGAGGTATTACTGTAAATAAGGTGGCATTTCAGTGACCCTTCAGTCTTACCACAGTCAACGCAATCCAGCTGCTGGCCACTGTTGTGTTTCTCCGCTTCCGCGTGCGCCGCAAGTTCCCCCTCCGTGAGAAAGGCCGCATCGCAGTCAGGACACAAGAAGTGCGCTGTCCGTATGTGTGCCGAGAGGTCCTTGCCTTTGCCAAACACCGTGCCGCACACCAAGCTAGGGAATTGCGACACTTCCTCTTCCGGGTGCGCAGTCTTGCGGTGCATGAGCAGGTAGTCGCTGCGGCAGAAGCGCTTGAGGCACGTGGGGCACTGGTACGGCTTCTCTGCGTTGTGTGTCTTGCGGTGGAGAGACAGCTTGTCCTTGCGGTTGAACGCACGACCACAGATCTAGGAGGGAGACAACAATGAACAATAGGTGGTAACCATGCGAAATAAAATACAGCACACTCCTGATTACAGTGAGTCCTCGTTTAACGTCACTTACCGTTCCTGAAAAATGTTACGATAAATGAAATGACGTTAATCGAAACATAATATTCCATAAGAAACAATGTTAAAAGTGAATATCGGCTCCTAGACCTCACAATTCCTACGCAAAAAAATTTTAGCGTATCAAATCTGGGGCATTTTTTACGATGGGAATGCCAAACTATGGCATAAATACGAGTTCCTGTCTTCATCGACGACAATAGCAGCAGTGACGTAAATCCTTCTCCATTTTCGCATCTTCCCGCATTTGCTTTTCGGCTTCGCTATGGTGGCCGCCCGGGCGAGTGTCGCCTGGGCATTATCATCACTGAAACATCATCGCAGTTATAGGAACCAAAATTATTGTGAACACGGCGAAAAGAGTGACGACAAAACTCCCGAGTTCTACACGGAAAATTCCTTGAAATAACTTTTTAGGTTCCTGAAAACCATAATGTCAAGTAAAACCTTGCGCACCTACCTAAGAATTCATTTTGAAGAAAGTTTGCTAAAACTGTCATCGCAATTAACAATAAACACACCGTTTTACACTTTGCTTAGACTGACTGTATTACCGCCCACAAAACGAACAACCTGCAACGCCCGCCGCTTCGCCTTTTTTCTCGTGCGAAATTTAAAAGACTTGACGTTATCCCGAAGCGAAGGTGCGATAAACGAATGACGATCTCAAAATTTTCGTGACGCTATCGCAAAATGACGTTAAACGCGGTGACGTAGAATGAGGACTCACTGTATATGGGCTAATGATGGGGAGATATGGCACGAATACCATTTTTATAAGTCTGAATATTGTCGCCCCTTTTTTCCAAAAATGCCCGTGGTAAAAGTAAAGGGGGGGGTACTACATTCAAATGCATTTTTTCAACTTTTCCTGAAACTGAAGCCCCAAAATTAGGTGGGGGGGGACTATATTCGGAGGGGGACTATATTCGGAGAAATACGGAAATCAGAAAACATCAATCCAAACTTTTGCTTAAACATCTTCTAATTTTCATTATTTACATAAAACAAACAATATATTACTACTTATGCAGTTATTCTGTTATTTTAGAGTGCTCCTCAGACTCAATGAGAATTTTCTTTGCCAGTTTTTGAATTTTTTTAGCGGCGATAACATGGTTGTAGTCATATCATTAATGCTCCATGTAAGGCCTGGTTTCAAAAACCCCTCATCGGTGTCTGCGTGATCACGGATACAGTAAAGTGGTTTGCACGAATTCTTCAAAAACCACTGTTCGATGTCGGAAACTACACTGTCAGGCACCACGCCACGTAGTCGCGTATGGCACTAGTTGCCGGGGTTGCAACTGCTGCGGGACGTGTATCCGTGATCAAGGACCACGGTCGCGCACTGCAAAGCTTGGAAAACAGAGACATGGTACTCCACTGAATGCAGCTAGTGCGCGATCACTTCCATTCTATGAAGGGGATTCTAACAGAAATAATAAGCATAATAGGTGTATCTTCGCATTAATGCAGTAATGCCGATGAGTTTGCATCCGATTTCTTAAAATAAAGATCGCAGAAAAAATTGAGTGGGAGTGAAGATCATGCATACGGATAATGCGCAACACGGATACACCGCAGCCGGATAATCGGGAGTCTGTTGTATAAGGGAATGTTTGTCCGCGAGCGGTGTGCATTGTTTTGCTAAAGCTCTTGTCGAGTTTAAGTAAATGAAAGATCGTAGCACTTTTCCACAAGAATTTTTAATGCGTACGACGCGTTTCAGCTCACTGAGCCATCATCTGGTACAAGACACTTCAGAACATGTGAAAAACCCTTGAGAAAGGAGGGGGTAGGAGAGGATTTGACATCTTTGAGGATGGGGGATGGGAATAGGCTTACAGAGCAGAGACAGTGGGAAAAGATACAACTACGGGATGTGGAGAACCCACATTGGAGGGAGGGTTCTAGTCATAACTGTAAAATGACGACACGTGGGGAAGAATCATAGCAAAACGGGAGGAGGGGGTGTTGAGAAGAGTGAAAAAAGGGACGGTTTAGGGTAAAAAGAGGCCGCGTGTCTTTTGAAATTGAGAGGAGTAAGTAGCGATGCAGGAAAAGAGGCGGGGGTGAGGAGTCCCTTTGGGTTAGCTGAGAAGGAGAGAAAGTTAGCGGGGGTACAAGGGAGGCAATTGCAAGCAAAAGAAAATGGTCAAACACAATACGGAGAAAGGGTGGGCGGACAGGAAACACCCCGTGGATGTTGGGGTCACTTAAGGCGTGGGTGAAGAAAGAATTTCCCCATTTGTTTTTGGGGAAGGGTATCTTTAGGAGAGGGGCATGGGTGAAAAACACTTGCTCATTCACGAGCGTATTCAAATCACTTTGTACAATTTCGAATTGCTCAAAAACATCCAGTCTTGTGCCCTTACTTTCAAAATGTAGAATTTCAGGTTTAAAATTACAACAATGCAAAGTCTGTAGAAGGAGTTTGGCGAGAAGTGACGTTTCATCCCCATTTTTCTAGCACCTTCTATGTTCTTTCATTCTGGTAATGAAACTTCTGCCTCTTTGACCGATGTAACACATGTTGCATGAATCACAATTAACCTTGTAAATGCCAGATTGAGTGAGCCGAAACGCAATGTATGCATTAAAAATTCTTGTGGAAAAGTGCTACGATCTTTTATTAACTTAAATATGTCTAACTTCCATTAATCACAAGAAAACTAAGGTTATGCGGTTTTGTAAAGCATCACGAGCGAGAAATGTGAGAGTCAAGATAAAGGTGGGTGGTGAAAAACTTGAGCAGGTTGAGCAGATTGGCAGCACATTAGAGGAAAACGGATACAGTAGTAAGGGTATTAGGAAGAGAATTGCACTAGCAAAGGAGGCGTTCATGAACAGAAAGCAGCTTCTGACAGGATCGTTGTGTAAGAGTTTAAAGAAGAGGTTAGTGAAGAGTTTGATTTGGAGTGTAGCTCTCTACGGTGCGGAAACGTGGACACTGAGGAAAGAAGACGAGAGAAGATTGGAGGCGTTCGAGATGTGGGTATGGAGAAGAATGGAGAGGGTGAAATGGACGGAGAGGAAAAGGAACGACGAAGTGCTGGATATGGTTGGCGAGGAGAGGCAGCTTTTAGATGAGATACGCAGGAGACAGAAGGTTTGGATGGAGTTAGTGCTTAGCGGTGAGGGGATGTTGAAAATGGTGTTAGAGGGTAGAATGTTGGGGAAACGAGGGAGGGGAAGGAAAAGAATAGGATTTTTAGGTAGATTGAAAGAGAGAAGGCCTTACTGTGAGTTAAAGAAGGCAGTGCTGGAAGGAAAGGGAGGCTCCCAGATCACTTCTTGCGTACTCCATGGAAACCTACCTTAATCGGTAGAATACTATAATTATAATGTCTAACTTCCACCACTGGAAGCCTGAATCTGTTGAACTCTTGTCGAGTGTCTGGGCGTGAGAAGAGCTGCTCCCGGGAGGCGACCAAAGGCACCTTTTTCGACCACCGCTACCTCCTACAGCCAAGGTAGAGCAATCCTCCATCCCTGTTCCTAACCTCGTCTTTTCCCCAAATCCTTTAGTTGGTTTCCTCGCTACCAAAGTTCAGAGAGGTGATTTTTATTCTAAATCGACCGTTTCTTTTGTTATTTAATGGATTGATACTTGTGTTCAACCGTGCCTTTTTATTTTTTCTTGTGCTTTACACTCCTCCGCACACCCCCAGCCCTCAAAGTACGTTTCCACTTCCAATGCTTTGCCTGCCGGAGATTCAGTAATAAACACCATTAGTAATTTCGGCGTTCCCACTCCAAGTAAATTATAAAATTCACAGTTTTTTCCAGGTTTTCAGGGTCTTAACGCCATCAAATTCACAGTCTTATGACAGGTCAATTTAGTAAGAAAAATTGATCACGTAACAATCACTGGATGCAGAGTAACTAAAAAATTTATCAAACGCAAAAGACACAGCAAATGCAAACATAGCTGTGAGAGCTACAATAGACTGTCATTATTACGAAGTTTGTGAGAGCGAAAAACTGGAGGTTCGTGTTAATGATGTTCGTATAACCGTTTATTTTTTAGGAATAGGGTAACTTCCTTCATTAAAGAAAACGAAAGGCATTGATTGCGATTCGTCACCCACCATTAGTTTATTCATAATATACAAATTATTTGGTTTTTTGAAATTCCAGTTTAGACGAATGGCAATGGTCAATTTTATCCTCATTTGAAAAAAGCCAGATTGGCACCCATGCGATGCCACTCCACGTGACGTCACAGGGACCTAGTTTCTATACGAGTAGATAGGAGTTTTACATCGTCTGAGATTACCAATGCATGCATGAGGCACAGAGCTCAGGGAAACATCTCTTAATAATCACACATTACAAATATCTAAGTTCGGAAAGTTCTTTCGTTTGATAGGGGAATAATAATCCTTATTTAAGCCAAGCTTTAAGCTAGCAGGGTACTCTGCTACCTGCTAGCATCCTGCATCGTATCAGTGCTCAAAACCTCGCCCAAAGGTCACCTCACTGTGGCGGCGGGAACCAGAACGACGTCACACAGAGTTTTCCCAGCATTCATACTTAGTCGTCACGTTTTTTCTCGCTTGTAAATTTTCACTTTTCATTTAACCGTGAAATTAATATATCGTCATTAAAAAAATCTAAAAGTGTGAAATATGTGCTCCAGGAGTAATAATCTTTCGATTTAGGCAAAAAAAAAGGAAACCACGCTTTTGTTAAAAAAAAACCATACCAAATATACATGATTAAATTACGCACAAATACATAAAAACAAGAGAATTCGTCTCAGTTTCTCAATAGAAGAATGCGGCATTAGGGTGGTCCTTATTTTTTTTGATTTTTCGAATTTCTTTCGGGACGCCCCCTCATTTTATGCCAACTGGTATGTGAAAACATATCGGCTGTAAAATATTATTGCAATTGGATGACAGGAAAACGTGCTGCATCGCACTCAAAGTTGAGAAATTTTGGTATTTTCGGCTGTTTTTCGGATAGGAATGGCGATACAAAGGTGAGGGTATTTTTCAACTGTTTTTCTACAGTAACTAATGATACACTGGACATTTGGAATGCTGCTCCTAAAATATATTCCAATTGTGACCAGTGGTTCTCGAGATATCGTCACAAGAGTGAGCACGCCCCACTCCAGGAAGACATCTTTGGTGGCACGCTGGTTGCATGTGCTCTACATTTGTTGATCATTCTCACTCATAGTAAAACCATAAAATTCTTTAGATAAACTATGAAATTCGTCAATATAACCTTTAATGCTATATTTATCACTGTTTATTGCCAAAACGGGCTTTTATTTGGACTTAATGAATTACTCTCCATAGGTTTTGAATTATTTAAACCAGAGGAACATTAGTGTCTGACGACTTCCCAATCCTCGCGTCGAAGACACTTTTTAAAACCAGCTTTATATATGTTCAATGTTAATCACTGATGCATGCATGTTTGTTTAAACACATAAATATAATGGTTTAAAAGACAGTATTGCCTTTCATTTCCGAAGGATATATAAAAATGGTGCCTATCACTAAAACCTCTCTATAGTGAACCTCCATGCATCAAATAGCCCTAATTTTGCTCCCCTCCATTACGATGTGAAGAGGTTCTACTGTATCATTAGTAATTTTGGTTGAATCTGGCATCAGCTATCTAGAGTTAAAATTTCGTAGCACTATTTTAATCCATTCTGAATTGACCATGGACACAGTACAGCAGAATCCTGATTTAAGGTTTTTCAGCGGGGACAAAATTTAAAACACTAAATGAGGACCTGCCATTTTTTTCAGGTTTTAGGGTCTTTAATGATTGGAATGGCTTTTTATGAATAAAAAATATTACTGTAAGTAACTAAAAGGTGCTGAATGCAGCAAAAAATTCATTGATTAAATGTTCTTTGCCCAATTAAGGTTGGAAAATACTTTTCAGGAATCAGCTAAAAAAATGGGTAGTAAAAATAAGTAATGAGAAGATGACAATTGTTTTAACGAAATATTTTAAGAAAATCATAATATTGATCAACTTAAAAGCATTCCCACATGGAATATTATTATTGAAATTAGTGATTCCATTTACGCATATTTCAGTGGCCTCAAAGAAATTTTAAAATTTTTTCTGTAAAAGTGGCATGTAGGTGACTAAAGCATTTCTAATATAATAAAAAAGGTGTAAGCAGGTACTCGAAAAATCGTCATTGCATTAATAAAGATGAGTGAACTAAAGAGACAGCAGAAGATCGCTAATTCCGAATTCTAAACTACCGAATATCTAGTAAAAGGGAGGTTTTCTGGAATTTTGCCAACTTAACGTTATCTGTTGCCTCGGCGAAACAAGGGATTTATGAGCCTATAAAAAGCCTCCCGTGCGCACATTTTGGATTTCGAGGTCATCCAAAAGAGGAGAATCTTTTTTCCAGTATGCGTACAAGTCGATGGTGATTCAACTCGATCAGGGTTCCCACTCTACCTGAATAATGAAATTCACGGCTTTTTCCAGGTTTTCACGGTTATTTTTCCGGTTTTCATGGTTATTTTTCAGGTTTTCACAGTCTCAATTTCGCTAAATTCACGGTCCGTTAATAAGCCAACAACAAGAAAATCACTGGCCGTATATCAACAGAAAATTAACGTACGCGACAAACGCCGTGAATGTTAACGCCGCAATGAAAAGTGATATCTGTTATGACGTGATCTATCGTTTGCAAAATTCAGGGCCGACTAAAGGACCAGCCCAACCGCGCTCTTGCCTGGACGCCAAATACCTTTCGGACCTTCTTCCGTCCGGACACCCGAGGTCCTTTTTTAATTCCTCGCCGAGAGATTGTTTTTTGCGCACGTTGTTATTACTGTACAGTAACCGAATTTCCCCACCCCAATCATTCTTATTTAACAGAAAATATTTTATTTAAATTGTTTATAGAATATAATAAATTGATTCTTTCTTATTTAACGGAAAATATTCTATGAAAATTGTTTATAGAACATAATAACTCGAAAAACAATTTCATACACCGTATTAGCACAAATCTAAGGCGAACACGATTCTAAGACTACCCTACTTTTTTGGAACTCCACTAGGAGAAAAATTTTTTTTCCTAATAACGATACGATTATAAAATGAATGCGGAAAAACGATCAATGCTTTATTTTTTGCTAGGTGGCCTATGTCCCAGGAAATGCAGGATTTTGGCGAGTAATTAAGATATTCATTAAAGGTTTCAAACAATATTTTAGATAATAACAGGAATAGTAGTACTTTATCAAGACACATAGGTCATATTGTTGATTCGACCCATATCTCTTTCAAAATTCTGAAGGAAAACGCCACCTCACTAAAAAAATTTTTGCTCTCCACTCGGCATTTACACTGCTATTATGGATTTCAGTCTGATGTAAAAATTCTTATCCATCAAACACCATTTCCAGTACACGTGTTCACGAGAGCAATGTGCATGTTGTGCCTAAAACAACCACATTCGCCGGCACAGTGACTGGTTGTGAGATGGATGACGAAGGCCAAAAATAGTCTGTTACTTGAATTGTTCCTGTCTAATGAATATCTTTTTAATATAATTGAGGTAGTATGTAAAGCGTGAACAATGTTGCGTTAATCGTCAGTGGCACGCCCACCTGGATCTTCGCCTTCATATCTCTACTTGTTTTCTCCAGGTAGCTCACTCTACCCCCACCCCTACCGTCATATGGTAGCGGACAACCCAAGGCGCTCTGCAATATTCATGCGTATCTAGCCCGGATTCTTTTCTTCATGTTCAATTATTTTCAGTCCATCTCTTAAAGTTCTCAATAGTGCAACAAGTGATTACCTTTAGAAGATGATGATGAAGCTGTTGCGAATGTTTCTATAATTATTTACTTTGTAGCCAAGGAGGCCTTGCTGATTTGTTAATGCTTGATGCTAATGTCTGATGCTCAATAAGTCATGGGCTAAGATTGTAAGGGGCATGGCATAAAAAGCTCTAATAAATTGATTCGATAATCGTAGAGATCGTCTCCATACCCATCTCCACAAATCAGACTATCAAAACAATTAAAAAATTAGGAGGCACTTTTCACTTTAGCATTCTTCTATTGACGTACTTACTAATATTACTTCTATCCAGTGGCGGATCCAGGATAAGGACCAGGGGGGGCTAAGTGGGGTTAAAAATTCCAGCAGTAGTGGGGGTCGGAAAAAATTACCATTCTATCCTGCGTAAATTGGATACCCAAGGAGAGATTGGAACCCCAGGAAGAGAGTGTAGTCAACCTTTCTTCCACCACCCTTTCTCCTGACCAGCTCTCTCTCCTCCACAAAGGGCTTTCTTTCTGCCCCACGCCGAAAGTAAACCCCATTCACATTCTGAAAGATACACTCCAGTTCTGCCGTAAACTTAAGTGGAAGTTCTTCTGGGAGACCCATCCTAACCCCACCCAACATTCTTCTACCGTCCATAGTGCACTGATGAGATTTAAGCCTCCTTCTTCGCACGAACCCAAACCTCTTCCCTCCAATCATCCTATTGAAATTTTCAGTAATCTCCTCCTCTCTAAATTTTCGGACAAATCTTTCATTAAATCAATTAAACCTAGGGACAATCTTTCGCGAACAGAAAAGTTGGCATTAAATTCCCTCATCCGTAACCCGGACATCGTCATCACTCCGTCAGACAAAGGGTCTACGGTGGTCGTGATGAATGCAGCTGACTACAACAACGAGGCGCTTAGGCAATTGTCCGACGCTTCAGCGTACCAACCCATCCCTGCTGATCCCAATCCCCAATACCGAGAGAAGATTCTTTCTTTCCTCGAGGAAAACGGACCATATGAAGGACTAACAACCCAAGACATCGCATTACTATCACCTTCCAACCCCCGAAGCCCTCATTTTTATATACTACCTAAAATACACAAAGCTAATAATCCCGGCCGTCCGATAGTTTCTTCCATTCAATCTCCCACAGAACGAATTTCCGCTTTTGTTGACCATTACCTCCAACCCATACTGCACTCTCTTCCCTCATACATCAAAGACACGTATCACTTCCTCCAACGCCTTCACTCGACCACCCTTCCTGGAGACAAAGACGTCATAATGGCGACCATCGACGTCACATCTCTTTACACCTCCATACCGCACACAGAAGGCCTCTCCGCTCTCGAACACTTCCTTGAGCAGCACTCCACTCCACAGATTCCGAGCACAAAGTTTCTCGTCGACCTCTCCGAGATAATATTGAAACACAATTTATTCTCGTTCAATAACAATCACTACACACAGTCTAGGGGGTGCGCTATGGGGAGCCGGTTCAGTCCGTCCTATGCAAACCTTTTTCTTGGCCGCCTAGAACAGTCTTTTCTCTCCGAATACCCACTCACACCCACCCTTTGGGTCCGATACATAGATGATATCTTTCTTTTGTGGCCACATGGCATGGAATCCCTAATCACTTTCATCTCCTGCCTCAATTCATTTTCATCTGTAAATTTTACTTCATATTCCTCCTCCACTCATGTCACATTCCTTGATGTGGACATCTTTCTCACAAAAAATAAATTTCACACATCTGTACACATTAAAAACACAAACAAACAGCAATATCTACACTACAACAGCTGTCATCCGACAAATACAAAACGCTCCCTCCCTTTTTCTCTTTCCATCCGTGGTCACAGAATATGTAATAATCCAGACTCCCTTAATAGATTCCTTTCAAATTTACACCATGCTCTCAGGAGAAGGGGTTACCTGGAACCCCTCCTCTGGAATAAGATCCGAAAAAAATCATATGTCCCGAAAAAACTAGGCGGGGACAATTCGTCGCAGTTTCTTTCTCTCTGTACGACCTTTTTTCCGGGCGTGGACGTACTGCGTAGGACCCTAAAAGACCTTTTCCCCATCCTCTCAGACAACACGACCACTTCCAGATTTTTCCCGCGATGCCCTTCACTCGTTTTTAAAAGACCACCAAATCTGGCCAGCATCTTAAAAACAACCAAACCACTGCCCAAACAAAGTACCTATATTAAACCACAGCCCTCGCCCTGCAACCATGCAAGATGCAAAACTTGTCACATCCTCATCACCGAACCCCTTCCCGATCAATTCCTTGCCTTCCCTCTCCCCTCAGTGTCGGACATTTCTTGCACAACAAAAAACATTGTGTATATACTGTTGTGCCAGAAATGCCCCGCTTTTTATATCGGCTTATCCACCACTCCCCTTTGCATCCGAATGAACGGGCATCGCTCTTCATGCAATAGTGTTTCTTCTGTTTCTGCTTCCCTTCCAGTCGCCGTTCATGCTTCCTCCCACAAAGCTCTGTTTGACCATTGCTATAAAGTGGGAATATTAGCCTCCCTCCCCCCGTCTACCACCCCCCTAGAACTGAAGGACTTGGAACAGGCATGCATATGGGCTTTCCGTGCGTTTTCTGGTCCAGGAATCAACCGCACCCACTAGAAAGAACAACCAATCCCCGTCCACCGTTTTTCCTCCCTCCATCTTAGCCCTCTGCCTTGCACCCTTCCTTATGCCCTTTCCTCACTTTCCCTCCTCTTCTCACTTGAGAAAGATGGGCTGCGTCCCATCGAAAATTTGTAAAAACAACCTTTCCCCGTAAGTTCCTCACTTTTATTTTATTTTTCATTTTTCTGTCAATTTCTAAGTTTTTTTGTGTGCCCACCCCAGGGCAAGAAGAAGTTCTTTTACATTATTTATAATGCTCGTGTGAGTTTATTTCAAACGTGTGTGTAATATATATATATATATATATATATCCAATTTATCCCCCTTCTAGATCCCCCCGATACATCAGCCACTGCTTCTATCGTATTGGTTATAATTAATTGAAAACAATACAGGTAGGGCATCTATACCTTAAGATAGCACTGGGGCATCTATCCCGAGGAGAGGTGGGGCATCTCTCCTTTCAGTACGGTGGAGTTGCCCTTACAGCCAGCGGGCCAACACATGGTCTAAGATGACTTGTCACTGCTTTTGGGCATTTGATAAACATGCTGCAGCAAGTTTTCACCCGTTAATTCAAAGTATTCAAACATTTTAACTGATGCCGACCAGAATCATTATGCTCTACCTTATAACAGAGCGGAAAATTCGGAGTCTCACTTCAAATTATGTTCTAAAGTAGCGTAAAAAAACGAATCACCACAAAACTTTAGAGGCTTGATATTAGTTGTCAAATTAATTAACGGACACCACCAGCAGAGCATACTGATGGTTTGTTTTTAAACTACCATGATCTGGGCCTCTCTCCCGGTGGGGAATCTCACCCAGACTTACCTTAAGCTCTTTTTATCGCAAAGTTTTCATCAAAATGAAAATATTGCAAATAATAGACGAGATAAATTTTTTATTGACCGAATAAACAGAAATATGTATATGCTTGATATTGCAATACATCTCTCCTATAACAACGTCAGAACAATAGTGGGAAGTTATAATAATATCTCTTTAGTGAAAATGAATTGCTGTTCGTTAGTCTCACTCAAGACATGTAACATGTTTTTTCCCAGACCGCACGTCACTGGTAGTGTAACAAGAATTGCAAGTCACTGGTTAAGGGTTAAAGATAACAAATTATTTGTATTCATGCCATTTGTAGTTTCAGGTGAAATAAGGCACGTTCAAGAATTTTGTTTCACAACATTTATTTTAGAAGTATCTTGAGACCGTGAGATTCTCTTGGTGTCTTTGAAAGAATTTTAGGTATACATAGTTCTGGTAAATACATGTTTTTGCATCACATCCGAATCTATAATAATAATGGCAATCCTGAATTAATGCCAAAACTAAAATTTCTTTTCACCAACAAGAAAGACATTGTTCATCGTATCAAGGCTACTGATACAAAGATGTTCATTTTAAAAATTCTGTCATCAAGTCTAATAACCTACCAAACGCAAAAAATAGATATTACACATATGAAAGAGTGCATAAAATAATGTTACAGGCCATCCATGTGTAGGGATGATATGATTTCATAATAAGAACTCTCTCTGACCGATTACATAAGATAGAACCATTTTTTCCGTCCACCAACTTCATTAATACCAATCAAAATAATTAATTATCACAATAAATACGAGGCAGTGAGTTCAAGTAAATATATTACTCCCATGCAATTTCAACAAGTACTCACTTTATACTTAAGTAACAAATCAGATGGGTCAAATCCCAGTGAAAACTTTAATAAATACATAGTTTTTAAATAGTTTTGGAGTTGTAATATTTCCATCAAAACTTGAGCACAGTCTAAATATTCACTTATTCTTACAATTACCATTTAAAAATGCATGAATACAACCAAAATGTCAACAAATTAGTCGTTCGAGCAATATTTGAGTTAAAAAAATATTTGTCAGGGCGATCTTAAATTATGGAAATTTAAATATATCTTTTGAATAAAAAAAATAATACCTGGACCGATTTCGACCGATTGGATAATAAAGGCTGGATCGATTTCATTAATTTTGGTTTTCATAAATTAGTGCAAGCTCAGGTAGGGTTAAAAGTGTAAAATTATTATTCCATAGGGCCCATGAGGCCCTGGAATGGGCCGAGAATCATTTCTATGAGAAACTCACTTATAGTTCGTTATCAATGCCTGCAGATCTTTTTACTTTTGAATATTTAAATTAGAGATATTTGTTACATATAGGGGAAAGATATTTAATTTGAAAAAAATAATTATAATATTGGATTTGATTTTCTCTTTTCACGTTGTTTACTCCGAGTTTTGAAAAAACAGTCATTAACACAGCGGAATTGAGTCAAGAGTTTTTTGATTTACAATCCCCTTAACGACCATCAGTTTACGTAGTTTGATTCTCTTTTTAAGTTTATTCACAGAACAAATCGTTAGATTTAGTTGTTAAAATGCTCTTATATCATAATTTCTTAATAAATTTAGTGGGTGAAATATTTTAAACTTACTTTAAACTATTTTCGTTAGTATACTTATTATATTTTAAGTCTATATAATCATTTGCATACGTAGTCTAAGTTAGTCACACTATTAACTGCTGACTGCACGAGAACTTCCTATTCTTTAATTTTTTACAATGTCAAGGAGATGGCGACCAAACTTACGTTGCGTCGTTGAGTTCAATCAAATGTGAGACGAGCTAACCGCACTGATGAGCAGAGAGAGACAGATAATAATAAATAGCCGTGTTGCTGTGGCAGAATTTCGTTATAGAACAACTGGAAATGAAGCGGATAAGCTAAGAATGCTACGAGTTAGTGAACAACAAACACAGCGACAGCGAGCACGACACAATGAAAAATTAGTGAAGAAGTAGTGCTTCTGCGATCCTAGAACGAGTATCATTCAACTACTATCGGTTCGTGGAATATTGTGCCGAAAATTCAGTAGCAGTAGGAGGAAGGAAATTCATTTTTCAGTATTGCGAGGCGTAATTGCCATTGACAGCAGATGAGGATTTCATCAAACTCTGCCGTAGGATAAGTGAAGATCCCTCATTTGAGCCAAAGTTGGTAAGTGAATAATGATAATTTGTGTGCTGCCATCCTGATTCAAACAATGTATGATTTTTTTAATGAAACAACAATTAAGTTTTTGTAAGAAAGTTTCAAAATCGATGTAAATCTGGAGCTCGCCAGACACTCGGTGTTTGGAATTCAAAGTGCTATAAAAATACTCAAGTACAACATAATTTTGAAGTGCGTATGGATTATTGTCCAATGAAATATTTAACAATTATGGTATGATTGGACTTTTGCTATTTCATATGCACTTCTGCACACATACTACATGTGCGTACTAACCATGACAATTGTGTTAATTTTTTTGGTGAATTTTTCTTCTGGCTATAAACATGATTTTTGTTATTCTTTTATAAGCTGTTAACTCTTAATTGATCTGATCTTTTTTATCTCTAGATGCAATGTTTGGTAGCAGTTGGTAGAAGAAATGAATGAACACTTCTACAAAATATGTTGCGTCGTCTTAGAATGACTATGTAGCAGAGCTGTATTCCCTTACGGGCAAACTTCAGAAGAATTCGGTTAAGAAATCATTTTATAGCACTTCAGTGTCTCCTGTTATTTTTCGTGAGTGCATCCAATAAGATATTCTAAGATTATTATAATAATTGATCATTGAAATGAACTTTTAACGTACCGCATTAAGTATGTTTTTTTTATAATTTCATAGGTGTATGCAGAAGGGTCTACCCTGATGCATCAGATGTGGTGCTGAAAGGGTGTCTGAGTAATTGGCTCAACCTGGCTAAAGTCAGGAAAATAAGAATGTAAGTAGTCGCTTCTCATTTCCCTGCCACATTAATTCGATCATCCCAGACATTTTCTTCATATTTTCCATTCCCTCTTACAATAGGTATACACTATAATGTTCCATGGAAGTTGAATCATTTACTGCCATTATGAGAATGTGGGGGTACAATATGGACATCTTATTTATTGAATCTGATTGCTTATTCTTTTTGGAATATTAGTTAATAATTTCTCAATTTACCTCCCTGATTTAAGCAAATGATACATGATATATCATTTCACATGGAGTAATTACTATTTTCTCTTCAGGGATTGGCAGGATAAACAGACCGAGGATCAGGCTGATGAAGACAATAATTTTGCTTAATAAGTTCACCAGTAACGATCTATAAGTATGTAACCATGTAAGTTCCATGCCCAGCCTTGTACTCCCATAACTTAACAAGAATTCAAAAGAATGAAGTTTTAATTTTAAATCCTCAAAGCCAATCAGCATACTTTTGAATGTTTTGATAAAATTCGAGCAATATGTTTTTACCTTTTGAAGATTTCTGTAATTTAGTTATTACCATGTGTGGCCTAGGGGGTCATAAATTTTTTTAAGTGTTTCTGTCTTAGATGTTTCCTATTCAGTTTGTAAGTATTTCACTCACTTCATTAATAATGATTAACTATCGATGACTAGATATCTATCTTTGGTATGTCCACCGCTGCCTCAACATGTACATAAATAATGAGAAAAATAAACTCTTCAGCATTTATTTGTTGCCCATTTTATTGTATAATTCTAGCACCCAAATTCTGTGCATGTGAAATGACTAACAATTGATAGAGTGGAAAATCTTCAATTTTGTTGTTGTAAATTGATCATTATTTAGGAGAGCATTTTATTTAGCAGAAATTTTAAGGCAGTTTTCCCTCAGCAAGTGTCACTACAGAAATGGTAGGTGTGGAACTAGTTTTTCTAGTATGTAGCAGGTGTGACACTACACTTTTTCAGCAGGTGTGATGTGACAAGTTTGCCGCAGGTTTGATGCGACAAGTTTGCTACAAGTTTGAAAAAGCGTAACTAGGAGGTTTGATTCAAGCTTGCCGCGAGCTTGCAGGCTTGTCATGACAAGTTTGCTGCAGGTTTGATGTGACAAGTTTGCCGCAGGTTTGATGCAACAAGTTTGCTACAAGTTTGAAAAAGCGTAACTAGGAGGTTTGATTCAAGCTTGCCGCGAGCTTGCAGGCTTGTCATGACAAGTTTGCTGCAGGTTTGATGTGACAAGTTTGCCGCAGGTTTGATGCGACAAGTTTGCTACAAGTTTGAAAAAGCGTAACTAGGAGGTTTGATTCAAGCTTGCCGCGAGCTTGCAGGCTTGTCCTGACAAGCTTGGTTAGTGATAGCCCAGATAGCAATGCAAGCTGGAATCAAGCTTGACTGATCAAGGCTGCAAGCTTGCAGCAACCTGGAAAAAACAAGCCTGTTAGCTTGATTCAAGCTTGAATCAAGCTAACTAGTCTCCACCAGTCAAGGTTGTTGCAAGCTTGAAAAAACAAGCCTGAATCAAGGGTATGACACCTTCCCGCATAGCAATGCAAGCTGGTAATAAAAGGTGGTATAACACTGTGTGCTCTTGCTAGCCACAGGTGAGTGAGTTAGTGTTATATATGAGTGGTGAGTTGTAAGTGAGTTTTGTGAGTGACTGAGCTTTCTGACCAGAAAATATTTCAACCTTGACACGAAAAGGGAAAATCAAGTTTGGCAGCTTGACATACGCTGGACTCAGGCTTGAAACATTCAACCTTGACATGGCAAGGAAAAATCAAGCTTGACATAAGCTAACATGCTATGTGGGAGGTGTGCGTTTATGATCGAGATTCGCAACATACATCGAGATCCAAAATTCCATTAGTCGACGTTCATTTCTTTCAGAAGTTGGTCCTCAAAAAAATTTTTCTGGAATTTCTTAGTTTGAAAAAATTGGAAACGAAATCCACAATGGACTTAGTGTTCCCCAAAATTTAGTACTTGACGTCATTTCCTTCACTTCTGCATTTATGAGATATAGTTACGCGTAGCTTTCTATCGCAATAACATAATTTATGCAACTAGCGCATATGCCTTTCGATTTTGATTTTCTAGTACATGTTCCATTACGAAGGCCTCGCTTTAAAAACTCTTCAGTGAGCATTTTAGAAAAAACATGGAAGTGGGATTGGTGGATCTTAAAATTGTCATACTTCACACATTAGAATAATCAAAAAAAGGTGAAATAATTTACGTTTTCGATAACCAAACCGGCAATTTCGCCCAATTAAGCAGCAGCTACGTAACACTTCAGTAGCCTAGGCTTCATCTCCACCAATACAACCTTCATTTTTGAAGACCAGGCGTGGGTAATCCACGGCCCGTACATATCCCTTAACGGCATTTCGAAATGGCCCGCAAAACGATTAAAAGCAATTAATTTTACCTTATAGATAGTGCTCAGTAAGAGTATGGATTCCTTAAAAAAGTAAACTAATATTTTACAAACAAAAGTGACCTGAGAAGGCTGTTAATTGCACCCCATATTGCCATACCAACTTAAAATAAGAGCCTGTGCGTTGAGTATGTACGTGCAAGTTTTTTTTCCGACCCCTACTTTCTATGAAAAGATGTAAAACTTGCTGGGCATGAAATGCCACGGGGCCGCCATAATCTTGCACACAGCGTAATAATCACTATGCTCACAACAAGTAATTTCTAATTTGTATGTAATAAATATAAATTAAAATAACCTTCGACCATCTACCTTCACGGAGTTCAGAAAACTACAAATAGTACATATGCTAGTTAATGAAATATGAATAGTGCGGTTCCCTGCTCTAGACATAGGAATACATATAAAAATTGAATCGACTGAAAAACAGGAATACTCAAATGCCATAAGTAAGTTTTTGTGAGCAAATTATTAAGTTTTATTTTAACACTAGAACGACGGCAGGGGTCATTTGACCCATTTTCAGAATTCAAATTTATTTTCCTCTTATTAAAATATTTTTTTTAATTTTGAAACTTTTTGACTTTGTTCATTTTGGTCTATATTTTGATAAATTAGTGAAAATTCAACAATAATGTTTTGTTTTAAATTTTTATGACGTGTTATGCCTAGAAGGACGGCTGGGGGTCACTTGACCCACAACTAGTTTTCGCGCTATTTTCTTGCCCGTGGGTACTTGAGTGCCATGTGTATCATAAAATCAGCAAGAGGCTAGTGTGGTAGATGATTTGCTTTATTTTGAATCTGGAAGTACCCGGTTCAATGCCAGTTTCGTCCCAAGGGCTCCTATCTGTATTCGAAAACCTAGGTATAGCGACTTGTTGTGCACAATCTTTCGATATTTTTAGGGCAGCAAAGGGGGAAAAAACCTTTTCAATCCTTGATTTGCGTAAATTCATGTAATTATGATATTTTAATTTTGTTTTATTTATTGTTCAATGATTATATTACCCACATCGGAAAATCGTCACGTATCCCAAGTATTGTTTTCCGTCGTCCAAGATTCAGAGCTCTTAGAGACATTATTTTAAATATCGACTCATCAGGTTTACGAATAACTTTCATTTTTCTGGTCTGAAGGCATGGTCACTTGACCTGGCCCCTTTGCCGTGTGTCCAGCATTTGTGCCGCCTGACCCCGTCGGGGTTTGGGGCGGGTTGACTGCACGCTGCTTCCGGGGGAAAAATCCTGTCTCTTTTTCAGAGAGCGGAGGAATTGGGTGGACTGTAAAACTCTACTGTAAATCCTACCCTTGCAATCCGCACGTAGGTCGGAGAAGAAGAATTACTGCAAGTTCCTGGAAGATACGAATCAGGATACGGTTGGCGGTTGAGTCCCTGCCTTTCGAACAGCAATTAGCGTTACTTCTGAAAATGTTGTCCTTTTGTATGAATTTCTAATGCTCTCCAGCTCTCTATAGCTCCAATAAAACTAGAGAAGATTCTACCATAATGCGCTTTCGTTTGCAGATTTTTTTGCATTCATATCAATAACGAGTTGAGGAAGAAAGTAAGAAATCGAGAAATATATCATAAGAAGAGAATCGTCGCGATTCAAATAGCTGTAGGGAATATTGAAGATCAGTCTAGAAGTGAATCGTAAACATCAGTTCAAGGACATTAAGACCAATCCATCAATATCTGCGTGTGATGGAAGCGACGAAGTCCAAGATAGTGAATCCGATGGCGACTTTGGCGTGATAGCAAATGCTTAGCTCTATCCAACAAAATGCAGCTGTCCTTTTATGAGGTAATTTCCAAATAAACCAGACAAATTTGGAATCGAGTACTGGGTTTTGACAGATGTGAAATGAAAATACAGCCCAAATGAAATTCCACATTGTGGCAAAGATGATGATATGCCATCAAATCAAGCTTTGGGGAAATAAATAGTTACTAAAGTGACCGTAAAATACAAGAATGCAGGAATAAATGTAACTTGTAACAATTATTTTCCATCCATCCAGCTGGCAGGAAGTCATAAAAAAATGGAATACTTCTCTTGCATGGACGATCTGAAAAAATCAGGCGTGACGCACAAATATCCATGACCCCTAAAATAGCCATGTAATCCATTCAACGCGAGTGTTCAAAAATACCTTAAGCCATACTCTTACGTAGAATCAGGCAAAATAGAACAATAATGTACTTTCACTCAGCAGCATGATCTCAGGCGACACCATTTCCGAAACGAATAAAAGAATACCAGAGACCATCCTATATCATAATAAAAACAAAGCGGGAGTAGACATGATGGATAACATGTATCAATTTATTTACACGTCTCCAAATCCAACAGCCATATCTCCACGGGCACAAAAAAGAAAAAGGTGCCAAATACCGTCAAATTGAATCATTGCACCAATTTCCTTTCCATTTTCCAAATTCCTTTTCATGTGCAAATGGCTGGTGTCTTAACACCCCCTGCCACACGCTTTTAAGCGGCTTGCAGGTTAGTGAGTAGATTAAGATGTAGATGAATAAATCTTCCAATGAACGCATTCAGCGCAAAAAAATATTTTGTGGAAACAGCGCTGAAAAAATACTGCCTGTCTGAGTTTTACAACAAAGTAATAAGTTTTAAAAATTTTAATGTAAATTTTGTAAACCCAGTACCCCTATTGTTTGAACATGTAGCACAACTTTTGTATTGAGTGTATGTATTTTCATTATTTGATTTGCAATCAACTACAGTATGTCCTCATTTAACGTCGTCCCATTTAACGTTGTTTCACGATAATGTTGCCCAAAAATTGAAACCCTTGATCATTTAACGTCGCTATTGCTTCGCGATAACGTTGTTCAAATTATGCGCCGCGAAAAAAATGAATGGCAAATAGGACGCAAGCGCATCTGATGTATAGTAAATATTACTATTTTAATGCGATTGGTAATTTTCGTTCGACAGAAAAAGGTGGCGTGGGTAGCGTATGTTAAATATGCATCTGAGTGAATAATTATCGCCTCCTTTACCCATTATTCGTATATTTTTCTGATGCCAACCGAAAACAATGTCCACGAAGAAGAGTGGATATCCTGGTGGTTCTTCAGACGTGAAGAAAAAACGGCGACATTAGGACAAAAACTTGGTATTATTAAAAGAATTGAATAAGATGCAACTGCTGGAGAGATTGGTCGAGTTTTAGGTTTGCAGGTCGAGTTTTTACAATAAAAATTTCTTCTGTTACTGAAAATATCGATGTTTCGCCATTAAAATACTTTCTTTTTAGTTTTTATATTTCATTTAATAATGCCTTCTTCCCAACCTTTTCGTTATGAAAATTCGTTTCATTTCGAATGAATCGTTATCATGCTGAAGTGAATAATCGGTAATGAATGTTTCTCGCGATTTCCGCCGCGTTAAAGAATTCATATCGTCACGAAAATTGACTCGCCCTTCATCCTCGTGCTTCAGAGTGTCAGATTCAGATTTTTTCATTTTGGCCTGATTCAGGTGTCTCCCGATTGGTCACGAAGTGTGCTTAAAGTTACGGCTCCGATAATTGGCCTCCTTGGATTCTCGCCCGGGAAATTCTGGATTCTTCACGAAGAAATGGATTGTTAGGAGCATGGCTAGGAACCAATTTAAATTTTTTACATTGTTTCTTATGGGAAACGCTGCATCGATTAACTTTGTTTCGCTTGACGTCGACTTTTTCAGGAACAAATCAACAACGTTAAACGAGGACTCACTGTACTACGTACGGTTCAATTCATGATTCTTTAAAATAATTGTTATTAACTTTTGACGATGGAAATAATATTTAATAATGTTATATAGTGTTTTTAATGAACTTATTCAACAATTATTACGATTAAACTGAATATTGGTTGAAAATTAGGCGTTTTATTCCAAATACATTTTAGGGGTCAAATGACCCCTAGCCGTCCTTCTACGTAGCGCGAAACTCCCGTCCTCCTAGTGTTCATATGAAAGTGGCAAACTCTTGCCTATTCATTTGCTATTGCGCACGGCATAGTTTTCTTCAAACAAGCACAAATGCATAAGATTGCACTAATAGCGATAATAAATAAGTGTGAGTGACCAATGTGTGTACCACATGAAATGACCTGTAGTAGCATTAAAATCGAAAATAGCATAAAAATAACTCCAATGTTCGCCAAAAATAACAAAAACTAATTCTTTAAAATTCGTCATTTTTTTTATTTACCCGCAAAACTCATTAAACTGCTAATTTACTCTACTCATCTAAATTTTCCATCGATTTAGAATTACTGCCATAAAATATACACGTTACCACAACAATATACGCAAATAAAAGTGGAATAAAAAAGTTGACTCTTGAGTGCGACTCATAATTAAGTACCCCTGTGTGAACGGAAGGGCCATTGTTGAGTATAAATAGCAGAAATGAGTTTTAAATGTATACTGAAGTGCCGTTTGTAGACGAGGCAGTTGTAGTAAAGCAGGGAAAGAGTTGTAAGAAGCAGTAGAAAGCACGGTCTTTAGCGAGCGCACCATGAGCAAAATGTTGAGCAAAAGGTATTTAAAGTGAAGCCCTGGTGTTGTAGTGAACGCTTATAGAAAAACAAGGAAGAAAACGGTGAAATAACGGCAATAATAACCGTAGGGGTGAATGCATTCTATCTGCGTGAAATTCCATGGTAGCCATTTGCAGCGCTTTTCTTTTTTTTCATTGACTGAAATCTTTTAACATGGCAGTGGACATCTACGAAAGGAAATAGCCATGAATATTATAAAACAAAGTGAATATATTGTGAGAAAAAGGTAGCCAGTAGCATTCGGTCTCGATTCCTTAAGGAATTAATTTATTTTTCGGAAATACCTCTTCTTGCATTTTGATTATAAAATGTAATTTCCTACGTAATTTATATGAACTTTTAAATATGGCTTGCCTTAATGAGAGTTTCCATAGCATCTGACGATCAATATTAGCTCATTTCCAGTTTCAGGACCACACCACGCGACGAAAGAAGCGATAATTGGTCTAAGAGACAAGAGGCTTTATTTCATTCGTTGGCTTAATCCATTTTGATGGAAATGTAGTACCTCCTCAATCCTGTTGAACCACACTGAATTTGATACCAATGGGTGGACAAAAATAGTTTGCCTAGATTATTCAAGGTAAAAATATTCACCAAGGGAAAGGACGTGTCAATTTTATCAAAATTTGAATTCAAATTTTTACATCTAACACTAATCTAAATTTTATAATTCATACCACTTAATGAAGGATCGACCGTAGAACAAGAAATAGAAACTAAATGATTATGACTTTTCTTATGATTTAAATTTGCAAATCATTACTTTACCTGTAACTATGTCGGTCGGCACTGCAGTAGTAGAGATAAATGAAGCGGAATCCCAGGTAGAAAATAGCAGCCACAGAGAACCACAATGGATAGAGGGCCATGGCAATCGAGAGTGCAATGAACCTGCAACCTATGGATACGGAAGAAAACCACAGGTTAATGCAGGAAGAGAAAGTTAAAATTCTGAAAATGTGATTTACATTTATTGCTCAACAATATAATTACTCATGTTTGCCATAAGAAAAAAGTAGAGGATGAAAGGTAGTCCTTGCACAAGGTCCGACAGACGACAATGCGTGCGGATTATTACGAAACATCATATCCAGAGCACATTCCGAGGTAACCTCGTTCCCCGTTGGAAACACGCGCAACGATGAAAAACATGAAAATGCCTTTTCGCATGCCGCTCAATAAAGAAATGCGTAATTGGTGTGTGATGCAACACCACCAACCACTTCCAACGCAAGTTTGACAAGTGTGGTGTGAGTACTTCGCAACGTGACTAGACTTGCACAACAACTCAGAAGCAATGGGACCCCTTTTCGGGAAGGTTGGCAGTTTTATTAGTGATTAGATGACCCGGTGAACTAAGTATTACCTTCTTCTATCTATCTATATGCAATCAATTAAGACTAGTTAAACTATTTCAGATACAAACACAAAATTGAATTTTACCAGATACTAATATGATATATTACCTTGTAAGTGGGCATGGAATGCTGCTCCCTTCTTTCATTACTTTCTTATTATTGCTTTTATTACTTTCTTGATACTCATAATTTTTCCCACATTCCCAACGGCAGCGACATCCTTATGGAAACAGTTGATGCCGTGTCCCTTTACACATCTATCCCCCACGAGGAAGGAATTCTACTTGCTTCACCATTTCCTTTCGCGAGGATCTACACCGTATTCTCCATCCACCAGTCATATGCAAGATGGACATTCAGTTCGAAAACAACGACGATTTGCAATGCTAAGGAGTGCCGATGGTCACAAGAATATAAATGATTAATGCGATGTTGAAATGATGCTCGGGATCTGATCTGGTTGCCGATATTATTTTCTGAAACTATGTATTCTCGCGATGCCTCCTTGCACTCAGACATCACTCTCGCGATGAGCACTGACTTTTCGTATTCCGACTCGTCACCCATTCCCAAGGCTACTTAAGGAATATTTGAGGTCACCGTTGAAGCTCTGCATCAGGAGGGGCGGGATTTGTTGACTCCCGATTTTTGTTGCGGAGGACCACGGACCAGCGTAAAAAAAAGCTCTAGAAATCAATGTTCTTTTCAGAGGTCGATTCCAAGAGCTGCTGATCGGATATCCAGTATCCAGACATTTCATTTACCAGTCTTATCTCTATAGCCTTTTCAGCTTAACAATCCCAAAATTCGTTTAATCGCCATAAAACTCTGGTGTCATCCCACCTTATCCTGCGTAGAGTGATCTATAATGATGTTGTTTATGTTAATCATTTGGCTCTTAATAACATAATTCCACTTTTTTCATTATTGCTGATATAATTGGATGTTCTGCTAGAGTAATATAGATGTAGGTGAATTTAATTATCGTGTAAATTAGACAATATTTGCACAGACTTCGAAATAAGTTGGAATGCATAGCGTAATGGCTTACAAATATGTGGGTTATATTATGCATTGGAAACAGGTATGTACTTTGGTTTGGAAGTATATTTATTTGTGTATTATTTGATATGTATTTGGCACCACTGCCTTTTGACATGTATATAATAGAGCTACAAATTGGCCATATTTACACTTTTTGGAAGTTTGTGACAATCCATTACGGCGTGCAAGTTTTACCACAGGTACAATGCTTCCTCGTCTCCGGCTGCTGAAGTCGAGACAAAGATTTAGGGCAAGAGGAGATGCAGGACCTATCAGCGGACCAAAACTACGGCCCGGGAGTACCCGATTTGGTGTTAAGAGCCGAAGGAGCGGCTAAATTCTGCGCAAAATATTTGACACATAAAACGTTAGTCTAGCATTAAAAAGTGTGAGTATTGGTTGAAATTGACTTTCAATTTAATCTCTATCTGTATTTGTTTTACGAAACCAATGGAGGCGTACATGAATAGGGAAAATATGTACCATTAGGTCACTCTTTAAAATGATTGTCCTCAATGTAATCCGGATGCAAACATTTGCAATTTCAGGTACTGACAAGAATGTCCCGAGGTGGAATTGAGTAAATGCCAGAAAAAGAGATATTTTAATATTTTCAAAGCTATCTACATAGTCAATATATGGTTGCTAATTACGAGAGCAAGATGGTGGCAAGGCAAGCCAGGCGTGCATGTCTCTCCACAGTATTATTTTATTTCTGTGGTTACAACGTCTTCGTTTATGTTTTGTGTTTTTCCAACGCAGATAGTGTTTCACTTTATAGGGATGAGTTGCAGAAATGCTGTTAATGCAATTTTTTTTATTACTGTGCTTTATACTGGTTTTGGTGTTTTTTAGCCACCCTTCTCAATCGGGCCCAACACTCTCGGTCAACGTGACTCGTCGCTCCCGGGATTTGGCCTGCTTCCACCCCGGCGACCGTTTTTCATCCCTTCCGGTATTTTCCCATTGTCACTTCAAGTCCATCCCAAAAATTTTGTGCATAGGTTCTAATTGAGTGTTATGCAATGAATGGTGTGTTAGTTTCTTTGCGTCCTTTCTCTACGTAAAATGTGTGCAACGAAGTTGAGTGTATATTACCAAAATTTACGTAGTTTGATAAACAAGCTTGGGGCAATGTACTCGTTTTTTCATGAACTACGAAGTCACCATGTGATATCCCTCACGGAGACGTGGCTTTGCGACAATGTTTCTGATGGCGAATTATCTATATCCACTTCTCATAAAATTTTCAGATGTGATCGAGTCGGTAAGCGTGGTGCAGGTGTCCTTCTTGGCGTTGACAATCGTTTCTTGGCGCTACGTCGCCCTGATTTGGAGTTAGGCCCCGAGATAATATGCGTCGAAGTAACTCTCTCCTTTAATACAATGTCTTCTGTAGGGAGATGACTATTAATTGGTACATTTTATCGACCACCTTCCGATGAGAAGAACACTTTGGAACGGTGTTTCAACTCTGTGTCACTAGCCCGCAGTGTGGGTGAAGTTATTCTCTTAGGTGACTTTAATTTAGGCATTGACTGGTCCTACCCTGTGAATGTTAAGAGTTTATCTGGCCTTGAGGAGTTTTTTGTTGATCATTTCATTAATGGGCTGGGCCTCAAGCAATGCAATATGTTCCTACGAGGGTTGGTAGTCCTGGATCTTGTCTTATCCTTGCTTGAGTTGAAAGTTTGCCCTGCTGGCGACTATTTCTGCTCCCACCACGAGTCCCTAGAAATTTTGCTTGAACCCAGCGGGTGGCCACCCCTACACCAAGGTCTACTCCGCCCCCTTCTCCACGTCCTCTAACCCCCATCTGGAAAAGAACGGATTGGGCTCATGTAAATGACACCCTCATCTGCCTCCCATGGTGCCTCTTGGAAGAAGGCTCTGTGGACGAAGCCCTTGATATGTTTTATGACTGGTTGGCAGGTGTCCTGAAGGACTGCATTCCGCATCGGAAAACCTGTTCCAGAAGGTTCCTACTTTGGATGACCAGTGAGACAGTTTTTGTTGTAAAAAATAATCTAAGTGCTTGGCACCAGTACAGATATTTTCCTAACCACAGCACATTAAAAACTTTCAAAAACCTTCGGCACCATGCCAATTATCTAACTAAGTTAGACTTTAACAACTATATATCCTCAATTTCCTCCGAATGTGTTTCCAACCCAAAACGGTTCTGGTCTATGATCAACTCGAGGCGTTATTCTGCTTCCACGCCTTTGGAAATGTCTTTTGGTGATGAAACTGCTGTTGGTCCTGGGTGTGCTGACCTTTTTTCCAAGTTCTTTTCATCCACCTGCAACTCTAACCAACTTTTGGATACCTCTGTTCTTTATATTAATTGTATTAGTTCCCACTCTCTCTCCTCACCTTCCACTTCTCCCGATGAATGTCTTAAATTGTTGATATCCTATAAGACCAACCATGTAACTGGTTCAGAGCAGCTGGCTGCATTGTTCCTAAAAAATGCAGCCCCATCCTTGGCTGTACCCCTATCCATCATTTTTAACAGATGTTTTTCAAAGGCACATTTTCCGTTAGTGTGGAAAATTGTTCAGCATTTTCCCAATCTTCAAATCCGGAAAGAAATATTCTGTAGAATCATACCGTTCTATCTCAATTTTGCCAATTATATCAACTATTTGTGAGCGCAGCATTCATTAACGTCTGTTGTATTTCTCTTTTCCCTTAATATCTGACGAATAGCATAGTTTCCTTCCCGAATCATCTACAGTTACAAATCTGTCCATTTTGCACAAAAATTGCATTGACGCTTTCGAGACTTTATCACAGCTGGATGTATGCTACATTGATTTTGCCAAAGCTTTTGACAAAATTAACCATCAATTACTGCTCTTCAAATTAGAGAATCGGTATAATGTCCATGGCAATTTTCTTTCTATCTTATCATCTTTCCTATGAAACCAGCAACAACACACTATTGTAAATGGGTCGCGTTCTTTGATGGCACCGGTTACATCTGGAGTTCCACAAGGGAGTGTCCTCGGGCCTTTACTGTTTGCTTTGTATATTGATGATCTGGTTAAAATTATCTCCTCTACCAATTGTAAAATATTATTATACGCAGATGACTGCAAAATTTTTGAACATATTGATTCCCCGAGAAACTGCCTTGCTCTGCAGAAGGCTCTTGCATTGACCAATGGTCTGAGATTTGGAGTCTGAAAATTAATCCAGCCAAGTCTACCATCCTACCATTCACAGAAACGCAACCTGCCATTCACACATACGCAAGTCTATCCTGAGTATAAATTACCGATTATCTGGACATCATATTCCTTCAGTCACGTCTCAGAAGGATTTCGGGGTTATTTTTGACTCTAAGCTGCTCTTTCGTGAGCACATTAAATCCATTTCCACCCACTTTGGTGAGTATGATGTATCGCCACAGTGAGGTGTTGGACTTAATTTCTCTACGAACCTTCTTCCTTTCCTGTGTTTCTCCAGTCCTAGAATACTGCAGCCAAATCTGGTCTACGGCCCCAACTTCTTCATTAAAGCTCCTAGAATGCCCATTGAATTTTTTTCCTCTTTATTGTCCGCAACCGCCAATTGCCTTTTCGTAACTTCTCCCACAATAAGATTACGTCCCCTCTTGGCATTGCTACTTTAGCTGATAGCCGTATCCTCAATGAACGGAGACTCTTCTTAAAAATCATTAATGGCAAATACAGATCATCTGACCTTCTTTTTTTTTCCGCTTCGTGTTCCTTCGCGCACGACGAGGTCGAGTGACCTATTTCATTGTTTCACCACCCTGTTTCACATTATTTTCAACTCAGACTGCCTTCTTCCATTAACTCCTATGCCAAATGTGTTCCAAATTTTGATTCCTTTTTTCATCCCTCATCCATCTTGCACCATCACTATTGTAATTTTCCCCCGTATTCCTCACACCACCCTATGAAATTTACTATTCATTGTTATTTATTTGTAAATACCGTTGAATATTTTTGTTCATTATTGGTTACGTTGCTTAATATTATTAAATTCTTTCTCATGTTATTGTATTCCTCTGTAATTGGCCTCGTGCTGTTTTTGGACAGGATTAAATAAATAAATTAATTAATTAACGCATTCATCGCGGTGCTCACAAAATATTTCTCGATTCTCCACAGGCATTGCTGAGCGCTGACGGTGGATACCCACATCCACGCGGGGAATTCACCGCGCTATTACTTGACGGGATCCCCATTAATCCTCTTTCTCATTCCAGTCCCACCCCTACCTTGCGGGTAGGATAACACGGCTCGCCAGTTAAACACCAGTAGGCAAGGAAGTGTACTCTTTGCTGGTCTCTACCAAAAGAAATAAATCTTTCCACTGTCTATACAGGAAGTAGCCTCTCTTGCATTGATATTATTATCATTTTAATTGAAAATAATAAAATTTAGAAATCTTACATCACGCCATCTCACAAACCTATATTCCTTTTTTCTGTATATAGAATTGTAAATCTTGGGAAAAGTTGGAATTAACGCAAATGCGTCTCTAAAAGCATATACGATAGTACATGATAAAAAATGGTAGCAAAAAAGTTTACATCATCATTCAAACTATGGTAAGCACCCAGCGTTAATGCTGTCGGTACTCAAACTAGCATTTCAAATAAACACAAGTACCTGGATCTCCTGCACGCTAATTAAGGCAAGAAAGGAAAGCGCGTGCCACAAGTTTAGGTTGATTTAAGAAACGTACCGTAAATTGCAAGAAATATATCACGCGCAATGTTGGTTTTGCCATCTTGACCATTGTGCTAAACGCGTCTAACAACATAGAAAGAAATTCCTATTTGGTTGGGTACATGGCTAACTATTTTATTGAATTTTCAATATTGCATCATAATGCCAATTTTCAGAGCTAAGATTGCGTCCAGAATAATCATGCCTTCATAAAAAAAACCTCTTAGTAAGTGTGAATATCTCCCAGGCGTACTTCCACTTAAAAATGAGAAATTTTCAATCTCAGAAATAATTATTTAGCTAAAGTTTTATGAAAACAACTTCGGTTTTCGTACTGTTTTAATTATTTTGTGAGAATTTAAATGATTTAATCGACTACAGGAGATAGGGTGATCCCGTGGCTGAACATTTCTATTTCCATGTTCACCGATTGAAAAGTACACCAAGCCCAAAGTCAAGGGTCAATTTATCCCTCAGGCTAAGTATCTAATATTCTAATGCTTTATTGTTGATAAGACAAAAAAACATTTTTTCAGTATTTCTACTCCTAACAAAAGTATAAGCTTGGCATAATATTCATACGGTGACCTTTTTTTTGCCTTTTTTTGGCGGCGTCCAAGCCAAATATCTTCAAAGACAACCGCCGCTTCGCCAATGTCCAATGCACAGCCAACTTTTTACATAGCGCGCGCAAGCGCAGAACCGCGTTTTCTACCAGATGAGGAGGATACCCTACAAATTCTTGCTATGAACTTACCAGCACACGCCACGTCGCGTAGTGCACCACCCCACGTGTGGAGGGGAATTTTTAACACTTTTTTCTCACAAAATGCATCAGTAGTGACAAATCATTTCGAATCCATTCAAAATTCATGAGTCATATTCCCAAATATTTGGTGTGCTGCGGCTATTCAGCACCTAAACAACAGCCGCCACTATTTATTACACGCTCCATCCACGACCTGTATCCTCTGGATTCACACTAGTCTCCTCTTTTTAACCAATCATGTCTAATACTATATCTTTCGTTATTCTTTGCAACATATACCCTCTATTTTCCTGCATACCATATCTCGAACACCTAGAAGTCTATTCTCGTCCTCCTTCCTTAACCTCCATGTTTCCTTTCCATAAAGCACCATACTCAAGATCAGATTTTATGCTTGTTTTATTGACGCTTTCACTCATCCCTTACATCAGATCTATCCTATTCATATATCATCCCTTGCAAACGCAATTCTCATTTCGATATTCTTGCCACTGAGGTGTCATTTTTCCTCTAACGTGTTGTCCAAAGAATGACCTAAATATCAAAAGCGAAACAATAACTAATTTACTATAACAAAATAGACGACTAATGCGATATAATTTCTAAATATGTTAGTATTATCGTAAAAATTTGAACCTCTCCTAGATTTGTAAACAGCAAAAACAAATTAAAGTATACCAGGACTAGCCACGGTGATAACTTTTTACGGAGTCACCCGCAATGCACAAATAGTGCGAAAAATCCTCAGAGGAAAAATCATTCGCCTTGATCGGGATTCGAACCCGGATCCCTCGATTCCCGGCCGAGTGCTTTAGCCAGTTAAGCTACCGAGGCGTCATTCTCCCTTGTGGAAATTTGTGGACTATACCGGACAAGGTGTATAGTCCACAAATTTCCACAGGGGAGAATGACGCCTCGGTAGCTAGGACGGAGTGGACGTGTTTCGGAGCTATCTGTGAGTCAGTGACCGAGGTTTTCTTTCCCGGCGATCGAGCCCTTGATCGCCAGGAACGTGGTTTTTGCGTTCCCGGTGGAGTGCTTTGCCTTTCGGTTGAAGGCAAAAACTTTGTTTTTTGTGGGTTCGCACCCCTGTACCAGGGGTATGCGGACAGTGTTTTGTGTCGATGTACGCAGAGTGAGCCGTCACAATGCCAGTTGAGAAGAAGAACACTCTCCGTGTCAACATAGAGAGTGTGAGTGAGGCGCCATCAGTCCTTGAGGTCCACCAACTGCTCGGTGGAGACCTCAGGCTGAAGACAGAGGAAATCTACGGAATCAGGCTGGGTCCGGCAAGGAAGTCGATCTTCGTTAAAGTCAAGCAAGAGACTACCTTCGAAAGGATTATGGTGAAAGCGGGAGAAAAATTTCAGGTGCAAGTCCATCTCCGAAAGATATACATACGTTAAAGTGTGTCAACTACCCTTCGAGGTGTCACGTGAGCAAGTGGAAGCTGCATTATCCAAGTACGGAAAAATATTCGCGTATGTGGAAAATAGGTGGGCCGGCGATGGGTTACACCAGGGCACTTTGACGGGCACTAGGACCGTTAAGATATCCCTCACCGAAAATATACCAAGTGTCATTAGTATTGAAGGTGAACGCGCTGTCATTCATTACGATGGGCAAAAGTTAACGTGCTCAAGATGCGGAAGTGAAGAACATTTGAGGCTACAGTGCCCCAAAACGAAGGCCGGACCGTCATACGCTAATGCACTCAAAAATTCTGGGGGGGGGGGAGAAGATGAGAACGACGAGGAGAGGATGGACATCCCAGTAGAAGACGGGGTTGTACAAGTGGTGGAGGAGACGCCCAAATCGGTTGAAAGTGGGGGCAATGTTTCGCAAAATAACGGCAAAAGTGCTGTGAGTGCAACAGAGGGGGTGGAAGTGAAGAAAAAGGAGAAAAAGAGAAATAGGCAACGTAAGAAAAATATATCCAACGGCATAAACAACGACAGCAATGTGCTTGTTTCCTCAACCGAGACGGACACGGAAGAAGCAGTAGTGTTGGAGAGAAATTTTGTAGTGAAGGGGGGAAAACCCGATAGTAAATTGTGGAGATCATAAGTGAAGGGGAGGGAGGAAATGTTTTAATGAATGCCTCAGGCATTGTGGGTTCGACCGAAATGATGGATTTGAGGGAGGGAGGTTGTGATGACAATATGAAAGTGCTGGAAGAAGAAAAAACGTCCTCGGCCCTTGGGGGGTGGGAGGGGAGGGAGTTTTTTCTTCCTTTCTTACACAACCAGGTCCAAGCAGGCTGTGGTCGCAGCGAGACGACGAGGAGATGGGCTCTAGTGATAACGCGGCCCTCACCCCTGCAGAGGATGACGAAACGAATAGAACTGCAGCCGCAGTCGCGAAAAAACTATTTGGGAAGGACCTCACACAGAAAAAGAAGTGGAATGAGAGGCTTAGAAAACGAGGCATCAGAATCCAGGGTGGTGAGCACAAAAAGGAATAAAAAAGATCGTCCAATTTAAAAAAAATAAAAAATTATGGATAATAATTCCTCCAAAGTCTTTGTAAATCTAACGTAAATTAATTTAAGTAGCACTTGCTTTGCTTTGATTATAACTATGCATGTAAATTGTCAAATAACCCTCGCTTTGATAATCAGAGTTTTTTTTATATGAACCATGCCAAGGGCCAGACTTTACTTTCATTCCTTACTTTATAAATTTGAACATTTTTTCTCTTGAATTTTTTTCTTTAAATACCAAAGCTGTCATTCAAATGGTTTCTATTTGTTTCCCCAACATTAGAAAGAACTTTTTTCAAATACAACAATGAGTACCTCTCCAAATAAACGAGAGATAACGGTGGCGTCACTGAATGTGGCCAGTATTACGAATAACTTAAAAATCAATGTTATTAAGAACTTTATGTACAATGATCTAAAAGCAGACGTCATCTTCATCCAAGAATATAAAGAATCGACTGCTTGGCAGAGCAAACATTACTGTATATTTGGCAATACTGATGGCTCCTCTTTAGGTACAGCAATTTTACCTAAAAAGTCTTTAGAGATAACGAATGTGCGTCGTCATGCCTCCGGGAGGATAACTGCACTGCAAATCGGGGACACGCACTTTATTAACGTATATGCCCCTGCAGGAGGTGGGATGTGGAAGGACATGCGAGAGTTCCTGGCAAGCGACATTCTGCCTTACGCATGCCTTTTCAAGGACAAGGCTATAATGGGGGAGATTTCAACGCGATATATAGGAGGGAGGACAGCTCGGCAAACAATACGCAAATACGATACCCAATAAACAAGACATTTAAAATTCTAGTCAGCAATATGGATGCAATAGACACCGGTAAAAATACAGCTCAAAACAGATTACAATTTACCAGAATAGGTACACACTCGAAAACCAGAATCGACTACATATTTATATCAAAGAAACTAAAGAATGATTTAATTCAATATAGTACGACCCCTATTGCCATTTCAGATCACCACGCAATTCACATTAAAATTAAACTGGACCTTGTTACACAGAGGACATACAATAAGAAGGAACAAATTTGGTGCGTAAATACCAACTTACTAAAAGATGTAACATTCTGTAAAAAGGTTGAATATGAAATATTAAGGCTCTCAAACCACGCTCTTTGTGAAAAAGACATTTTAACCTGGTGGGAACAGATATTTAAAGCAGGTATTATAAAAAAACTTAAAAAACTAACTAGTGATTATTATAGAGAGAAAAATGAATGAATAGCATTTTATAGGGAGGTGCTTCAACAGCTGATAGATTCAAATTGTAGGACACCCAGTGTAAATTTCGAAATTAAAGAACTAAAAAAAGAAATTTACAGACGGGAGGTGGAAAAACTTGCCCCGAGGGAATGGGAGAGAGGGTACGATACGAGTGAATCAGAAGCTCTGACTTTGGAACAAATACGGATATTAATCAAAAATGCGAGTGGAGGTGAAGTGGGAGGGCTAGTTGACTCCGAAAAGCGGCTCGAGGAGGCGACGAGCTTTTACAGTCGACTTTATAATCAGTACGGGGTATGGGAAGACGGAGATGGGCCGCCTATCCCCCCCTCCCCAAGCTCAACCCCGAAAACACAAAGAGCTTCAAGGCAAGGATCACAGTGAAGGAAATAGACGATGTGAAGGTAAAGCTGAAAAAGGGAAAGGCTCCAGGGGAGGACGGTCTGCCTAATGAGTTCTATCTCACATTTTGGGAACAAATGAAACCTATTCCATGTGCAGTCTTTAACGCCATCTTAAATGATGGGGAAATGTGTGAGCGGATGAAAAATGCATTAATCACACTGGTTCCCAAAAAGAGAAACGCGAAGCACCTTACTGAATTTCGGCCAATCTCTCTGATAAATACAGACTATAAGATATTAGCCCATATTGTCGTCCAAAAAATGACCATGATAGAGAATGGCGTAGGCCTAGAGAATCAGTTTGGAGTGGGAGAAGGGAAATCCTCAATTGACGCTTGTATTTTAATCCGGGACATTATTCTAAGTAGCATGCCAGAAGAGGAACACTCGCTATATATTTTAACTATTGACCTAGAAAAGGCTTTTGTCAGCATCAGAACAGAATGGATTTTTAAGATTATGAGAGAAAAACATTTTCCAGAAGGAATTATAAGTATGATTAAAACGCTTTATCATGAGATTACATCTCAAATTAAAATAGGAAACAAATTATCCGATCATTTTATGATTAAAAACTCAGTCTGGCAGGGGTGTCCGTTGTCTAAGTTGCAATTTTCTTTGGCAACGGAGCCACTTATAATAGACTTGAAACACAGCATCGGAATCAGGAGGTGTGGAAAAAGTTACGCATCCTGTATATATGCCGATGATATCACTGTCTTTGTAAAAAATAATTTAGAACTAGACAGAATAAGTGGAATAATAAAAAAATACACCTCAATAGGCATGAGAATGAACATGTCCAAATCCACTCTCATACATGTTAAAGGGATAGAGTTTTCTGATACAAAAGGTTGGAACAAAGTCGATGGCCAAAATATATTAGGGCTATGGTGGGAGAAAGACCTTGCCGCCACCATTAAAAAAAATTGGGACATGGCAACCGCAAAAATTCGGAAAACCATATTTGGCTATGCGGAATACAACACGCAGATTACATCAAACTACTCAATGAAGTTCTATTCCCAAACCTATGGTATGTGGCTCACGTCTGGCCAATGCCTGAAAGAGTAAACGCTAGCGTTATAAAGATGACGAACAAATTTATTTGGAGCGGCTTCCTTCAAAAAGTTGCAAGGAAAAGGCTATTCGCGCCCCCAAAACTGGGTGGTCTAAACCTAATCAACACAGCAATAAAGGCACGGATAATAGCTATTAAAAATATCGCTAAGATCTTACACGCAGATGATAACGAAAGAAAGCGTTTATTGGTTAACTCCATGGAAAGAACAAGGGGGCTGAGGTACTTCAAGAAAATCGTGCACGAAGCAAATAATTTCGGGGACAAATATGCAATTAACAATACTCTGCAGTCCACTAAACAAATATACGAGCGCGTGCTAAAGGAGGAGCTGGAAGCGACTCCTTACGCAAGGTCAAGCAGAACCTGGGAAAATTACTCCAGGCTGGGAAGTGGTGCGAGGGAGGCGGGCATAATGTTCACCATATGTTCGGACTGCCTGGTGACTAATGCCATGAGAAAGAGACTAGGTCTATGTGCAGATGACGAGTGTCCGGATTGTGGGAGGCATGACGACATACCGCACACTGTTCTTGGTTGTCAAGAAAAGCACAATGTGTTTTGGCAAACGTTGAAAAACATATATAAAGAATTCGATACTTTCGGCACGGGAAGAATTAACGATGAGGATCTATTAAAATTGAATTTCCAACTCTTCCCATGCACGAAGAAAAAGATTTTAACTGAACTTGTGGCTGCTTATGTTTTTAGCAAACACTATAGAGGAGACATCAGGTATAGTTTTATTGAAAAAGTGAGATTTCTAAACAAAACTGTAAATATTACAAAGGAACAGAAGGAGTGGTTGCAAAATGTTTTTTAATAAAAAAAAGTAAGTGATCTCTGCTTTGGCTCATTTCTCTCTTTCTTTTTTTATTATGTAGTGCTGCCTATGTATAACTTCACTCTCTTTTTTATATAAATATTTATAAAAATGCATGTATAAAGGTGTGCCATATAACTATCCTAAATATTTGTATAGCTGTAGTTGATTTTAAAGGATATTGAAAAAATATGTAAATATGTAAATTTTTATATATTGTACTGTGCCAAAGTAAGCAATAAATGCTTTTTAAACGTAGCTTAACTGGCTAAAGCACTCAGCCGGAAATCGAGGGATTCGGGTTCGAATCCCGGTCAAGGCGAATGATTTTTCCTCTGTGGATTTTTTGCAGCAAAAACTAAGACAAATTCTGTTAACAACTATAAGGCCAAGCGATTTTTTTGGCAACCAAAATTCCATTTTTTCCGAGGAAACATTCTCATTGGTGCATATATATTTATCCAATAAACAAAAACTGACCTTTAATTAAGAAGAAAGCTTATGAAGGTATCTTTATAAGCTTCAACCTACGTAAAGAACTATTTAATGTCAATCAAGTGAACCCTTGAACGGCTAGCGTGCCCATATGGGCACAGCTGCAGTGGTCTAAATAATTTCGTATAAATTCCGACCCAAACATAATAGAGCATGCTGTTTTCGCCAAAAATGATTACAATGTATCACTTTATTCGGTTCGTGTGCTTACGGCCAGCATTTATACCAGCAGTTGACTGTGGCATGATGGGTATTCTTACTCACTCTGTTCGAGGTGGCAAAAGAGGAAAAATGGAGAAGTGTCTTCAGTAAATGCGATTTTTTTCCTTTTTATTTTTTATACTCGGCTAAGTATTTAATCTAATCCTCATAATGAATGTTGTAAACCTCGGTTTCTTTTGCCAGCATTGTGATATCTTTCGTATGAAACAAGGAATTTGAATTTATTTTTGGGTGATCCCATATGGGCACGCTGGCCGGTAGCCGGGGGTGTCTTTTTTGGCTGGTGTCCTTTGCTACAAACGTCATTATTGGGTCTGTTATCAAATAATTTCGATGTAAAACGCTAAGTTGCTGTCAATCTTTCATTTTTTTCTCATGTCACTCAATTTTAACGACTTCAATATTTTTTGCTGTATTTTTTTTGTAATATTTCCATTAATTTTTAGTACAAAAAATACATTTTATACTATTCAACACTTTTATTCATGGTGCTTGCGTTATACTTTGCTCAACTATCTAGTATGAAGAATGATACGGCTATTTTCTACCACTGGTATACATACCCAACAATCAAGGGCATGGTGGAAGGGTTAAGGATGAGAAAGCTAAAACATGATGAATCCATGATAAAATATTTTGGCAATCATGGCTGCAAACAGTTCATACGGGGTGAACCTATAAGTTTCGGCTTTAAAATATGGTGCTTGAATGCTCCTCAAGATTACTTGGTGGAAAAAGATAACTACTAATATAACTACTACTATAACTACTAAGGTTGAAGAAAAAAATAACTACTATAAATTCGTAGGTAAATGCTCTTCGTATTAGGTTATCATGTCGGACAATTTACTGGAGCAAGCAATACATATTACCTTTTCCAATCATTTTGACAATTGGTTTATTAGCTTTCCTCTTATAAGTCAGTTACAATCTCAAGGATATGAGGGAACTGGAACAGTTCTTAGAAAAAGGATACCCAAAGGTATCCGATTCGAAAAAACAGCTAGCTAAGCATTCCCTTTTTGCTCCCATGCTTTCGCACGGAAGAAAAAAGGGAATATTGTTGTTGTTAGGTACCTAGAATGACTATTTGGTAGTGACAGTCACGTCACCTTGCCAATGTGTACACCTGCTCACAAAGATGACGAGATTCCCAAGCGTTACCTCAAAAATGGTACAAGTTAGGCAGCCGGCAGTGATCTCTAGCTACAATATTTAGATGGGCGGAACTGATCTCACGGATCAAAATATCAACAAGTACAGGAATGTCATCAGAGGAAAAAATGGTGATGGTCCACATGAAGTTATCTCCTTGATGCTTTTCAAAGCCTGGTTGTAAATGCCTGGATCTATACGGAAAATTCTGGTTCAAATACCGCAGTAAGCCTTAAGGCGAGAGATTGCACAAATGTTTTGTAATGAAGCTGTACCTTTCCCAGACCTGTTGGTCGTATTTAACATTCCCTATCAAGTGCAACCAATCATAGAAAGTCTGATGACATAAGGTATGATGGCAGAGATAACCAATTTGCCCTTTTTTATAGACGCCGATGTTCTTATGAAGAATATTCTTCCCGCGCGCGCTCAGAATGTGGTAAGTGGGTCTTTGCCTTCAATGAAATTCTGACTATCATACTCAGCAATTGAAAACCCAATATATAGTTGTCAAAGACTGTACCAGCAATATAGGACTAATTTTGTTAATAAACGCCTTGATAACATGTTCTTTTTTCATTCAATAACTGTTTTCAAATCTGAATTTTACACTGTTAAGTTATTTGGACAGCCAAAAAAATGTTTAACGAAAAAATGGAGTAATGATTTGAAAATACTTAAAATTGCCAAATAAAAGAAGTATTATAGGTAAATGCAAAAATATATGGTGTATCACGCAATAAAAATGAGATATATGATTGTTCCAGAGATTCTTCTGCAGAATGCAGACCGGTGGCCGGAACGGCTAGCGTGCCCATATGGGCACACCCCCTCCAGCAAGAATGAATCAACAGAATTTTAAAATTAAGTATTTATCTGAATCCTTGGGCAGTAATTAAGCAGTTTTTAACTGAAAAACAAAATAAAACTCCGAGAAAAACTCCGCTGTTTAAGGGTTAAACTGATTACAGTAAACTCTAGATTATATGAAGCAGGATTTTACGAAGTTTTCGATTATATGAAGTGATATTGCGGTCCCGGCGAAAAGCCTATGGTAAATACATGGCGCTATTCGGTTATACGAAGTTTCGATTATACGAAATGTTTAGAATGAACGAACCTCAGATCGGTCTCCAGGAGCGAAAGGCATACCTTTATACGAACTGTGGCAAAATATTTGTCAACAAAACTAGTTACGCCGGCGTAAGTAGCTAAAAAATCAGCGCTTCCAACTGTGGTTCATCAAAAGTGTGAAATCGAAAAAATGACAGTGCAACTTTGGAGAGAAAGGGTTCGCCTAAAACCTCACGGAGGGAATTAAGGGGAAGTAGGAGTTCAGTAAAATATCGCGACTTACATAATGCCCCAATTTACGTGCCTATTCGTAAACATCGCATCGACAATACTTCGTAGTTTAACATGTCAGGAAGGTCGCGCGGGGTATTTCGTACACTCATAATTAACCCTTTGCACTGCTGTAAACGTACTTGGTACGTTCGCAAGGCAGGCTGCTGTGACGTACTTCGAAGACTACTTGACTAATTTTCGCCGAAGCACTTCGAAGGGTCCCTAATCCGGGACCCTTTCCTCCACAAGCTCACCCTCGCTGGCCCCTCTCTTCGACCCTCCGAGCGGTGGGCCTCCCTCCCCAAAAGTGACTGCTCTAACTGCATTTTGAAAATCTATCAATCCATGCCATCATCAAAAAATAATTGTTTGCATCACACTCCTGTCAATCAGGCATTCAAGTACGTCTCTGAGCCGTGTTTCTGCGATGAGAAATAACGATTTTGTTAACTTTGCTAAAATGGCCAAGTTAATAAAATTGTTGTTTTTCATCGCAGAAACACGGTTCAACGACGTAGATACTTTATTTTCTCCATTACAATTGCAAATTGATGGAAATCGGCCAGATTCCCTTAAATAGCGCATCACGAGGATGTTCTCGAGGTTGGTAATTGATACAACTAGCCCACTAGTAATTCTACTGCTATAATATCACGGCTATGGTTCATTCGTTACATTATACCTTCAGGAAGCTGCAGCAGATAAAATCGTGGAGGAGATTAGAGACTTAAAAGATGATTTTGAAAATTTCTTGGAAAAAGCAGGAAGAGCACAGCGTGCAACATCAAACGATTACATTGCCCTTGACGATGATCTCCGGGCTTGCGACAATGGGACGCCGGTACACACGTCGGAAGAAGCAGCGGCCGGGACTAGTCAGAATAGTAGTGACGACGAAGATGAAAGTAAGGAAGTAATTCCACCAAATTAAAAAGAAGTACATGCTGCCCTCCAAATATTAAGATATTTTGATCTGGCTCACAAGATAGGTCCCCAATTTCATTCCCATTTATGCAAGTGAGAAACCATGGTGGAAGCGGCGATGGAGAAGGGCAAAAAGAAAATAAATAACAGATTTTTTAGTAATATCTTTCTGAATCTCAATGAAAATAACTAATTGAAAAGATAGCACATTCAACTGAAAATACGGAGTTACTCGAAATATTAACGTACGAAGGTTATTTTGGAAATGGGTTAAATATTCACGGCATGAAGTAATTCAGCTGCAAAAAAATAAAGTTAACAAAAAAGTCTTGCTTGAACAGTAGAATCCTAATTTAAGGTTTTTCAGGGGGGACAAAATTTAAAACACCAAATGCGGAAAAAACTAAATGAGGACCTGCCATTTTTTTCAGGTTTTAGGGTCTGTAATGATTGGAATGGCTTTTTATGAATAAAAAATATTATTTGAAGTAACTAATAGGTGCTGAAAGCAGCAAAAAATTCTTTAATGAAATGTTCTCTTCCCTATGAAGGTTGGATAATACTTTTCAGGAATCAGCTAAAAAAATGGGTAGTAAAAATAAGTAATGAGAGGATGACAATTTTTTAATGAAATATTTTAAGAAAATTCTAATTATCATCAACTTAAAAGCATTCCAACACAGATTATTATTGTGGACATTAGTGATTCCATTTTTATGCATATTTCAGTGGTCTCGATGAAATTTAGAATTATTTCTGTAAAAGTGACGTGTAGGTGACTATAGCATTTGTAATATAATAAGAAAAGGTGTAAGTAGGAACTCGAAAAGTCATGAGGAATGAGTGAAATAAAAGGACAGCAGAAGATCGCTAATCCCGAATTCTCAACTACCGAATATCTAGTAAAAGGGAGGTTTTCTGGAATTTTGCCAACTTAACGTTTTCTGTTGCCTCAGCGAAACAAGGGATTTATGAGCCTTTAAAAAGCCTCCTATGCGCACATTTTGGATTTCGAGGTCATCCAAAAAAGTAGAATCTTATTTTAGTATGCGTGCAAGTCGATGGTGATTCAACTCGATGATAACACCAGATTTGTTGTCATATATCCGCATCCTTATGCATGTCGAATGGAGCCGGGAGAAGTTGCTTACGCGGCACGCTGATCACCTTAACTCTGACTCGCCTTGTTTCCCGGCAGCTTTTAATGAAATTTGGTTAGACCTTGAATGACGATTAGCTAAACTTTATGTTAAGTGAAAAGGTTTAATCTTCAACAGAACTGGATTTCATCAGAAAAATTGTCAGTGCCTCTGGAGTTTGGCAATTTCGTCAGGGTTATGATGTCGAAGTCAACCACCAAGGGATACCTGCCGGATTTTCATATTTTTCCGCACTCATCTATTTTACCGTGAGTATGAGGTGATTTTTTTCCAGCATGAGCGATTTATTTAGAGTCATGGACCGTGATAGTTCATCAAAACTCTGATTGTCATTCTCTTTTGACATATAATAGCACCAGATAAATATCTTTGAATCGACAGCGATATCAACCAGCCGCATGTCGGTATATGGGCTCCGGGATATCTAAATTACGATGTAAAATAATGTTGTTCCGTTAGGGAAGAATGCTCTCACTCACGATCATGACAGGGGAAACACTTCCTCGGTTCTTTCGCTGTTCCTCTGAGGAAAGTGACCTTGGAATGGATTACAGAAAGAATCTTCTAGTGAACTGTGCAAATGATATTGGGCCTCTTTTGAAAGTAGAAAGCAGCTGACTGGAAAAATATTGGGCTAACAATGGACTGCCCGTAGAGAGTAGAGTTGAAAGGGGCATAAGCAATCAATTGAAAACATTACGAGGAAACCATCATTGTAGCGGCCCTCGGAGGATAACTCGTGTCATCAGTCGTCACGTACCATTGAAGTTCACGAAGTGAAGGATAAGGTAGTTAGAGGTTATCAAGGGATGACTTAGCTCCATTAGATCGGATCTGATACAAAAAATGTCTGGCGTTTGGATCAGAAGGGAAGCGAAACATTACGAGAAGACAAATCACCCAACTTGCGAGTTGAAGGTCGCAAAGCTGCGCTCGCGGAAGAAAGCAGTTGAAGAAGCGTTCCCCCGTAGATTCTATTGACGCTTGGTAAACTTTCATGAGACTCTTCTTGTTGATGAGCAGAAATTCGAAGATTTGGATAATCATTTGCATGAGCCGTCATGAAAAAACGTTAAATCGGGCAAAAAAAATCTTGTGCGGAAAAAGTTTTACGAACATAAATCCAGAAAATGCAAAATGTGGAAACACTAAATACGGATAATTTTTACATTACCGTAAAACGGCCTGACTTTGCCCCAAATATTTTGACTCCTCACTTTATTTTTTGTTTAAATCGCTTGAAATATTTTTTTAAACTTTTTATTTCTTTCAGGTTAGATTGTTGATATTTTGCAGTTACTGAAAATCACCTTTTTAGATCAGTAAAGTATTCAAAATATTTTTTTTTTGTTTTTAAATGTCGTTGGAGCCAAGCCAGGCGGGAATCGGGTGACTTTTCCCCAACATTTTATGCCTATTGTAACACACACAAGAAAATATTTTTGGAGAAATGAAACATCATAGGAGTATTTTAAAGAGTTTTTATGTTAGAAAGTATCAATTTTAAGACTAGGCTCCTGGCTTTCTTTTATATTTAGAGGGCATTTTACTACCTACACCAAAAATGAACGAAAAGAAAGTGTAAGGACATGGGAGGGGAAAGAAAAAAAGAAAACTCAAATTCAACTGTAATTTTATGATAAAACATTGAACATTCCTATGTAATGAGAAACTGTGTGACTTTTCCCCAAGAAAATGTCTATGGTAAAGTCATTCCGGATTTCTCTGAAAAGGTACGTTGTCCGAGAAACTTGCTAATATAATTCTTCGCGATTGATGTGAACAAAAATATGACTTATGCAGCTGATCTATGGTGAATTTTGAGTAAAAAAAATACATAACTCACCTTCTGGAAGCGTCTAGGAGGTCGAAAATAAGAATCTTTTTACATATAAACTTTAGTACCACAAAAACACCCTCCTCACAAAATCAACAGCACCCTTTACTAGAGCATGCAAGACTACTGGAAAAACCTTTTAATGTCTTAGTGTGTTGCCAAAGAATCCAAGAAAAATAAAAAACCCCTTCCAAACGACAACATTGTATCGATTTCTATGAAATGAAACATTGTTGACGGGGTGGGGAAAAGTCAGGCCGCTTGGGGTAAAGTCAGGCCGTTTTACGGTATCCTAATAGGGAATGAATCGGGACCCCAAAAAATAAAACGTTAAATGAGAAGACGTTAAATCCGGATCCGACTGTATTTGTTCATTTACGCTAAAAAATATGTTTTGATTTACAGATAACAGCTAATTTATTCATTTCATTGCTTTTCCCTAGCACACATCCTTCAAAAATCCTAGATAAATCTCTTTTTTGCCATGTAAAAATGGAGCTAATATATTTAAAGACATTATGTGCATGAGGAAATTTTGTTTTTTTTTTCACAGTAAACTAAAATTTACAATTTATTTGACGACACTCCAAGAATTTATTCACCGCAAAACATTGCCTTTGATAACTAACCAGATTTTAAAGCCCTAAATTTTAAGTTTGGAAAAACAAATACTTTTGAAGATTCGGGTGCTAAAATAACAAATGAAAATAAACAAAATGATGAAATTCTATAAAGATCTGCATCAGCTCAACGATGCTTATGGAGTCTATCGAAATTCCTAGGAAGTAAGACCATTGATCACCAGAATGAGGTACCGGATGTAATAATAATAAAAATAATACTTCATTATATGTGTGTATCTTGACAAAACTCATGGATAAAACATTCATGAGTTCCGTCAAGATAGAAATAGAATATAGATGGGTCAGTTCCCATACCCGGTTCTCGGCTCTGCCGGTTCTTGGCCTTTGGAACCAGTATCGAGAACCGATCGCGTACATTCGGTTATTTGGAATCGGCTCGGAACAGTGGCAAGGATTTGAATTTTGCACTCAATGGTCTGCAGTGTATTCAAGGCCAAAAAGAGAAAACAAAAAAAGATTTAAAAAACGTTTGGATCGCATGTCGCCTACAATTGTTTCTTTTGAGAGTTGCTTGCTAGCACGTGCATTTAAGGGATCGTCAGTTTGTCACTCTCGCCGACATTGTAACATTTCTGAAGCTGCCGCTTTCAAACGAGCTGACTTTTCGTGTGCCGCCGTTCAATCCAGCCCGGCAATGCGTCGTCAATGGCGTGAAATACAGACAATGCTACATCAATGCTGTTTTCAGATGAAACGAGTTTTTGCTGGCTGCCGTACACGAGAAATTCAGATGGCTTCCAGACGAGACGCCGTGAGCAGTGCATATTCTCTACCTAATGGCAGCCAGCAGAAAATCATTTCGTCTGAAAGCGGTCTTACGATTATATTATGTACATATACAGTAGTTCTTCGATATACGATCAAGATGCGTTCTGAATGCTCGTTCGTAAGTTGATAAACCTTTACAAGGAATCGAAGTGTGTTTAGCCTGTAGAATGCAACACTGCATTGCAATTTTACGATAACTCAAGACCGCACAGTTTATCCATGGTGTCACTGTACCGGTTGAGTCGAGTACCAACTACTCGAGTCGAGTACTAACTACTCGAGTCGAGTACCAACTACTCGAGTCGAGTACCAACTACTCGAGTCGAGTAGTTGGTACTCGACTCGAACGTTTCGAGTAGCATTACAAATGTCGAGTCGAGTAGTTAAGGTTACAGAGCTTTCGAGGCTAGTAGGACCAGCAATCTGCCGACAGGAAGTGCTATCATGAAACTCATGTAGTAATACAGTTTTTAAAGCCGATAAGTCATTCTAATGCCTTGGCCTGGTAGATTCAGCTTGCTGTATACTCTATAGTTGTCGAAGTGGGCGCCGAATACCTTTACGCCAGCCGCTGCGGCCGATCGTCTTCTGACCCGGCGCACACCGGTCCAAAATTGGAAAAAGCTGGTATAAAGTTCAAAATGACCTTTTTGGGAGTAGAGACTTGAAACTTAGCGTAAATACTCAAATATCATTACCAGATATAGATTTATATGCCACTTTACAAAAATACGACCCTTTAGTGATGATACAGTGGCCCAAACACAACCAACTTTTCAAAACCATGTGCGATCTCGTTAATCCTTTGAGTTTCGAGTTTTATGGAATAAAAACACAATATTCCTTCGATCTGGTGCTTTGCCTATACTTCCAATGACTTTAGAAGATTTTGGCTCTCATCTGTCTGGTTTTACAACGCAAAATGGCCAACCCGTTTTTCACGTGAAATTTGACATAAAGTAGACATTATCTTTCGTTTACGTAAAATATAAAATTCTCGTCTGAATGGCTTCAATCCATATTGCCAATGCGTCTCAACATTCAGTTCTTCAAGGATAATCGAGCATAGGAATCTTACTTCCGGGGCATGGGAGACATTTTTGGTCTGATATACCAAATGTATTATTGTGTGAAGTATTGTAAGATGGCCATCCATTCCAGATTATTGAAAAAGGTAGGAAAATATCTTCGATTTTTCCCTCCTTCACAGCACTTTTTCCCGAGACCGATTTCAACTAATTTTCCGTTGCATGCATTTTGGCAGGAACCCTGGAATAGATGATCGGATACAAAGAGACCTCTTTCATAAAATTCGACCCCTTTTGAATTCATTCACTCACAGAATCAAAGATATTTACTATCCGGGTAAAGAATTCTGCTTCACGAGTCCATGTTGCTTTGGCGTCACAAACACGGCATAACATTACATATGCTTTCTGAGCCTAATGGCCTCGTGCAAGATGCTATAATTTACACTGGGGCGAAGGATCCTGATGTTGGAGGCAGGGGACATGCAAACAAAGTCGTGCGAAAATTAATCTATAGATTTATAGATTTCTCCTCCGTGGGCACAGTTTATACAGTCGTGTAGCTACGATTTTGAAATGGGGGGTTTTTGCCGGAGATTTTGGGGCCCTTTTGGATGGTGCGGGGGCCATTTTACCCGTTTTTGGCGCCTCACCGGGGTTTGTAACCCATAACCCCCCTCCCGTGGCTACCCTACTGAGTTTATACATGGAAAATTATAATTATCTTTTCAAATATCTATTGAGTTACTCAACAAAGATACACCACTGAAAATCTAAGGGCAAACAGAAGAAATAATCCTCCTCACGTTCCAAGAAAGACTAAAAAGTGGCGAATCAGTACCTCTGATGGTGTATGATGTGCAGAAGTTCCACGGCTGTGTTTGAACCCTTTTTTCAAAGAATTTCACAATTATTAGTTAATTTTTGCAGCATTAACGCAAAAGAAAATGTCAAAAAAATAAAATAACTTTCATATGTTTGCATGCAAATCTAAGTTACTAGTAAATTTAAAAATTTAGAAATGTAAAAATTAAAATTCGAAAACTTTTATTTACCCAAAATTTGATGCATGGATAGTGGATGACATCTGAAAAAATATGTATCTTCTTTATAATTCAATTCCGCCATCATTTCAGAAATTGTTTAAAACTTCTTAGTTTCTACGTAAAAATATGTTGTCTGTCGTTCCTAATGTTTGTGTAACGGGTTGCATAAATGTCCGGAGCATTTATCATATGGGTGCGGATGGCATCACTGTGATGCCATAAACAAATTGTTTAATAAATAGTCAAATGAATATAAAAATCCTTTTATTATTGAAAATGTTTTCATATTTTCGAAAAACAAAGTGAATGCAGTGAAAAAAAATTCTCCGCCAACGTGAAACAACTCTGAGAAAATGTTACGCAATGAAAGGGTTAAGAGAGAGAAAAATGAACTGTTTCCGTGAAAGGCAACAACCGATACCCTTTTTCCCTTTCCACATTCGCCGAGGCGAGTCGCGCGGAAGGGGGAGTTTTCACACCACAAGGCTCTTTTAACCTTTTTTATTACTGTGTCCGACCGATGTGATATTCATTTGTAGCGTTTAGTTTCTTTCTTGAAGGGAAAAAAGGAAGAGATTTTAAGGTTGATTAAATGACGTGAGAAGTATAGAATTTTTTTGGCTCTACAAAATAAAGTTTAGTTCTTTAGTTCGTTCGCTTCGTCCACTTGAATTCCATGAAGATTCAAGATCCTAAAAAATCGTTTATATAATTTTTAATAAAAATTCCAAAGTCTCCGAAATCTTGCAATTTTGGTAGGAAAGTACTTGCCCAGTCACACAAGTGTGTAGCAAAAGACAATTTTATGCAGCAGCAATACTGTAACATGGAGACGTCAAAACCTGCTGGGTGAGCATGTAGAATAATTGGTTTTTCTGCTTGAGAATTTGAAAGGGCCAAATATTACATGATTTATATACGTAGTATACAATCTTTATTACAGCTATGAGAATTTCTGTACTCATGGCTCTCCCTTGTAGTTTGGATACATATATATGGTCGACATATTATGAGTGCCAATATTCTAAAGTAATACCTATCATGCAACACCACTTTTCAGGTATGTTCTGTTTTGAAATATAGCTATTATATTTTAATTACATAGTGATGATATGAAAGATGCTTTTGTCAACTGATTCTTTCACAGAGTAACATTTTTTTAAGTGGTTGTCTAGTTGACTATTTTTCTTGGAGCCTATGGCATCAGAATCGATGGAATCGGTATCGGTAGAACCGGAATCGAAATGTCAGAATCGGAATCGGGATCGGAATCGATAAAATTTTGGAATCGACCCATCACTAGTTATTTCCTTCATCAAAGAAAACGAAAGGCATTCATATTACAGGGTTCCCACTCTGACTAAATTATAAATTTCACGTTTTTTTCCAGGTTTTCACGGTCCAAATTCCGTGAAATTCACGGCCTGTTTGATAAGCCATTTCAGGCAGAAATATTGATCTCATATAAATCACTGGCCGCACGTTAACTTAAAATATAGCAAAAGCGATAAATGCCGGGAATGCAAAACGCAGCAATGAAAGTGCACTTATGACGTCGCCTATCGTTAGCAAAATTTAGGGCCGGCTAAAGGTTGTGGGTGAGAAAATGGAGGGTGATAGAGAAGTGAAGAGGTGTCTGATTTCTCGCCAGGGTTAATGATCACTTTGGTTAACGGTCGTCCAATCACAGCCTTAAGGTCTGTGTATCATCATGACATACAGACCATTATCATTGTGTCAATGTATCAATGTGATCATTAAACATGGAGAATGAATCAATGATTGATTGCCCTATATTCTGATTATTGGCATAGTGCGACAAATGGCGAGGAGGACTTCATTGCGCTAGTAGATTTACTGATAAAATTTGTGTGCTTAGAAAATGAATACGGAAGCAACTCGGAAGTTGCATGCCTGTTCATATGATATACGAGGGTTGTACCAAAAGTAAGGATCCCAATGAGCTACAATGTTGAGCGAAGGTGCTAGATAAATCCCACAACATTGCCGTGCGCAGTGGTTCCCCTACTCCCGGAGTCCGCCAGTCCGGGATTCACTTTGTCGCTTATTATTGGCTTAGCAACCGTCAACGATGAAAGTGATGATCCCCGTTCCCGCCAAGTGTGAGGATCGAGCAGTAATCCGATTTCTCCTAACAAGGAAGTTACCGCCACTGGAGATTCATCAGCAACTGACTGACGTTTATGGTGAAGAGTCCATGTCCATTGAGCACGTCAGAAAATATTGCAGGGCTTTTGCTGAGGGCCACACGGAAGTGAAGCCACGATGAAGAACAGAGTGGAGGACCGACAGTTTTGGATTGTCCAGAAGATCAACAGTGAGCTGCTCATAGATCGGAGGGTCACTGTCCGTGAATTTGTTGAACGCATTTCGGAAGCTTCTCACGGCACAATTGAAAGAACTTTTACACAAACATTGGGATTTCGCAAGATGTGTGCTTGCTGGGTCTCCCGCATGCTGACTGACGGACTCATGGAGCAACACCTTGACACTGCTCGCAAAGGGCATAGCCGAGTAAGAGATTGAAAAGACCCCCTCACGGATTTTTCCCAGACTTGGGGCATAGGATTTGGGATCAAATAGGACTAACCTCCCAACACTTCCAGCCCGCTAGAGGCCCACCAGGTTTATTTTTCATAAGTTTTTTTTGTTATTTGTATGCCTAACAGTAAATAAGTTGCAAAATTGAACAAGATGGTATGAAACGGGTGTTATGGGGACAAAGGTCGCAGGAAAAACGGCAAAAAATGGCCAAAATGGCATATTTTATTTTTTTCCGGGGTGTTCCACCACCTAAATGTTCTTTTTTCATTGCATTAGCCGATAGGTATTTAAATACTCCTTCAAAACACATTTTTTAATTGTGGCCCTCTCAAAAATATTTTATTAAAACTAACGTTTGAAATTTTCAAATCGACGCCATTTCTCATTATGCGCCTGAAAAGTTGTAGGAAAGGTGCGCTCCATTAAGAAAGCCATCAAACGGTGCAAACTGCATTGAAAAATACGCTTTCTATCTCGAGATATTTAAAAAAGAGTGGAAATTGAAATTTCGAGCTAGCCGGCCCTGGTGGGCCTCTAGCGGGCTGGAAGTGCTGGGAGGTTAGTCCTATTTGATCCCAAATCCTATGCCCCAAGTCTGGGAAAAATCCGTGAGGGGGTCTTTTCAATCTCTTACTCGGCTATGCCCTTTCTTCAACAATTTTATGGTGGGGGACAACAAGGGGAAGTTGTTGGTCTCTACCGTCACTGGTAAGGCCGTAGCAAGGGGGGGGAGATCAAGGGGGATTCATCCCCCCACCCCGAAATGAAAAAAAAAATAGATACTTTATGCTCGCTTGGTGCTCATACGACGATATTCTATGCGGTGCAGGGACACTAGTAGTCCAATGCGAATCAAGTCAGTAATTATCTAAGCGAATTTGTATGTGCAGTGTGTGTAGTTGTAGTGCAGTGTGTGAAATAATAGTGCTGTGAATTAGTAGAGAGGTGAGTGACTTATGAGCCTCCTGGAGGGACTGCAGAATTGACATCGACACCGAGAAGTTAATTCATTTGTTCGCTCTAAAGAAAGCTAGAAGGCTAAATTCAATTTTATAATAATATTTTTATATTTTCCTTGAAGGTTTATAATAACTATGTATATTTAACCGTATTCGCTATTTTATTTATCTTATAAAAATAATGTCATTTTTGTCTACTATTCCATAAACACCCCCCGAAAATATTTTCTGGCTAAGGCCTTGGTCACTGGAGATGAAGCGTGGGTATTGCATTATATCCCCGAAACAAAACCCTTAGATGGCAAATGCTTCAAGAGCGACGATGAAGTCCGAGCAGAGGTCACACACTTCCTCAACGGGTTGGCGGGAGACTTCTTCAACTTAGGGATAAAAAAGCTGGAGTACTAACTTTAAAAGTGTGTCGAAAAAAATGGAGACTACGTTGAAAAATAGGCAAGAGTGTAAACTTTTCAACGATGTGAAAACTGATATCAATAAAAAAGTTTATTTGTAAAAAATATGAGAACCTTACTTTTGGTACAACCCTCGTACTTTTATTCGTCATGCTCTTTGTCTTCATCTGATGTTGCATCTTATTTGCTTTTGAAATACCGTGAAATAAAATGTGATTACTATTAAACATGGAGAACACAGCTATTGCTGCTCGAATAAAATCATTTTAATCCTTCCAATGCATCATGTTTCACAAATATGAATTATTTATATATGCTATGTATGCATGTTATATTTTACATCTTAATTGCATGTGTAATATTTGTGTATACCTTGCACCTCATTAACTATGTTGTATTTTACAAATAACATGACTTTAGCTTTCACTCAATAGGTTTTCACAGATTTTTCACGCCCCCCTCCTTGTGTGGGCATTTTCCTGCACTGGCTTTTCTCGCTGAAGGATACTACACCCTTACCCTCATGTTTTTTCCCACAAACATATATCATTTTTACATAAAATTTTCACATATAGTCATTTATATTTTTGACAACTCACAAATAGTGTATATTGTATATTCTTTGCATTGTAAACGTTTGTCTACCATTTTTCAATATGTTAGCATTGACGCTATCGAGGGGCTAGGTGGAAGAGGGGACTTCTTAGTCTCAACCTCGACCGAATAAAGGCATTTTATTATTATTATGTTTTAACATTTTTAAGCTTTCAAAATAATTATTTTGCTCCTCTAAATACAGTAGATTCCGTTTAATGGGTCCACCAGTTACTTGCCGCTTAATTAGGGCAGATCTTGAAGAACAGAACCCGATAGAGGAATATCCCAGAGTATTCTCTGCTTAATTGGGACAGCATGTCGCTTTATTATTGGGCCATGAGCCGGCGACATAGACTCCATAATCGCGACGAAATTAAAATTTTTTGTTTTCAGAATACTACCGTATAAGCGTGTGTAAGAGGCGCACCCCTATTTTGAGCATCGGAGCTACGAAGAAAAAAAGTTTGGGGCATTTTTTTTTATACTATCACGCGGTGTTGCAGACGTACGCCTGGAATTTCGACAGTTATTGAACTTTCCTCTTTCAATATTTATTGAGAGAAATTTTCATAATTGCGGCGGTAATAGCGGCATAAGAGGGAGTAGAAAGAGTTCCGATCCTCTCTTCGCATACGCCGTTGCTCTACGACGCTTGTCCTATTCTCGAACAATTTTGTTTAAATGCTCTCGCAGGAGTATTGCAATAGAATTGCAGCCGTGGAAAATTTTAAGGCAAAACACGACAGGCACATAGCGTGATCCTTCCCAAGAGCTGGGAGAACAATCAGGGCAATCTCAGCGCCGTAGGATAATAACCACGTCGTAGATTTAACGGAGCCACACTCGGCCCTCCATCAGCCAATGCCTCTGCCGTTTTTTTTCCTTTCGGAGACCCCACAGGAAAATAGGAAAACATCAAGTTACAGGGGAACAATGGAAACGTGTTTCATCCCTACCCCGCCTCACCAACTGACCTTGATCGATCTCCCAGTTTATGGAGGACAAATGCTAGGTGAGTCATCTACTGATGTGAGCCCGAAGATATCTCGATAGCTTTCAATAATTGTATGACACGCACGAGGTTCAAAAAAAGGAAAGAGATCTAACGCGACGCATATCTGACAGAATTTAAGTATTTAAGCTCTAACTGTTAGACACAAAGATTTATAGTTACAAAAAGGCTACTAATATTCAAAATAGTCCTAACAGCACAATTTCGGAAGAAACAAGCGTAGCATAAGTGCATTCAAACAAGACGAGACAGACTGGAAACTTCAGGCAACGCAAACTGCGTATATCAAATTGCTGCGCCTTCGCCCCATCGCTTTGAAGGCAACGACGTCACATGCAAGATCGGACGTGTTCTTCCCGTGCTCCATTCGCTCATAGACTAGTAGCTTGAAATACGGAGGGGAGGGAGCGCGCTCCTTCCCCTCCGTATTTCATTGCTTGCTTCGAAGACGGAGGGATCGCGCTCCTTACCCTTGAACTCTCCTTCCACGCTCTTCACTTATAAGCATTTCTGATTTCCTCCATCCACAATTTAGTCCAACAATGAACACACTCGTTGGAATTTTTTAAAGCGCAAGTTTTGACACCAATATAATTTTCCGTTACATTCATCCTCATATTAGCGTCTGAAGATGATTTTTGGAAAATCAGGTCCTCAGCATAATGGAATTTACTCGGCAAGACAGATATTGACTATTAACCAGGTATGTCCTTCAAAAATATGCGTTTATCTACGTTTGATAACCGATTACTATATGTAGTATAAATGCCGCGGATGCCCACTCGTGGCAGTAAATTTAGCACGCCCTCCGGAGCGAAAAACCCCGTGCAATCTTTTCCATGTTCACCTCTGGGGTACCGTCGTGACAGCGCGATGCTTACAAGAAAAGCAAACAGGAGCATTTTAAAAATACGTCACTTAGGGAGAAACTCCCCTGCCTGCCGCTTGTTTTTGACTTAGGATTACAGATGACTCACACTGAAAAACAAAGGCTACTCAGTTCCCCTTAGACTTGCGACCAGTGAAGAGGAGGGGGGAAGATAAGAAGTTTGCGTAAAAGGCGCACCCTCATTTTCGGCTGCAATTTCTGGGAAAAAAGGTGCGCCTCTTACACGTGCTTATACGGTATTCTTTTATATTTTTCCCCTAGGTTTGATTTGCTCTTATTTTCACAAATGTTCCTATTCTTTCCCTATTTTAAAAGCTCTTGTTGTTATACTATCCGCAAGAGGATAGGACTTTTCTTTAATAGGACACAATAAAAGACATTCATATGAGAAAAATATTTTTAACTAAATTGTGATAATTCTTAAAAATGATACTAAATTAACTAAACTCGCTGATTTATTAATCAAATTGATGGATTAATAAACTTATATTGCATTATAAACATTCTTTAGTATTCTTTCCATCATTTCAACGTTTGTTTACGCCCATATACAGGATAGTTCGCCTAATTGGGGCAAAGTGCACAAGTCCAGGTACGTCCCAATTAACCGGAATCTACTGTAGTGCTATAATTATGAAAATCTAAGGACGAGGTACACTCGTCATTGCGCAGTTTGGCATCGAAATTTTGTGAAGAGCTAGACTCATCATTACAGTCCAAGGGGTTAAAGATATCATTGCTTAAATTTTTAAAGATTGTTTTCTTATCTTTATTGCCACAGTGGGTTCGGGGGTCCCAGGGCGGGCCCCGCTAAGGATACGCTCTTGAGGACCGGGAACCAAGACTCTTAATAGTCTCAGAGACTTATACACCCGTGCCTCTCAAGAGGGGGAGGACAGAGGAAGGAAAAAGGAAGGGAGGCATCGCCGCAATGAGAGACCGACGACACCTCCAGGGAAAGGATGGGGGAGGAAGGGAGGGGACGAGCAGTCCCGCACCGTCACAAAGGCGGGCGGGCCCTACTAACAGCGAAACCAAGCTTACGCAATTAATATTCTAACGACCTTGGAGGATCATTCTATGAGGAAGAATGACCCAACGATCAAATCGTTAGATCTTTATTGCCACAGTGAAAAATATCTTTAGTGACTCACCGTTTCAGGTCCATCCACAAAGTTGAACTTGTCTGGGTCAAAACCATTTTCGAACGCGGCCATCGAACCTTTGCATTGCTCCTTGAACATTTTGAAATCAGTCAGTTTGTCCAGGCAAGATGAGCACACAGTCTGGGGATAGCCATCCGAGCGCATCACCTGTAAGAGGCACAAGACGGGACTTAATAAAAACAATACCATCGTCCGTAGGCAAACGTACTTGCATAGGGTAACCAAAAAACAAAAAAGGGTAGTTTCCTTCATGGAAGAAAACTAAATACATTGATTGAGATTCCTTACACACCATTACTGTATTCATAATACATATACAAATTATTTGGTTTTAGAAAACCCAGTTTAGACAATTGGCAATGGCCAATTTTATCCTCATTTGAAAAAGGCCAGATCGGCACCCATGCGATGCCACTCCACGTGACATCACAGGGACCTAGTTTCTGTACGAGTAGATAGGAGTTTTACATCGTCTGAGATTATCAATGCATGCATGAGGCATAGAGCTCAGAGAAACATCTCTTAATCATCACACGTTAAAAATACCTAATTTCGAAAATTTTCCTTCGTTTGATAGGGGAATAATAATCCTTATTTAAGACAAGCGCTACCAGCTAGCAGGGTACTCAACTACCTGCTAGCAGCCCGCGTCGTATCAGTGCTCAAGCCTCGCCCCAAGGTCACCTCACGTGCCGACAGCTGGAACCAGAAATATGTCTCACAGACTTTTCCCATCATTCCTACCTAGCCGTCGCGTTTTCACACATTTGAAATTTTTCACTTTTCGTTTAGTCGTGAAAAATTGATATTGTCATTTAAAAATCTAAAAGCATGAAATGCATACTCCGGGAGCAATAATCTTTCGATTTAGGCAATAAAAAAATAATAGGAAATAACCCTATTAACCCTTTCGAGACGGCGGAGTTTTCGTCTTAGCTTGACTGCTGTACCGAGCCCCAAGAGACTCTTCTTTCTCGTGGTACGGAGCATTTTTGGAGGGCATTCGTTAAGAAGGGTCTCGCTGAACCTTTTTCGACCCCTCCACGGTGGGACTCCGCATTATCTCGGACTCCAAGAGTAGTTGTGCTCCCTCCTTTCCGGGTTTACGACAATACCTGCGGCATTGGTTCGCGGTCAACTTATGTATTGCTTATATGTATTTAGCAAATGGATAATTGTTGCTTGCACGTAAATTACAGACATTGAATATAATTCCTCATTTTTATCTGAGCATTGTCAAATTTTAAACGAAGTTCTAAGGCCATCATCAAAGCATTTAACGCAGCAACAATTTCCATGTTGATGTTTATACATAACTCGAGATATAAGTTAATATTTGTCGTAGAATTTCGTTTAAAAATTGTAAACGCTGCTCAAAAGACAAACAATTCAATTCTTAGTTTATATTTCTTGAGAAATTAACTAATATTTATTTCGAAAATTGACTCTATAAACAATTGTATGACCGCTGTCCCATACCGCTGAGAGGGATTATAAAAGACGAAGGGTCCGGGTACCTGCTCCCGGATTCGGAGGGTTAATCCTGAACCCCGAAGCGTTGGGTCCCGAGACAAAGGCGACCTAAACCCACGACCATCCTGAAAGGGGGAGAGCTTGAAAACGTATATATACGGGTTTCGTTTTCTTGACCGGGAAAATCTCACACGTACATATACGCCCGTGGTCTCCCGGGTCAGGAAACGTCCACACGTATATATACGTGTACGGTAGGGAAAAGGAAACTTGGTCAAGTTCAGCACATACACAAAAACAAATATGGGTCAATCCATTTCAAATCACCCAGGCAAGGTTGCTCGACATTTTTAAATTTCCTGATTTTTTTCCATGTTCTTATAAGTGTGTTATGTAGCACATAATTTTTTTCTTAGTCGCTAGTGTTAAAGCGTCATCTTCATTGTAATATTTATTTTCAGTTCCTTTATATTTTAACAAAAATAATGTTTTTTAAGATATTTCCACTGAATTAAAAAATATATTATGCAAAAAATTCTGTTCTCTTGGACTGCGGCATCTTTTTTTTGCATCTGGTTTGTCTTCAAACATGGAAATTTGATTTTAAAGATGAGAATTTGAAAACAATTAAATCAATCACGACTGTTTAACTACAAAATTGTATACAAGAAAACACAAACACTTTGTAAAAAAAAACAAAAAAATCGAATACTTTTTTGTACAGACTTCTAAAAGGCTTTATCTACATTGCAGATTCTTTAAATTTCCCTTTGCACTTTGGCACTCTTTTGGCCACACATACTGACTTTTTACACAGCTTACAAAAACCAACATTTCCATTTTTATTGCATTTTACCTTTACTTGACAGTTTCTAGTCCATTCTGGTTCAGTTTTGGGTGATTTCTTAGAATTGTCACTAATTACAACATGAGGGTGAATAGAGCTTAGAGTAACAACAAATTTTATCGATTTTCCCTAACAAATGGTAAGTGTAACATAACCGTTTTTGTACAATTTATTTGGAAACAACTCTTCCTGAGAAGCTTTTATTCCGGCAGAGATATCCTTCTTTCTCTTATTTATGGTAACCAAAAAGTTTGTACCCTTTCTTTTTCTAGTAAAACCAAGCAAAGTGATGTGAAATTGGCCAGTAGTGATATTTCTGCCCTTGGTCCAGTAGGTCCGCATAAATTTCGTAGCATGATCTGTAAAGTGATTGCCAGCTTGACGAGAGTCGTCCTTGCCAAGGTAATGAAATCCGTTTATTAAATAATTACTATCCTTATCCCCTACAAGCCAGTATTTTTGCCCATATTTATCAGGCTTTGATGCCATGAATTGCGTGAATGGGCATCTAGCTTTGTTTGGAAACAGCTGTTCGTCAAAGGTTATGTGTGGCCCAGGCTATGGTTCCACAGCATGGCCATCTCCTTCTCAGGTAGGATCTTGAACGAGAAGGCATCGTCACTTTGAAGCCTGGCCAGCATCACGTCGGTGCACAACATCACGACTACGCATAAATTTCTTCTGTCCAATAGCCAGTGTTGATCCATGTTCGTCTAAAACACAATGAGGAACACACCGCTAATACCGTACATAGCACATACAAATACTCAATCGTGTGTACATGCTACGATGTTTTTCCGTCCGTTAATGATCTTCTGTATTTGTAACATATAATTTATATATTCCAATTTAATTTTTATCGATTGTGTATCTAAATTAATGAGCCCTATATTTGTATTTTGAGCACAACTTACAGATCTCTGGACAAGTAAAAAAATATAATTATTATTAATGTTCTTTTCTTGTTGCATATGGATGTCATACCTTTTCAAATCGCCCAATTCGGATAAAATTTGTCGCTCAACATTTTTAATTTTCCTGATTTTTTTATCACTTGTTGCCTACAAGTAGACAATCACAAAACGCTATAAAAAAATTTACAAGCCTAACTTTTTCTTTGACAGACATTTTTAAAAGGGTGGCCAGGCAAATTTTGATGAAAAACTTGGTTTGCGTAAAGATTAATTTCAAAGGTATTTTAAAAGTTATAAGAATAATTAAATTCAATCCCTTTTTAGATATTGACCTGAGAACATCGACGTTAGGAAGCTTTTGGCATTGTTTTACGAGCTCTAGAAAGAAATGAGGGCATTGTCAGCGCTAAAAATTGTGCTGCAAGTAGCTCTTTAAGTATTCAGCATAGAAAAAAATTTTATTGGTCAGTCTCATCTCCTTCATAAAAATTTATGATGTTAAGAAGTTAGTATTGACAAATTTTTTCTGAGTTTTTACGGAAAGATTTTGACTAAGTGTTTTTTATGATAGAAAATTTGTAAAAATGGTTTCCTAAAATGAATTTCCTGCTAAACACATTGGTTTTTAAATTATTCTGATATCTTTTAAAATACCTTTGAAATTAAACTTCACGCAAACCACGTTTTTCATCAAAATTAGCCCGGTCGCCCTTTTAAAAATGGCTGCCAAAAAAAAGTATGGCTTGTGAATTTTTTCTCGAATAGGGTTTTGTGATTGTCTATTTGTAGGCAACAAGTGATAAAAAAATCAGGAAAATTAAAAATGTTGAGCGACAAATTTTATCCGAATTGGGCGATTTGAAAAGGAATGACATCCATATGCAACAAGAAAAGTACATTATAATAATAATAATAATAATTTTTATTCACCGAAGTGGCAATATACATTGCATGGTTTCGTCACAAAATCACTATGATACAAATTACATAAATACAATAATACAAATTACATAGAATCATTTAAATAATCGCTAATATCATAATAGGCTTTACCTGCTAAAAAATTACATAATTTAACTTTGAATAGGGAAGGGGGACAGCTTTTCAATTCAGATGGAAGTTTATTAAAAATGATGGATGGAGTGTGATGAGGTCCCTTGAGAGCTAGAGATAGATGGTGACTTTTGAGGTGAACGTCACATTTTGAGCGAGTGTGGTAGTCATGCCATTCATGATTCCTTGGAAAATGCTCAGGATGCATTTTAACAAAAGTGGCACAATTCAAGATAAAAATGGAGGGAAGTGTTAATATTTTTAGGTCCAAAAAGATCGGTTTACCAGGAGTCCTCTTAGGCACTTGAACCATAGCTTTCAATGCTTGCTTCTGTAGAGAAAATAATTTTTTTGCATGGTGTGAAATTCCCCAGAACATAATACCATAAGATATATGAGCATGAACATTAGCATGGTAGATAAGTTTGAGGGTAGAAAGAGATAGAAATGGGGCCAGCCTTCTAAGCATAAAAATACCAGTGCTAACTCGATTCATGATGGCTTCAATGTGTGGTGTCCATTTAAGGTCGTCTGAAACCAGAAGACCTAAAAATTTAACACAGTTACTTTGGGTAATGGGCTCATTCATAAGATTAAGTTGGTGATTAATTATAGGTGTGACACTCTTAGGGTGGAAATCCAAGAAAACAGTTTTGTTAATGTTAATTGATAAATGGTTGGTATTGCACCACTCAGCCATCCTGGAAATTGAAGTATTGACAGAATTTACCAGATCAGAAATATTTCTAGAATGTGACAGACATGAAGTATCATCAGCATATAACACAACATCCTGTTGAGGAAACAGGTTTGGTAGGTCATTAACACAAATAATAAACAGGAGGGGGCCAAGTATGGAACCTTGGGGGACCCCAGTATTAATATCTAAAGGAGAAGAGAATGAGATATCATTACTATACTGTGAGCGGCACGTATATTTCACAATTTGTTTTCTACCAGTTAAATATGATCTTATCCAGTCCAAGGTTTTTCCTCTCATTCCAATGTTGGCCAGCTTAAGTAAGAGAATATCATGATTGACTCTATCAAAAGCTTTTGACAAGTCATAAAACACTCCAAGTGAATGTAAATTTTTGTCTCGGGCATTATAGATGGAATTTAACAATTGATATGCGGCAGTAATTGTCGATCTTGCTTTTCTGAAGCCATGCTGTGAATCATGTAAGATATCTTTTGATTCTAGATAAGAAATGATACGGGAATAGAACACTTTTTCGAAAATTTTGGAAAAAGCAGTAAGGACAGAAATTGGTCTATAATTGTTGGGGTCTGAAGATGAGCCTTTTTTTGGGATAGGAGATACTATGGCTAGTTTCATGCGAGAGGGAAATTCACCACTTAGGAAAGAGGTGTGAATAATATCAACTAGTGGACTTGCTATATAATGAATTACAGTTTTAATGATCGGCATAGGGATGTCATCAATTCCAGAGGACCAATTGTTGGGGAAGGAGTTAACAAGCTTAATGACTTCATGTGCATCAGTGGGCTGTAAGTACATTGAGCAGGGAAAAGGGGTGCGAGATATGAAGGCCGCAGAATTTATGGTGGGGCTTCGAGGAGAATTACAAAAGAGTTCATTAAAACAATTAGCAATAACATCGGGATCAGATGTGGACTGATGATTGAAATTGATAGTTGTGTTGTTGACACAATGTGAGGTAGACTTAGTATTATTCTTAATAACTTCCCAAGTTGCTTTGGTACGATTTTTCGAAGTAGAAATGTAATTTTCATTGATTACCCTTTTGTGCTCAACCACCTTAAGTTTAAATCTTTTTAGAGCCATATTATATGATTCCATCTGGTCTGGACATTAATAATAATTATATTTTTTTACTTGTCCAGAGATCTGTAGGTTGTGCTCAAAATACAAATATAGGACTCATTAATTTAGATACACAATCGATAAAAATTAAATTGGAATATATAAATTATATGTTACAAATACAGAAGATCATTAACCAAATAAAATAGATTTTTTTTCAGATACTTCAGTAGTTTCTTCTTAAAGACCGAGGTCCCACTCTCATTTTTCACCTCTGGAGGCAACCCATTAAAAATCTTCACGCCTATGTGTTTAGGACCTAGGGCAGTATTTTGAGTCCTGATAAAGTTTTGATGCAGGTCTTTACAAGTTCTATTGTTGTGGCCGTGGTAGTGGTCATTCGATGTGTACTGAAGAATTTTATTTTTTTACATGCATGTTAATGACATACATAGATATACGGAGTGTCCCATTTATCTTGACCACCCAAAATAACTTTTTGTCCAGATGAAAAATTCAAAAATGTGTCAAGCAAATGTTCTTAAGCCGTCAGGGGGACATTAATCAGCATGATTGCCTCCCTCGTAGCTTTATTATTTACAAAGATATGAACAACGGTATGCCTTTTTTAAATGGCACCCTATATTTTTTATTCTGCAATTCATTTCCTCTCCGAAAGACTTATTAAAAAATGTAGCACAGTAACCATTAACATAAACACAGTGTTATGAAAAATGAATGACTCTCTAGCGCTTAGTGCAGGTACGCGGGTATTGGAACTGCTGACGTTGACGGTGAACAAATGAAAACATAGCAAAATGCACACCAAACATTCAGTCAACCATCGTCCATTGACTTGCCGAATAAAAAATATAGGGTGCCACTTAACCCTGGAATGCCGGAAAATTGGCATACCCCAAGAATGCCGGGAGGGTGTCATTTTGACACCCATGTTCTTATAAGCGTGTTATGTAGCACATGCCCTTGGTCCAGTAGTACCGCATAAATTTCGTAGCATGATCTGTAAAGTGATTGCCAGCTTGACGAGAGTCGTCCTTGCCAAGGTAATGAAATCCGTTTATTAAATAATTACTATCCTTATCCCCTACAAGCCAGTATTTTTGCCCATATTTATCAGGCTTTGATGCCATGAATTGCGTGAATGGGCATCTAGCTTTGTTTGGAAACAGCTGTTCGTCAAAGGTTATGTGTGGCCCAGGCTATGGTTCCACAGCATGGCCATCTCCTTCTCAGGTAGGATCTTGAACGAGAAGGCATCGTCACTTTGAAGCCTGGCCAGCATCACGTCGGTGCACAACATCACGACTACGCATAAATTTCTTCTGTCCAATAGCCAGTGTTGATCCATGTTCGTCTAAAACACAATGAGGAACACACCGCTAATACCGTACATAGCACATACAAATACTCAATCGTGTGTACATGCTACGATGTTTTTCCGTCGTAACTGAAGTAATACAATGCCCTAACCATAGCCTGGACCGCACATAACCATTGACGAACAGCTGTTTCCAAACAAAGCTAGATGCCCATTCACCCAATTCATGCCATCAAAGACAGGAATATCATTTAGTATTGCAATATTTTTCTCTGGTGTAACACGTGTATACGGTGTCATTATCAAGACTAAACTGCCGATGCAAGTCGGTAAGCACGTCTCGACTGATCGTGACACGCCAGCAAGCCAGTCTGTCAAACTCCACGCCAGGCAACCAAACACAGAGGCTCGGCAGAAGCAAACTGCATTGTTGCGCAATAGGGTGCCTCGTTTTGCCACTTTTTTTTTAGGAGCGAATCGTAATACCCGGCAAAAGTTGCGTATCTGGGTGGGTATTACAGATATGATCATTTTTCAAAATCGGTTAATATCTTCTGTTTGCCATTTTGTCTTGAAATTTTGAAATTTTTAGCGAAAAATATAAATAATTTAAATTTGGTTTTAGCAAGCACTCATTTTTTCCAATGGAATAAAGCAATGATCTTTCCTTGATATTTTAGACCAAAAACGCTAGCTCTATTGCTTTTAATTATCGAGAAAATGACCTTTTATCGTGTCCCCTAAAGCACTTTTGTGGGATAGGCAACCCGCAACAATAATTCTCTTTTTATGCCATGCATGCGATAAATGACGCGAAATAGTTTTTTTTTTTTAAGTCCAAAACGTGGAAATCATGTCTGAAGTTGTCAAGGGTAGTCACTAGGATGAGATTATGCTCTTTTATGCCATCGCCGTCTGTAATGACTACGCATGCGATAACATGCGATATTTTTGTGCACAAAGATATCACTGTTATCAGTTTTTGTCAAGGTATGCGCCATTCGGAAAAAAGCATCTATTCCAGCAGTTACACAAACCAGAGTACTTCAACTCATCTCACACTACACGATGAAAACCATAGGGCATTCTTTGTGGATCAGCGATGTCTAAGAATATTCCGAATTGGAACTATTGACATTCCTATGCCAAAAAATGCAAGCAAGGGCTGAACTAAATCATTTAAATGAGAGGCATAAACTCAAATCACCTGAATCATCGGTTTTCATATTTGAATGATTATGAATATTTTGAGGATATTTAAAATTGATGAGGAAAATCATGACGAATGGTACGCTAATGATGTAGCATTCACCAAACCAAAAGAAAGAAAGAAAGTCCATATTCAAATCAGATATGACTGAGACTGCCATAATTCCCTAGAGATACAAATAGTGTAAGTGAGAGGGCTGGTGCACACACTACATGTACTGTACTTCACGCAGCTTTAAAAGCTGGAATTATAGTTCAAGAGAAATATAGTGTCATATCGTCGGCATTCTTTACAGACAAGAGCAAAATTTGGCATTCTAAATTAAAACGTTCTCTATATCTGAAGCGCTGCTTTAGGGATGATTGTCAGGTAACTTAGTTTCAAAACAGCCAGAATGTGAAAAGCTCCCAGTGGTGTCATTTCATCTCCTAAGTTGTGACTTGCTAAACGACAGCCCAGAAGAAATCTAAAGTCATAATAAGGAACCGAAGTACTTAGGCCGTTTTCCAATCAACGTAGTATACACTCATTCCCTTGTTCCCTTTCTTTCCCTTGCACCCTTACTAATGCTCTAGTGGCACCATAAAGTGTGAACAGAAATAATGCAAACTATTGACAGTAACAAAATGTGACGCACGGGGTAGTGTTGGAACATCTGGTGGTTGATTTAAGAATCAATTTCACCTTTATACTTATATTTTTGCATTTGGAGAGCAAGAATTCACAATGCCGATATAATATTACGTAAAAGAGCTAGCATAATAAGCACAAAATTACTTAACACTCCAGTTCAAGATTTCTTAGTTTTCCATTGCCGCCATTGACCACAGCTAACAGAGTTCCTAGTTCTTATACATTTCTACTTAGATACCTACTACCAAGAAATTCATCGAAATAGTGACATTTATATTAAAAGTCTATGCAGTGATGCAATGCAGGATCAGGACTCGATCTTCAATCGCCCATAGTGATCGTCACGTCTGTGAGACCATTCATAGATATCCTAGCCCAGGAATCACCGAGCAGTAGTTCATTCATCCATCCAAACAAAAGTGTTTCCCGCACTCCCAGAAAATCTTCTTTTTGCAGTGATAAGATATCATAGACTGACCGTCCGACAAGAGGCACTGATGAAAATTCTTAGAGCTATAGAACATGAAGCAGATAATTTAAATCATTGCATAAGATGAAAAATTCTTCCCCATTTGATTTTTGTGGCCATGCGGATTATGGAGAAAGGATTCATTGTGTAGTGATCCGGAAATGGAAGATTTCCATTTCCAAAATATGCATAAACATGTTGTTGTGTGACGTCTCAGAATAGCCAGCTATGACAAAGTATGCCTCGGGATTTGCACCTTTTCAATTTTAAGAACGCCTAACCTTCCTCTTCCCCTTCCTCTTGGACGAAAACATCCTGGTTCCACTTCACTATATAATGGCACGGTGGAGATGCTATTAGGTCTGTCGCACTCACGATCTCACTCAGTAACTCACAGTTGGAGTCGAAGCGCAGACCTTATGTCCCGTGCGACCGAAGCGCCTCGCTATCCACCCGTGCCGTCACCAGCAGCTCCTCTCCTTCCCAAGAATTTGGTAGTATACTAAATTTTGGCTATTCTAGATGCACTGACTCATAATTACTTTATGTATTGAATTGATTGGGAAACTGGGATTTTAAAAGGAAATAAACTTTGGGTTAAAAACTTCAAATACTTGTTGAGACGTCAAAACTGCTGGAATGACCGGATGATAGAAGGCTGTATGCCGTGGCTGCTGCTCGGGCTTAGCTCAAGGATAAATTTAAAGGAAATACGCTCCACAGATGGTAGAGTGGGTGGATTCCCTAAGAAATTGCTTGAGAATAAGATTGGTAGGGCGCCAGGTGCATTCATTCGATGCACCGCCAAAAAAAAGGGAACAGTTTTACAAGAAAGCAGTCACAGAATGTAGGCAATTTAAAAATACATTATATTTAACTATGGTCGAAGACAATTTGCAGAATTTTAGCTTTCACAAAAACGATGTCCACACATCACACAATTTTTGAGTTGGTCGTAGATGAGGTAGTTCTTCAGGCATCAAAATTAAAACATAGGTCACATCCACATTTACAATGAAAGAAAACTTACTCCTCATAAGGCTCTTGACATTTGTTCAAACAAAAATAAAATCTTCATGGCCAACTTCTGTCATGAAAGAGCACATGTTGAGATAGGAGAGAGGACTCGGCGGCAGATTACTGCCACATGGACAACACCATGGTCAGGAGAGAAGAAAAAGAAAGGCTTCAACCCCAGATAAAAGCCCTTCAACGAGAAGAACATTGCAAAATCAGGGAGGAGGCAAGCTTGACAAGAGTGACCTAGGCATGGAGCTGTATGGAGCTTACCGATCACGGGCGGATCGGACGACGCGGTGGGAAAGACCTTTCTTCACGCGACGCCAGAGAGAGAGAGAGCCATACAGGGCGCACTCCCCTTCCCGAAGTTGCCCCCGCGACGCTAGCGCCAGGGCAGTAGGCACGTATGGAAGGGTACTACATGAGCTCTCTTGGAATTTGGAAGGAAATTTCGCGCATGCGCAGTAATACAAACAGGCAGTTCAAATTTGGGAGGCCGAGAAGGAGGGTGGTGGAACCGGCGTTAACGGTTGTTAACGGTCGCCGGCGGATTCAAGCAGGGAGAGCATCTCAGGAGGCCAGATATTTGTGAACAAGGTAAGTGATCCAGTGTATTGTTTCAATGTTAGGTTCGTTGAAATTCGGCCGTACTTTTCACTAAGCGTGAACCTAAAATATTGTCATTGAAATCTTTATTATTCATTATACCGTTTCAGATTATCACATTCGCCATCCGATTTGGAGCAGTTACATGGCTGCCGGGAGTATATGGAATTGACGAAAAGGCAGACAGTTTTCAAAAATGTCGTCAAGATCAAGTGAAGAATGCAATTTTTAATATCGGGCTTGATTTAGTGAAACTACTCCCCAGCTCTCACAAGAAGAAACCTTTAATATTACTCGGGCATTGGCGTGAGTATTATTCAGTGATTTGAATACATCAGTTAATTATTTAGTCTGTTTGGTTTTTAGTCTGTTTTAAAAAGTGGGTAGGCCTGCTAAATTTCCATTTGCCTTTTCTCTTAGATTCCCCATTGGATGCCGCTAGAGAGGTTATAATGAAAGAAGTCCCTTCCACCTCCAGTGGGATATATACCTTCTCTCTTGCGTGAGTATTATTCAGATATTTGAATACATATGTTTATTATTGAGTCTGTTTTGTTTTTAGTTTGTGTTAAAAAGTGGGGAAGCCTGCTAAATTACAAAATGTTCTTAAAATCCATAAAATTAAATTTTTATCACACACATGCATTCAGGATTGTAATGATGAAGTAGCAATTGAACTCTGCCTCTAAATAAGACCTTTTCTCCTCATATCTATTTGATAGACAACAATGTCCCTTATTTTTATGGCAATTTCCATGCTATTTTTCCAGCTGCAAATGGAGATCTGGGAGTCGAAGCCGGGGAGACAGCTGAGCTCCTATACTTCTTCGACAGGCTTTTTGATAGCATAAATGGTGATTCCCTGAAGCCACCTGCTGGGAAGCCATTACGGTGTGCAGTGTCTCCTTCATCTCAGCATGTGCAATTTTGGGGTGAGGCTCAGAAACTCCTGCAGTCAATAGTGTTCATTCATGGGCAGAAGGAGAGTAGGACTCCCTCTTTAATTAATTGGGGTAGGACTAGGAAGTAATATTAAGGCCCTTTGGCAAACTTTACACAGCATTGGATTTAAGAACCTTACCCCAAGGAATTTAAATCCAGATCCACTTGAAAATAAGTGTGGGAGCATTCGAAGCTATGGGTTTCGATATGATGCTCGAACGTGCTTCCAAGTCGTGCTTCTGCTTCCACTTTGATTTCAATTTCATTGAAAGGTTATTTGTTTTCAATATATTTCATTTTTCATAAAATAGTGGTTTTCTATTATCATTTGTATCATGAGTATATCTGTGTTTCATTTAATTTAAATTTCTAATGTAAAACAAGTGGGTCATAGATGTAGTTCACAAGTCCTACCCCAAGTAATTGTTTCATAGGATTATGATTAGGGATGTGTCGATTCTCAATACCATTGATTCCTATACTTGGTATCGGTATCGAGAATCAATTACTTTAGGCATCGACACATTCCTTAGGATTATAAATTTTGAACATGGGTGGCCAATCTAATATCATTAATAAATCTATTTTTAGTGGTGGTACTAAATTGAACCTAAAAACTGATCAATACAGAAGAATTAACTAATTTTAAAAAAACTTGTACAGATAATCAGTTATCTTTAAACATACACCTATTACTGGTGAAAATGATCGATAACCAATATAATTCACCATTTACTCGTGGTAATTGACGAGTACTGACGGATTTTGCCAGTATTTATAATTAAATTTTTGTAATTAAATGGCTTACAACAGTTACATTTGTCATATAGGTTGGCCATCCCTGGTTCACTTGGTGATTTATAATGTTAGGAGTTAGTATTGGTGCTGATAACACTGAAGCCTGCATGTTGTGTTTTCACAACCACTTTGTGATGCTATTGTTATAAGCCTTCCTTCGAATGCTACTTACCTTGTAAGTTTAAAGTGTTATCAAAATACCACTTTGCAAAACTGAAATCTTCTTGTATTTAAATATCCACGCTTTGATGGCTTTCATGATAAGCCTAATTCAAAAGTATTTTTTATGAATGGTAATGAGTGTTATGATGTGACTTTCCAACACTGAAACCTCCTTGTATTTAAACATCCATATGCTTTTATGGCCTTCCATAATTATAACTGACTTTAATACGTGATATTTTATGGGTGGTATTGTAATATGTAACTTTCCTAAAGAATGTTACTAACTGTTACTTGTATTTGGTGTAGAAGTCTTATTCATATTAGCGCTTAAATTCATGATGCGCTAGGATAAAAACTTAGTATTGTGCTTTATGGGATGTATAATGAACTACTGTTATTCTTAAAATTTAACTCGATTTCATTGTACCGCATTTTAACTTTGCATGTGTTACGACATGATTTGGATGTTTGCTTTCATGTTTTGTGGTTTATTTCTGATATCCTGCTTGTAACTACATGATATGTGATTTTTGAGCAATAAAACAAGTACATGTTATTTTGTGTTCTCATTTTCCCTTTCGAAATACGCGGCAATTGAGGTATCCTATAAAGTAGGCATCTTGCACTACGAAAGGGGGCGGGGCTAAATCGCTCTACTGCTGATAGTTCCCTTCCGCCCACAGTGGCGCTACAAACGCTGGTCCCGTTTTTTAGTATTGAGTGTCCCATGTATGGAGAGAGCTAGAGAGCCTCACGCATGCACGTCCCGGCGGCGGAGGGGAAGGAAAGGAGGGGAGAAGAGGAAGGGAGGGTAGTGAAGTGAAAGTTTCCGCAGAGGCGCCGGACGCGGGCGAATCCCGAACTAAAATTTCCGAACTCCTGCAGGAGTTCACGGGTCCCGGAGTGAACCGTGACATTGTGTGTGATAACTTGCTTCCCGACACCAAGGGCAAGAACCCACACGCAATTTGAGGCGTGCGACCTGCGACTTTTCGAGGAGGTGGGCCACACCCTTACATAGCTATACAACGAAAAATCAACGTCAAAAATAGCTTAACAGTAATTTAGCATATTTAATTTTGCGTTCAAGTAAAAAAAAACATTTTCCATTTTTGGGCAGCAGGCAAAAATTCGGTGCGTGCCGATCAGCCGCTGGGTGCACTTCTGCCGAGTCCACGAGATTGCCTACTTTACCCTGGGTTCGGCTCCATTCAAGTTAAAGCTCGATCAACTCACAAAATGTTCGTGTGATTGGTTACAATTTACCTAAATTGTAACGTTAAAGCCTCAATGTCGTAGCGGAATAAACTGCTACAAAGTCGTTGCATTTTTCTCAGAGCAACGGTAAGAAGGCAACATGATTTGCCTCTGATTAGAGAGATCGATTCAGTTGCCTTTCAGAATATTACGATGGCAGAGAAAAGAAGTTATTACACTGCCGCTTTCAAAAGAAAAGTAATTCAGTGGAACCCCGATCTATCGTACCCATATTGATCATTTTCCCGCATTCATCGTCCGCCGTTTCTGGTCCCAAATAAAGTTCCATATAGGCAATGCAATTTTTTCTCGCATCTCCGAAGTATAGCTTTCCCGCAATGATCGTTTGAAGATCGTGGTCCCGACGTATAATTTTCCCGCATCCATCTTTTGACGAGCATGCGACGAAATAAATACAATGTGTCATTTATGGCTAATAACGACAGGAACATAGATTAAATCTTCCCCACGAAATGAAACTACCATTGGGAGAAGCTCAAAGCCGTGGGATAGTGACATAAGCGCATTTCCCAAGATCCGCTATCCCCCTCCATTCTGCACTCGCCTCCCCCCTCTGACGCTTTCCTCTTCTCCAAAATCAAACAAAAGGTCCCAGCTAGTGCAGGGATCGTATTACGAAGACCTTAGCTTCAAAAAAAATATCAAGTTACACGAGAACAACAGAAACGCATTTCACGCCCCCCCCCCCTTTTCTCACCCACTGACCTTTTTCAGCCTACCTGCTTCAAAGTTCCCAGTTTCTGGAGGCCAACCGCTGCATGAATCACCTATTAGCTCAAAAGGTGTCTAACAATGAATTTCGGCAATTGGTATTATTCTTTTATTAGGCTGAAATATTTGCAATGTGCTCGTAGTTAAAAAAAGAACGAGACCAAATACGACGTATTTCTAACGTTATCTAAGTATTTATAAGCAAGGAACTAGTTGGAAAAATACGATGGTGATTTTCGAGGAAACACTATATCCTCGTAGCTGAGCTTCTCGGCAGTTAATGCGGCATTTTTTTCCGAAAACAGGTATTCAGGTTATTATCAGTTGTCAATTTACGAGTTATACCATAAGTCTCACTTTTCAGAGTTACTGACGAAGGGATATCTTCTTAGGATATTTTGTTCCTCCCTACTAGCAATCCGAATTCATCCGCCCATCTGGCACTACGCTAATTAGAAAAGAATGGGTATCTTTGGGACAAAAAATTTCATGGCGCAGTCATATGGCCATGCTTCACCCTCTGCAGTATACTCTGCGTACGCCGAACGCGATAGCATATCTCGTACGAGTGGTTCCATACTTTCCAGGGTGGCTTGCCTTCATGCCACCGAGTGTTTTCCGTGTGGGTTTAATAAAGTCAGGTTTCATTATCACTAGTTTAATTTAATTGGTCTTCGGACCATGGACCCTCCGAAGAAACAATTAGTTGAATCAACAATAAGACCTAAGTGTCTCGATAAAGTACCACTATTCCTGTCATTACGCGCCAAAAATCCTGAGTTTCCTGGGGCATAGGCAACCTAGCCAAACATCCCCGCATTGAACGTTTTCCCCTAGAAAATTTTTTCCCCATAGTGGAGTTCCAAAAAAGGGGGGGTCGTCTTAGAATCGTGTTCGTCTTAGATTCGTGCAAATACGGTACTTGGCCAGAATATTCATTCGCCGTATATCTCTGTCACGCAGTGGCAGTGGAACGGACAGTAAAGTTTGCCTCTAAAGCGGCTACGTTTTTAAGTGGGAATAACGCCAGGGATGGCTGCAGCAGATCCACTTTGATTTCTCGGGAATTTCTGCCAAAATATCAATTGAAATCTCAAACTATCACAATTTTTCCGGACGGTGACGATTCTGAACAAATAAACTGGTCTGCATTACGTTGGTTGGGTGGATGAGGCGGAGGAGCCCAAGGTGCAGCAGCCACCTCCACGTGGTGGGCTCTGGGTCGCTTGGCTACCGTTTCTATGGATAGGTGAGCAAGGAGCTGCACATTTGCTAGATCATACTAAAATATAAAACCCCTTTTCTACCGCAGGGAGATGAATTTGACCCTATAGGGACATAAAAACCTCTAGTTAATCCAGAATGATAGTTTCCTCCTTCAGAGTATCTTACTACACAAAAATATGGTCAACATAGCCGGCGATGGCATAAAAGAGCATAATCTCATCCTAGTGACTACCCTTGACAACTTCAGACATGATTTCCACTCTTTTGACTTTTAAAAAAATCTCCTTTTCTTGCATTTTTTAGCATAGGGATGTCAATAGTTCCAACTCGGAATATTCTTGGACCTCGCTGATCCACAAAGAAGTGGTATCTACTCTAGGGTAGAAACATTTTTTCCTTATGACAGACACATTTGGGAAAGTTGGCACTTTTGCAGAAGGCTTTATCAAATACATAGTTCCGTTGTCTCCTTAGTAAAAGACTTCAACAAGTCATCCTGTTTTTTGAAGTACCACTTCACTCTATAGGATTTAATTTGCCCTATCGTTTTCATCATGTAACGTGAAATGAGTTGAAGTACTCTGGTTTGTGTAACTGCTGGAATAGATGCTTTTATCCAAATGGCACATACCTTGACAAAAACTGATAACAGTGATATCTTCGTGCACAAAAATATGGTCATTACACAAGGCGATGACATAAAAGAGAATAACCTCATCCTAGTGACTACCCTTGACAACTTCAGACATGATTTCCACGTTTTTGACTTTAAAAAAAAATTATTTCACGTCATTTATCGCATGCATGGCATAAAATGAGAATTATTGTTGCGGGTTGCCAACCCCACAAAAGTGCTTTAGGGGACACGATAAAAGGTCATTTTCTCGATAATCAAAAGCAATAGAGCCAGCGTTTTAGGTCTAAAATATCAAGGAAAGATCAATGCTATACTCCATTGGAAAAAATGAGTGCTTGCTAAAACCAAATTTAAATTATTTACATTTTTCGTTAAAAATTTCAAAATTTCAAGACAAAGTGGCAAACAGAAGATATTAACCGATTTTGAAAAATGATCATATCTGTAATACCCACCCGGATACGCAACTTTTGCCGGGTATTACGATTCGCTCCTAAAAAAAAAGTGGCAAAACGAGGCACCCTATTGCGCGTGTCACTACACTTATGTTTCACGGAAAATAATGGTCGTCTCACTAAAATTTGGATCGTTTCAAAGAAAATCATTCGCAAATAGAGCGGCATATATAATTATCTTATGAGCTAATAAAATTTCGAAAAAATGATAACGAGCTGATATTTATTGAAAAAGTGTAAAATATAAACAATCATGAGGATAATATTTAATTCTAAAATACTAATTTGGCTAGTATAATCAAACTGCATCCCACGAAACACCTAATCCGAACGAATAAATGATAAAATATACTGGGTGTCAAAATGACACCCTCTGGCATTCAAGGTAAATTTGAATTTTTAAGGTGGAAAAAAGAGAGGGGGGTATCCCTAGCGCTGTCGTCTTATTAAGTCCTAGAATTGATTAAAAGTCATGAAATATTTTATTCTACAACTCTCTTTCAAAGCCAGCTGTGAAAAAAATGTTCGCGTAGGGTGTCAAAATGACACCCTTCGGCATTCTAGTGCTAACCCTTAACCAGTGACGTGAAATTCTTGTAACACTAACACTCTGGGAGACTGCAATAAATCAAAAATTCATAAAATATTGCTACGCCATTTTTATTTCTTTGTTTCATTTTTCTTTGAATGCTTAACTATTCTTAAACTTATATTAAAATTTTTACACTCCCAACATGAACCAATTTGTCATAAAAAATTGTGATTTGAAGCAGGATCAAAAAACCGATGCCAAAAACAATTGAGTTATAATTATTGTACTTATGTATCAATATTTCGCCAGATTCAAAAAAAGGCCTTAAATGTTAAAGTTGGAAGGCTAAGTAGTAAGTAGCCATGAAATTTATCCCGCTTATTCCTTTTCTTGATGCATTCTTAGTAAGTGACGTGCGGTCTCACAGACCGCTAAACAGAGTTCAGTTGCAAATTTACATAAATTAATAAAAGGAACGTTAAATTTTAAGAGTGGGATGCCCTTGTTATGCAAAAATATGAAGCTAACGAGAATTATAGATACTTTGAAAATATTCATAATTTTAGAAACGCAGCCGTCTCTCAGACCGCACGTCACCGGTTAAGGGATAAAAAAGACATACCGCTGTTCATATCTTAGAAAATAACAAGGCTACAAGGAAGGCAGTCATGCCAATTAAAATCCCGCTGACGGATAATGAAAATTTGCTTGACGCATATATTTGAATTTGCATCTGGACAAAAAGTTATTTCGTGTGGTCAAGATAGATCATGGGACACCTTGCATATGCAAGAAAGTGTCAGGATACACAGTTTTCTTTTAAAGGTGCATCATGGGGGGCATTGCACATCAGCCTTATAATGCGCTTCTGAATTTTGAAGATTTCAGTAGCATGGGGAGAGCAACCCCAAAACAGGATACTTAAAATAATGAGAGAGTAAAATTCATTAGTAAATGGACAATACTACATCATTATTTATGGTGTTCCTGATGCTTCTTATGAGAAAGCATGTTGAACTAAGCTTGTTGCGCAATTTACCGATGTGCTCGACCCATGTTATATTTTTGTTCAAGGTAACTGACAGGGTTGATAAAAAGCATTATCTTTTTCAAAAAAATCATTTTTGTTGATTTTTTTTATTTAAATCAGATTTTATTGATTTAAATCGGATTTTACTGATTTAAATGAGATTTTTATGATTCTCCATTCATCAAAAATTCAGTTATTTGCAAAACTAACTATTTGGGCAGCATATTGGAGAATGATCGTTTGCAGAGACAATAAGAGGCAACATACTCTAAACTTAATACAACATTTAGTCAATCAGGGGAGAGAACTATGGAAATGCCAATGGTATCAAATTAAAAATTACACCAGCATAATATAAAATTGCCATTGGAAGTATCAAATGTGCTATATTATGTTGTTCTAAAGCATATGAAGTTTAGAAAAATTCTGTAATTGCAACTTTGTATGGTGCCTACGCTTAGAAGTTAAATCAGAAAACAATTTTTTTTCAACGGATACACTAGTATTCTAACCAAAGCCATTTTTTTAAATTTTCATTTTACATGCATTCCTACAGTATCAATTCTATTTAAGAGCCACCACTGAGCTGATAACTGTCGATTCATTGTACTAATTAAGAAATAAAAATCAAAATTATACACTTACAGCTTCCTTTTCTTGACTCTTTAAAAATCAAACATATAGATCACATTATGATTTAAATCACTTGATTTTTTTAAAATAAAAATCAAGTGATTTAAATCAATCAACCCTGGTAACTGTACAGTAAGGGAGATCGGGTTGGTGTAGTGGCTAGAGTGTTGGCTTCCCACCCGGCGGGCTCGGGTTCAAATCCTGGTGGAGGCAGAGAATTTTCAGAGACTGCCCGCTCCCTGCTTGAATGATTTGTGGAGGACAACACTCCGTCCATCGGATGGGACGTTAAGCCATAATCCCCTTGGTGCCTTTCGATAAGAGCAGACTAATGCCGACACTGAGTTTCTCTCTACCCTTCCTTACCTGCCCCATCCCTCGTGGCGCAAATGACCTCAGCTGTTGGTCGCCTCCTCCAAAAAAAGCATACCAACTTTACAGTTACCTTCTAACATTACAGCTGGAAACAGCTAAAGCGTAGCCTTCAAAAGGACGCTCCAAATATTCATCTACGCCACAGAACGGTGCCGAATCAGGATGGTGGATTCAACACTCTTGAAGAGGGTAGCTCCTGAGGTTACAGCACCAGAAAAGTTTGGCGCTGCAACCAGAGAAGTCGTGCAAGGCAGTTATCCTTGGGACAGGTTCACTGACCCATTGAATCAGGAGCAGCCATAAACGCATCGACACCCAAAGTGAAAAGGTACTCCTCAAAACTCACAGTTTGTGCAACATAATGATCATTATACTTTGTTTTGGAAAGAAAGATTGGAGTGAATAATAATAATAATTTGACATGAATTAAGACATTGCAATATTTCCACTGAGTTTTATTAACAAGTCTTGAGATAAAGTTTGGCCTGGTATGCTATGCTAGCATTACGAATATCTTGTATGATGTTGGGCACGATATGGTAGAAGTACCACGTCCATCGTCAGAATCGGCCGTTAAAATAAGGAAGAGAAATAGATGAGAGGGGTTTCCGTGCCATAACTTTCGTTCAAATACTGCTATTTTCAAACGGCGCACACGATTCAAAAGAGGGAATATGCCATGCACACGATCAGAAGACTCGGAAGTGGATATTAGTCACGTGCGGAGGGAGAGAATGGGCTCCCGGCCCGACAACCGGCAGAGCACGTCAATTGACATGCTCCGTATATCGGTGTGGACGGGACCATGTCAGTTGACGTGCTCCGTGTTGAATGTGTTAAAGCATCATATACAACTGCTAAATTTATGACAAATTCAGAAGAACTGAAATTTTTGCAATGGCCTGCATACTTAGACCTTTCTCCAGAATCTCTGTATTTATCAGCAGCAGCTTCTATGAAATGTTTGACTGCTGACTGTAGAAAATGCTGTGGACTCCAGTACCCGATTGGAAATTTCTTTACAGAAATTCTTACAACAATTCTGTAAGACTTGTAGGATTCTATAAGTTTTACAGAATTCTTATAGGATTCTATAAGTCTTTGTCCTTGCTTATATTCTTATGTATATTTAATGCTTTTTCTTTGATGACTCACTGGGATGCTGCTCTGATTCTGCCTCTCAATCCAGAGTGACAGCCACTTCTCCATTTTTTCCACGGTTTCAGACCGCGTTCGATTTACTTTTGCAGCGCTTACACTCGTTGCGCATTTAAAGCTACTTTTAATTCTCCCTGCATTGGAACAAATTGTCCTAACAGTAGCTTCGTGTAGATCCACGGCACGCCCAATGTCCGCGATGCGCTCTCCACGTTCGAAATGTTCCACTATTGCCATCTTCGCTTCCAATGTAATAGTCTTTCTCCTTCTTTTCCTTGGCCCATCACTCGTGGCAAATATTACACGTTTTGCACTCATGTCCGGAAGTTTAGAATTGGTTTTTATGCGGTAAAACCACTGACAGACGAGCACTCGGGATTTGAGGGGAAACCACGATGCGCCGTAAAGACGTCACTAGTGGGAACTACCGTATAAGCGCGTGTAAGAGGCGCACCTTTTTTCCCAGACATTGCAGCCGAAAATGGGGGTGCGCCTCTTACACAAACTTCTTATCTTCCCCCCTCCCCTTCACCGGTCGCAAGTCCAAGGGGAACTGAGTGGCCTTGGTTTTCAGCGTGAGTCAGTCATCTGAAACCCTGGGTCAAAATCAAGCGGCAGGCAGGGGAGTTTCTCCCTTTGTGACGTATTTTTAAAATGCTCCTGTTTGAATTTCTTGCAAGCATCGCGCCGTCACGTCGGTGCCCCAGAAGTGAACATTAAAAAGATCGTGCGGGGTGATTCGCTCCGGAGCGCGCGCTACATTCACTGCCACGAGTGGGCATCCCGCGGCATTTATACTGCATACAGTAATCGCTTTTCAAACGTATAGAAACGCGTAGTTTTGAAGGACATACCTGGTTAATAGTCAACATTGTCTTGCCGAGCAATTTCCATTACGCTGAGCACCTGATATTTCAAAATTCATCTTCAGACGCTAATATGAGGATTTTTCCAACTGAAAATTATATTGGTGTCAAAACCTGCGGTTAAAAAATTCCAACGAGTGTGTTCATTGTTGGACTAAATGGTGGATAGAAGAAATCGGAAATGCTTATAAGTGAAGAGCGCTGAAGGAGAGGTCGAGGGGAAGGAGCACGCTCCCTCCCCTCCGTATTTCAAGCTACGAGGCTATGAGCGAAGGAGGAAGGGAAGAACACGTCCGATCTTGCATGTGACGTCGTTGCCTTTAAAGCGAAGTGGCGAAGGCTCAGCAATGTGATATACGCAGTTTGCGTAGCCTGAAGTTTCCAGTCCGTCTCGTCTTGTTTGAATGCGCTTATGCTACGCTTGTTTCTTCCGAAATTGTGCTGTTTGGACTATGTTGAATATTAGTACCCTTGTTTTAGCTATAAATCTTTGTGTCAATCAATTAGAGCTCAAAAAACTTAAATGCTGTCAGATATACATCGCGTTAGGTCTAATTCTATTTAGAACCTCGTGCGTGTCATACAATTGCTGAAAGATTTCGAGATATCTTCGAGCTCAGAAGGTGACTCACCTAGAATTTGACCTCCAGAAACTCGGAGAATTGAACCTGGTAGACCAAAAAGGTCAGTTGGTGAGATGGGGTAGGGATGAAACACGTTTCCATTGTTCCCCTTTAACTTGATATTTTCCTATTTTCCTGTGGAGTCTCGGAAAGGAAAAAAAACGGCAGAGGCATTGGCTGATGGAGGGCCGAGTGTAGTTCCGTTAGGCCCCTTGCACACAAACCGATTTTGGACGGCCGGTAAAATATCGGCCGACATTTTACCGGCGAAGCGATGCTTGCACACACGCCGGATTTTTACCGGTCAAACGATAAGTTGCTATCTATGTTTTTGAGCCGGCGCCGGGGATCCACAGTGACAATGGCCGACAGATAACCGGCATTTTGCCGGTGCCGGCGCGTGGTCGGTACGTGTGCAAGCTCCAATGCTCTCCGATTGTTCGCTATTGGAATGTGGACGGCCGATATTTTACCGGCCGTCAAAAATCGGTGTGTGAGCAAGGGACCTTAAATCTACGACGTGGTTATTATCCTACGGCGCTGAGATTGCCCCGATTGTTGTCCAATCTCTTGGGAAGGTTCATGCTATGTGCCTATCGTGTTTTGCCTTACAATTTTTCACGGATGCAATTCTATTGCAGTACTCCTGCGAGAGCTTTTAAACAAAATTGTTCGTGAGTAGGACAAGCAACGTAGAGCGATGGCGTATGCGAAGAGAGGATCGGAACTCTTTCTACTCCCTCTTATGCCGCTATTACCGCCGCAGTTATCAAAATTTCCTCTTTCAAATAGTACTGAAAGAGGAAATTTCGATAACTGTCGAAATTCCGGGCATACGCCTGCCACACCGCACGATAGGATAAAAATTGTCGCAAAATATTTTTCTTTATAATTTCGATGCTCAAAATAGGGGTGCGCCTCTTACACGTGTGCGCCTCTTACACAAGCTTATACGGTATCTATCCAACTCGCGGGGTAAATTGATACAATTTACTTCTCTGTTCCATTTCAGCACGAGGTTTTTGAGACATCAAAATGCTCGCATTCGCTGAGCTAACTGGATACTGCGGATGCCTTTTTTTCTTCTACAAAATGGAAACTTAGTATAATTTCACGTAATCCTGTGATACCGATATGCTGGAGGCCGACAGTATAACCCATTACGATGTTTAGATATTGATGTCGTGGTCTGGGCTCAACAAAAAAGAATAAAATGTGTAACATGAAGTTATTTTTCATTTCGCAAAGGATTTTTTCTCAGATTACAGGCATTTGAATAGCTTTTTCCGACGGCACTGCAAAAAATTTGGATGTCACACTCGCGCACTCGGCGATCAACTCCAATGATGTTATGATTTTATGAGGGCCAATGTAATTATTACAATTCTTAAAGTAGATGACGTAGGATATTTCTTCCCGCTTTATCCTTACTTAGTTACTCAAAAAAGTAGGCTTTAGTGTATTATATGCATCTGAAGTTAAATTAAGCGGGAACTTAGGTCAACTTCAGTAAAAGTGATTTTTGAGGACCAATCGTGTTAAAGCGAATATCGTGTTAAGCGAATTCATGTTAAGCGGTGGATACCTCAATCAATATTTTGGGTTAATTATATATTTGGGTTATAATAAAAAAGAATTATTTGCAAAAATGAAAGAGTTCCGAAAAAAAAAGGCAAAACTGCTCTTTTGACCCGAGGAACTCCCAATGTTGCGTATACACAACGTTTTACTGACGGCTAACTAAAAACAATAAAAATATATAAAACAATAATTTGCCTTATTTGAGTCTGTTTTATTGCTAATTCATCAAAATATTGGGAATTTTTAAGTTATTCACATGCTTGGGATTTAATGGGTTAATATATTTACTTGTTTCAACGAGTATGCTGGCGAAGGATTTTATGTCTTTGACAGACAAAAACAAATTGTTATGCGTAAATTCTGCAATGCAAGAATTGGCTGAATGTGTAAAGATTCCTGCCAGAAGCACCAAGCAACAGCTCTTCAAAAAAGCAAGAAAGAGTCACCGAAAGCTAGACTATTGACGCAACGGGTTTCACTGCAACAATGTTGAGATAAATCAAAAAAAATCAGGCTGGATAGAGATCAGCTCAATTATGGTTTGACCGAAGCCATTAAAAAGGCTTATATACCACTCGTAAAAATAGAAAATCCTGCTCTAAAAGGTTTCCCCAAGAAATACTGCCCAGGTAAGTTTCTCAAGTACTGATACAATGTGTCTGTGGTTAAAGGACTATCTGCAAGCATGGTTGTATGTGATATGTACCATATGTTCTTCCTTGCAAGGACAGGGGATGTGTCATGCTGACAACTTTCGTACCAAATATGTTTTTGCTGCAGGTGTAAATCAGGCTCAGGTGTAAAAAAAGCTGTTTATGATAAGCAAGTTTGTTTAATATGCAACAAATCTACTGACTGAACTGGGAAATATGTCTCCACTATACTTATAAAGCCACATCATGGCTCAAGTAAGCAGTGCATTTATGTAGGTGGAGTAAAGGTTTTGGAGAAAGCAAGTGGTGCATAGTGTGCCAGGGCAACACTGAAAGTGGTTGTAGACTGCAACGTAAGGTATGAAAATGTAGTGGCAATAGTTACAGATTCTGCCCAATATATGCTTACATGTGTTCACTCTTTAATTATACCTTTTAATGAAGACATGGTACATATACAGTGTTAGGCTCACAAACTCAACTTGGTAGCCAGCATATGGTCTACGTTACTTCAGGAGCTCCACACATGTGATACACAATGCAAACTTTTGTTCTCAAAAACTCACAAAAGAAAGTGTCGATACCTGTCGCATCTGAAAACCAAGTATCCTAATGAAGAAATAAGTGCAAAGTTGTTCCAAATTCCTGTTTTAACGAGATGGACAAGCTGGAATAAGTCAGCAGAATACATTAGAGATTATTGTGAGGACTTTGCTCAACTTTGGATGATGAGAGCCATACTGTGAACTACTTCAAGAAGCTTACCAGGGTGGATATCCAAGTCGTTAAAGCGATGACAACATTCCTTTCTGAACGCTGCAAAGGTATTATTGATTAAGATCCACCCCTTACCCACACCCCAACTCTACGTTGCCGTGTGATTGGGCACATCCAGTCCACGGGATGGAAGAAGTTTTTCATCACTCTCTTGAACCGCTGAATGCTGAGGCCCCATAAATCAGCCCTCTGCCTTGTACCGTGCTCACACGATCGGGGGCATTGAGTTCACCCCTCTATATAGTCCGAGAATTGTCTGAGGACAGCCACAAGGGCATAGTTCGGGGTATGGGGTGAGGTTTCCAGGTAAGAATGGGAAATGCCTTCGTTACTTGTAAAAAAAAGAATGCTTCCATGAAGAGAGGAGGCGGAAGGGACAACGACCCTGTTTTGGTGATTCGAAGGAAGGGCTTGTTTTGTTTTTTCGGGCTTGTTTATTTGCTTCATACGCATGTGACAACTGTTGTATGACTAGGCGAGAGCGTGAGGTGCATTTTGGGGCCAGTGATTGGCTGCAATCCGTGCTGGTGGAGGGTTCTACAGTCCTCCTATTTGCTGTGTCATTGGGCAACTCTCGCTGGCCGGACTGTAGTCAGAGAGTTTTCTGGAGAGCGATTGCGATAATATTTTACTTAATTTACAAAACCTTCAATGCCTCAGAATATAATAACCCTGGGCGGTTCATATGCCTGCGATAAAAGCATCGCATGGGAACGGATTAGCGAGGATGCATGTGCTGATTCACAAAATTCGGAATGGAGTATTATTTTTGACAGAGGAGTCTTATATAGGAGCTTTGAATCATTGCCAAGAGATTCAAAGGATCTGATGTAAGAAATAGTAATTTTTAATTGTGCTCGCATAGTACATAGCCACTGAGGGTAACCCGCATCTAAGTTGAGCCATTAGTTTAAACAAATTTCAGGGAATGTGCAGAAGTGCGTCACAGTTCTGCTGATATGATGTGAAATTTTGAATTATTAAGAATTTTGGAGAGTACGAAGAAGAGATATTGAAGATTCACTATGATTGGTCTCTAAGAAGATGGCTTCTGCTATCAGCACAGAAATTCTGATTTCAAATTTTTTTTACAGTTGATTACTCGGCGGTGCTGAGTCCTCGTTCGATAACCTAAGGTTTATTGTTATCTTACACCATCTTGGTGATAATTGTGATTTTCCTACATGGCAATAGCTGACAATGTCTTGATCAAACTACATTCCGATGCACATATGAAATATCGAAATAACTTCGCTGGATAGTATGCAACGGCAGGTAATGTTGCCCTAGTTTTCCATAAGTCGGAAGTCAATGTAAGTGTGCCAATCTAACTACAACAGTGTTGCGCTTTCAACTTCCATACCTCACACTGGAGGAGATGCAGGGGGTTTCACTACGATGTTAACTCCCACGCTTTAAGGCCTGGTTACACGGTACATTAACACGAACCAGTTAATGTACATTTGGATACGTTTGTAACAGAACATTTACGAATGCATGAACCAAATTAGAAGAGGTTCTATTTTCTGTGCATGCATTTTGGTGTTCATTCTTGCGTTAATAACGTTAAGACATTACACCCGTACATGCTAATTTATAATTCGTGTAACCAGGCCTTAAGACTTAGCCTATTATATTATTATAGTGATGAAGCCAGCCACAGAGGATGGGGGGGAACTAACTCCCTCTCCCACTGTCATCTTCCTCCCACTCCCATCCCAATGATAACTGCGAATAACAAAAGATGAAGGTAAAACGGGAGCAAGCAGAGCGTACTCAAGGCCATAAATCACATAAATGCATGGACATAACTGGCTTCAGGTGTTGTAGATCTGACACACATCTTGTATTTTTAGTTTAATGAACAGATAATACAAAACATAATAGTTAATGATCGCTCAGAGGTGCATCACCCTCGAGAAATATCTGTCGTAAAACCGAGCGTACACAGTGGAAGGAACTTTTTGACCTTGCAAAATCCGATTTATTTTACATGTAACACATATGCCAATTGGCAGTACAAGGACTATCACTCGCAAAAACGCCATTCTCGTAAAATGCCGTACCAGCAAAACCGGGCTTCCACTGCATAAAGAAATGAAAAATTGAATAAGGCATGAAACTAAGAGGGAAAGGGAGGCTTGGTGGAAAAGACAGTGTGAGGACATGGACAAGTTTCAGAAGGAAGGAGAGGTAGGCACTTTGTACACAAAAGCTAAGTTGCTATAGAACAGAAAATGAGGCCAAGCAATGTATAAACATAAGGCTAAAGACAGAAGGATGCTAACCAAGTGAGAAGAGGTACAGAGTAGAGTAGAGTATCTGTATGGTGGAAGGAACAGGCCGGAGGGATTGACTTTAGAGGAGGAAAGTGCAGTGGAGGAGGATAAATATATGGCCAGGGGATCTTAGATGCTGAAATCTAGAGAGCCCTTCATTACATGAAGGCTAGGAAAGCTGTGGGCATGGAAAAAATAGAGTGTGAGCTTCTGAAGAATCTATGTAGGGAAAGTAGGAAGGATTTATCAAACTAGTACCAAGGAACTATGAGGAGGGATGTTGGCCAGAGGATTTTGTGAAGACTAGGACGTGCATTCCTGTTTGGTGGATTTCGAAAAAGCATTTCATAGAGTGAACTGGGTAAATTTAATGAATATTCTCAAAAAGATAGGCTTAGATTAGAGGGATAGATGACTCATTTGTAATGCTTATACGGCCCAGGCTGTATAAGGGAGGATAAAAGAGGAGGAGGAACGTGGTGGATATGGTGGGTGTGGAGAGACAGCTTCTGGATGAGATACGGAGAAGACAGAAGGTATGGACAGAGCACTAAGCTGGGAGGGGATGTTGAAAACAGGGTAAGAGGGTAGAATGTTAGGAAAACTTGGGAGAGGAAGGAAACGAATAGGTTTATAGTAGGGATGGGTCGAATAGTAGATTTCTCGAATTCGAATATCAAATCATTGCTCGAATATTCGAATACATCGAATTTCGAACACCTCGAATACTAAACTATGAATGTGAGAATGTTTGACTAGGTCGCATATGCAGCAGGAAACCCAAGTAATTGTGATTGCCTTTAAAGGATTCAAACAGCTGATTAATGGAATATTTTAATTTTATGTAAACAATAGGGTAGTTTCCTTCATTAAAAAAAACAAAAGGCATTGATTGCGATTCGGTACCCACAATTACTGTATTCATAATACACAAATTACTTGGTTTTAGAAATCCCAGTTTAGACAAATGTTAAATGGTCAATTTTAGCTGCATTTGAAAAAGGCCAGATTGGTGCCCATGCGATGCCGCTCCACGTGACGCCACAGGAACCTAGTTGTTGAGGAACTATTTCTTTTGTTTGTATCCATGCGCTCACTCCGGCCGGCCAAGGGAGTCAGTCTTGTGGTCAGTCAGCCTCGCGCAATCGTCTTGGGTGGACGTGTGGGACAGTTCCCAATCCTTTCAAGATCATTTAGTTTACTTTGTGCTCTTCTTACTAGTGTAATTTCATTAAAGGAATCCTGATAACAAACCAGCATTTAAATTAATACAGTCCACTATAATTCAATACCCAAACATTTTGGTCCTTTGTCAGCGGATTCTTCTTGAAAAATTACGCACACGCATTGCGTCGTAAGAATCGAGCCTTTAGTTCCCCTTATCATCCCAAGCAGCTGGCCGCAAGGGGAAGTGACCAGCCCGGACTGAATGCCGTGCAGAAGAGACACGCAGCCGCCTTCTATCTCCGCTATCGCCGACGAGATACGCGCCGTGTCGAACAAGTGCCGACTCAACTCAACACCCCATCCCTGTTCGTGTGGCGCCGCACTCAAATCAGAGGCTCATCCAAGGTCAGATCCTTCCATTCCTAAACCTTTTTAGTCATTTTCCCATATGATGGATTCAATAACAAAGGGCAAATTAATAAAGCAAAGGGGCGTGATTAAGGGAAAATTAACACGTGCTCTCAACTACGTCAACTCATTCTCCGTGAATGATAAGCTAAAAAATTTACATGCTAGGCAAGCCAAACTTAGAGAAATATGGGATCAATACGATGAAGTCCAGTTACGCTTAGAAATTGAGGATGAGGAAGACCATGGCGCGGACAGAGAAGATTTTGAACGCATTTATTTTGAAGTCGAAGGGAATATTATGACCATAATTAATTCCCAGCCAATAGTGAAACATGAATCTTCGAATAAATCTGAGCGATCGAGCCAATCCAATCAAAGTGAGACGCCAGATATGAATAACATAAAATTGCCACGCATAACACTGCCTAACTTCAACGGAGAGTTAGGAAGCTGGAATCAATTCAGGGATACATTTGAAAGTCTAGTTGTGAATAATCAACTACTTTCTGAGGTACAGAAGTTCCATTATTTACTATCTGTGCTAAAGGGTCAACCAAAAGAGCTAATTCAAAATCTACCTGCAACATCAGCTAACTTCAAGGTGGCATATGAAATCATCTGTGAACGATACAACAACAAAAGATTAATTGCAATGCAGCATGTCAGAGCTCTACTTACGTTACCAAGTGCTCACAAGAATTCGGAACCAGAAATTAGACAATTAATTAATCAAGTGGTTAGCAATAAAAAAGGATTGGAAGCAATGGATCTACCCATTCCTATTGGAGGACTTGCTGATTTCACAAATGATTATGGAAAGGTTGGACAAAAATACAAAAATTGAGTTCGAATGGAGGTTCGATAACCATGATTTTCCCAGTTTAGAAGATTTGAAACAATTTCTGGAGGGAAAATGTCAAACTCTGCAGTTAGTACATGCTGAAAAACCAAATGGTAGTGAAACGGAGGATAAGTTTAAACAAAACAAGAATCACAAGAACTTTAAGCAGAGTTATGTAAACACCATCACTGCATGTGTAGTGTGTAAGGGATTGCATGCCTTATTCAGATGCAATGAATTTATTTCAATGAGTGTTCAAAGACGAATTGGAATAATCAAGCAGCATAAATTGTGCAACAACTGCTTAAGAGGGAATCATTATGCAATGGAGTGAAAATCGAAACGCTCATGCTTCAAATGTAATCGACATCACCACACCTTGTTGCACCAAGACAAGCCACACCACGTCGAGTCACCAAGAGTCAATTCAGAACAGACAGGAACGTCAGGATCAAGAAACCCGTGCTTCAGCACAGCCTCACCTGAGTTATTACACAATGAGAAGAAAATCAATATCGCAAGTATTACTGAGCACAGCCGTCATCCAAGTCAGAGACAAGACTGGACGGTGGGTCAATTGTCGAGCCTTACTTGACAGTGGCTCACAAACACATTTCATTACTGAACATTGTGCACAACTTTTGGGAATACGAAAGAAAAGAAACCATATCCCACTACAAGGATTCAATAGCATCACGTCATCAACCACTCACAGTGTGGACATAGAAATCAAATCAATAACGACTGATTTCACTGCTAAATTGAATTGTGCTGTACTTCCAAAAATTACAGGCAATTTACCAACAACACTCATCTCTTGCAAGAATCTAGGTTTGCCAAGAAATATTCAATTAGCTGACCCAAGATTTAATGAACCACAAAAAATCAACATCCTAATTGGAGCAGAACTGTTTTGTAAGTTACTGTTGCCAGAGCAAAAGACCAGACCTGGACCATACCCAGTTCTTCAAAATACAAAATTGGGTTGGATCATAAGTGGAGAGTATAAAACAGATCAAGACCAAGTAAATCAGACTCAACAACTAACTTTGCTTGCAAGAAGTGATTCCATGCTGGAACAACAGTTAAGTAAGTGGTGGGACATCGAAGAAATGGAACAACCAGTTCATTCTAAGGAGGAACAGCTTTGTGAACAACATTTCACAATTCATACAGTACGAGATGACAAAGGCCGCTTTATTGTAAGACTACCAACAAAAAACGGCATTGAAAATCTAGGAGACTCTCGAGAAACGGCACTGCTGAGATTTCACCAAATCGAAAGAAGATTGGAAAGGAACATTGCCTTGAAGAAGGACTATACGAACTTCATGCAAGAATATGAAGAGCTTGGACATATGATATTGAGTACTGAAGAAGGAGGAGTCAAATATTATCTTCCACATCACCCGGTGTTCAAGGAAGTAAGCTCTACAACAAGACTACGAGTCGTCTTTGATACATCTACGCGTACAACCAATGGAAAATCATTAAATGATATGCTACTTGTCGGACCCACAATTCAACAGGACCAATGGTCTACCACCATGAGATTTAGGTTTCATCCAGTCGCCTTGACAACTGACATATGAAAGATGTATCGTCAGATACTGATGCATCCTCAAGTAGTGTCTGAAGTCAATGTAAGTGTGCCAATCTAACTACAACAGTGTTGCGCTTTCAACTTCCATACCTCACACTGGAGGAGATGCAGGGGGTTTCACTACGATGTTAACTCCCACGCTTTAAGGCCTGGTTACACGGTACATTAACACGAACCAGTTAATGTACATTTGGATACGTTTGTAACAGAACATTTACGAATGCATGAACCAAATTAGAAGAGGTTCTATTTTCTGTGCATGCATTTTGGTGTTCATTCTTGCGTTAATAACGTTAAGACATTACACCCGTACATGCTAATTTATAATTCGTGTAACCAGGCCTTAAGACTTAGCCTATTATATTATTATAGTGATGAAGCCAGCCACAGAGGATGGGGGGGAACTAACTCCCTCTCCCACTGTCATCTTCCTCCCACTCCCATCCCAATGATAACTGCGAATAACAAAAGATGAAGGTAAAACGGGAGCAAGCAGAGCGTACTCAAGGCCATAAATCACATAAATGCATGGACATAACTGGCTTCAGGTGTTGTAGATCTGACACACATCTTGTATTTTTAGTTTAATGAACAGATAATACAAAACATAATAGTTAATGATCGCTCAGAGGTGCATCACCCTCGAGAAATATCTGTCGTAAAACCGAGCGTACACAGTGGAAGGAACTTTTTGACCTTGCAAAATCCGATTTATTTTACATGTAACACATATGCCAATTGGCAGTACAAGGACTATCACTCGCAAAAACGCCATTCTCGTAAAATGCCGTACCAGCAAAACCGGGCTTCCACTGCATAAAGAAATGAAAAATTGAATAAGGCATGAAACTAAGAGGGAAAGGGAGGCTTGGTGGAAAAGACAGTGTGAGGACATGGACAAGTTTCAGAAGGAAGGAGAGGTAGGCACTTTGTACACAAAAGCTAAGTTGCTATAGAACAGAAAATGAGGCCAAGCAATGTATAAACATAAGGCTAAAGACAGAAGGATGCTAACCAAGTGAGAAGAGGTACAGAGTAGAGTAGAGTATCTGTATGGTGGAAGGAACAGGCCGGAGGGATTGACTTTAGAGGAGGAAAGTGCAGTGGAGGAGGATAAATATATGGCCAGGGGATCTTAGATGCTGAAATCTAGAGAGCCCTTCATTACATGAAGGCTAGGAAAGCTGTGGGCATGGAAAAAATAGAGTGTGAGCTTCTGAAGAATCTATGTAGGGAAAGTAGGAAGGATTTATCAAACTAGTACCAAGGAACTATGAGGAGGGATGTTGGCCAGAGGATTTTGTGAAGACTAGGACGTGCATTCCTGTTTGGTGGATTTCGAAAAAGCATTTCATAGAGTGAACTGGGTAAATTTAATGAATATTCTCAAAAAGATAGGCTTAGATTAGAGGGATAGATGACTCATTTGTAATGCTTATACGGCCCAGGCTGTATAAGGGAGGATAAAAGAGGAGGAGGAACGTGGTGGATATGGTGGGTGTGGAGAGACAGCTTCTGGATGAGATACGGAGAAGACAGAAGGTATGGACAGAGCACTAAGCTGGGAGGGGATGTTGAAAACAGGGTAAGAGGGTAGAATGTTAGGAAAACTTGGGAGAGGAAGGAAACGAATAGGTTTATAGTAGGGATGGGTCGAATAGTAGATTTCTCGAATTCGAATATCAAATCATTGCTCGAATATTCGAATACATCGAATTTCGAACACCTCGAATACTAAACTATGAATGTGAGAATGTTTGACTAGGTCGCATATGCAGCAGGAAACCCAAGTAATTGTGATTGCCTTTAAAGGATTCAAACAGCTGATTAATGGAATATTTTAATTTTATGTAAACAATAGGGTAGTTTCCTTCATTAAAAAAAACAAAAGGCATTGATTGCGATTCGGTACCCACAATTACTGTATTCATAATACACAAATTACTTGGTTTTAGAAATCCCAGTTTAGACAAATGTTAAATGGTCAATTTTAGCTGCATTTGAAAAAGGCCAGATTGGTGCCCATGCGATGCCGCTCCACGTGACGCCACAGGAACCTAGTTGTTGAGGAACTATTTCTTTTGTTTGTATCCATGCGCTCACTCCGGCCGGCCAAGGGAGTCAGTCTTGTGGTCAGTCAGCCTCGCGCAATCGTCTTGGGTGGACGTGTGGGACAGTTCCCAATCCTTTCAAGATCATTTAGTTTACTTTGTGCTCTTCTTACTAGTGTAATTTCATTAAAGGAATCCTGATAACAAACCAGCATTTAAATTAATACAGTCCACTATAATTCAATACCCAAACATTTTGGTCCTTTGTCAGCGGATTCTTCTTGAAAAATTACGCACACGCATTGCGTCGTAAGAATCGAGCCTTTAGTTCCCCTTATCATCCCAAGCAGCTGGCCGCAAGGGGAAGTGACCAGCCCGGACTGAATGCCGTGCAGAAGAGACACGCAGCCGCCTTCTATCTCCGCTATCGCCGACGAGATACGCGCCGTGTCGAACAAGTGCCGACTCAACTCAACACCCCATCCCTGTTCGTGTGGCGCCGCACTCAAATCAGAGGCTCATCCAAGGTCAGATCCTTCCATTCCTAAACCTTTTTAGTCATTTTCCCATATGATGGATTCAATAACAAAGGGCAAATTAATAAAGCAAAGGGGCGTGATTAAGGGAAAATTAACACGTGCTCTCAACTACGTCAACTCATTCTCCGTGAATGATAAGCTAAAAAATTTACATGCTAGGCAAGCCAAACTTAGAGAAATATGGGATCAATACGATGAAGTCCAGTTACGCTTAGAAATTGAGGATGAGGAAGACCATGGCGCGGACAGAGAAGATTTTGAACGCATTTATTTTGAAGTCGAAGGGAATATTATGACCATAATTAATTCCCAGCCAATAGTGAAACATGAATCTTCGAATAAATCTGAGCGATCGAGCCAATCCAATCAAAGTGAGACGCCAGATATGAATAACATAAAATTGCCACGCATAACACTGCCTAACTTCAACGGAGAGTTAGGAAGCTGGAATCAATTCAGGGATACATTTGAAAGTCTAGTTGTGAATAATCAACTACTTTCTGAGGTACAGAAGTTCCATTATTTACTATCTGTGCTAAAGGGTCAACCAAAAGAGCTAATTCAAAATCTACCTGCAACATCAGCTAACTTCAAGGTGGCATATGAAATCATCTGTGAACGATACAACAACAAAAGATTAATTGCAATGCAGCATGTCAGAGCTCTACTTACGTTACCAAGTGCTCACAAGAATTCGGAACCAGAAATTAGACAATTAATTAATCAAGTGGTTAGCAATAAAAAAGGATTGGAAGCAATGGATCTACCCATTCCTATTGGAGGACTTGCTGATTTCACAAATGATTATGGAAAGGTTGGACAAAAATACAAAAATTGAGTTCGAATGGAGGTTCGATAACCATGATTTTCCCAGTTTAGAAGATTTGAAACAATTTCTGGAGGGAAAATGTCAAACTCTGCAGTTAGTACATGCTGAAAAACCAAATGGTAGTGAAACGGAGGATAAGTTTAAACAAAACAAGAATCACAAGAACTTTAAGCAGAGTTATGTAAACACCATCACTGCATGTGTAGTGTGTAAGGGATTGCATGCCTTATTCAGATGCAATGAATTTATTTCAATGAGTGTTCAAAGACGAATTGGAATAATCAAGCAGCATAAATTGTGCAACAACTGCTTAAGAGGGAATCATTATGCAATGGAGTGAAAATCGAAACGCTCATGCTTCAAATGTAATCGACATCACCACACCTTGTTGCACCAAGACAAGCCACACCACGTCGAGTCACCAAGAGTCAATTCAGAACAGACAGGAACGTCAGGATCAAGAAACCCGTGCTTCAGCACAGCCTCACCTGAGTTATTACACAATGAGAAGAAAATCAATATCGCAAGTATTACTGAGCACAGCCGTCATCCAAGTCAGAGACAAGACTGGACGGTGGGTCAATTGTCGAGCCTTACTTGACAGTGGCTCACAAACACATTTCATTACTGAACATTGTGCACAACTTTTGGGAATACGAAAGAAAAGAAACCATATCCCACTACAAGGATTCAATAGCATCACGTCATCAACCACTCACAGTGTGGACATAGAAATCAAATCAATAACGACTGATTTCACTGCTAAATTGAATTGTGCTGTACTTCCAAAAATTACAGGCAATTTACCAACAACACTCATCTCTTGCAAGAATCTAGGTTTGCCAAGAAATATTCAATTAGCTGACCCAAGATTTAATGAACCACAAAAAATCAACATCCTAATTGGAGCAGAACTGTTTTGTAAGTTACTGTTGCCAGAGCAAAAGACCAGACCTGGACCATACCCAGTTCTTCAAAATACAAAATTGGGTTGGATCATAAGTGGAGAGTATAAAACAGATCAAGACCAAGTAAATCAGACTCAACAACTAACTTTGCTTGCAAGAAGTGATTCCATGCTGGAACAACAGTTAAGTAAGTGGTGGGACATCGAAGAAATGGAACAACCAGTTCATTCTAAGGAGGAACAGCTTTGTGAACAACATTTCACAATTCATACAGTACGAGATGACAAAGGCCGCTTTATTGTAAGACTACCAACAAAAAACGGCATTGAAAATCTAGGAGACTCTCGAGAAACGGCACTGCTGAGATTTCACCAAATCGAAAGAAGATTGGAAAGGAACATTGCCTTGAAGAAGGACTATACGAACTTCATGCAAGAATATGAAGAGCTTGGACATATGATATTGAGTACTGAAGAAGGAGGAGTCAAATATTATCTTCCACATCACCCGGTGTTCAAGGAAGTAAGCTCTACAACAAGACTACGAGTCGTCTTTGATACATCTACGCGTACAACCAATGGAAAATCATTAAATGATATGCTACTTGTCGGACCCACAATTCAACAGGACCAATGGTCTACCACCATGAGATTTAGGTTTCATCCAGTCGCCTTGACAACTGACATATGAAAGATGTATCGTCAGATACTGATGCATCCTGAAGACCAAGGACTACAAAGGGTCCTGTGGCGGAAAGATCCAAATGAGGATCTACAGGAGTATAAACTCACCACAGTAACTTACAGCACAGCAGCAGCGCCATTCCTGGCAGTGAGATGTTTGCAGGAATTAGCAATGAGAGAACGAGAAAACTATCCCGAAGCAGCAGAGGCCTTGACAAGAGATTTTTACGTGGACGACGGTTTAACTGGATCAGATACTCCAGAAAGTGCAATCAAACTACAAAGGGAACTACAAGAATTATTAGAACTAGGAGGATTTCAACTCAGAAAATGGTGCAGTAATGACAGGAAGGTGTTGGAAGCCATTCCAACGCAATTAAAAGAGCTAAACCATTCGTTGGCAGATGATGATAGTCAGATGGTGAAAACACTAGGTTTGAAATGGCTACCTAAATCTGATCAGTTTGTTATTGTGAATTCAATCCACAAACCTCTATTGCCAGTTTTGGATTCATACTGCACGAAAAGGAAAATTCTCTCTGTAATATCATCAACATTTGATCCCTTAGGATTAGTGAGTCCAATCACCATAACCTTCAAAATATTCATGCAGAAACTGTGGCAGTGCAAATATAATTGGGATGAAAGATTACCATGTCAACTATTACAAGAATGGTTTTCTCTATGTAAACAGATCCCAGCAATGAATGACATTATGATTAATCGTTTCGTGCTAACAAGAGCGGTTAAATAAGATCGATTGAATTACATGGATTCTCAGATGCTTCTGAGAGAGCTTATGGGGCATGTATTTACATCCGATCTACCAATCAAAACAATGAACACACAGTGCATTTGTTGTGCTCAAAGTCAAGGGTAGCGCCCATTAAACAAATAACTCTCCCAAGATTGGAACTATGTGGAGCATTACTACTATCAAGATTAATGAAGAAACTGCAGAAAACGCTCATATTCATAAAATTGACAGCGTACATCTATGGACAGATTCAACAGTAACCTTGGCATGGGTGTCTGGATGTCCGACGAAATGGAAAACATTTGTTGCCAACCGAGTGGCTGAGATACAGAGCAGTACAAAAGACTGGAAGCATGTACCATCTCAAGACAACCCTGCTGATCTTATTTCCCGCGGAATATCTGCCGAAATGCTACGTGAGTGTTCCTTATGGTGGGCGGGTCCAGATTGGCTGAAACAAGATCCAAGTAATTGGCCGCAAGGACGTAAGGAAGAGTGCTTAGATGATATTCCCGATGAGAGAAATGCAATCATTTGTTTAAATGCATGCAAGGTTGAAAGGCTATTCATTCATAATTATTCAACCTTTACCAAATTACAGAGGGTAACAGCCTACCTGCTGCGATTTGTTTCCAATTGTCAACGGAAGAAACAGCATTCCTCTGCATCACTGACCCCGCATGAGTTGAAGGCAGCAACAAGAAAACTTGTCAAAATTGCACAAGTTGAATCATATTCATCTGATATGACTTCATTAAAGGAAAACAGCGTCGTAAATGGTAAGAGTAAACTCAAGCAGCTACTTCCTTTTCTAGATGGTGAAGACATATTGAGAGTAGGAGGGAGATTGCACGCGGCAGAATTACCATACAATTCTAAACATCCTATGATACTTCCACCAAGGCATCATATCACAAAATTGCTGATTGAATATGAGCACCAGAGACTACTACACGCAGGACCTCAGCTGATGATAGCTTCACTTAGAGAAACCCTTTTGGATACAAAGGATTAGGCCAGCAGTCAAGGCAGTGAATTCAACACGAATTATCACCCCATCTCCTCGTGCAAGGCCACAGATTCTTTTCTGATATCACTCGATGTGAAGTGCAGCTCACACACCTAAAATTAATAAATAAGAAAATAGCAACTAAATTACTGTCATTTCATTTTCAATTTAAGGCATTTCTGAACGAGAAATACATCTAATGACTTGGCTGGAAAATATAGGAGATAAATATACATACCTCAATGATTTTTTTTATATAAAACTAGATATAAGCATAAGATAATTTGAGATGATGAAGGCCGGACACAGTTAAATTCCGGTTCATTGCACCACTCATGATTATAAGAGAAAAACGCATATTTTCACTCACGGCGGTTCATCCACACTACTTAATAACATATACAAGTTCCTGACGAGACTCGATGAATTACTCATCATTGCTTTCCATGCAACTCATTAAGTGATCATTCAAAGAAAGTTATCAAAAATCCTATCTTTGTGTGGATATGTTACAAACATTGAATCCGCAATCATCTGACAAGCAAAAGATTTGTAAAAAAATTTCAATATCTCCTACCATCACCTGCTAAATACTTCCTTAAGGCTGCCGGGTACATCAGGCACTTCTGAGATGTGGACTCTTCCACCCACTCCTCAAAAACTCGGCCTCGTGGCTAACGAGCCTAGCCGACTAGCGAGCGGCCTTGGAGTAGAGGGAGGGTACATAGGGGGCAGTGTTTAGGGAAGGGAGGGGAGGCGGTGTGGAGGGGATGGGGTTTAGATGACTGAAATTTTGGGAACCCTCTCGCCAACTTGGGACTTGGGTTTGTGACTGTTGAACACCTAGGTAGCCGAGTGTCACCGCGCTTAGTCTCTCCGCCGCATGGAAGTAGATGTATCTCAAGGCATCACGGCGGTCTTCGAGATTGGGAAATGGATATTATTTACGGAAGTGTAGAGCACAGAGATTAGTGAGATTTCGTCTCCAAAAATCCGGAAGTATTCAAATATAAAAAAATTGATTTGGTTACTAATTAAAGCAATCTCCTGTAGTAGCGATATAATTCGGCAAGTAAGAATTGAAAGGTACAATTTTATTATTCCTTGACATTTTCAGAATATCGTTTGTTCTTCATGGTATTTCAACCCGTCAAAATATCTTAGAGATTTCGTTTTCAATGAAAAACTTAACTCCCGATACATAAAAAATTAATTTCCCACTTTTTCCAATTAAAACATTTATGGAAGAAGGTAAAATGTTTTTAACTTCTCCGCCATGAGGTTTTCCCATAAAACCTTGTCCCTCTAATTTCTTTCTTAAATAAATCCACGTGGAATACAAAAGAAATATTCTGTTTCCTCTGTATTTCATAAAAACCTGTGATATTCGCTTCAGATAAATATTTCCTTCCCGGATTTCACAGTAATCATCAAGTGGAGAATCTCGGGAGGAAATTTCTTCTACCTGGAGGCTGCAACTGGACGTTAGGGATGACGAAGACGCGTGTTGTGGTATTTTAGGCACTTTTACAATTTTCACAAATATAATTCGTACAAAAATATGCGTCAAAATGTATGTATTATTACTAGTGATGGGTCGATTCCAAAATTTTATTGATTCCGATCCCGATTCCGAATCTGACTTTTCGATTCCGATTCTACCGATACCGATTCCATCGATTCTGACGCCATAGGCTCCAAGAAAAAGACCACTTATAGCTACAAGGGAGAGCCCTGAGTAAAGTCATATTCACAGTTATAATTAAGATTAAATAATACTTATATGAATTGAGTAATATTTGGCCCTTTCAAATTCTCAAGCAGAAAAACCAACATGTTCATGTTCAGCCAGCAGGTTTTGGTGTCTCCATGTTAGAGTATTACTGCCTGCAGAAAATTGCCTTTTGCTACATAATTGTGTGGCTGGGCAAGTACTTTCTTCCCAAAATTGGAATATTTTAGAAACTTGAAGTACATCATCGATCTTTAAGGATCTTGAATCCTCCTGGAACTCAAGTTGCCTAAGCAAATGAACTAAAGAACTTAGCTTTAGTTTTGTGGAGCCAAAAATATCTATACTTCTCACGTCGTTTAATCAACCTTAAAAACTCTTGTTTTTTTAAGTTCAAGAAAGAAACTAAAAGCTACAAATGAATATCACATTGGACGGACGCAGTAACAAAAAAGGCTAAAAGATGCCTTGTGATGTGAAAACTCTGCTTTCTGCGCGGCTCACCACTGCGAAGGTGGAGAGGGTAAAAGGGTATCGGTTGTTGCCTTTCAAGGAAACAGTTCATTTTCCACTCTCTTAAGCATGTCGACTTAATCTCTTCACTTTAATTCAATACCCGAGCCATATTTCTTATGCATGGGATGGTTCCGAAAAATATCCAATCCTTAGTATTTTCACTCGAGTAATGCGTTAAATGGTCAAGTCGATTTATACATAACCCTTTTTAACACCCTCAGTTTAGTGTTTTAAGTCAATGAAGGCGATTATCCATGCTTTAAATGACAATTTTCAAGACTAAAGTTTTAAAAAACTTGAAAAATTGGCCTCAGTTACCGAGTTCCGCGGCGTATAGCTCAGCCTGGGCGCGCGATTGAAAAATCGCTCTTATTCTTCGCAAACGTTTTTTTTTCCTATGATTTCTGCTTAGTACTCTTTAGAACTAGTACTAGTTAGTAGAACTTTACTCTCTACTTTATATTGTGGTTCAAATTTTCCGAGTTATATTTTTCGTAAACGAAAGATAGTTTCTACTTTATGTCAAATTTCAAGTGAAAAACGGGTCGACCATTTCGCGTTGTGAACCAGACAGATGAAAGCCAAAATCTCCAAAAGTCATTGGAAGTATGGACAAAGCACGAAGTGAAAGGAATATTGCGTTTTTTATTCCATAAAAATCATATCAACGCAACACCACCTGGATAAATTTAAAAATTTTCGAGGATTAACGAGATCGCGCGTGGTTTTGAAAAGTTGGTCATGTTTGGGCCACTGTATCATCACTAAAGCGTCGTATTTATGTAAAATGGCATATAAGTATATATTTGGTAATGATTTATGAGTATTTACGCTAATTTTCATGCCTCTATCCTCAAAAAGGTGATTTTGGACTTCATTCCAGCCTTTTCCGATGTCGGATCGGTGTGCGCCGGGTCGGAAGACGATCGGCCGCCGCGGCTGGCGTAAATGTATTCGGCGCCCACGTCGACAACTATAGAGTGTACAGCAAGCTAAAACTACCAAGCCAAGGCATTAGAATGATTTATCGGCTTTGAAAACTGCATTACTACATGAGTTTCATGATAGCGCTTCCTGTCGGCAGATTGCTGGACGTACTAGCCTCGAAAGCCCTGTAACCGTAACTGACTCGACTCGACATTTGTAATGCTACTCGAAACACTGGAGTTGAGTACCAACTACTCGACTCGACTCAATCTTTCGAGTACTCGCAAATCCCTAGAAGATAATGTGTTTTGTTGTTACGACAACGCGGCGCGAAAAGTCAAATGACTATTGGAAACGCGGTCATATTTAAATTTGTGGTTTGAAGTACTACTGGAATCGGAATCGATTTTTCACATTGGCAAGTACTCATTTTCGATTCCGATTCTTGACCGAGAATCGAAGAATCGAGGAATCGAACCGACCCATCACTAATTATTACTAAAGTAACCTACCGATCAAGGTAGGTTTGTAATGACTATTTACGAAACATTCTGGCTGTACTTCCTCCTTTCATGGATTTCCTCTTCAATTCACTATGAAATTCCTTTCCATCAAATCTCTTATTTCCTTCCTATCTCTCGTTTACCCGACATTCTTTCCTGTAACACAGTTTTTTCTCCTACTTTACTGTGTCCTACACTTCGTCGTTCTTCCTCTTCTCCGTACGCTTCACTTTCTCCGTTCTTGTCCACCTACTTTTATCTTTTGTCTCTAGCGTAGTTCGTGAATCTTTACGAACCGTATAAATAATAAATTAACCAATTTATTTCTATTTATCCGTGGAATCATCATTAAAAGTACATTCAACATTTCAAATAAATAAGGATAAAGCAGGAATCCCATTTAGGCCTTGCCTGTAGGATACCTCAACACAAATGACAATACGAATTGAAAAAATTAGTAATCTGAGACCAGATACGAAACAAAATAAATGCTTAAACAAATATAATTTTTTTATTAAATCTCAACCTGTAGTGCAAAAAAATAGTTTGAGCATTAAACGCACTATTAGCAAATTATTTTATTTGGACTTTTACATTAAGTTACCATTTATTTAATATTTTAAAAAAAAATATGTCAAATTATTTGATCCTCTTATACTTTCTGACCATCAAGAAAATAATTTTGTCTTACGTAGATAAATGAGCGTTTGAACGGTAAAATTTGGCGTCGGCAAAGTATAAAATTTGTAGATCTGAAGTTTAATAAATTGGTTTCAGGTTCTTTAGGTTTATATCCACTTATGGGGTGGAAAATTTTGAATACTTTGAAAAGGTAATGATGACGTAAATGGAGAACTGTAAATCTATAAATATAGGGAAAGACGGTTCAAATTATATTTTATAGCAATCATTCTATTGCTTTTTGGAGAACATCCGATTGCTCAGATTTTAATACCCCTCCCCAGCAGGTTATCAAGTGGTTTAATTATGATTGCACTAACAAATTATGAATAGTTTTAATAAATTGTGGGTAACAGTTATTGCGAAGGGAGTAAAACGTCGCGTGGATAAATTTAAATTTCCTAGAAATTTGGTTAACTTAATTATGACTTTTAGTCTTCTTGTGAGTAATCCTCATGCCATATTCATCGCATCTCTTGTCCAATGCATCCACTTTAGCCTTCAGCCCTCTCGCTGACTGGCTAATCAACGCCTGATCGTCCGTGAACCTTACTGATTTTACATCTTTTCTCCCACTTCTACTCCAGTTCCCAACTCATCCCACGCTTTTCTTACCATCACCTCAGCATATACTCTAGAATGCAATGGAGATAGTGAACAGTCTTGCCTTACTACTTGGCCAAAGCTTGCCCTCCCAGTTTCTCTGTCCGCTACCTTCACTTGCGCAGCTGGGCCATATGAAGATTACAAATGAGTCGACTATCCCTCCAATTGACGCCTATTTTCTTGAAAATATCCGTAATTTTGTCCAGTCCACTCTATGAAATACTTTATCAAAATCCACGAAGAAGGCAAACACAACCTGATTATAGTCTAGGTTCCTCTTCACCAGCGACCTCATTACCGCAATTGCCTTTTCACTTACCTTTTCTGAATCCAATCTGATCTTCGCCCAAGCAATCGATAGTCCTTTTCTCTGTTCTTCTTTTTAATATCCTCAGTACCACTTTAGCCTTATTGCCCAATGTCGCAAAATCCTCCCGCCAAGACCCTTCCTCATACATCTTGCGTACTAGTTCGAATAACCTTCTCATACCATTCTAACGTAGATTATTCTGCAGCTTACATGGCATATTATCCACCCCCACCGCTTTCCTAGGTTTCATATCAGGGAGAGCTCCCTCGATTTCTGTCTTAGAAGCGGCCTCTTCCTCGGCCCATGATTATGCTACACCACTGCCCCTTCTACATGTTAAACCTTTCCTGCCTGTTTCCGCTGTCATGCAGATCCTCCTCTCTCCCCATCCATCTACTCTGAACCTCGATTTGCTCAATTAGCATCCTTCCATTTTTAGCATTAATTTTTGACATGGCTTGTCCTCTTTTGCCGCCAGATAGCAACTTAACCTTGATGTACAACGCGTCTACCTCTCGTTACTTCTGAATCTTTTCCATTTCCTCTCAATGTCTCTCCTTGTTTTCCACCAATTCTGTCTTACTTCTTGGTTTCTCACCGTAATAGATGATTAATTTTACTTAGAATTCTCCCTGTACTGTGTCTACAGTCTTCCACTTCCTTATTACCGCCATATCTTTTTTAGTTTCCTTCGTTATCCAAGTTTTCTTTGCCATTCGAATCTCCAGAAGTTAGTAATCTCTCCTCATATTCCCATTAAAGTTTTAACATTGTATTTCCTCACCTTCATTTTTTCACAAGTCTTTTGAATATTACGTTTCGTTTCGTTCACCTTAGGGAGAATGTGCTAGATTTTTTATTTACATAAAATAAGTTCTGTAAATTGCTTCCAGTTTATTCGGGGGTTAGGAGGAGGCAGGATTTCGTGGGAGAGTGGTATGGTAAATGTTATTGGACAGTGGTCCGAGGCAGCATTATCAATGGTGCTCGGCGCGATGGTGGTGGGAAGGTTATCGGTTAGGACTAAGTCTAGGATGTCCGGAAGGTGTGGGAAAGGGGGGAAGTGAGTCGGTGAATCAGGAGCGGAAATTTGAATTGTGTGGGAAGCAGCTATTTTCTTCAGGAGCTCACCGTGCAGGTTGGTGGTACGGCAGCCCCAGTCGGTATTTTTGCCATTGAGGTCTCCGCCCAGATGCAAGGATGTTGGGCAAGTTTTTCGATAGTTTTGATGTCACTGACAAGATGCATAAAGTTGTTCATCTTATATACACCCCGTTTTCCGCCTTTTTTGTGGAGGTGTGCCTTAATTGGTCGCGATCTTTGAAGACCCGTTTCCTCGCGCTGGAGAGAGTGTAGCCGTCTTCAAGGTTGATGTTCTTTGTTGTGGTGGCGATTTCAATTGCCTCCCTGATTATTCTCGGGTAGTAGCGGCCTTCTTTGTTCTTCATCAACACTTCAATGGACCTGAGGAAACCAACTGGAACCTTGGCGAAATATCGTCCTAAAAATGGATAAACGCGGAAGAATACCCGGAAAAATCACCAAATATCACGAACAGTTCAAGATAAGCCCATAATAGCTACTCTGTTTTAGGACTTGCGTGATTTGAACTTGTATCGTCTCGGAGGAAGCGTCCAGTGCAACCATATATTCCAATGACTTCTGTCCCAGATTAAAATCATCTTCGGGCAGTTCCAATCCAAGGGAAATATAAGATTATTCCGATAAAAGAAATAAGCATTTGCCATAGTGATTTCATTCTAATTTAACCAGAGGTCCTTCACTCGATACCCATGAAAATGTAACATTATTTGAAACTAATGCCAATTTTTTCGGTTTATAAGGCTTAGTTGATAATGATGAAACTGCGAGCGAACTAGTAGTAAAAACCAAGGGTCTAAGGATTGACGAGAGACGAATAGGACAGTGGGAAGATGAGAATCAAATTATCGCATTTTTATGCTGCAAAATATCCAAATATGCGGTGTTGCGTGGATTGCGATGACGCGAGTGCGGAATCCTTTCCTCACTCGTGCATCCTGTTACCTCTTTAAAAAATTATGGATCCCTGAATCAATTAAATAGGGTGCGATATGATATTCTGTTTAAGTTTAAAATAATGAGAGACACAAAACTAGTCCTAAAATATTTTATCTATTTTTAAGTTTCCAAAAAACGACACTCATTCCACAGAAAAATTAGACCATTACCCTGTATGTAGGAATTACGAATTCGAAAATGCTGCATTATCTTTTGCATTATAACTTACTCATCTAAGTTTCCGTCTCAATTGATCAAATAGACAAAAAAGAAGCCAAGAAAAATTCTATTTTAGGGACCGTAGAGTGCAAGCGTGGGTTGTAAGAGACCGATGTCTTAAATATTTTCCTGGCAATTGACAAATGCATTCACCGCAGAATTAGCATTTTCTATTACAATTACCAATTTAGAATTAGCAAGTTTTCCTATGAATTAAGCAAACATGTTTCCATGCATCATGCATAGTACAAGTTGTCCATGAGTTCTTGACTTGCACGTTATAAAAAACTTCAATTACAAAAAAATTGAAAATTTCGGTGATAGAACACACGGATGTAAATCTGCACGCTGGTACACGGTGCGTAATCTATGACGTGACTCGAGCTATCAAGAATTATATTTGTTACATAATTTTAGGCATTTAAACTAATGAATTTCTTAAAAATAAACATCCGAGACTCATAAATATAAAGCTAATCTTTCATTTTTAGCAGAATTAATGTAATTGATCTTATTTTTCGTATAAAATTATGGCAAGGAAGATTGCACCGATGAGAGGAAACTTTTAATCTCGAAATGAACTGATGTATCAGCGTAAAATGCAGTACTGAAGCGGATATAAACTGACCAGGGTCATTTGTAGCAATCCTCCTCGCTGAGAATAAACCGGCATTACCGATAGCAAATGTACGAAGTATATCTCCTCGCATGCAATGTGGGAAATGCATCTTGGTTGTATTGATACGTTTTTTTTGTAATTACATCGGGACAAAAGATTCAGGGAAAAATCATCATGGTAAGACAGTATTTTGGCAATAGGGTCATGTACTGTTAAATAGTACGTGGCGTTCTGCGCTCCTACCGTGAAACAATTCATGTCCTTGAGCGTGTTGTTGGACAAGATCAAAATTCGGCTCCGAAGCACGCATCTCACATACAAGAGCGACCCTCACGCGGCAAAGAGCAATGACACAGAATTCTCTCCCGCCATACCCGGCAGCTCGGCAGCTGCCGGCGAACTGAAGGAAAGAGACTCCATGCAAGCGTTGTCCCCTTCCACTGCCACGATGAGACTCGCTCAGTGGCTGACGGCGATGTGAACGGGAGAATGTCGCCGCCGTGGAGAGCGCAAAAATAGCGTGCAAAGGTTCGCATAGATTGATTTAGTGCCGCTTCTATGAGGACTACATTAAAATGGTATGGATTAATATGAAGATAAAGGATTATAGTTTATAAAGACTGTAAAAAATTTTGGGTTCCGTCATTATACACGCCGTAGCAGGCAGCCAATTTTACCGAATTTCGTGTTTTTCCGTGGTCAATATTGCAGCGTGAAAAACGAGAAATGAAAAATGACGATAATCTTTTTAAATATCGATCTTTCTTCTTCGTAAATATGCATTCAAATGTTATGTGCATAGAATAACAGAGGCGTCAGACGAATCTGCCCAGACGTCTGCAGCGTAGTTTTTGGACTAGGTATCCGGGAGCCTTAAATCGATGCGACAGATTTTTTCTATGCTACATTGGGCGTAGTCCAGTACACGCTCCCAATGCTCCGAAGCACTGGAAGCGAGTCTTTTCGTGGTCCAGTAGAAGCTACAAAAGCTCCCGTGGCGCTCTCGTACGTCACGCATGACGTCACTATATTCGCTTCTCTCTCGCTACAAACGCTCCCAAGAAATGGCTGGAGCGAACCGGTTTTCAGCGCGAATTTGAACGGGAAGGAAGGCTAAAGAAAATGGTGTTCATAACAATTGTGGACCTGGCCGGCAATAATATGACCATTTGGAGTTGATGGAAGAAGTCGCTAAGATAGCCTGGATAGTAAATGCTAAAACCAAATGGTTAAAGAACTATTCGGGGGATATTACGGTGAGGCAAATGGCTGTAACTCAATGGTTTCACAATTCAGAGTCGCCACGGGCCAGATCGGGGAAGAAATTGAGCGGCAAGACCAAGATATCTTATAAAATTTGTTGTGATAATTAATTATATATAATATTATTTAATTATTTGTGGTTTAAGCTTGAGCTAGCGAGAAGGGGAGATAGAAAATGGCTATTCGAAATTAATAAGACATGTAGTGAGTGAACTTTCCGGTCGAAGCATTCCGTCCGTTACATAAGAATTATGTTAATTTTGTAAGTTATATTGATTTATTTGTTATTTAGATCAATTATTAGTTATTTGAACTTGATATTGCGTGAAATTGAGATAGAATATGACTTCTTAGGTTAGGGTACGTGAACTTCTAGTTAAAGCATTCCGTTTGTTGCTTTTTGGCGGCCAACCTAGGTTTTCTTCAAGCTTTCCCCATGAAGATTGTATTCTCTGTTAAATGATGATATCTTCCTCTAATCTTCAACTGAAGTTTAATCAATTATTGATGTTCGGTTGTATTTTACTTATGTAATTTTCTTTAGGTCAGGTTGATACGCATTGCATTTATGCTTAAGGCTCGTTGTTGACGAGATTGGTTCAAGTGTAGGACTGCTTTTGAGACTGTCATACAATGTCATGAGTGCAATTGATAAATCGCATAAAGGACACTCCACTTAAGGCCTTTTTACACCTACATAAATTCGCACAAGTCTAAATGTATGAACGCGAGAAAGAACACGAAATGTACCGTACGGTTGCGTTGTTGCACGTTAAGTGGTTACACGTGTAACCACTCAACTTGTGCAAATGCATGATCGGCAAATTTAACCTATTTGAGCTAGGTTCATACATTCGTACATGTTCCGTTTCGGTCCACAAAAATAATTCACGCAAACAGGCATTAACTTGTACGTGTATCGTTTAAACGCAGGCTTTTAGGTGAGTTAAGTTAATTAGGCTTATTTTTGGTTTCATTGAAATTTCTATAATAAGGTATTTAATCGGTCTTATCTTCTTTTATATGTATCATATGATCTGCTCTTTATAGTTTAAGTTTATCACCTTGTTGTTAGAGGATTTGCAAACCAGTGGGTAAAATCTTCAGGACAAGCATCGGTCTGCTGTGGTGCCCGATCATGGTATCCAATGAAGATCTAATATTAAATAGGTTTCTTGTGGTGTACCCCATGGTCATATTCTTTTTGTCATTTATATTACTGACCTCTCTAACACGCTAAGTAAAGTACAAGGGGCTATAACAATCCCTAATTCAGACGATTTAATATCCGAGCAGACGATACTAGTAAAACAAACGACTAACAAATGCTACAATCGCTCCAGCCGTGATCCAGTAGGGTAGCACTGGGAGCGATAGGAGCGAAAGTGGACCACGAATCTGTAGCGTCTGAGGGTGCCTTCATAGCTCGGCGTTGCGTACTTGGGGGCGGAGCTAACTCATCGCAGCAAGTTGGAGCCCTTCACAGCTCTGCGTTGCAAAAACAAATGAAAGGCAAAAAGCGTCGGCTCCTAAAAATCGGCCTGTGAGCATACGATCTTAGGATTTCGAACCAAACGCACAATACATATGCTGTTTTCTGCATGTTTACCCAATTTCATTTCTTAAAATGTTCTTCTTAACTATCAATAGCATTTGAAGTTAATATGGCGACCATAAAGTCGTTAATAATGCATGTAGTGATGGCCCTTGCCTATGCATTATTATGACCTTTAAATTTTATTTCCTAACTCGGAATATTCGAAAAATAGCTAATTACATACACTCAATGAACATGAGTAACGTGGAATATTATCAGGAATATTTATTAATGATAACTGTTGTTCAAACAGAGTGTCCTAGTCATGTTATCTAAATAGCTCTAACTGAGTAGATCATGAGGGCACAATTATTGGATATAAAATGGAATTTAAACGACCTTAGTCACCAACAAGCACCTCTCACGCTGTATTTAGCTTTTGATTCCATTTACGGGTATGTGTTACGCTAATCTATGCTCCTCAGTGATTGTAATCTAATTTAGGGTTAACATTTGTCTTATGTTTAGGAAAGATACGAAATATCTAAGCTGAAAACTTCAAAATAATAGTAAATAAAGAAATAAATGGCATTTGCCACTCCCATTAGAGCTAATCTTGCATATTTGTATACCCATAAATAAACACCAATTCGAAATCGTCGGCGTACTGCCGCCTTGACGCAGAGAAAATTGAACAGGTTCAGTTTTTCTGCGACGACGCAGCCAAGGGGGCGACATACCCATAAGGATAATGCGTATAGGTTTTGATACATCAGTGCCATCTATGCCAGTGGTCCAAGGCTGCCGCGAAATTTGAATGGACATCTCGGCGCCTGTTCTTTTACGCGTCACCATAGGGCGTGCTATTCAGGCTTAATAATGCTACTGCGATTGCGAGAAACTTAAAAGCAATGAATGTAGGAAAATCTTCCTGATGAACTTCCCCAGGTTACTTAACTAGTAACCATAATACAAGATTCATGTACAAAGTCAACTGGCGATCTGGTGGTTGGTAAGAATAATGATCTCGGAAACTTACTTCAGTGGACATTGGTATTTATTGATACAATAACTGGTAAAAGAAATACAACGATAACAATTTCAATATGACATACTAGAGATGAAATCTGTGGAAGTTAACAATTCTACAAGCACATGAGATGCACAAGCAACAAATATCAATTACAACATGAGATAGCAGCCTTTGCGTAAAGCCGATGTCCCACGGTCAAATTTGCGTCAAAATATTTTGATCAAAATTTGATGCAACTGACGCGCACCCTGTCCCACGGTCAAAATTTTGTCCAACTGGCTTTTGGTCCTATCGTTTGTACAAATCACCGATTTGTACAAATGGATAGGACAGGTTCTAAATTTTCATCCAATTGGATGAAACCAACCAATCACAGGGCCTTCGACAAAAAAGCATCGCCAAGCGCTGACACACAGGCCAAATACGCTAAACTTATTTATCGTCTGCATGAGTATTTTAATTAATAATTATGTATATTATGGACACAAAAATAAACTTTGTTGTATTCCACACAGTATGCATTAAAAACCCAACCGGTTTCCACCTTTTCAGGTCGTTATCTTAATCGTAAACCTCTAGATAAGGACCTGAAAAGATCGAAACCGGTTGAGTTTTTTCATTAGTATTGTATGGAATACTAAAAGGTTTAGTTTTAAATTTATAATATCACCATACCACGAAGTGAATTCACAAAATATTATTTCAAATATTCAGACGTTCGTGATCGTCTATTTCATCGCCTGGTGTGGCCCTAAAGGTAAATATGGGCAAACATTTGTCTTGGTGATAGGCGATGGAAGCTCTCAACTAGGAAATCCGTAATAATCAGTTGATCTTAAATAGAAAGGAAGCGATCTTTAGAATCGCAATACCAGGAGGGATGTTCTGGAAATAATAAAAGATTTACTTAAGGTATCGAGGCCGAATTTTACGCTTTATGGAAGGCATACAATGCGAGCGAGCAGCTGGAGAAATGACTAATATGAACTGACGATTGTACCTGTGAAACACTACAGCTGCCCGTTTCTATTACTATGATTATAGGATAAGGACCTTATTTTAGAAACTGCTAGATTAGGAGAGAAAAATGTGATTTAAATGCACGCTTACAGCACTATTCATAACATCTCCTCAACCACAATGTCCATCATTTATTAATAACATTTTCCTCGCGGGAATAAACTGCCTCACGTTTGTATCCTGGCGTTTTATTCTGCCCTCAACCTTGCTGATAAGGGACATGAAAATATCCTGACTTGTCGTCAGTTATTATCGATAATAAACGGGAACATCGGCGACCAACTCCTTCTCCTACATCTTTAGCATGCTTATTCCAACGCTTTCATACCCCTTTTCCAGCCAAGGCCAAGTTCAGCATACCTTCTGTTTTCTTTTTTTCGCATCTTTAATGTTCAAGAGGCCTGTTCAAACAATTTCGCCTGCTTAAGAAGAAAGAATCCTCCACCTCCACAAGTTTCCTAGTTGTTTACATAAATATCGTCTTGCGTTTGTTTTTGATCAAAATGAGATGCATCGTGGGACACCCCCAGTCCAGTTGTATCAAAATATTTGCATCAAAATTTTTGGACAAAAATTTTGATCAAAATATTTTGACGCAAATTTGACCGTGGGACATCGGCTTAATAGGAGAAAGATTCCATTACTTAAGTAAACACTCCACAGTTACAGACAAAGAGGGTGACCCAGTATTCCTTGAGGTAGATGTATCTTGCAACACCTCTGGGACAGGGAAAATAATGCTAATCCTGAAACCATAGACCATAACATTACTTCACTAGAAATAAGCATGCAATTTTGAATATCATTTCATGGAAGATAATTATTTAATTATGAAAGGAGAAGGACATTATTTCGTAGGAAGTAGTTCATGACGAGTACCCATTAAGATAGCATATGTCGGCAGAGGAGTCTTAAAATGAAAGGTTCTTGTAAGTTAATATCCATCACTTATACGAAAGAAAGTATCCCAAAAGTAGAAAACAAGAAAAGTGAAGAATATTTTATACCAATGTAGTAGAAATTAAGTTCTTACTTCAAAGGGAAAGAGATTAAAGTTTTAAGAAATGTAAACATCGTAGAACACTTAATGAATAATGCTCAATTAATGACAATTAAACAGTTGAAAGGACAGAGTTGAAATAGCAAATTACATACATAACCAACAAAATGATTAGCATTAAACAAACGAAAGCATAGCACTAGCGATTAATGAGTAGTTTGAACACTAGAAAAACTGCAAGTACAATGAAAAACATATTGAAATATAAGGAATACAAGACACCATAAAATTTTGAAAACATGAGAAAAGGTTAGCTAATCACAGGTTGAAATCAAAATGGAATAATGAAGGAAACAGAATTACTCACACTTTCATCACCAAATACATTTCATACCCACGCAATTTAGCAATAACCAAGATCATTGAGACTCGTATCCTTCATCGAGCACATTCCAAAATCGTAAGGGACACTGTAAGCAATAAAAAAAGTCTGCAGTTAACACTAATGACTATCAATAAGCCTCAATATCACGTTTGTTTACAGCGAGATTCAATATGGCAGCCCCCAGTTCGTTACTGCTCAGAAAAACAGGGAAAACAGGCTACACCAGCGCCTCTATGTTGGGTAGGCCGTTGGACCACTGGGGCTCCGGAAAAACTTAGACCATATAAGAACTAGACCCGCCATTCCCCACCCCTACCCATGTCTCGCCGTGTGGCCAACATCTCCCCTCCGCTCCCTTCCTTCCCCGCCCACTTTTAAAGGGGCGTGACGTAACGGTTGGGACGCTCATCGTCGTAGCGCATGGCAACGAATGGGGATTCACTGTATCACTGCGGTATTTTGACCATTTTCTTCACGATTTTTCAATTAAAAGTACTATTATATATTGCGTTATGTACGAGAAGTATTCTCTCAGCCATGGTTGGATTGGTGAACTTACAATTAATAAACAGTGGCCTTTTTCGGCATTGGCAGCGACGAAAAAATATTGTGGCAGTAAAATGAAGACAAAGCCCTATGTAAACTTCCGCAGATTTTTTTCTTATCTCGTTAGCGATCTAGCATCATTCGGAACATCGTTATGAAAACATGAAATCTTGCACAAAAGTTGTAAACGGGGGAATTTTAGAGAGGAAAAGGGTCATGGTGTAAAGAATTTGCCGGTCGTCCACGAAGTAACGCGGCAACGCCTTCGCATATAGTAATTTTTAAACGGTCGATTATGCGATGCAAATTGAACTGCGCGCTAGTGCTATTAAAAAGTGATGTCAACAAATCAGCATTCTTATGATTTAGGTAAGTAATTTAGTTATTTCATAAATGCATATTTTTTTACTTAGCAGACAGCTCTCGTGTTATTTATATTTTGCGATGGTGGAAAAAGGTCTAGCGCCGGCTTTGCAAGTGACACCTACGATTTAAGTTCGCTACGGAAAATTCTGGGAATAAATAATACCTATTAACATATTTATAATTAGAAAGAAAGAGAGGATTGGATTAAAATAATTTTAAAAATAAATTTGCTATAAAACAATCAATTATATGTAATTCATTGAATAACTTATTAAATATTTTCATGTAATGTTGTACGTAAATTCGTACATATGTACTTACAGAGTTTTCAATTAAATTTTTTTAAACAATTTACGACATAATTTAATTTTTTATATTCTTGTCACAATACATAAGAAAAGAGGATGCGGATTCAAAAATCATCTAAGAAGTGAATCTCATTTTATTAAAAAATCCAGAAGCGATTACTCTGTCAAATGTGTGAAATATAACGGATAATTTTCTATTTTTCACGGCAGTATGATATTTCGAAGCACTTGGAGACGCAAGAGCATAAAAGATATTTAAATACTGCTGCATCTTCCTCCAAAATACAGAAATTTTTAGTAAAAACAATTTATGGAGACGAAGAAAAGAAACTAGCATTAGCAGAAGGATGTCTTTCCATTCTATTTTTCATAGTCTTTCCTTCAGATGTAAGGCCTGTACATCACAATTTATCAAATCGGTTTTGCAGCGCACATATTTATGTCATAACGCCGTTCAAACAGCTGCTGTTTTGTTGCCCGCAGATATGGAAAATATTGTCATTAAAATATATTTTTATTTCTAAATTACACTGTGCGTCTTCAAATGCTGAAAGAATTTTATGAAACTGCGGAAGTCGCATGTATAAGAAAATACTTGGTTACTGTAAAACGCGCTAGTTACCTCTTTCGTCAGCTGTAGATAGAATTTTTAAATTATACCACACTATGAATTCCTACTATCTATATCAGGTTCAATATCCTAAAATTGTAGAAGAGAGTTTTGAAAAGAATCCTCAAATTTAGCTAGAGTTTAAAAACAATCAATCACCTAATTCTTCGTTAAAACTTTCGCGGGTGCTCGTCATGTTGAATTAAAACTTTTGGGCTATGTCGCCGCGTCAGATTTTGGGTGGCCCCAACGTTTCCCGACCGATGCTGGTCGCTTTCGCAAGGGATTCCCTTGAGAAAGCGACCAGCATCGGTCGGGAAACGTTGGGGCCACCCAAAATCTGACGCGGCGACATAGCCCAAAAGTTTTAATTCAACAATCAATCACCTCTTTTTCAAAATGCTATTGAAGTTATTGAAGATGATAAAATTTTGGTAATCGAAGTAGCGAATGAAGTTAAAAATATCTGAGTCAAAAGCGGTCAGAAAGTAATTTTTTTCCATTAACCATCGATAAGAGCATAAGTGAGCTCGAAGTGGGTGCAATAAATCATGCAGATATCATGAATCACGTTAAAAATTTCTATCGTAACTGCAAAGATTATTTAGAAGAGTGGACGCTATATTAAAATTATATTGAACATTTTCATTGGATTACATTAAAAGATAAACTTAATTGGAATGATGTTCTAAAATCATTCGATCATTGTGCATAAAATTTTCCATATAATAATATTTCCAAAAACGATCTTTTTAATGAGGTATCATTATTTAAAAAAATATATTGGTTAAAAAAGGGTAAAATCTTGGGCTTCAGCACAATTCTTGATAGAGTACAAATGGTTCTAAATATTTCATCATTTGAAACAAAGCATATTCCATACAATATTGCCCTAAAATTAAGAAATATTCTTTGCCCTTACCACAAGCAATTGCTGCGACTGAACTCGTTTTTTCTACTGTAAATGAAGTGTGTGCATCAGAAAAGCAATTCAATGTGTGAAATATAACTAAACAAATTCGTGTGAAAAATTTCACGACCTTTTCCGCAAAAGAAATGAAGAAAAAAATCACTCAAATATAAGAAATATGCCAAAGAAAAAATTATACGAAACTTAAGTTTTAATGCATCATATTTGCTATTCTTTTTGCCACCCTTATGACCTTGACGATGACCTAACTGGGTCAACGGTTGAATTTTCGTAAATGAAAGTGTTATTTTCGGGTTTCTCGGGTTCGAAAACCTGAGAATTGACATCTTGGTCAATGAAATGTAGACTTTTTTCTATCTCGATTTTTTTTAGATTAAAACCACATAAGGCAAATTAAAATTTTTGGTTTGGACCCACATTGTGAGGTCAAAAGGTCAAAATTGTAAAATTTTGCTTACACTCAACAAAACTTAGGACCTTTCCCCATAAGTGTGCCAATTTTCATGAATATTGCTCGATGCAAAGTTACTAAAATTACGGGTTAAAAATGACACACGACCGTTGGGACAGTCTTAATATTCATTTTCTAGGAATGTCACCGTTAGGTTAATCTACTAGTAATAAGTAATATTTCTAAAATAATTTTGCCTTTTTATGGACCCCTCCCTTCATCCTTTGTGAGATATCGTGGGATTTTGCCTTCTTTCTAATCTCACGTAGGATTTTTCAAAATACGTATTTTCAGTGTAAATACGTTAATCTAGGCTTCATTGTGTTGGGTTTATAAATAAAACGATTTGTTTAATTATTTTTATTGAAGATTACCGAGATCGCAATAAACTGGTTTTTGCGGAAAAAAATTACGTGATACTTGCCAGGACCCTTTCTTTTTACCTAGAGGGGGTGAAGCCATGGTCTAGGGGGAGGAAAGCCATGGTCTAGGAGGGGAAGCCATGATCTAGGAGGGGGGGCAAGCCAAGTTGTGACATTTTAGCATGGAAAAGATGAATGAAACCAACATTATAAGAAAATTATAACAGCGCTTTATTAGTTTATGAGATTATTTCCTTGAAAAAATAGTTTTATTTCAGTTACTTATCTTATACTAATACATATCATTTTTCGTTGGTTTGAAGAAAATTTGTTGAATACTTTCGTTTCAATTCAGTACTGATTTTGCTTACAGACTTTTGCGATTTTTGCTTCTAGGGGGACAGCTGCTCCCCCTGCCCTTCGCTGGGTACGCCCATGTTTACATATGACATTCTTAATCAATTTATTTAATGCGATCGCTTCTCGCTTTATCTTGATTTATTTAGCTTTTTGCGCACAATCAAGGCTATAAAATGCCTTAGTTCATCGTAAAAATATATTTATTAAGTGTATAATCATTTTGCGTGCCCAATATTGTCACTTTTCAGCGACTTTGCAGCGGATGAGCGTTAAAATATCTCAAGCGCGCATACAGAATATCGTCTGCGGTCCCAACCGTGACGTCACGCACCCTCATCCCACTCACTTCCCCGCCGTGCGATGTTGGCCACAGCGTTCCGCCCGAACGGCAGGTCTACTTACTTAAATGGTCTAAGCGGAAAAATCAAAACAAAAGAGGTTTTCCATACGATATATCGCAGTTTTGTCGCCCCCTGACGCAGCGAGCTGGAGACGTGACGTCATCAATTCTCAAAGACGGGCTCTGATTGGCTCGCTAGCCGCGGCGTCAACGCAACGCCGAACTGTGAAGGCCCCCTGAAGCGGGAGCACTCGGGAGCATCGGGAGCGTGTACTGGATTACGCCCATTAATTCATCAATTATATTTATCGCTTCCTCAAGCACAGTAGAGCGATGATACAAAAAATATCAGCTGAAAGACGATTTGCGCCTTTTGCATGACGTTTTATGAAACAATGGAACGGCCGTTATTCGCGCTGTGTAAACGGGAAATTATGATCATACTATTGTGGTGTAAACGGGAAAGTATAGATGTGACCATGGTCGACACTTTTGTAGTGTATATGATAGGCTAACTCTATACAAATTGCGCAGGATGCTATCGGCCTCTCAGCTGTTGACGTTGTGTGATGTTAATATGGATGGACCTCCGTTCACCCTCCCTAAAGTTAAGATAAAAACTACGGTAGGGTTGAGTTATTCGAGTGGTTGTATTTCGTATTATAACAGCTATTTATTAAAAGTAATCGTGAGAACTAATAACAAGGCAAGGGATACGAGAGATTATGCTCGGAAATATATTTAAGTACTGCGATCGACGACCCAGAAATTCAGACCAAGAAGGAAATACCTTTTAGTTTACCGCTTAACCCATTGGTTGTTTATATAGAGGAGCACCCTATAAAATTTATTGACTTAGAAATAAAGAGCGGCTTTAAAATAAACATCATTTCACCTCCATGAATAACCTAAAAAATTAACATGTTAAAAAGTAATGCGTTATTTTCTAGCACCTTTCGCCGCGGTATTTAAGGAGAGAAAAAATTTATGACGCTTAACAACATTTATTTAAAATAAAAATCAGATATATACATTTTCCAGTAAACATTTCATATTGAAGAGGTCAAACAACATATCAAACAATGTCACAAGGCATGTCCATCAAAGCATAAATATTACTCCAGAAAGTGGAATAAATAAAAGCTGCCACAGGTTCTTAATTTCAATTTCAGCCGGAAACAACCTCCATAGATCGTGCCATTTGAAGTTCACCGATGAACCGTCACCAGCAACAGCTATCAGTTTCACAGGCACCACATTATCTGATGGAAAAATTTGATGAAAGAAACATGATCAGTACAAATGTAAGGGCTAATTAGAAAACTTTATGTGATATTACAAAAGAACTAGTCTTAACATTCTACATATTAGACAAATAATGTTTAAAAAATATGAAGCCATAAGGAAGATAAATATATTGTCAATCTAATATTTCTAAACACCAAGACCAGTATAATGAAATAATAATGACTTCCGAATTGGAGAAATGTCTCGACAAATAGCATTATACTACCGTATAACTCAATACCTACTGATTAAAATCAAATTTTACAAAAGAGAGGAAATTATTGAATTAATCTCGATAATGGTAGCCACACCAGCAGGGTTATTCCACTAATCGTATGGCCGGGCCATAAGTCGAAATCGACCATAACTACGGCCTCGGGACATACGTATGGCTTCGAGCGATTCTACTATGAGCGAAAGGCCATAAGTCGGGCGGTAACTAAAGGCCGCTTTACACGGTGAAAGATCATTCGAAAGATCTTTCAAAAGATCATTCGAATGATCCATCATTCACCGTGTACAACGGAAATTTCCTGGAAATTTCCAGCGTGAATGATCATTCGAATGAACTTTCAGGCCTGTTCTAATTTGCTTGAATGATTTCCGTGAATGATATAAGCGCACGGTGTCCATCTTGCCATTGGCATCCACCTCGGATTTTTAATATTTTATATAAAAACTTTGGAAGCATAGTAACCCACGAAATAGCTCAAATAATTAATATGTACTTTGAGAGAACATAAATTCACAAACATCAACCGTCTAAAGTGGGTAATTCGGAAATAACATTTCGGATAGTTAATGAATAAAAACGTCGTTTTTCTCCTCGATTGCGTCTATATGTTGTTTAATTTACAATTATTAAACTATAGTTCATGATTTGAGCGCTAAAGTTTCGGGTCAGAGTCCCAATTAATCACACAATATCTGTTTATTCGGTGACCACATTCCAGCCAACACGAACGCGCATTATTTTGACCCATGAAAGGTCAACCCACGCCCCGTAAAATAGCGACAAAATTATGCTAACACATAATGCTTTATATTTCTGGTATAAAGACGGCTTTTTTAATTAAACTTATAATTACACCTTAAAATCAGTTAATTTTATTATTTTCAGCAAGAAAGTTATTCTTTCTTATCACATATTGGCAGGAAAAACACTCTAAAATATAAGTACAGGCAATGTTCCACTCGGTCATTTAATAAGTCATAAAACAAAATATAGCAAAAAAATTACCTTAAAAGTATAGAAAAGTAAACAAAATTGATGTAACTTAACATTTCAACCAGCATAAAGGATAAATATGTAAAAAAAAAAAGGTAAGTTAAATACTAGGGCGCTATCCTGATGTGTCCCGTGGAGAGCGCTAGTAAAGGCAACTTATGACACTGACTTTTACGAAATATTACGGCGAAAAACCGACTGAATCCACCTTAGAATTAACGATAAACTTCTGAATAACTGAAAAAGACATTAAAAGGGACCTTAATTTATCCGTTAATAAACCTCATAACATGAAATACTTTGGCGCTATCGAGAGGTGGGCAAGTCGCAATAAGAGATTGCAGTGTATATATAACCTGGTCATTTATTATTTCACCTATGCGACATATCTACAACAGGGAATTGTAAATGAAACACAAAGAATCAAACATATGGTAACATATCATTCCCAACCCCGACAATATATACAGCATAAACTACGCATGTTCAAAAACTAAGGCGCTATACAACGCATGTTCAAAAACTAAGGCGCTATCCGGACACCAACAAAAAAATCTAGAAAAGTTAAACATTTTTAAAATTTTTATTTTCGATAAATACGAAAAGAAATTTACCACAATCATAGATGAAACGAAAGCACGACGATACCACCGTTTTAAAATTCAACTGAAAAATTTACGACACTAGAGGAAAATACTGGACCCACAAAAAACTGGAAGTAAAAATGTAAATGTGACATTTTAAAAAGACTCCTTCAGAATTTCGGATCGAAACTCATCTACATTAGGAGGTAACACATCAAAGATTATGTAACACACATAGCCCATACAGATTTACGTTACATAGAGATACCACGAGTCGACAAATACGAGGTCGCCCACCCCGAATCACCCGCAAGGATAAGGTAAGTGGTATGAATGGCAAAATATTTTTTTTCGAAGATCGTGCCCGTCCTACAGCTGTGATGTCAGCCTAATCGTAGAAAAACATTTTCAACCAAGGGATGGAAATGAAAAACGACTACGAAATTACTTCTCCCCTTTGAAATCTAGGTCTTCGATGGTCCAACCCACAGCCCTCGACGCCATCAAAAAAATCTGGAAAAGTGAAACATTTTTAAAATTTTTATTTTCGGTTAAAGAGAAAAGAAATTTACTACAATCCCAAAGGAAACGAAAGCACGACGAAACCTCCGTTTACAAATGCATTTGAAAAATTTACGACACCAGAGGAAAATACTTGACCGACAAAAAAGTGGAAGTAAAAACGTAAATGTGACATTTTAAAAAGACTCCATCAGAATTTCGGATCGAAACTCATCTACATTACGAGGTAACACATCAAAGATTACGTAACACACATAGCCCATACAGATTTACGTTATATAGAGATACCACGAGTCGACAAATACGAGGTCGCCCACCCCGAATCACCCGCAAGGAAGGTAAGTGGTATGATTGGCAAAATATTTTTTTTCGAAGATCGTGCCCGGCCTACAGCTGTGATGTCAGCCTAATCGTAGAAAAACATGTTCAACCAAGGAATGAAAATGAAAAACGACACAGTAAGTACTTTTCTCCTTTGAAATCTAGGTATTGGATTGCCTAACCCACTGCCTACGACACCATCAACAAAATCCGGAAAAGTTAAACATTTAAAAAATTTTTATTTTTGGTAAATATGAAAAGAAATTTACCACAATCATAGATGAAACGAAAGCACGATGATACCACAGTTTTTAAATTGAACTGAAAAATTTACGACACCAGAGGAAAATACTTGACCCACAAAAAACTGGAAGTAAAAATGTAAATGTGACATTTTAAAACGATTCCATCAGAATTTCGGATCGAAACTCGTCTACATTACGAGGTAACACATCAAAGATTACGTAACACACATAGCCCATACAGATTTACGTTACATAGAGATACCACGAGTCGACAAATACGAGGTCGCCCACCCCGAATCACCCGCACGGAAGGTAAGTGGAGTGGCAAAATATTTTTTTTTTCGAAGATCGAGCCCGGGCTACCTCTCTGATAACACCTTAATCATAGAAAAACATGGTCAACCAAGGGATTAAAATAAAAAGCGATCACGTAATTACTTTTTCCCTATGTAATTTTGGTCTGGGCCGTGAAATTTAGCCGTGTTATATATAATCAAATATTTGTTGTTCCCATGGATTAATAATATATAAAATGAATTCCTTGTGTTTGTCTGAGTGTTAAGAAGTTTTAAGCGAACTCCTAACGATCATATTGACGGATTTAGACTACATATTTTTATTCCATATTGGCTGATTTGGAACTGAAATGAACTCCACTGATGTTAACGCTTGAACTCCGATTGAAATTTCCATGTGATAAGCGAAAAACGAAGAATTCATGACTAACTTCAGATATAAGCTGCGAATATATTTTCGGAAAAAAGACCACAAATAGCAGTGGAAGACCGCGCGGAGGGGATAGTAAAGGGTCATTCAGTTCTATGAAGGGCATGGGCTCGAGGGACATCCAATAAGCTGGTCTTTTGTGTCCTCGGCGGTCCCTTTCCTAACCCCCGCGCGGTGCACACGCACGGTCAGGCTCTTTAACCACTTTTTCGGATAATTTCGTGCCACACGGCATGAAACTATGCGACGCGGAAAATAAGGTGTATGGGATCCTTAACTTTCAAAAGTGAAATGCTTCATGCCGGCCTGGTCCGAAATGAATCGGATCGTTTAGTGCCTTTTCGTCAAATGTTTGTTTCACCGCAGCTCAGTTATATATACGTTCATAAAATTTTCGTAAATATTTTCCTTTAACACGGAGTCATAAAATTGTCAATTGTACTGAGTGTGAAATCCTTGATTTGAAATTCATCTACATCTACATAATACCCCGCAGCCGCCTAAAAGGCGTGTGGCAGAGGGTGTTAGGACACCAGCCGTTTACAGCTAAAAAAAATGAAGTGCTCAAACGAAGTTCGGACTAGCGTTTATTAAAGTCCTATATGGTTCGGGGAAAAACGAATTCCCATATCTATCTGGCCCGAAAAGTGGGGTGGGCAGGCCCAAGGCTAGTTTAAAAGTATTGCAATGAGTCTTGTGAATTTTTAACGTACGCGATTACATGTTTTTACGATGATCTAAGAGCAATAACAGTTTTTAGCGCGTTAAAGTCGCCGTAAAAACATTTTTCGATGCCAGTCTTCCACTGGGCCGATTTCCGGAAGATTCTGCATATTGTTTATTGGTTTGGGGATGTTCTGCTTCACAAATATTGATGTGTAATATGATTAATAGTAGCGGGCGTAACTTGGTGGAAATACATAATCGCAGGAATAGAAGGATCTACAACTTTGCTATTTCCACGTAGCAGTTTATTGACACCGACCATGGTTTCGTAACAGAGTAACATAACAAGGTGAAAAATGCAGGTAAATTGATAGTATGTATAGCAGAGGGTTGGGTGTGGAAATACATTACAAGATTTTCCTATAATACAATATTTCCCTACCCAACCTTCTGCTATATATACTGTCAATTTACTTGCATTTTTCACCTTGATAATGTTACTGTGTAACGAAACCATGGTCGGCCTCAATAAATTACTATGTGAAAATAGCAAAGTTGTTGATCCTTCTATTCATGTGTAATGTTTATATTGAGGTGCATTTACAATGGAAATTCTCTTTATTTTTTATGAATGACATAGTGAAAGATATATTTTCATTTTTTTCCAGGCTAATTATTTTGTTTTAGCGTCGTATTTTGTTGAAATCCCGTTTTAAAATTTTTTTACTGTGCCTCGCTTCTATCTAAGTTTATGAAAAATTGCATATTTTATTTCCCAGAAATAACGACATGATTAAATTATAATTAATTTTCCTGAGTCTGAAGTACCTGTTATGAAATTGGGATGGAGTGGCCCAACGGTTTTTTAAGCGGAGAAGCAATGAAATGGGTCTTGCGTTTTTTTTAACGCTAGAGATAAGATGATTATACGCTGATGTAGATGTAATAACAATTTTAGGCGCGTCAAATTCGTTGGGACAAAATAAGTTCCGATCCGTATGATTTCTCTTTCCATAGGGCCGATTACCGGTTGGCGCACTAGTATTTGGTGACCCGGGAGTACCCTGTATATACATCGATTACGGTTTCTTACATTATCTTATATTACGATTAAGTTCTCTTTCTTTCATTTTATTATTTCATTTATTATCAATCCATCTGAATTTCATTTAAAAATTTTCTTCAATTGTTGCGTGATTACCCGGTGAAAATATCATTTAAAATTTTGAAGGTTAAATATTTTCCATACATTTGTCTTAAATATTGTCATAATTGTCTTAAATTTCAAATGAAATTTTTCACTCGTTGCGTCATTGTTGCATCAAGATCATGAATAATTTCATTTATTACTTTCCAGAAAATAACAAAATTATAAAATTTTTACTTTTCCTAATCGTGATTTTCTAGCTGGGCAAATGAGGTGGGCATAGATATCAAGATATTTCAAGATAGATTCAAGCATAATTTCAGGAAGAAAAATCAATGAAATGGGTTGTAGTACTTCGCGACTTGCATGTGCTCTGAATATTATTTATGGGTCTCGGGATGGCCTGTTACATCAATTTTGATTTTATATCTTGACAAAAGGATTATTCGAAATTTGCTTTTATATTATTTGTGAATGACCCAGTGAAAATTATATTTCGATTATTTCGTGTGTCTTTTCTTATTTTTCAAACAAAGAGTAGATAAAATTGCAAACATTTCTTACCATGTGTCATTTTAAATATAAGTGTGTGGAAAATTTCTTTTCTTATTCTCCGAAAATAACGATAAAATTAATTTTAAGGTGGGCCAACCAGCAGTGGCGGATCTATGGGGAGCTACTGGGGCTATAGCAAACGTTAACCTCCTTGGGAATCCAATTTACGTTAGATAGCATGGTAATTATTTCCGACCCCCAATATACTGCTGGTATTTTTGACCCCACTTAGCCCCATTCCCTTGTCCCTATCCTGGATCCGCCACTGCGAATCAGTGGCTATTTATCAAAGCGGAAAAGTATTGAAATGATTCTGATATACTATTACGTTATGGTATAACATACTTTTACTATTTAAAACATCCTGGAATAATATCAGCAATCGGCACAAAAAGAGTCGACGGGAAAAATATAATCCAGTACGTGCCATTTCTCATCCGCCGCGCCGGGACGATTTCGTGCAGGCGCCCTAGTAATATTTATTGATTCGCAGTTACTTTATACATAGTAAAAGTTTGGGATGGCGTTCTCCCGCAATCTTTGATGTTTTATCTTGTAATATAGAAGAGTTACGCTTTGAAATTCGATTCCAATTTTTTAAATAACGCGTTAAAAACATTACTTCGATTTTTTTTGTCAGCAAAATATTTTACTTCAGTATCCTCCATTGGTTAAATCCAATTTCTAACATCGGTGACGTGTCGTTCTGCCATCTAGTTGTGTGGAAAGTTTCCTTAAAAATCTTCAGAAAATAAGGAAGATATAAAATTTTTACCTTTCCCTGTTTTGAATTGGTGGCGGAGACTGTGGGTTATGCCAGCCCAAGCCTATTTCTTAAAGATTAAAATTGTTATATGAGTGTTTCTGATTTTTACCGCGTCGTTCAACACGTTTTTATGTGATCCATGTGGTATCACAGCTGTAGTCACAGTTGTCGGAAAAAAATAATTTTCCAATTCATGTCTTTTCGCTTCCACGCGGGTGATTCGGGGTGGGCGACCTAGTATTTGTAGACTCGTGGTATCCCTGCGCAATGTAAATCGGCATGGGCTACGGGTGTTACGTAATCTTTGATGTCATACCTCGTAATGTATATAAGTTTTGATCTGAAGTTCTCATGGAGTATTTAGAAAATGTGACATTTAAAATTAACTTCGATTTTTTTGGCTCATTTATTTTCCTGCAGTGCCGTAAATGTTTCGGTCAAATATTAAAACGGTGAAATCGTCGTGTTTTTACTACTTCTATAATTATAATAATAATTATGGTAAACTTCTTTTTATTTTCACCGAAAATAAAGAATTTAAATTTTTTTTTAGATTTTTAGTTGGTGCCGCAGGCTGTGGTGTGGGCTACCCCGGGCCTAGATTTCAAAGGGGAAAAGTACTTACGTTGTCGTTTTTCATTTTCATCCCTTGTTTGAACATTTTTTTCTACGATTGGGGTGTCATCAAAGCGGAAGGCCGGGCACAGTCTTCGGGAAAAATATATTCCCATTCGCATCACCTATTTTTCCATGCGCTTGATTTGGGGTGGGCGAGCAAGTATTTGTGGACTCGTGGTATCTCTATGTAATGAAAATCTGTATGGGCTATGGGTGTTACATAATATTTGATGTGTTACGTCATAATGTAGATGAGTTACGATCCGAAATTCTGAAGGAGAGTTTTGAAAATGAGAGATTTAAATGTTTACTTCGATTTTTTTGGGTCTATTATTTTCCTCTAGCGTCGTAAATTTTTCAGTTGCATTTCAAAAAGGTGGTATCGTCGTGCTTTCGTTTCGTCTGGGGTTGTGGTGAATTTCTTTTCATTTTTACCTAAAATAAAAATTTAAAAAAATTTTCACTTTTCCAGATTTTGTTGTTGATGTCGAGGGCTGTGGGTTGGGCCATCGCAAGCCTAGTTTTCAAAGGGGAAAAGTACTTACGCTGTTGTTTTTCATTTTAATCCCTTGTTTGAACATATTTTCCTACGATTGGGGTGTCATCACAGCTGTAGGCCGGGCACAGTCTTCGGAAAAAAATATTTTGCCAATCATACCACTTACCTTCCTTGCGGGTGATTCGGGGTGGGCGACCTCGTATTTGTCGACTCGTGGTATCTCTATGTAACGTAAATCTGTATGGGCTATGTGTGTTACGTAATCTTTGATGTGTTACCTCGTAATGTAGACGAGTTTCGATCCGAAATTCTGATGGAATCGTTTTAAAATGTCACATTTACATTTTTACTTCCAGTTTTTTGTGGGTCAAGTATTTTACTCTGGTGTCGTAAAATTTTCAGTTGAATTTAAAAACTGTGGTATCGTCGTGCTTTCGTTTCATCTATGATTGTGGTAAATTTCTTTTCATATTTACCAAAAATAAAATTTTTTTAATGTTTAACTTTTCCGGATTTTGTTGATGGTGTCGTAGGCAGTGGGTTAGGCAATCCAATACCTAGATTTCAAAGGAGAAAAGTACTTACTGTGTCGTTTTTCATTTTCATTCCTTGGTTGAACATGTTTTTCTAAGATTAGGGTGACATCACAGCTTTAGGCCGGGTTCCATCTTCGGGAAAAATATTTTACCATTCGTACCACTTACCTTACACGCAGGTGATTCGGGGTGGGCGACCTTGTATTTGTCGACTCGTGGTATCTCTATGTAACATAAATCTTTATGGGCTATGTGTGTTACATAATCTTTGATGTGTTACCTCCTAATGTAGATGAGTTTCGATCCGAAATTCTGATGGAGTCTTTTTAAAATATCACATTTACGTTTTTACTTCCACTTTTTTGTTGGTCAAGTATTTTCCTCTGGTGTCGTAAATTTTTCAAATGCATTTGTAAACGGAGGTTTCGTCGTGCTTTCGTTTCCTCTGGGATTGTGGTAAATTTCTTTTCATTTTTACCGAAAATAAAAATTTTAAAAATGTTTACTTTTCCAGATTTTTTTAATGGTGTCCAGGGCTGTGGGTTGGGCCATCCAGGCGTAGATTTCAAAGGGGAGAAGTAATTTCGTAGTCGTTTTTCATTTCCATGCCTTAGTTGAAAATGTTTTTCTACGATTAGGCTGACATCACAGCTGTAGGCCGGGCACGATCTTCGAAAAAAAACATTTTACCATTCATACCACTTACCTTCCTTGCGGGTGATTCGGGGTGGGCGACCTCGTATTTGTCGACTCGTGGTATCTCTATGTAACGTAAATCTGTATGGGCTATGTATGTTACGTAATCTTTGATGTGTTACCTCGTAATGTAGATGAGTTTCGATCCGAAATTCTGATGGAATCGTTTTAAAATGTCACATTTACATTTTTACTTCCAGTTTTTTGTGGGTCAAGTATTTTCCTCTAGTGTCGTAAATTTTTCAGTTGAATTTTAAAACTGTGGTATCGTCGTGCTTTCGTTTCCTTTGGGATTGTAGTAAATTTCTTTTCATTTTTACCGAAAATAAAAAGTTTAAAAATGTTTCACTTCTCCAGATTTTTTTTATGGCGTCGAGGGCTGTGGGTTGGGCCATCCAGGCCTAGATTTCAAAGGGGAAAAGTACTTACGCTGTCGTTTTTTTATTTTAATCCCTTGGTTGAACATGTTTTTCTATGATTAAGGTGTTATCAGAGCTCTAGGCCGGGCGCGATCTTCGGGAAAAAATATTTTGCCATTCATACCACTTACCTTCCTTGCGGGTGATTCGGGGTGGGCGACCTTGTATTTGTCGACTCGTGGTATCTCTATGTAACGTAAATCTGTATGGGCTATGTGTGTTACGTAATCTTTGATGTGTTACCTCGTAATGTAGATGAGTTTCGATCCGTAATTCTGAAGGAGAGTTTTGAAAATGTGAGTTTTAAATGTTTACTTCCATTTTTTTGTGTCTATTATTTTCCTCTATTGTCGTACATTTTTCAGTTAATTTTTAAAACGGTGTTATCACATTTTAAAAAATTCTTTTGCGACTCTGTAAACTTCTTCAAATTGCTACCGAAAATAAAGAATTTAAAAACTTTAACTTTTTCATGTATTAGTTCAGTCGCAGGCTGTATTTTGGGCTATCCCAGGCCTTGATTTCAAAGACCAAATTTGATTGGATGAGAGTTTTTCATTTTCATCTCTTGGTTGAAAATGTTTGACTATGATTAGGGTGTTCTCACAGCTTTACGCCGGGCACAGTCGTCGGAAAAAAATATTTTCTCATTCATGTCACTTCCCTTCCATATGGATGATTTGGTGTGGCTTCCCTATTATTTTTCTACTCGTGGTTTCTCCATTTCTATTAAAACGATTTGGGTTATGGGATTCCCATAATCTTAGATGTGTTCACGCGTAATATTGGTGACTTTCGATCTGAAATTCGCTTTAACGGTTTTTTAAAATGACGAATTTAAACCCATTTCTCGAATATTTTTCTGGCAAATTATTTTATTTCTCCGTCTTTTATGTGTGAAAGTTATTTTCAAACCCTCAAGTCCTATTATTTTGATTTTATTGAAGTGTCTAGACTTTTTCCTTTCATTGCAGCTGAAAATTAATCAGACATAAAAAATTTTACTGTTCCTGGATTTGATTTGGTGCGGAGACTGTGCGTTGTGCAAGCCCAAGTTTAGTTTTTAAAGAGGCTAAGTGATGTTATATGATTGTTTTTAATTTTTTTTCATTTGGTCTCGTATGTCTTTTCTGTTATGTATGCTTTATCTCAGCTCTAGGTACGACACAGTCGTTAGAAAAAAATGACTTCCAAGGCTGTTCAATCCTTTTCATGGGCGTGATTTCGTGTGGGCGCCATATATAGGCGGACCCAGACCCTCCAGACCCCCCAGACCCTCAAAAATATGCAAGATTTTTAATACGGTCCCATTATCATTGCATTCGTTTTGTATTGCGAGGTATCCTTGTGCCCCACCCAGAACAAAATCCTGGATACGGCCTTGCTTGTGCCCCTCCCAGAAATAAATCCTGGATCCGCCCCTGGTGAGCGCCCAGGTATTTGTTGACTCCAGGTTACTGTATTTATTATTAAACGATTTGGGCTATGGACGCTTTGTAATCTTCCATGTTTCTTTATCGTATTTTAGAGGAGTTCGGACAAAAAAATTCCCTGCAATTTAAAAAAAATTACCCATTGAAACTTTACTTCGATTTGTTGGTAGGTCAATTATTATTATTTATTTTCCTACTTCGTTAATTCCAATTTAAGAAACTGCTCCGGCTGTGTCTTTATTTCGTCATTGCATGTCAGAATTAGGTTTGCGTTTTGAATAAAATTCGCTTTTTACCTTTTTGAATGTGTCAGTGCAAATGTTAACCCCTACTGAGGATTTCTTCGGTGTTGAAATGTAATAGCGCCCTATTTTTAAAAATAATTTGGTTTTTCTATGTGAGCTGAATGGTTATGGGGATCCAATGTTTAATAAATTTTGTTATTTCTTCTTTCTTATGAAGTTCGTTGTTTTACATTATTCGTATAGGTGTTTTAATGAATGACCCAGTGACATACGGCCTGCAATCACTTTTTTCGACGAGGCGTCATTCCGATAGCGCTCCAGTTTATATAATGTCTTCTGTTTCTTTATTGTTATACTGCGATGTTTTTAATGATCCCCTTCACAGATTATAATGTTTCCCATTTCATTAAGGAATAATTTCATTCGTGCCTTGTCTTTATGCTATGTAACATCCAATGTCAAAGTTTACCTGATTTTTCGTTTCCCAAGGGGTCTGTTTTTGGAATAGCGCCCTAGTAATTACAGTGTTATTGTTAACATACATTTGCTGTAAACGGGTTGCAATGGTACGTTACATATATATTGATTGCTTACCTCTACTTGTACGCTTGTTTTCAAAGCATTGTCGCTTTTATGTATTTATGAATAACCCAATAAAGCTTTGTCTACACTAATATGATAAAGTCTTATTTTCACCCATTATATCAAAAATACATTATTTTCATATTGTTAAATTAAATCATTAATGTTACTTTAACTATTCCACCTCGTTTCATTAACAAATTCGCTTAAATAACAATAATACAAACCATTCCTTCTTTACATATTCACTGTCGCTATTTCCCAGGGCGTGGGATGACCTTACGTGGGTCAAGATAATGGACCCCCAACACGAGCCGCTACGTTATCTTGGCTCACCTATGGGATCACAATATTGCCTATCTCTAATCATTCAAGGAACTCACCCGAAAGAAATTTCGAGCATGTCCTAATTTGCTTGAATGATTCCGTAAATGATATGAGCGCATGGCGTCCATCTTGCCATTAGCACCACCTCGGAATTTTAAGATCATATATATAAACTTTGGAAGCATATTAACTCATGCGATAGCTTAAATCATTAATATTTACTTTGAAAGAAAGTAAATTCACAAACATCATTCCTCAAAATTGAGTAATTTGGAAAAAACATTCCGGATTTTTAAAGTTCAAAATCGTCGCTTTTCTCCTCGATTGCGTCTATATTTTGTTTGATTTACAATTATCAAACTGTATTCAATGATTTGAACGCTAAAGTTTGGGGTGAGACTCCCAATTAATGACAAAATATCTGTTTATTCGGTGAACACATTCCAGCCAAAACGAGCCGTGACATCACATTGGCCCACCTAGGAAGTCACTATCTCACGGGGTTGCCTATAATTCAAGGGGCAAACCTTATAAGTTAGCCCATGATATCACAGTCCACTTTCTTCCCCTGCTTCGATAGCAAGCAATGAGGTGACACTGAGCCAACCTCATTGTGGAAAGTATGAGGATGCTGAAGCGCACTCTTTCGAAAATAGAACAGGTCGCTTCCTTTTTTCTCTTCACGTTACCTTTCTTCTCTCGCACAGGAATGACCTTTGTTCGACTACATTGTAAAGGCTGTGTACATGAAGGAACCCCAAACATAAAAACTCATGGTCGACCGGCCTTCAACCTTGAGGAGCTTTTGCTTTATGCTTATTATGTTCTTTTTTATGGGAGCTGGACGCTGCGGCGTCAATACGGGACTGAGATAGGATTTTTCTGAACTAGTAACAATGTGCAGTTTTTCCCCAAATTATATTTTCACTAACTTTATAATTTAATGAATCGGGAGGGAAAAGACCTCGGGCAGCCATTTGAAGAGTAAGTTCCCTTATGATCATGTTACAGAGCACACTATCTTGAAGCATAATCATCTTTGCTCTGCAGCGAAAACAACCAATTATGTACTTCGTTACGGGATTACAAAACGCACGATTTATTAAAGTGGTTTTCCGCCGTCAATACGTATCGTTCTAATTCCTCTCATTACTTAGTGCGTCATACCCCACCGAAAGTCAAAGCAATACCGGAGTATATTGAAGCGCACATGTAAACAAAGCGTTCCATCGTCTGCGAGCTCCAAAGAAATCATGTGGTGAGAAACGGTCGGAAATATCGTTAGAATCGAAATACACTACCGATAGTCGCACCAGTGCGCATCGTTTCTGCGCAGAACTTTCACCGAAATCATTCACCGAAATCTTTCACCGTGTACAGCGGTACCGGCGAATGAATTTCTTGCGAATGATCATTCGAATGATCTTTCGAAAGATCTTTCGAATGATCTTTCACCGTGTACAGCGGCCTTAAGGCTTCGAGGGCTTCGAGGCCTTAGCTACCGCCTTATGTTATGGCCTGCCTCGGAGGCGGTCATATCGCAGGCCATATGAAGATTGAGCACGTAACATCGCTAGCCTTGGGAGTTAAAAAAGGGATTTCCGAAGAGTTTCTTGTTACAGAAGATACGATTATAAAACATGAATCTTGCGCGTGAACATAGGCGTATTCAGCGCGCATTGGCGAGGCATATTGACGAAAGACGTCGTTTTAATATGGAAAGGAGGAGGTTAAGAGATGCAAGCAATCCGTTTGATTATGGTAATGACATTTTTATCAAATATTTTCGGGCGTCAAAAGACGTCGCAACATATTTAAGTAACTCCTTATCAGGTGAATTGAAAAAAAAGAGAGCGGATGGACTTAACGTAACTCTACAGGTAAGGCGTTTAGAAATACTTTTTAAATGAAAGTTCTCGAGAAGCGAACATGTTTTTCTGCAACAGTTGCTTACGAATTTATTATTTATCTGTTTCATAAAGCTGCAACTTCTAATATCAGCGCCGTAATTTTTCATATTTCAAGGTTCTCGTCGCGTTACGATTCTTGGCCGAAGGAGGATATCAAAGAGGTGTAGGGCAGGACTTCTTTTTGGCTGTTAGTCAACCAACAGTTTGCCGATGTGTGAAGAACGTCACTAGGGCCATTTGCAATCGTTTATTTAATGTTTGGGTGAAAATGCCGTTAAATGATCAAGAAAAGAACGATATCCAATTGAGGTTATAATTTTATATAGGACCTACATTTAAGACTTTGATATTTAAATTGATATATCAAGTTAAAGTTTCAATTTTATCTTTAGATTTCGTGCATTGGCTGGATTTCCTGGGGTTTTGGGGGCAATAGATTGCACCCATGTTGCAATAGTAACGCCATTGGAAGGAGAGGAAGGGTACAAAAATCATAAGGGGTTTTATTCATTGAATGTCCAAATGGTGAGATACATTTTTATAAAAACATCATAAGACTGCTTACACTTGCATACCCACTATTCTTGGGCAGCCTATTAACTCTTAATCCTACAGTTACTCATGCAATTTTTTACCTAAGTACCAATTCTTCCTTTTAGATTTGCGATGACTCTTTAAAAGTAATGGACGTGTGTGTGTATCCAGGAACAGTGCATGACCAATTCATTTGGCGTTGGTCTCGTGCCAGAACCCAGCTCAGACTAGCTGAGGAAAATATGCTTGGACGGTTCTTCCTTCTTGGTAATTTCATGGGTGAATATCATATAGCTTTAGCAATGATGTCCATTTCTTATAACTTCTTCTTCTATGAAGGTGATGCAGGTTATGCTCTGGAGCCATGGCTTCTAACCCCATTGGCAAATGCACTTCCTGGTACACCTGACTACGAATACACCCAAGCCCATTGCCGGGCAAGGAATGTCGTTGAGCGTTTGTTTGGAGTCATGAAAGCACGTTGGAGATGTCTCCTAAGAGATAGAGTTCTCCATTACCAACCTCAGCAAGCAACCTCAATTATCACTGCATGTGCAGTTCTGCACAATATTTTGTTGCATTATAGGCAAGTAGGTTTTTATTACTGATAACTTAAATGCAGTGATGGAAATGATTAATTTATGCTAAAGATATATACTGCCATTAGGGTATAAAGTCACAGTTGGTGCAGTTATAGTATTACCTTATTGTTTTGGAGTTATTTATATAACCTCTAATCTTCATTCAATGCCATTCAGTATAAAAGATGAGCTTTGCTGTAAAATTTGGTATAATTTTGTTTCATGGCCCACTGCCAAATTGTTTCCCATAGATTACCAGACCCAGAAATAAATGTGGAAGAGGCACATATTAATGATGTGCTACAAGGCCCTATACCAGGGGATAACCTCGTGCAAGCAAGAGCTATTCAAAGAAGAATTATAAACTTATATTTCACTTAGAAAATTCCAAAAGTTACAGCCTTGCTTGCCTGCCATGGTGGATGCTTTTTCCCTGGATTCATTTTTATAAAACAAACTGGTTATTTTTTTGTAATTTTATACTTATAGTTGAATACAAGCAGTAATTTCATTTCCTCTTCTCAATATTAATAAAATGAATTTGTACATAAAGTTTGATTAAAGAGAGGATCACGTTGTATCTTTTTTTTAAAGACATTGACTATGTACTGTATCTTTCATCTGGAAATTGTCAACGAAATTATCTTTAAAAATAATAGGTGCAGTGATATCAAAGAATTATTAAAAATAACAAAAACTTACAATCTTTAATGGAAACATTCTTTGGTATGCATGAAAAATACAAACGCATATTCACAGGAAAATTGCATAAACACAGAGAAAATAAAAATTTTGATGACTCACTTCAGTCTTTATAAAATTAAAAATCTTCTACTTCAATATTTATAATATCTTCAAGCCTGTGAAATAAAAAAGCACACTAATTTAAAAATCTGTTATATGGATGGGATTTTATAGTGCTATTTAAATCACCTCATTGACCACTCGATGAACCGGTGAGCATCTCAAGTGCCACAGCTATTCTTTCATTGGTGGCTGCTAGCTCTTTCATTGAATTTGAAATATTTTTTGTCTCTTCCACGAGCAGGGAATGTTGGGAATGTAAGCTGATAACTCCTTCTTTGATATCCTAAATTAATATGATTGATCAAGGATGACAAATTATGTTCAAGGTATAAAATTAGTCTTATATTCACAGATTAACCATACAAAAAAATACCTCCAGGAGTTGAAGGTGTCTCTGCTCATAAGAGTCAATCTTCTCAGCTACATCCTCAAGCTCCTTGTGTAGAGATGCCTTTTTGGGCTGGTTGTTTCCTTTTAAATCCAAAATTTAAAAAATGGCACTTAAATCTCTGTTTCCATTTCAAATCATTCTATGTACTTCAAACGTACAACAAGGAGATAAGTCTTTCTTTAAGGATCACATGAAATGGCTTAAGTTATGTATATCCACTTCAATCACTGAACTTAATGGCAGTAAATGTACAGAGGGCTTATTTCAAGGCTCGTAGTTCATGACTTAATACTAAAGTAAAATATCAGCAATTTTGAATGTAACTGCAGGTGAAACCACATTGAAATTCTTACCTTCTATATATACCAAACAGACATACCTATATTACTGAGATTTTAAGTTATAGTAAGCTGTAAACAAGGAAATGAATTTCATGGTGTACATCCTCCACTTGCATGTTACTTTGTCAGAGCAATCTTTAAAATATATTATATCTGTGAAAACTTACTCAGAGGAGGAATAAAAGGTTCAGTCACTGCCCCTGCTGAGTTAGAGAAACATTGTTTGATAAAAACAGCACCATTTAATTTTTCCATGAAATAAATAACACAAAGAAGATAATGCAACTTATAAAACAATATAACAAACCATGTTCTGCTGAGATCAACTCCAGATTTCCATTGTTGCTCGCTCCAACTACAACCTACAAATGTACAGCATATTAAACAGAGGTTATATTTGTTTATTATTAATGCCTTTAAGCTGCTCTAGACTTGCTGAGTGCACAAACAGTCATTTTGTCAGTATGAAATTTACTGAGTAATATTTTGTCTTACCTCTATAATTGTTTCTTCTATTTCTTCAATGTTTTGTGACATGTCTGCATCCTCCTGTAGTGATTAATGATAGATTCAGAATTGAAAGTCTACTCAACAACAGTTTAACAAAAAAGCTACATCACATATACGTACAGAGACCTCATCATTATGCGCACTTCCATCAAAAAGGGGAATGGAAGTGCAGACTCCAATTATCCCCAGAACCTTTTCATCGACATCTGTCAGTTTCTGTGGGTCCACCTGTTATGTTACATAAATGTTCACTATAAAGTTAACAATCCTTTTTCACAGTTCACTCTGCTTTAGTTAACTATATCCGTAAATCAGTATTGGTAACTATTCATTTTGATCACTCACTGCAAAATTTCCGGTTCGCCCTCTCTCTGCATTTATTTTTGCATTTTTTGCTCTTGCTTTGCCTTTTAAATCCTTCCACACCTAGAAACACAATTGATGATTTTCAAATATTACTATTCTGCGTTACCTTCATAATCTACTAGAGTTAAGGTTTCAGATAAGACAGAAAGTGTTATAATAACTAATTCGTAACCTTTTTCCACTGCTCAGCATTTTTTTCGGCCCATGATCTTCCAGAATTTCGGCCAGCTGTTGCCATTGCCTCTCAGCTGTCACCTTACCCTGAGGCCCCTGAAAACGCCCACAGGCGAAATCACGGTGATCCACCATATAATTAATGAGCACATTTATTTGATTTTCCCGTACACGGGTCGCTCTTTTCCTTATTTCCCTGAAAAATTCAGCATACATTTTGGCTCGTATCCAGCGCATTCGTCATGTTCAATTGACACTAGTGCCAAGAATTATTACAATAAACGAAACGAATTTATAAAACAACGCCGTATACACAGATAATATTTATTAGACGGTCAAATTAATCATTTAGTGTCAATATACGTACTGAGTAAACTCCATTTTCTATTATCAAAAATTATATATAGTCAGTTTCTCGCCTTTCAACACTTACAAATACCGCTTCTTCTCGCCGCTGAGTTTTCATTCTTCACTTTTTTAGATGTTTCCATCGACTGCCGGTACAGTGGTGGCGCCATCAATGGACCGAACTTAGCGTACCAATTATAATTTTCATACTCGCCAGGAGAAAGGGCGGTAAGACGTTATGGCCGGCCATACGATATGGCTCCTCGAGAGTGGAATCGACTCAAGGTGGTAAAGGAGAGGTGGTCTCAGTGTCTCCCGGCGAAGACCTGTGACGTCACGGCAGACACCCAGCCATACTCTACGTATGCACCGCATTAAAATTCACATTTTTGTCAACGAATATTGCGGTACATATGCATTACTGCTCTTATACCACTACTTGTGAGTTATATAAGCATTATAAAGAATGCGTTGTACGGTAGCTACGTGCGCTGACAGCTCTAATAAAGCTATAAAGAACGGACTTTAAATATCCTTTCACAGGTAGGAAAATCGTTGCACTGTTGTTATTATTTTGGGTGATATATAATTATAAAAATAAAAGTCGTTTACACATATATAGCTCCTAATTTATATTCATTTGATTATCTTGAAAAGTTTTCCAAAGTATCTGAAAATAAAGGAGGAGAGAATCATGAAGTGCAAGAGGAACGGTTTATCACTGCTGATTCTCCGAACACATCTCCGTTGAAGACTTCAATAGGGATGTGCGAAAGGAACTTTTAGATTATCGCCTGAGTCGGAAATTGTATTCGTATACAGCCGCTTCAACATGAATTTTATCTTCAACTAAGCTGTTATTTTCTCTTCATACCATGTACTTACAAACTTGTGCGTTATTCGACATTTTTTAAATTTCCTTGTTAATTAGAATACTGGCAATACTTGGCACCCCTCTGCTCATGTCGCCCCATGAATGTCATTATAATTTAGCGAATGTGTTTAAATTGGTCACTTTTAATGCTTATTTATGATTACAATTGACATTATTTTAAGTTGAAGGCACTTGTTATTGAGATCGTTGATCGATTTTGGTTGGGAATCGTTCAATGTTAATTTCGGTTGGTCTCTCCGCTATTTAGTGAGATATTTTCAGGCATTCTCATATAAAAATAAAGCAACGAGGATCAATAATAAGTAGGAAAATAGGGAGGCTAGCGTGATTCATAGGATCATTCTTCACATAGATGTTCATTTCTGAAGGCTTTACCATCTGCGTGGATTCCGCGAAGTGTATGCTTATTTAATTTTCAATTCTATTACTGGGATAGGATCATATAGGTTTGAAAATGGTACCCAACATTAAAGACTTGGGGACATACGAGTACATTCTAGGAGGCGAGAGAGGAAGAAAGAACGGTTTACTGAATCATGCATGAACTAACCAATTCCCTGATTTTTATATGTACTTACTAGTAGTTACGAAATTTTGTGTTCACGGGTTAATAAGATTGTTTTTGCAAATGGCACTTTTAGTTGTTCTTCGGATATTTCGCTTTTTCAGCTCGGTGGTGACTAATCTGTGCGTTGGGAAATGCAAAAAATAGCCGGCGTTCAAAGTCGTCCTTTATTTATTTCATTTTTATATACAGTTAGAATATGACAGGCTATTTCATTGAACGAAATCAGATAAAAAACATATATACTACCAATCCACAGTCCTTTCATCGACATATCTAGCTAATCGGTGAGAACTTGAATAAATATGACAGCAAAAACCCGGGAATAGCACGTTGTTCCTGCCAAGCGCCCGAGCGAGGTGTCTGCCGTGACGTCATCAACGAAACGTAGACAGCGAAGTGAGACCACCTTACCTTCTATCACCTTGGAATCGACTTAGGCCGTAATTTCGGGCCAGACCATACGAGACTTACGGCCGGCCATACGTATGGCCCCGATTAGTGGAATAACCCTGCTGGTTCTTCATAATTGATTATATGACCAAATTTTCAAAGTTCACTCTAAAGAAAGTTTTAGCTGCAGAGAAAATTATTATGTTGTTCTAAATACCACATATATACATAATTTCACTCAGCACTCATGGATTTTCCAATATACCTACTGTATTGGAAGGCGGCTAGACGTCAATTTACTAAGTCTTTTCAATATGAGAACTTATATATCGTCATTTCCTCAGTAGTTCTTTCATGTTCTCACTAATTCATACAATATTCGTTCATTTCATCTCCAAGAAATACTTCATCTTTAATTATTTCCACAGATTTTCATGCTTCACCGATCACAATAAGGAGTTTTACCTGCAAGAGTAAGATGGATTAATTCAAAAATACCACGCATAGATATGATATCACTCAGTACCCTTGGATTTTCAACATACCTTGAGTATAGTAAGGCAGATAAATATCAATTAAGGTACCCTTATCGATAGGAGAACAAATATTGACATTTCATCAATGTTCTTTCATGTTCCACTGATTCATAAAATATTTGTTGATCTCATTTCCAAGATCTTATCTACTTATGTTCACAGGTTTTCATAATTCACTGATCACAACAAGAAGTTTTACCTGGAAGGGAAAGATGAATTAGTTCAAAATACCTCTTATATATTCCATATCACTTAGTAGCAATTGATTTTCCAATGTACCTTCAGTATTAGAAGGCGGCCAGATGCCAAATTAGCATGTCTTTCGGAAATAAAGATATATGTTGTCATTTCATCAGCAGTCTTTCCATGTTCCACTGATTCATACAATATTTCCTGATTTCATTTCTTAGAAGTACAACTCATCTACTTATGTTCACAGATTTTCATGGTTCACTGATCACAATAAGAAGTTTTGAAAAGAGGAGAGGGCCTGAAACACTGTGGGAGTAGCACCAGGGGACAACTTTAGGCGATCTAACTCGTAACTTTTCACTTCACCGTTCTTATTCATGCAAGTTACTCGGTGTAGGATATCCCGCTCAGCAAAATGCTTGAAGCAAACTATTGCGCTTGAAGAAAGATTCCAATCTTTCCGAGGGATATTCTTCAGCCACTTCTGTCTACTGCGTTCATCTTTGGTGAACTGGAACACAGTCACATACCCCTTGTTTTTGGTGGATAGGTAGTTGCTTCTGCAATATGCACACAACAACGCTTGGGCTCCTTTAATGAAAACCATGGAAAGTTGCATTAATAAAGATACTTTCGCAACGAGTAGCCATTCGTTGTTCAATAATATACGACGTTATTATAAACACAACTACACATAGTTATTCATAAGGCACACCAAATAAAGCAATCAATGTTAACCCGAGAATAATAATATTGTAAAAACAACGCAGCATTTATATACCCGACAAATACGCCTCGTTTCATTTGTGTACTCTCAAGGTTACTTCGTGGCCGGCCGCCAAGAGACGCTATGCTTTGGATGAAATACTGCTGAATATTCACTCACAATTCACTGAGAATATCTTTAAACTATTTTACTTACCGTAACGCAAAACAAAGAACAGAAAAATAATTCTTGTTCCCCCTTTTAAACCAGTATTGTTGCACTCTCAATTCCCCACCATTAATGGCTGGCCGGCATGTGACCGCAACTCTTTTGAAGTGATAAACGTGATTTTCCTCCTTCAGCTCCCAAAAATTATATGAGGAGTTGTCATGACAATGAATTTCTTCAAAAGGAGAGTCGAGTCATCCAATGAAAAGTATAAAAAAAGGTACTCACTGTGTGGATATATTACAAACATCAAATGAAATAGATCGTCAGTATCATATAGATGCCATTCATATGCCGGACCACAGAGAATGGGTGCGCAGGAGAAACACGGAACACATAGAGAACTGCGGAGTTAATGCACGGATGTAATGCCACCCGACGGGCAAAATCTGAACTTATTCGTACAGGTGCTGCCACCTAACCCAACCACAGACAGTGGGTGCACAGGAGAAGCACGGAACACATAGAGAACTGCGGAGTTAATGCACACATGTACTGCCTTTCTACGGGCAAAATCTGAACTTATTCGTACAGGTGCTGCCACCAACCCAACCCAACCCAACCCAAGCCAACCCAACCCAACCCAACCCAACCCACCCCAACCCAACCCACCCCAACCCAACCCAACCCAACCCAACCCTATAAAAACCGAGCAATACGTCGTTAGGGGACAGCGCCCCTTTGTCAATATTGTAAACTGAAAACAAATGAGGTTTGAAATGCCCGCTTTTATGTCCCCTCACGCCACCCCTGGCGACACTAAAAACAAATGAGTACTGAAACCCCTGGCGGCGACTTTTTAAACTTAAACGACAAATGAAATATGTGAATCGTTTTTATTGCGCTTTAAGTGAAAAATATACTTACGATACCCGAGTACGTTACGAAGGGTTTTCTATATTCCAAAGGACGTGGATACGTAGAACCATCGTGAAACTGAGACAGTTAACAGTCATCTATCATTTTTGATTTATTAAATGCGTTTAATGATAATAAATTCTGCAGAAACTATCGACGGCTTCTTTTTCATCAAAATTTTTTTTAATTTTCAAGTATGTATCATTTCTTCAAATATTTTTTTTTAGAAATTACTATCAGTATTTAAAATTACGGTATTTGTTGCAGATAAAGCAGTAGAAATACTTCCATTAAATAGACATATTCCTATGCATCTGGTAGATATTTAATGATACTTGCCATTCCATGTAAGATTCTTCGATGGCCACTCCAAGAAACGAGTTCCAGCCGACAGAAATTCCTAGGTGGGTTTCTATCCTTTTATTTCATTTTGAACTCCACTATTATTCAGGGATATCCTAGTAAATTGGTAATTTATATCGTTATTAAAAGTGATTTACAAAGAGATTTCATGTAAGCATCGATCGGTGGACGAATTAGTGTTGGTTTCTCGAAAAAATCCTACGCGCGAGTGTATTTGGAGGTTGATTTTAATATTGTTTGTGTATTATTGCTTCAATAATTAATAGTTTTCATTATTTCTCAATAAATTCTTACCACAGACTTAAATGCTTTTGACATTCTCGCTCACATTCTCGATCGAGGAAAATTATATTTGTGCCAGACAGCACACGTTCATGGAATCCATGGTGGAAAAGAGATGGATGTATCCATGATGGATAAAAGGAATGGAATCAACCTGAATTAGTGTTACGTGTAGGTACGTACAATAGTTTTAAGATAATTTTTGGGAGCTGAAGGAGGAAAATCACGTTTATTACTTCAAAAGAGTTGCGGTCACATGCCGGCCGGCCATTAATGGTGGGGAATTGAGAGTGCAACAATACTGGTTTAAAAGGGGGAACAAGAATTATTTTTCTGTTCTTTGTTTTGCGTTACGGTAAGTAAAATAGTTTAAAGATATTCTCAGTGAATTGTGAGTGAATATTCAGCAGTATTTCATCCAAAGCATAGCGTCTCTTGGCGGCCGGCCACGAAGTAACCTTGAGAGTACACAAATGAAACGAGGCGTATTTGTCGGGTATATAAATGCTGCGTTGTTTTTACAATATTATTATTCTCGGGTTAACATTGATTGCTTTATTTGGTGTGCCTTATGAATAACTATGTGTAGTTGTGTTTATAATAACGTCGTATATTATTGAACAACGAATGGCTACTCGTTGCGAAAGTATCTTTATTAATGCAACTTTCCATGGTTTTCATTAAAGGAGCCCAAGCGTTGTTGTGTGCATATTGCAGAAGCAACTACCTATCCACCAAAAACAAGGGGTATGTGACTGTGTTCCAGTTCACCAAAGATGAACGCAGTAGACAGAAGTGGCTGAAGAATATCCCTCGGAAAGATTGGAATCTTTCTTCAAGCGCAATAGTTTGCTTCAAGCATTTTGCTGAGCGGGATATCCTACACCGAGTAACTTGCATGAATAAGAACGGTGAAGTGAAAAGTTACGAGTTAAGGCCTGTTTACACGGTACATTAACTCGTACGGGTTAATGTACGAATGCATGTCCCGTTTCATGTACGAAAACATGTACATTTGCGTGAACGGAATTCATGAATGGGCGGTTACACGGTGATTGCCTACGCACAAGTTTTCACACAATTTTAGGTGACGCAATGTGCGATAGCTTTTGTTTACAATCAAAACGCGTTTATTTCAAAAGGTCAAACCACAAGCAGACAATCAAAGAGCAATTATTTATGTCATATTCAATTACCTTTTTCTCCTTTATAATTGTACGGTAGTTCCATCTGGCGATAACCGGTGAAATCATCACTGCAACCTTCGTATTCAGCTTGTACAGTTGTTGACGAGTTTACAAAAGTGTCTATAATTTTTATAATGGATTTTGACGACGAGAGGACTGCGGCCGCAGCCGCAATAATATTGATGTCAATGATGGTAGTAGTTGGAACAATGAAGAATGTGCGGAGGAGGAGGAGATCAGTTTGGACTCGGCCGTGGATCCAAAGAAGAGAAGGTGGCCGCGGTTTATTGCATATGGTCCATCGGGAGTTAGCAGTCGAGGATGCGAACGCCTTCCGCAATTTTATGCGAATGTCTGAAGAGCAATTTCACGAAATCTTACGCCTCATCAGAAATGACATAGAAAAGCAGGACACGACAATGCGGGAGTCTATATCTGCAGAAAAAAGGTATCAATCGGACATGGAGGTCATAATTTGTTTATGAAAGTGTTATCTCGTTGTATTTTATTTTAAGGTAGACTTTATTTAATAGAATATACTCCTTTCTTATAGGTTATCGTTAACGTTACGGTTTTTAGCCACGGGAGAAACCTACCGCTCGTTGATGTATGCAACCAGAATTCATCATAGCACCATTAGCAAAATCATTCCTGAGGTGTGCAAGAGTATCTATCGCAACTTGAAAGGAAAATATCTCCAGGTATTTAATAAGGAAGACGAATTATGAAGAACGTTTGATGATTATAATTGAAGGCGAAGGTTGGTTTCATTGGTTCATTCCTGTTTTAGGTTCCTCGGAAATGTCAGGAGTGGGAAAATATTGCTGAGAAGTTCAGCAGCCTGTGGAACTTCCCCATGTGTCTGGGTGCCATGGATGGAAAGCATATAGCTTTTAGCCCACCGGCCAGTGCTGGCTCCCACTTTTTTAATTATAAGGGTAGCCACTCGATTGTACTATTGGCAGTCGCTGATGCTCAATGCAAATTTATTTATGTTGACGTCGGAGTCAATGGAAGGGTGAGTGATGGCGGAGTATTCCGCGAGAGTACTTTGTGCAAAGCTATAGCCTGCAACACCCTGAACTTTCCACCAAATAGAAGGCTACCCCATGGGCAAGCAGAGGTGCCATACGTTTTTGTTGCCGATGAGGCCTTTCCACTAACTCCTCGCATTTTGAAGCCGTATCCGAGCAGGGACTTAGATGAGGAGAAGAGAAATTTCAATTACAGGCTTTCAAGGGCTAGGAGAGTCGTAGAAAATTCGTTTGGGATATTGAGCAACCGCTTCAGAGTTTTTCTGACTACTATCAACCTGAGCCCGGAGAAGGTGGAAAGTGTAGTTTTGGCAGCAGTAGGGCTGCACAATTTTCTTTGTGAAAAGAATGGTGCTGCATACACCGGGAATGCTGAAGGTGACTGCCCTTTACTAGTGCTACCACAACAAACTGGGAACAGACCTACCCAATCTGCTTTGGACATTAGAAATAAATATAAAAGTTATTTTAGCTCAAATACAATTTAACTATAAGGTGAAACTTTAAGAAAATAAATTAAACAAATTATCTCATTTAATACCTTCACTCTTTATTGTCAGAGAATACTTGCAGAATTTCGATCATTATTTTGTTCTTCTTGCCTTTAACGGTGACCCCCCTCAGCTTACAGGCAACAAGTTCCCCAAAACTAGTATCGCCATCCTTTGGCTGGAACTTCGTATAGAGGGAACCTATTGCCTCTGCAGCCGACTTGAGGAACACATTAGCGTCATCAGGTGTGGATGCCTTCCTCTTCCTACCCTCGCCTGATGACACTGGGGTGGAATGGCTCACACTCCCCCGTGCCTCTGCCATTGCCATTGGTGGAGCACTTGCCGGACGAGCATCATCATCCACAAACACAATGTCCATCACAGCAGATGGATCTCCCAATTCCCCAATTTCCCCTTCTTCCACCACCGGAATCTCCTCTTCAACAGCAGCATATTCCTATGGAATGCAAGGGAATTTATTACTGTCTCTTGGTGTAAAATAACAAAAGAGAAATCGAAATGCCATTTTCCCTGTGATGGACAGGAAAATGACAAATTGACTTCCTTCACAGCTGACCTCAGTTAGAGCTTCTGAGTCAAAAACCTATAGCTATTATGATTTTGGTGAACAAAATACATTCAATAATACCAGCTATTTCAGCCAAAATCAAGACCTTTCACTTTCGTTGCACATGTATAGTAAAAATGTATTTATTTATAAATATATCACTTAATCTCTCCTCCTACTAAAATTTAAATATTCATTTTTTGCACTAATTGATCTGCAAATGAACTCATCGAATGCTTAGGTAATGGGTCAGTGATGAGGTTGCATGCAGGGTAAAGGGAAACGTAAATAGTTGGCATAAACCTACCTCAACATCTTCATCCAAGGTTGACGTGCTCCCCCTTGGTGAAGTGTACTCATCCAAGAACCCCATCTCTCCGTAATAGTACAGAGATGGTACATAAACCTGAAATTATCAAATAATTTTCAACTTAACAAACAATTCACTTGCTACAGAATAACGATGGGCAGTAGTTTCAATTTTTATGAACTTACGGAATCCGTCCCGGCGCCGCTCCTTTTGGACGTCGTCACCTTCCTTCTCTCTGCCATGTAATTGGTCCTAATAGAGTACCATTTTCTCTTTATGTCCATGGCAGTCGTCCCCGGTCTACCCAAAAACGAAAAAGAAATCCGCAAAAGGCTGGTATGATTATTTATGGTTTTAGCAATCAAAACTTAGCACAATTGACAGGAATTACACAATCTAACGTAGCTGGTATCACGTGAACCACCTAGCAAGAATATGTAAGGAAAGTATATTTAATGACATTAACATGAAACTACTACCTTTCGAATCTCATCTGCTGCGCTATCTCCGTCAGGCCAGACATCCTCTTCCCCTTGTTCTTGTACAGAGAGTTCCTCGGGTCGAACAAATAAGGCCTCTCGCTCACCAAATAAATTAACGATTGTACTTGTCCTTTGGTCCAAGCCATTACTGACCGCAAAGTAAAATCCGTGAAGAGTAGTCCAAATCGCGCAAAAGTCGTAAACGGGAGAGTGAGAGAGCCAAAAACAATGCAAGGGTCAAACTGGAGAGAGAGAAGTCCGAATAGAGCAGAGGTCAGGATAAATTAGCTGTCGAAAGATCACCGTAAACACCACAAGCCAAAACACATCGAACAACGCAAGCTGAAAGTGACGTTCCCACTGTCTACCACCAGGTGTCTCTGAAACGAGCGCAACTTGTGCGAATGCATGAACCAAATTAGAACAGGTTCTATTTTCTGTTCACGCATTCATACATTTGTACATTTTGGAGTGGTTACACGGTGCATTTTGGCGTTCATTCTCGCGTTCATACATTTAGACATTAACCCGTACGAGTTAATGTACCGTGTAAACAGGCCTTTACAGAATATCGGAAGTGTGCAATAAAACTCCACTAGCCAGAAAAGGCAAAATACTCCCAATTATCAACATCCAACACTATCCTCACCTTGTCACCATGATACTGAGCTAACTCCGGTTCCTTAGAGCTGATTCGAATAATTTATCCACTTTAAGAACGCGATTTAAGTCCATTCTCCATGGAATGCACTCAAAGAAAGAAACCTTTCAGTGCACCTCTTGCAGTGCCCAGCGATTGCATAATGAGAGTCATTCGTAGCAATATTTATAAATTTTACTTTCTGGTGATTATTTTCTGTCAATAATATATCTGTTATCCACACATAAAAGTGAATGAGACCATATTGCATCCACCCGCTTGCCGCGTCGCCGTACTCTCCGCCGCCGCCGCCGGCCAGAACCGGAGTCGTCCGTGCGTTCGAAAAAACGATTTAAAATTCGGGGTTGCAAATTGGTGCAAGGTTTGACTTTAGATTCACAATGTAGAAGCTTCAAAGAACGACATGATATAAGTTACTTAGTGTAAGCCGGTGACAACGTCTACTTTTTTTCTACGTTTATGTAAAAAAATGGGTTGAAAACAGGCTCCGCCATTTTGTTATGTATCTATGGTTATTGATGAGACAAAATCTTTAAAAACCTTTCAAATGAAAGAATAAGAAGTGTCAATTAAGATGGTATAACAGTTGTTGGTATGGATGGTATAACATGGTTTTGTCGATAAAACTATTAATAAAACCACTGCACGAGGATAAAGTCGGCAATTTCCAGAAAAAATCGAGGGTGGTCGTTTTTCGCTAAATTTGCTCTCATTCATTAATTAACGCGCCGAAGGCGCTGTCTCGCTGTCCCGGTGAATTCCTTCACCCTAACCAGCCAGATTACATTGAATATATTTGGTGCGCAATTGTCTGTGATGTGGGGGTGGTGTTTTGTTTGTGTGAGCTGAAACTTATAACTAATGAGGATTTTTACATATACATATTTTTGATATAATACATAGGTTCATTTTGAACTAAAAAAAAATGATAGATTTTCTTGACATTGGTATAACATGGTTTTAACAGCTATATTTAATTTTGATGATGCATATGGACATTCTTTTGTCTTTATTCATTTCTTTGAATAAAGTATTTATCTCTTTTTTTTAATATATATATTTCCCTTTTTGAATATGGGTGTAACGCTTGCAATTTTCCAGTCTGGCGGTAACTTCCCTTCGGAGAGTGACTTCTTGAATATGATCTCTAAATAAGGTGCGATCTGTGGAGCTAACTCCCTGAGGACACGCGCGGGTATTCCCTCCGGACCCGGAGATTTACTATTCTTAATCGATTGTAGTTGTTTAGTTATCCCATCACGTTGTATAGATATTTCTTCCATCGATTCCTCAGTATAAAATATATAAGTTGGACCAAAAAAATTTTGGGAATGGGTATATCATGATATTCCTCACAATGCCCAATAGAAATATGTTTTGTACATGGTCTCACGTGCGATATATATCGAATCTTCATTTTCCAAATTATATCGATTTGCATTAACATTTAGGATTTTACATCCACAGGCACTGTTGATCAGGAATTATAGAGTAGGTGACTATTAACTGGAATTATAATATACAGCATTGCGGATTTTACAGTGCAGATGGCAGTTTAATCGAAAGATCGAATCGATTATTGTAGCAAATACGCAAATTGGCATAACTTGAATAGTATATGCGTTGGACGAATGAAATTTGGTGAATGGGTACAACTTGGTATTCCTCACAATGCCCAATGGAAACATTTTTTGCATATAGTCTCTCATTCGATATATATCGCATCTGCTTTTTCTTGAAAAATATGGAATTGTTATAACACATAGGAATTTACATCAACGGGCCAAGTTGACCAGGAATTATATTGTAAATGGCCATAGACCGGAATTAAAATCAAAAGCATTGCGGATTTTACATTACAGATGCAGTATAGTCGAAAGATCGAATCGATTATTATAGAAAATACGCAAATTGGCATAACTTGATTCGTATATCCGTTGGACCAATGAAATTTGGTGAATGTGCACATCCTGGTATTCTTCACAAATCCCTATGGAAATATGTTTTGCATGTAGTGTGTCATTAGATACATATCGATTCAGCGTTTTCATAAAATATATCGAATTGCTATAACATGCAGGATTTTACATCCGCGGGCGTATTTGACCATGAAATATAGCGTACATGACCAAACGGGAAGATAAATCAATAGGATTGCGAATTTTTAATTTCACGTGTCAGTATACTTGATAATTCGATATGATTATGGTAGCAAATATGCAAATTTTCGTATTTGTCTAACTATTGATGTTAAACGGAAGAAATTTTATGAATATGTTTATTATAGCATTGTTCATGCTGCACCATTTAAATATATTTGCTTTCCAAGCAATATTACTCGACCAATATTCGACACATATCGAATCTACGTTTTTGTAAAATATATCGAACTGCTAATGCTTATAGAATTGAACACCTACGGGGACATTTGAATATTCTTTGGTTCTTTCTCCAATTCAAGTTTCTTAACCGTATTCATATATTTATTATAATCAATTCGTTTTGTTGTTATAAACCTTCCTTAGATGTAAAAAGGTGACAGCATTGAGAGACACACGTCGTCAGTGAAATCCGAACATTACTTCATTATTCGAGATACATTTATTCGGATAATCATTTCATTAGTCTCCGTTCGTTTATTTTCTAAAACTGATGTTTATAATTTCATTAAGTTTGCTATATTCAAACGTTAAAAATCAAAAATGGAGGTGATACAATCCTAGGGTAAGGGATATAATACGAAATAACGGCAACATTTCGTACGTTCATTTATTATACACTATATATTTTTCTACATTGTGTAAATCATTCACATCAAAACGGTTTCCCGAAGCATTGATCACCGTGGTTACTAAGAAGGTCGTAAGTTTGTTGACAGTGAATGAGCGTATTGCCCGCATATTTCAATCATTTAAACGATATTTTGAGTGTTTCTTTCACTTTTTGAACCACTTATGGGCACATGACTCGGAAACACGTGACAAAACTATGTTCCCAGCCCCCTATTTACCCGCTTGATGAATTCAAGCGCCAATATACTCGTTTTTCGTTTATCTCCACCGCTAAATTTTCCTATGTGCCCACCCTAGGGCAAGAAGAAGTTCACTTATATTATTTATAAATATATATATACAATGTTTTGGAAAAACACCCTCGAATATGCTTGCATTTGGCACTTTCAAGCCAATAGCTTTCCGGGTTTGAACGTCTATTCCTAACCCCCCCCCCTCCCCATACACCTCTCCCCTTTCCCCTCTTTTTATGCTCCCCTTCCTCTCACCAGCCCAAACCTCTTCCATCCCACCACCCTCTTGAAACGTTCATCAATTGTCTCCACTCCAGGGTCGCGAACGAATCCTTCCTACGCTCTTTTAACCCACCACCAAACCTCACCCCGACGGAGTCCGCTGCTCTCAAGAAACTCCGAAAAAACCCAAATATAGTGATTACCTCGGCTGACAAAGGTTCCACGGTCGTTGTACAGGTGACACCAACGACTACACCGCAGAGTGCAATAGATTATTAGGAGATTCCTCCTCCTACTCCCCTCTCTCATCAGATCCTAACTCTGAGTTCATCGGAGAATTGAACGAACTTCTAAAAACAAAAGGTCCACCCGAAGGTTTAAGCCCATCTGAAATTTCCCTTCTCTTACCATCTCACACCACCACGCCTTCCTTCTACATACTTCCTAAAATTCATAAAGCTAATTATCCAGGCCGCCCCATAGTTTCCTCTCGAAACTCTCCTACTGAGCGCATCTCTGCTTTCGTTGATTTCTATCTCCAACCCTTCGTTCAGTCCCTTCCATCATGCATCAAAGATTCACATGACTCCCTGTCTAAGCTCAATTCTATTTCTCTTCCCCCCAATCAGCCCATTATCATGGCCACTATTGATGTAACCTCACTGTACACCTCGATCCCTCACTCTGAGGGACTCGCTGCTCTCCGTCACTACCTTTCACTACGACCCACACCCCAAAACCCCAGCACTGACTTTCTTCTTGATCTTTCCCGCTTTATTCTCACCCACAATGCCTTCTCTTTTAATAACAACCACTATCTGCAAATCTCCGGCTGTGCTATGGGAAGTAGAAGCCCTTCCTATGTAAATCTCTTCCTCGGCCTGTTCGAAGAAAATTTCCTAACATATTACCCTTTAAAACCTCTCCTTTGGCTCAGATACATTGACGACATTTTTATTCTCTGGTCGCATGACATCAATTCCCTTAACACCTTTGTCTCTTCCGCCTCAGTTTCTTTCACTTCTTCCATCTCTAACACCAACATCACTTTCCTAGATGTGGACATTCTTCTTTCTGAAAATAACAAATTCAAGACATCGGTCCACACCAAAGCCACCAACAGACAGCAATACCTCCACTATGACAGCTGCCACCCACCACATACCAAACGTTCAATCTCTTTTTCTCTCTCCGTCCGTGGTCACAAAATCTGCAACAACCCCGAAGACCTTGAGAAGTTCCTTTCCAATCTACACGCTTCTCTTCTCCGCCGCGGGTACCCCGATAAACTGTTAGTCAACAAAATTAGAAAAAAACCTTACAGGTCCAATAAACCCCGTGCTGAAAAGAATTGCTCTCCATCTCTTCTCACCACTTACTTCCCCGGTGCTCATGCCTTACAGGACATCCTGAAGGACCAGTGGCGGATACAGAGAAAATTCAAGGGGGGGCGCAAAAGACATCTTGAGTTACCTTTACTTCTATCGCAATAAAAAATAATCAAGTCACATGCAGAGCTTCAGAAATTTTAACTAAAGTGATTTAACACACATTCAGGACAATGCCATCTTATGATATAAAAAAGTTAAAATTATGGTTCTGCTATGTTTGGCAATACGGGTGGCCCCGCAAAGGGGGGGCGCGCGCCCCCTGCGCCCCCCATCTGTATCCGCCACTGTGAAGGACTTGTACACCATTCTCTCCAACCACAAATCCACCTCACAAATTTTCCCCTCTCTTCCACGGATCACGTATAAGAGACCACCTAACCTCAACACCATCTTCAAAGCCACCCGCCCCCTCCAAAAATTGAATTCAGTCCCCACTACCCCACCCTCGCCGTGCAACCGTCCTAGATGTAAAACCTGTAAAATTTTCTCTCCACCCCCAGCCTCTTTCCTCTCCAAACTTAAATTCCTCCCGATATCTCCTTCCACCACCTGTACCTCTACAAACATCATATACCTCCTTCAATGCAACTTCTGCCCCGCTTTTTATATAGGCCAATGCACCACCCCCCTCAACCTTAGAATAAATAATCACCGTGCATCCTGTTGTCCGTCATCCCCACACGCATCTCTCCCGGTCCCCACACATTGTTTATCGCATGATTCCATCTTTAATCAATGTTTCAAAGTTTCAATCATTGTCTCCCTGTTACCTACTGACTCGCCCCTCAATCTCCACACCCTCAAATTGGCGTGCATCTGGCATTTGCAAGCCAATAAGCACCCGGGTTTGAATGTATCTTGTTGAGTTAGCCCCGCCCCAATATACCCCTCCCCTTTCCCCCCCACCTTTTCCCTTTTCCCAACACACTCCTTCCCCACTCATTCTCTCCTTGGCTGATGAAGTAGCTACAACTACGAAAGTCTTCCAGTTATATTTTTCCTGTGAGTGTTTCCTTTTTTGTGTCTATGTTTCAATTTGATGATAAATTATGGAAAATATGTCAAATAATACCCAAGCATCATGATTTCAGAACTTTTCCATATCTAATTTTTATTGTTACGGTCTATTAATTATTCAGTGTAAGTTCTTACTCACAATATCAAACATACCGTTACCAAACTAAAAATTTGCAAATTGTAAATTCAAGTACAGGTTTAATCTGTCAAAAACTATGATTTATAGGAAGATAATTGTACTTGTGGCCAACGTGTTCCTAAAGAATTAGGAAATCGGCAATGAAACTTCTGCATAAATATTGCATTGATGCTTTTAACGTTTTATAGGAGATCTTGTCTAGACCGTTGAATAATATGGTTTTTGGTGAAATAAGTAATATTGTGGTAAATGTTTGAATAATTCCTAAAGTATCTAAAATAATCAGCAATCACAGCTTGCAAAGGGGTTTTCATTGATTAGTTTAACGATCCACTTCAATTTCGTGCGAACCCGTGGAAAATTATTTTTAGAAAACAAATGCTCTTTCAGACGAAGAGACCAATAGTCCTCAACCATACATTGTAAAATCATGAATGAAAGTTTTCAAAAACAAAATTCGTTCGTAGTTTTTAAGTGCTGATTTCATCGAAACCATAATGAAGTTTTACTTTGATAAAGATACGTGTGGTTGTGTGTAAGGATTTGAATAATGACAAAAGTACTGGAAAATCAGCAATCACACTTAGCAAATACAATTTCATTGACTAGTTGTATTCTTTAGAGCGGATTTCACACGAATCCCTTAAATTATATATGGTGTATCAGAAAATGTGGACAAATATGACTGAAAGTGAATCGAGGCGTGGTTTTTTTACTGACGGTACAGATTTCAGGCACATCAGTCGCGACCAAGGGAATGACGCTTGATATATCAAGTATAAAGTCGATCCTCCATGATATTTACTATCTAGCGGCACAGAAATGTTTACCTTGAATTCAGAGGACCTCAGATAGTTTTTATACGTGTTCAAAAGCGTTGCATTCTCCTTTGCTATTGTGCTCTTATAATTCAATTATCACATTAAACCTACAACGTGTGCTTCAAGTTTTTCATAACTTCCTTTCCAAAGTCACGTCAAATTGAGTTGTCGTGAACTAGAGTCATTTAATTAACACGCCTAAGGCTTTGTTGAGTAGGTTACCCCAATGATATCCGCTATTCCCTTCTATATATAAGAAGTTATCGTAGCTGTTATCCGAGGAGCTTTGAAAATGCCGCCCACATCACGGGGACATCAGCAGGATATCCTTCGCAAGAAATTCACCGCAGTGCATTTACCGACGTATTGTTCTCGTCCTCATTCTTTCGCAACAAATTTGCAAATGATGTTCAAGGAAAGAATTCCAAAGTAATAATATTCACTTTTTTAGCGGATATACGATGATAGCGTCGTCAGAAAATAAATGAATTTTGCTTCTAATTTTGGAGCAGAGGTAATTTAAACTCATGCAATGATTTCCAGGGGGGGACACTGGGTGTCACCTTAACTACATCAAAGCTTTTGCTTGGCTAGTATTTGGGTTACAGTACGACACAGGATCACAGAGCTTGCAATTGATTAATTAACCCCACAAAATAATTGCAAATTTAAATTTTATTATCTCTTCGGGGAATGGGAATGAGTGTCTGCTTTGATTGTAAGCAGAAAATCTCAAATAACCAATTCCCGATACAACAACGATTAGCCATAACAGTAAAATGAAAAATTACTCCTCGAAAATAGGGAGCACGGACTTTGACAAATTAAGTGGATGCTGACACAGATTAAAAAGTATACATACAAAAAACAGTTCAAACAGTGAATGCAGACAACTGGATTCAATATGAACCAAAATGTCTTATTCTTCTGCGAACAGTAGCAATCATCACATTCCCTATTAAATAAATAACTAAACACACAATTGCAACAAATTAAAATTGTCAGGCATACAGCATTCTGATCGTCAGCAGAAAAATGGAGCATCCTCCAACTCACAACATTCAATTGAACACCGCAGTGATTCTATGAAAGTGCGTTTCCTCTCATAACAACCCTGAACCAATTTAACTTTTTTTGTAAGAATGTCCTCCCCAAAAAAGAGAAGAACCACACCAACAGAACAAAAAATGTCTCGGCCCTCGAGATAAGGGTGGGAGCAATAAGGTAAAAGCGCGGAGATCATCCCAATGCAAGCAGCGCCTCCTCTCTCTGTCCTTCAGTTAATCAACCCTCGAGGAAGCCAGTCATACCGCTCTATACTCTGAGTATGAACATTTCTTGAAATCTGCTCATTTACGTAACTTTATAACTTTCAGCAAGCTACATCATGTAGAGCGTAGGGAATTAATTTATTGAATCTATTTTAGTGTTCAAATTTATTTTAACAGGACTTTCTCGAGCGTGTAAATTCGGTAATTCGATATCGGAGACAGTTGAAAAGGAAGCAGAAAAATCAAGATACTACTAACGGGGAGCCGACTATTACAGCAGTGCAGTTTGAGGCAGACAATTAAGGACGTATCTCAGAATGTAAATAAAAAACAGAGTACCTAAACGCAATTTACAAACGAGTAATGGAACGAAGTGTTTGGGTTTTTACAGCACACACACTTTCACACTAACCAGCGCAGCATCACCAAACACACGATTCGAATCACGAAAAAAAACCGCGCCTCTGATATTTTATGCGCAATTTGGACATTTGGGTAAAAAAGTGCTCCTTATTATGAAAGCCAAGCGTGTGAGACTCCGTTGATATGAGAGAATAAAACTGTGGGAAGGCATCTTGGATGAGAAAGAGGAAGAAATCGTCGCACTGAATGTCAGCTCGAGGGCCATAGAGACGACGGCGCCACCGCGCAGTGAAAAGAGATGACAGCCAAAAGTTCACATCCGAGTCAGCGGCGCGGGAATCCAAACGATAAATAAATACTAATCCTACTGTGTATCTGTACATGTGTTTCAAGTCTTTCGTGGACTTCACGTTGAGCAGCAGTTTAGAAGACTTCTTTCCTGAATATGAATCCAAACTGATCACACTTGACCCTGAGGATCCTGGCCAGCTGCGGGGGGCCACAATAGAACACTGTCACCTTGCCTTTGTCCTGGTCCACTATCTGCTGAAACACCTTGTCCCAATTCGGGCGGCCGGCATTCGTGCGAGTCTTCAATCCAGTTATCAGATCGCGCTTCTCCTGAAAATATGAAAATAATTAAGTCAGGACGCATGTCACCATTCTTTTGTTTCTTTTTGATGGTGACAATAATTAATGGAATGGCTGCGACTCCTTGGGATAATATTTCGGTGGTTTTCCCTTGCCTTCAAAATGCCAGTTCTAAAGCCGTTAATGTAATATTCACCACGCCCGCAGTGTCTTGGCTCACATGAAAAACAGCTGCTGCCCCCTCCTCTCCAAATAATTGGCAGCCGCACAGTGGCCGAAAATGCCGTAAAGTCGAAAAAAAAAAACGTATTTTTTGGGTTTTTTAAGCAATATTCCGTTTCCTGGGTTTTTGAGACGCGCTAATTCGATTCTTGGCTCAGACTGCACCAGTCGCTGATACTTCTCTTGAAACACAATTATCGAAAATGTATTATAGGACGTCGCATCCATAGGTAAACATACTTTAAGGTTCACTATATTCAATTATTGACTCAAATTAGACTAGTGACGAACGAATTTTTTGGCACAGAACATTTTCAAGTAACTCCCGGGATGCGAATGGTTTAGATCCATATGTCCCCTCATAACAATGATATATCATCTAATACTAACATACTGATGACACGCGAGATGACTGCATGCACAAGCCCACCTGAAAAACATTGAATTGCGACCATCACACGAGGGACAGTGATCAAATGCGCTCCCCTGGGCCGCGGTGGCAGGTGGGCTTCTTCGGCTCGCTGGCTATCGTCTGCACGTAATCGATTCACATAACCTCGCAAGGCGGCGCTATTCAAAACGCTAAAATTACCGGGAAAGAACGGTTGAATTTTTTATGGAAGAGATAAAGCGACGCAAATTTCACCAGCATATTATGAAAGAGGGAGGATCGCGATCTGAAATGCGCGATAGATGTCCACCTTCTTAGAAAAAATAGCCAAACTAAACTTTCATACGCTCCTAACGCCCGATAAACAGTATTTTCCACCTGAATGACCCTGACTATTCGCCACGAACTGATATTTTGAACTATTCTTTATACTGAATAGGTTTAAAGTGAACGGTTCATCAAAATGAACAGTTTAACCCACCTCTAAATTAAACGTATTTTCCTTTACACCGATCATATTCAACAACGTTTCCAAGATGCACACGCAGTTCACCGTAAGTTAAGCACCTGGCACGCTGATGAGATAGAACAAAATGACGTCATATACTGATGAGCCAACAGCTGTGAATTTTCGTCTGCTCAATATCGATGCGAAAACAATGCATATTAAATATTAATCATTGCACAAACTAAGCAACAATTAATGCTATTAATGGAAAGTAATTGTATTTTACAGGTTGGTATCCAGAGGTAGTAGGACTGATTTAATAAAAATTGGTTTATTGAAAATTATGATACGTGGACTCAATAATCTTCAAAATAGGCCCCTTGGGCATCCACACACTTCTGAAAGCGAGTCTTCGAGGTCTTGACGGCCTTCCGGAAGTCTCATCCGGGATGCTGTTCAGCGCCCTCGTCGTCGCCACTTGGACCGCATCCACCGTGTCGAAGCGATGCCCCTTAAGCAGCCATTTGATCCTGAGGAACAGGAAGAAGTCCGGTGGTGCCACATCAGGGCTGTCAGGCGGATGAGACAACGTGGAAACGCCGAATTTAGCCATGAGATCCCTCACAATCCACGCACCGTGGCACGGTGCATTGCCGTGGTGGAGCTTTCAATTCCCCGCCAGTAGGGGCTTTCTCTAACTCGATAGCAAGTCTTATCGACGTTGCTACGTCGTTAGCTTATCGAAAATCTTAACTAACGACAATTGGTTTTCTCTATGCTTGCTTAACGATATTTTCTCGGTAGCACTAACGAAAATTGTCGATACCTTATCCGGGTGCTTGAGAGCACGTCTTAAGCTTATCGACGCCCGCTATAATGTTTTTCGGTATCGGTTTTAAAGTTTTAATTCTGCTACAACAAAGCGATAAAGGTGTATTCACTTGAAAAATTGTAGGAACACTTTTGCGAAGGAGATGGAAAGCTTTAAAACGTTTTGCTGTAAACAATTAGTATAAATAGTGGCAACAGAGACATTAGTTTTTGCGGGGGAGTAAACGTGCTGTTTGAAGTAGATTTGAGAAAGTTATTAACCTTGTAAAAATTGGTGTGAAAATAATATTTACACATCCCAATTTTGGTGCTTAGATTATTTTTAGTCGGTAGTTTCTTTCGGCTCGATTGATGGGACTTCACTTTTTAGGTAGGGAGCTAATCACTCGTGAGGATAGAGCAAATATAATCAAGCATCTAGTGCAGAGAGAACGACTTAGGAATACTCAGAATCCTAATGTTCGAAGGACTTTTAATTCGGAACAACCGTTTGAATAACCCCCGATATGGTCCTAACACTGACAGATCTTTGATACCTTTTTTGGCTGGCTAAAGCCACCGTTCGCGAAAAAAATAACGGTTTCCCTCTTTTACTCAGAACTCATTAGTCGTCACTTTTAACTTTTGCAATGCTGTTAGACTAAGTCCCAACGAAAAATATGCCTGTGTTTTGATGGGTACATGCATACACTTATTTTTAGTATCATTTTCAGCTGCTGATTGCAGTGATTTCCTATGCCTAATTGTGGCTACCAACGACAAACCTATGCTACGCTTTGCTTTTGTGTGAATTTAATCAGTAATTCGATGCCTCAACATGGTGGGCGACTATGAAAATATTTATATTACTTCCTTAAATGCACATTTTTTTCTATGTTTACTATATCGTGCTTATCTTCGCTTTGCGTAGAATATAATTATAAGTAATAACAGCACCAACAACATTAACACTTCCGTAATCTTGACAAAGCGTTAATAAGTTTTTCTAATTGAATAACTACCACTGTGGAAGTTGTGGACTTAAAGCGGAAATAAGGCAAACGATGTAAACAAGCCGTGGCTGAAGATGCACTCCGAAATTTACATTGTTACAATACTAATAAAAATAATTTTGTTACTACTACAATCACGAGAGTGAAATTATTATAGGCGTAGGTGAACGAGTAAGTAGCAGAGAAAGTCCTCTTCAAGGTAATTATACTTGAACATTACGATACATAGTACACCAAAAGTAGCCGATATTCTTCTATAGACGACTGTTGAATCCTTGAATATACACGCTTATTTACACTAGTTTCCCCTTATTTTATTTTTTTCTTCATGGAAATATATTACGACACATTATAAAAACAGTAAATGAATCCACTACTAAAATGATACTCATCAGTTTTCTCCACCATTTATTATTCTTTTCCAAATCGACCGGTGCGTTCTTTAGCAGCTTCTTGTTTATTTATGGTGACTATTTATCGTTTATTATTAGTTACCGTAGTTAGGCACTGCTTCTTAATGCTACCGAACGAATAAATCTAGGCATGTGATTGGTTGAAAATTCTAGCCTCACTCGCAGGCGCCGACGGTGTATTGTTTGCTATCGACGAACCGTGGTCTTGTTTTGCAACGACGAGCTGTCGTTAAGGTGAGATACAGAAACACACTTTCGATAAGAGGGTGTCGTTGCAAGAGAGGACTTTCGTTAACAACCCGTTAACAACAAAACGTTAACGAGTTAGAGAAAGCCCCTACAGGTCTGGTCGCAAGCATGTGATCCGATTTCGCAGGCGTGTGGGCGCTCCCACGTAAAATATTGCGTTTACAGTATGTCCAGAAGGTACAAACTCCCTATGGGCAATTCCACGACGGTCGAAAAATGCAATCAACATCGATTTCACTTTCGATTTCGAGGTTGACGGATGCCCGGCGCGTTGGTCGTCCTTGACGAGCTCCCTGCCCTCCCGAAACAACTTGTGCCACTCAAATATCGAGGAACGGCTCATGGTATCCTCCTTGTAGGCCTGCGTAAGCATTTTCTTGGTTTCGGTTGCCGATTTTCCATGTTTGTAGCAAAACTTGATGGCGTACCACGGCTCTAAATTTTGCTCCATCGCAACTAACGACGAGGCGTCAAAACAGGAGGTCACTAAAACAGTAGCCCAGACTCAACTAATGGACGCAGGCGACTGCCGCATGTTGTAATCTGCTCCCAAAGCTCCCCCCCACAACATCCAGTCCTTCAGACCCCCCTCAATATTTCTGCCCGCGCGAAAAAAAAAGTCCTACTACTTCTGGATACCACCCTGTATGATGCACCTTATCGAATCAAATGCATTTCAATCGTAATCCTCCTGGGTGCAAATACTCTATTGGCACGAAATCATAAGATTACATGCTCCCGGGCCGATTTTTAAGAGTAGACACTTTTCGCCTTTCATTTGTTTTCGCAACGCGGCTTAAACCATATGAACTACATTTAGTTTAGACCATGCACACTGGTAAGTTTTCAATAAGTAACATAACATCGTTAGTAGATCGTTACATAGTAGTGCAAAAAATCCACAGAGGAAATCATCATCAAGGCGAATGATTTTTCCTCTGTGGATTTTTCGCACTATTTGTGCATTGCGGGTGACTCCGTAAAAAGTTATCACCGTGGCTAGTCCCGGTATACTTAAATATTACATAGTAGTTTATATGGTTTAAGCAACGCAGAGTTGTGTAAGCACCGTCTATCGCGCACCCTAGGTGGTCATTTATTGAACTTGTACAACTTAAATTATACGACTTAAAATACGCGCACTTGGCTAATTCTCTAAATTTGACCCCAAATTCGGAAATTGAGAAGAACCTAAGCCTTCTCCAATCAGCCACGATCGGGTAGCTTCCTTCATCAAAGAAAACGGAAGGCATTGATTGCGATTCGCGACCCACCATTAGTGTATTCATAATATACATATTATTTGGTTTTACAAATCCCAGTTTAAACGAATGCCAATGGTCAATTTTAACAGCATTCGAAAAAGGCCAGATTGGTGCCCATGCGAAGCCACTCCATTTGACGCCACAGGGACCTAGTTTCTTTACGAGTAGACAGGAGTTTTACATCGTTTGACATTACCAATGCATGCATGAGGCACAGAGCTCAGGGAAACATCTCTTAATAATCACCTATTAAAACTGCCTATGGTCCGAAAGTTTCCTTCGTTTGATAAGGTATTAATAACCCTTATTTAAGCCAAGCGCTACCCACTAGCGGGGTACTCTGCTACCTGCTAGCAGCCTGCGTCGTATCAGCGCTCAAGCCTCGCCTCAAGATCACCTCACAGGGCGGCAGCGGGAACCAGAAATACGTCACACGGACTTTTCCCATCATTGCTACTTAGCCGTCGCGTTTTCGCGCGCTTGAAATTTTTCACATTTCATTAAATCGCGAAAAATAGATATCGTCATTTAAAAATCCAAAAGCGTTAAATTCGTACTCCATGGGTAATAATCTTTCGGTTGAGGCAATAAAAAAATAATAGGGAACCACCCTATGAGTCACAAGTGGTATAAGAACGAAGTTAACCCCTCGATTTTCTCACTCACGAAGGACTTTCAATTCATCCCAAAGGAGCAAGTGGACCAGCCTCACCTTCTGATGGAGGAGATCCAGTGCGAGCTGCAGTCCGACCGCCTTCATGTCCGTCTTCTGCAGCGCAGACGTAATGTACATGTGCATGTCGAGAAAGCGCTCCATGGCCCCGCCCAGCTCAGCCTGCTCCATCTCCAGCTGCGACAGCAGGTTCACAAACCACTCGAAAGACCGCTGGTCCCTGTTGATCCAGAAGAAATCCACCTGCAAACACACAACAAACAGCCCTTATTTCACTTCAACTGCACTCGAGAGGGGTGAAGCCTGTTTATTAATGCGGTTGCCATGGTGATCCACTGCGCACGCTGTTTCTCCCGCCCTGACCTCCGAAACCCTGATAGAGGGGTGATAACACTGTTCTGCAAAAAATAGTTCAAAAAATGCCTGGAAACAATTTAGGATGTTTCTGACTAATTTTGGGTCACTGAATCCGAAAATGACCTCGATTTTTCTATCACCCTCCATTTTTACGAGCAACCCCTAAATTGGGGAAAACAACCCCTTATCTAAACTTATCGCTTTTCAAGGGACTTTTACTAATATTATCTGCTTCTGATTGAAAAAACTGACGTTTTAAGGCTATCAGGGTCAAGAGAGAGACAAACTTCACTGAGGTTTAAAAAATTTATGGGGTGAAAAGTGAAAAAAAACTTTAAAAAACATTAAAATAACAATTTTTCTTCGTTTTAATGACATATGATATGGTAGCTAGTGGAAAAGTTTTTAAGGGATGAATGCACTGTTCTCCCCCTATTTTGTAAAGGATTAATGTAGCATAAAATAATAGAGGGGAAGGGATATTATAATAGTTTCTATCACCCCTTCGGATATCCCCCGGCTGAGTGAAGCCTTAAACTTTCGCATCCGGCCAACTTTGAGTAGAACTTTCACACTAGCGCTCTCTTTAAATACCACCTGGGTTAACGCAGTAGCAGAAATTGGGAAAGACACATAAAAAAGATTACTTTAGAAACTCCTGCTCTCCCCAATACCGAATCCATTTTGCACACTAAATAAATCGCTCGAAAAGTTCCATATTTTTTATTATCCACTTTTAGTAAACACATCATTAATTTTTGACCCAATTAAAAAGTTGAAATTCAGGTCGATCACCCTTTAAAAAAACATGTCCCTTGACAATTCCTCTCCTCCAATTGCAGAATCTTTAAATGACTTGTTAGATGATCTTCCATCTATTCCTTCGTCTATTGCTAGTTCTTCTCCCTCCGACATACGTATTATTTTAAGTTCTCTTTTTGTAAAAAAAAACTCCTGGCCTTGATAATATAATATCAGCACTCAGTTGCGATTCGCCAACCGAGGCTCTGAATTTCTTTCTCTTCTCTTCTATCTATTTAACCACTCTCTACGTCCCGTATTTTCCCATAGCTTCGAAACAAGCCGAAGTGAGTCTTCTTCTTCTTAAACGCGGTAAAGACCCTTAAGTCCCCGGTAATTCACGCGCTAACTATCTTCTTCCTATCTTTCCAAAGTTCTTGAAATCCTAGTCCTTCGTCGACTTGAATCTTTTTCCACTAGCAATACAATCATTCGGACTGAACAAGTCGGATTACGACGCAATTTGTCTACATTGCATCAAATTCTCCACCTAGTGGAGAAAATTAGACACAAAGGAATGTGGGGTAAGAGTACGTATCTAACAAACAATTATAACAATTATGCATTCAGTTTCAAACAGTAATTTTCATTTTTATGCAATTTGTTTGCAGTTACGTGCACTGCAATACTTATCTTCCATTTCTGCAGAGAAGATAAATAATTGGCGTTATTTATCCAAATGTAAGTAAAAAAAACAAATCGGAAACTTGCCCCTCATGTGGGGCAAGTGTCCTAATCACAGTTTTCGTATGTGAACTCTCGCTTTCCAAAATATGTGGCAAGGTTCTTTCCTCCATGTTTTAAATCCATTACACACTATCCGATCAACAATTGGAGGATCTGAGCACAATTTTTTACAAACTCCACAGTGATAATCAGTTTTTCCGAAGAAGTTAATGCCCAGTTTGCCGTCCACCAACCGTCGCTTAGCATTGCAACCCTTAACCTTTATTTTTACATATCTTCATGCATATTTTCTCGGTGTAGGGGGAAATCGTAAGAATTTCAGAGTTTTGCATTAAGTTTATACACCGCGTATGCGCATGCAATGCTTTTGAATGTGGTCTAATGCTCGCTGGAGTGACATGTGGCTGCATTATGCATATCTATGAATGAAATTCTCCTTAAGTTCCGCATTTTTTCTCAATACATTTATTAACAAAGTACATGTGATAGTTATTACAGAAACTATCAGGTTATATGTAAAGCAATGGAATAAAATGGGGTAGGAGTTGGCGCCCGTGGGGCAAGAGTTCTCATGCGGACCCTTGCCCCAGGACTCTTGCCCCAACGGCACTTGCTACACTTAATACGCTACAGCACAACCACATGGTGAACTGCGAACCTGCTAACTGCATAAATTTTTGAGGCAAAGAATGCATAAAAAGGATCGCTAGACAAACACAGTATTTAAATAAGCGCCTAAAGCACAGATAATAATTACGCGGTCCTAAAATTTAGATAAACGTCGCGTAAAAATGAAAGATTAGAAAAACTCATGTTCTGTCGTTCGCTGTCTTCCAATGAATGCACCCCTATGCTGCATTCGGACACGTAAATGAAACTTATTGACTACAAGTGGCATCATCCCGGCATTTGGAGAAATATTTCGGAAAAGGAATCTTGCCCCGTGCGGATGCATGACCAATTTCTTCAATGCCATAGCAAACGTTTTTCTCAGCGACTCCATTTAAAAATATTCACCTATTCCTATGGATTACGGGTGTAAATGTAATGTTTTGACTTTTTTCAATGAGGAGGGTTGGGTGGGAAAGGTCTCGTCGCCAATTTTACCTTTCGGAGGTTCATCACGGACGGAGGTATTTCCGATGCCCACGAGTACTTGCAGTTTGGGCAGCAGTGCCTTGCCTTCCAGTAGCGGTGCATGATGGACTGCAATATGGAGGCGAACGGAGTCACGCCGATGCCCGTGCCTATGAGCACGGCATGCTGAGCACGGAATATGTGACTGGACGGAGCTCCATACGGGCCATCCACGGAGATCTGTAAAGAACGCGATTAAATCAGCATCCATTCCCAGCACAGACACTCTGATTAAACTCCAGGATCATTTTACATTCAGAGGATAATAAACACAAAAATCATGGGTGCGAAAACAGTTATAAACAGTGAGAGACAAAATGGATTGCTTCTCTTTTCATGGCACAAATAATGTCCCGGTGGAGCGTAATATTTAAAGCTGGACGAAAAATGAAGGCCTCGTCCATTACATGAGTTATGCAGAACCTAAGAAAATGGGAAACAATAGAACATGAGAAAATATTACGAGTGCGCATGCGCGTGCCTAACCGGAATTCTGGTGCAAACAATATAAAGGCTCGCGCAGAAAGTGTTCAAAATCGTTTTCCCCAGATAGACACCACCGCCTTCCTCCAACCGCTCTAGCGGACAGCCATGATGAACAAAACAAAATCGGATCAGCGCAAGGGGCCGTTCATCGATGGACGACATATCTTTATGTATATCAAAGAATGTCAAAAATCGTGTTAGTTACACCATTTATGAAACTTGATAACGGCTGATCCGATTTGAATGATGTTGGTTCTCTGGATTCGTCTCAGCCCCGGATAAAATTATAAACATTACCAAATAGTAAAAGTTCACGAAAAAAAATAATCTTGATCTTAGGGGTATGTTTTTAGGAGTTGTTAACTCTGCAAAAGCCGTCATGTCGGTAAAAACTGAATATTTTTTTCTACCAATTTAATGACTAAGCTTCGTAAAAATGTCAAAAGCATTTTAGTAAGCAAAAATACTTGAAATAATATAATTGTTTAAAAAATATTTTAATTCGAGCTAAGCCACGACCACCGAGAGACAAGGCCTGAGCGCTGATGCCTTCTAATTGTCTGACGTCACGAGCCGTAGGTTATCAACCACGCCTTCCGACAATGCTTGCAGTTGTTAAACGCATATATAAGGCTGCAATTTCACTCACTGACTGACTGATTCATCACAATTCGCAACCCAAACTGTGATAGGTGGGGGTATTTGGCTTATTGGACGTAAAAGTAAAAAAAAAAATTCATCGGGAGAAAAAATCTGAAAACTTGAAAAAGTCGATCATTTTTCGAGATATATCGACTTGAATTAACATGGGAGCCTTATGGGACTAAAACGTTTTCGCTTTTATTTTGTGCTTTTAAACGTCTGAGGAACATGATATTCAATGGACATAAATAAGATTTTTTGGTAGATTTTTTGGTACGGTTGTTATGGCGACCAATTGATATTTAGTATTTTTTATTATTTTTTGAACGTTTTCTATGCTTTTCTTATGGAAAAAGTTTAGGAATTTTTTTGACCAACTTGCAATAATCGTAGGACAAATTCCTTGAAATATGAGGTGTAGGAATTTTTTGGTTGATTTTTTGGCTATCATGAAATTTTCATACGTCGAAACAATTCCGAGGAATAAACGATTTCGATTTTACATTGTCGTGAAGGGCGAATTTTCAAACTCGGATTTCGGCGTTGAGACATGTGCCACATGAAAATTTGGAATCTCCTAGAAAAACAGTTAAGGGTTCTCCGAACCCTAATGTTTCAGCCTGATTTCCCCGTAACCCTCTTGCTTAATTCATAATTAAATTCCGAAAAATATCCTGCACGCGAAAAATCATTGTCGCCATTTTTTTGTGGAGCATACAATCTTGAATATCTTAGCAACCGTTTCAGCTAGATGAATGAAATTTTCAGGGTAATACTTTTATCAAAAAAGTCAACATTTGCATTGATGACCATTCCGCTCGATCGAGTCATGTGCGAGTTATATCGATACTAATCTCCTTAGGTACGCTTTATTCGCTAATAACTTTGTTGTTAATAAAGGTATGAATATGAAAGTCAGATATATAAAAGCTGATAATGTGTTTTATCCGACAATAGTTAAATCAAGCGGATCGAATGATTAGAGCCGAAGTAATTATCGATCTTAGTGTGCATTCGATAGATCCCTTTTTAGACTTATTTACATAGCTACGGGGATATAAATTTTAATATATTGGTCAGATAAAAAAGCTCTATGCACACATGCAAATAATTTTGATGGGTAACGATTCCTAATGAAAATATATCGATATGAAATTATATCGATAGGACTCATTTTCTCCTTTGCTATTGACCGTACCTCTCCGATATTTTCAGGGTAGTACCTGATTGGTAATATAAATGTTTCGTTATAATAAGGGCTCCATGGCAACTATAGTTATAATTTAATATCGACATTTAATTTCAATGTGAAGTAAATGGCGATACACTCATATCGTTTTTACGTATGATTTCATCCTGGATTTCGAAGTGGTTGCTAAGGCTGGAAGTGATTGTTGATGTCTGTTAAACCAACTCTACTACACGTTAGCGTTACCAATTTATTATTTTGGTTTAAACATTGACTTCTTTATTGACTTCTTTTTTTACTTTCAATGACGTTTGCATGCATTACACCATTTCAAAATGCTTAACTGTATTTATGTATTTTTTTATATTTGATTGTTTTTAACAGTGTTAATTTCCCTTTGATAATATATCTCCTTTCCAAAATTATATACTACATCATGCATCATTGAAATACGAAAAATTCAATATTCAAGGCGCATCCATACCCATTCTTTTATCAAATCATTTCAGTCGCATTATTGATTGCCTAAAGTGCGGAATAATTTCAATCATAGTAACCGGTAATACTGACCATTATATACCAGGGTTGCTTTTTCCCGTGGTTATTTCACCACACGAAATTACAGATAGTTTGCTATTAAAATTTTTAATTACATTTTCTAGCATACGTAGGGCCTATATGTTATGCCTGTTGCATACTTCTTTACCAACGCTGAAATTTGGGGTTACGGAGACTACACCCTGACGTAATTCATCGTTTAAGAATGTTTTACATTGTATGGGATTCAAGTAGTCGGGAATCGATATCTAATAAAGCTCGCGTAAGGCGTCACGACAAATGAATGCCGTAACCAAAAATTGAGATAATTCGGCGAAGACAATTTACTGTGAATATGTAATGATTATGAAAAAATCTTGCGCGACCTGTTATGATAGCCGTGTTATGCTGATTTGCGTTGGTGGCGCCATCTATACAGTGATAATAAAAATATATTTTAGAATATCTATTTTCATGTGTATTGTTAATAAAAAAAACTTTCGTGCATGGTGTTACTTTTGTGTCCCGATACTTCGCGTTCATATTGCCATCTCCCACCTCACAAATAAGAGCAGATTTTAGAATAGCTAATTTTATGGCTGTTTGTGAAAATAATTTACAGGCCAGGTGATAGCTATCTTTCACATTATTCCGCGCTCATATATTTATGAATAGATGAACAGTTATGATGTGTATGAATTGTCGAATTTTTATAAATAAACCTCAAGGAATATGCGAATGCTGGATTTTTGAGGACAGCGTTTGAGCTTCTCTCGGTTTAAAGGTGGTAACATTTAATAGATCCGCGCTTTTTGGATTTCTGTCTTCGAAATTAACTTGATCGGCTGGGTATTGGTGCATTGAATTGGTCTCAGTCCTATAATAAAAAAAAGCTGTTATATTTTTTGAAGTATGTTGGGTTCAAACCTTCATAATCAGAAAGAGAAAAGCTACAATTCTGGGACAAGGGTCAAAATACGAAAAATCGGCGATATTTCACAAGTTCATCCGTCGTTAATTTTATATTTCTCTCCATTACGTTAATATTCAATTCAAAACGGTCATAACGCTTATATCATCGTGGTTACTAAGACGACGTTAAGTATTGTTGAGAGCGAAAGAGCGTATCCTCCGTCTATTTCATCTATTAAAACGATATTGTAAGTGTTTTCTTTCCCTTTTTAAGCAACTTATGGACCCAATACTCGAAAACGCGTGACACAAACATGTTCCCACCCCCCTCCCAAACCCCCTTGATGAAATCAAACGCCCATCGACTCGTTTATATTTATAAGCCATTGCGGTGAAAATGGTGATTGGGCTGTTTAAAGCTAAGTTATTTGGAGTTTTAAAACTTTTGCGATGGTTTTGTGGGCAACAGTATTGAATATAAGTGTTCAAGAAATGGTGTACTAGTGTTGTCTGCCTCTGTGCAGAGGAAAATACACGGAGGAAACGAAAGTGTGCGTTTTCAAATTTCCTAAGGACGAAGAGACGAAGAGGAAATGGATACTTACCATTCCCAGAAAAGACTTCCAGTCGACGAAATATTCCAAGGTGAGTTACAATCTTTTTCTTCCTATTTGGACGGCGTGATTATTCAGGGAAATGTTAGTATAATGTAAATGCAGATCGTCATTAAAAGTGAATTAAAAAGATATTTGATATAAGCATTGACCGGTAGACGAATTTTTATTGGTTTCTTGAAACAATTCTACTCTCGAGTGTCTTTGCAGGTTGGTTTCAATATTATTTGCGTTCAATATTAAAGGATTTTGCAGGAGTGTGCACCATCTCTTACTACTTACTCATTAATAGTATATATTCATAATAATATCAAAGTATACCACTGAAAAAGGGAATTAAAAGCAAAGACAAATTCACTCCACTTTTTCAAGCCTCTTTCATGTATAAAAAGTACCTATGATGTGTTGGATAGACTTTAAAAACTCCACGAATAATATAAATATTTATAGCGATATTGTAGCTCTACTGGAAGAATGCAAAATTAAAGACTCTGCAAATTAATCTTTGAATAACTTTATCAAATCACAAATGTCTCTTGTTCCAGAAAAAGGTAAGTAGGTTCAAGAAAAGAAAGTAAGTAAGGTGCATCTGTGACATATTTGTATTTGCTGCAATGTTTTGTTAATATCTCCTGAAGTTCATAAATTTTCTCGCAATTCTGGTAATTTGGTTTTCCCACATCCGGTTACTATCAAACGGCTCTGCTATTCTTTTAAAGTTGGTCCAATTAATGAGCAAAATGAGCTTGGGTTTCTACCTTACGTGAAGCACCGAGTATCTCATTGCAAAGCCACGAGCGTTATATCACCCTTATGATGGATGAAGTTCATTTGAAAGCCTTTCTTGACTACAAGGGCAGATGTATAGTAGGACCTGCATATAACTCCAGCAGTTTAGCTTCTAGTGCTCTTGTGTTCGCGGTAGAGAACTTATTACTATATTCATATAAAGATATTGTCCATATTTTGCCAGTGAGTACTCTGTCAGCCTGTGTTCTAAAAGATATTCTGAAGAAATTCATCATTGGTCTCGAAAAAGTTGGTCTGGATGTGGCTTGTGTTATAATCAAAAGATGAAAACAAATCCATCAACAGGAAGGCAGTATCTCTCTTCACCAATCCACCAAGGCTGAGTATAGTTTATCCACATCCTTATCATCTTTCTTGACCATTACTCTAAAGGCATGACTCTGTCCATATGCTTAAATGTATTCGTAACAACTGGATCAATAAGAAAAACTATTATTTTCCCAACTGAATGCATTATATGCTACATTTCTGTGTTATCAGGTAGGACATGGTATTTTTCCATTCAAAACAATTTCCCCAGGCACATTAAAGCAGCAAATCCTAGATCACCGTTTCATAAAAGGTTACAATTCGCCCCATTAAGTGCATAAATTGCCATGAAATTATAGTTTGCAGATAGGTCTAATCAAAACAATCCCTATGTAATTTAACAGAAGCACAATCTAGTTTTATCCTAATCTTGCGCAGTGTAAGAACATACCTTTTTTATTTCATCATCGTTTAATGCAGCGATACTGAAAAAATAGAAGACCCGTGAAGGATGTAAAAATCCTATGACTTCTATGTTAAAAGTACCACTGATGCGTAAAAAATGTTTTACTGAATATAAGACTTTTAATGATATTCTCGAGGTTTCGAATGTATTTGGAAGCAAGCTGTTTCTCTTCGAAGAATATTTTTCGGCGAAGGCGTTTGTCCATTCGAAACAATTATGTTTCCCGAGGTAGGGATTTACTGTTAACATCATTTAAATGTAAGTACATACGATGATATATAAGGAAAATTGTAGCCGGAGAAATGTCTGTTCGCATATCCTTTGGTTTTCTTACGCATTCCCCACCAATCGGCGCTATCAATGGCAGTCTTCGCTACTCCCTCCGTCCGCCTACGACTCGTGACGTCACGATGGAGCGCTCAGGCCTTCTCTCTCAGTGGTCGTGGCTAAGCCGTGGCTTAGCCCTGCTCGAGTTGATTCGTCAGCAAACACGTTACAACCGTGTATGGCAATTGTTGACTATCGGTAACGACCGTGTTCCTGTCTACGAACCCAGCAGATAGATTTCATTTCATCGAAATTTTTGCAATTTCGTTTCTTCGAAAGATGAGTACATCCCGATTATGACTGATAGCCACAAAATTCACAAATGGTTGATTGAGCGACCAATTTTGGTGGCTAAGAAGGAAGATGGATGTGGATGACTTAAACTTCGTAATTCAGAATCAAATCGTAAGTACTCTGCATTCACGCAAAGCTATTGTCTGCGAAAAAAACGAAGACGATGATGCTACGAAACCTAAACCAACCATCTGTATGTAATGGAACGCGTTTTGTGACTAAAAACACTGATTGTCATCGTGATTCACGTGACTATACTCGAAGGAAATTCTAAGATGAGGAAGTCCTCATTCCGAGGATTCCAATGATCATAATCAATATGCCCCTTGAGTTTAATCTTATTAAATGCCCAATTCGTGTTGCATTTTGCGATGAGAATAGGGTGGTTTCTTATTATTTTTTTATTGCCTAAATGGAAAGATTATTTCTCCTGGAGTACGCATTTCACGATCTTAGATTTTCGAATGACGATATCTATTTTTCGCGATTCAACGAAAAGTGCATAGGCTTGAGCGCTGATACGACGCAGGCTGCTAGCAGGTAGTTCTTGGCTTAAATATGGATACTACCTTATCAATCGAAGGAAACTTTCCGACCTTAGACAATTTTAATAAGTGATTATTAAGACATGTTTCCCTAAGCTCTGTGCCTCATGCATGCATTAGTAATCTCAGACGATGTAAAACTCCTATCTACTCGTATAGAAACTAGGTCCCTGTGACGTCACGTGGAGTGGCATCGCATGGGCGCAAATCTGGCCTTTTTCAAATGAGGTTAAAATTGACCATTGCCATTCATCTAAACCGGTATTTCTAAAACCAAATGATTTGTATAATATGAATACACTAATGGTGGGTAACGAATAGCAATCAATGCATTTCGTTTTCTTTGATGAAGGAAACTACCCTATTTACAAATCACAAGGTGAGTGTTTGTGGCCTGAATATAGCGCACCCATGTTTTTCTTATGGTCAAATATATGTGGCATGTTAACGTGTTGGTAAACCATCCGCGCTATTTTTTCTTGCCTCAAGTCGTTTATTACTGCTGCTCCCTAGAGGCTATTCTCACGTGATTTTAAGCGTTAGTGAAACAACGGTCTAGCGTCGCGTAAACTTTCCGCAAGAACAAGTTGTCGCAACAGATCAGAGCCTAAAACGATCTTTTACTGTCAATAACACAAATAGCCCAAAAACTGAAAGGATAAAATTTTGACTTCATTGCTTCATAAGGCCACAATGTTTAAAATTTTCAAAGTTAAAAAATAAAAATTAGAAAATTCATTGGAAAAAAATCCTCGTTAACGTGCCCCAGTTTATCTGGATTTATCCAATGTAGATTGAATCAAGAAAATGTATTTCTAAGAAGCCATTCAAATATTTATTTTTCTAGGTTTATTGAATTTTTTTCTATATATATATTATAGTAAGTCAAAAAATATTGAAAACAGTACAGCCTCCCTTGATTTATAAATGGTGCTACTAAACTGTTCATTGGTTGTTAGGCGGTACAAAGTTCGCCACGTCAGCTGGTCTGTATGCATTGAGGAGTCCGTGCCGTGGAAGATTGATAAAGCCACATGTTGCCAACTGTTGCGCTTTTAATCGGTTTACAAAATTGCCCGCAGCGCAGGGCTATCCATTCCTTCTAAATATCTAGTGCAATACGGTAGTTTCCTTCATCAAAGAAAACAAAAGGCATTGATTGCAATTCCTTACTCACCATTTGTATTCATAATATACAAATTATTTGGTTTTACAAAACACAGTTTAGACGAATGGCAATGGTCAATTTTATCCTCATTTGAAAAAGGCCAGATTGGCGCCCATGCGATGCCACTCCACGTGACGTCACAGGGACCTAGTTTCTATACGAGTAGAAAGGAGTTTTAAATCGTCTGAGATTATCAATGCATGCATGAGGCACAGAGCTCAGGGAAACATCTCTTAATAATCACCTATTAAAACTGCCTAAGGTCGGAAAGTTTCCTTCGTTTGATAAGGTATTAATAATCCTTATTTAAGCCAAGCGCCACCCACTAGCTGGGTACTCTGCTACCTGCTAGCAGCCTGCGTCGTATCAGTGCTCAAGCCTCGCCTCAAGGTCACCTCACAGGGCGGCAGCGGGAACCAGAAATACGTCACACGGACTTTTCCCATCATTGCTACTTAGCCGTCGCGTTTTCGCGCGCTTGAAATTTTTCACTTTTCATTTAATCGCTAAAAATAGATATCGTCATTTAATAATCTAAAAGCGTGAAATACGTACTCCAGGAGCAATAATCTTTCGATTTAGCTCCCTCTCAGCGACGCGAGTGCCCACGATGGCGAATCCATTTAAATGCGCGGTCGGTCATGCAGAGCGCTATCAATGGAGTAGATGGTCAGTCTACTTGATTTCGTGCTGATCTGATGGCGCAAGATAACGGTCTTAAATGACGATACACAAACTGCCTCTAGAAATGAAGGCATCCAGCAGTCTTCGCTGAGTTATAAAGAATGAGCGTCGAATGTCCAATAGGACGAGTAGAAGGGAAGTCATTGAGCGGCAAATGTCTTCTCCTTTGGCCATAGTTGGTGAATTGTCATGTAAGATCTTTGTCTAAAGACTTCAATGAACTAGAAATCAAGAATTATACAGTGGGTAAAATCGTGCACCGTAAATGATTTAAGAGGAAAATGAAATCGAATAGCTAAAATATGGGAGCTTCAATAGCCGAGTTTGACGTCAAGCCTAAGGATAAATGAAGCATCTGAAATTCACGATATTCCTGCAAGGCAATTATTTATAATGCAAAGGAAAATACAGCTAACTCTCACAACCACCAAATACAGGTAACTAAGCTCTACATGAGAGACATGTATAAAACAGTAAACATACCAAGGGACTTTGAGAAAAACGTCATCATTCCCATTGCCAAACTCGAGGGAGCGGAAAAGAACAAAGATTTTAGGACAATTAGGCTGACGACACATGCGTCGAAAATCTACAGGAGAATAGAACGGGGAACAGAAGAGTTTCTGGATTAAGAGCAATTAGGAACATGGGCTCAACGGCCGACTCTTCCGTAGATCGTGGTACCTAACAAACCAGACTCACCCTGAGAGCATGACACTTGATCTTTGAAGATGGCCGCCATTTCAGCACGCGGCAGTTGCACACGAACGTCCTCCTGGGAGGAAACCCACACGGGAGCCAATGGCGAGAGAGAAAGGGGGGTGACGTCACGTCGCCATCATCGATAAGTCCAGCACATGGGCTGCCCTTGAACCAAAGCAAGCGCTCAGCAGCCATAGTTAGTCATTGCAGGAGCCACTGAACTAAATAACCAATGGAACGCCAACACCCCCTCCCGAAGTGGAGCCAAGAAAGTGGCCACCTTGAAAAGGACCCCTTGGAGTTGCACTGCATCTAAATGCGTGTGTAATCACGCAACTTAGACGTTTTTCCTCAGTTCATATTGATTGGGATGAGATTGCGACTGAGAGGAAAAATTACTCATTTCCCATAACAGGTGTTTGCGCCTTAAAAAAACAATATCCCTACGGTTGACTTTGGCGCAATTTCCCAATTGAAATGGCACTTGGGAGTCGGCCATGTTTGCAAGACTGTCCGCGCAACCAGCGTTCCATTGTTAAGAGTTCAGTGGTCAAAGTATTAGTGCGACAATAAGCCATGCAACAAAACACACGCACAAAGCAACAGCACAAAGCAAACAACAACTACTCTACTTACACACAATCACGAACAAAAGTTATGGCAGTTATCAGTACAAATTACCAGTATAAGTTTTAAGTAAGTTACGAGCACAAGCTATATGTACTAATCTAATGTATGGTTGCCTATGATATGATTCTAGATTTGTTTAAAGATTAATACCGGATTCCAATCCACTTTTGAATGCACGAAATATTCTTCAATATCCCCAGTATCTGGAAGCGACGTCACGCTTTTCGCCTTCGGGTTCGAAGCAAGACTTGAATGGCCATCACCAGTCCAGTACTAGTAAAGTACCCCCTATTTCCTCGCACAAGAAGAGTACTATAACGACTTACAATCGAAGGCCACCATCTTACGAAGAAAATATGGCGGGTGCAGGCCATACGCCTCATCCTTTCATGTTATTTTAAAATGTTATTTCATCAACTCATGCTAAATTTTTATGTTAAAAATGGCTTTTAAATGTAATGCACTCATAATTAAAGACACAAATTAGAAGAATTATTGACTCTATTAAGACTCGTATTACTTAAGACCTGTGGAGTGGCTGATCTTCCACATTTTCAACAAGATGTGTGTTTTTTTAGCAGAATCCATGCATGCTAATTTCATTTATTTGATTAAGCTTAAGGAGTTGATTATTTAAAAGAGTGTTTGGTAATTCGTGTGACGATAGCCTATTTTAGTGACTCTGTTCTTAAACGCATTAGGAGGGCATGAACTTCCGCGATTTTTTCATTTAATATTCTGAGAGAATAAGAAGTAATAACAACTTTATTCATTGCGGCCAACATTTTCCAAATTGTGCAATGCTTGTCGGCCGACGTTGCGCGCTCCTTGCATGCGGAGTGGGTGACGAGGTGCGCGTTCTCGTAGCCGCCGCGCCGAATCGAATGGGCTGGTTTAGTCGTGACGTCACAGATCGCTAGTTCATTATTTTCATAAATTTATTCGGTATGACTTAACCGAAAAGCTTGGAATATCCCAATGATAGGTATATTCAAACCTACTTGGCCTTAAACCATTCAATGAAAATTTAGTCGCTTTTAGTCTTATACCACCGGATTTTTTCCATTATAGTTCATCATCATCATCATCATCACTGGTCAACAATCCTAGGATTGGTTTGACGCAGCTCTCCACTCAGTTCTCCTATCAGCTAATCTTTTCACTCCTACGTATTTCTTCTCTTTCACATCTCTCTTTACTTGTTCCATATATTTTGTTCGATCCATTATAGTTATATAATTTAAATATAATCATTAGGCAAGAAATTAATCATTTATTGCGCTGCCTCGCCATATTGACCCTGAACTTCAGCTTTCAAATTATGAATCTTCGGTCGGGCAGACATTTTTCCCAAAGGTAAATTCTTTGTAGCTGTATTTTCGACTAAATAGAGTGGCATTAAAAGTTCTAAAATTAATTCATAAATCGACTCATAGATATTCGTTTTTACAAAGGCTATTGAAATATAGAAAAATCTTCTCGGGATTGCGCGCGGGTTAGATTATTTAAGAGCGCCGACGTTTCGGGTACCGACTCGCTACCCATTCTCACGGCATTCTTCAGTAGCCGTGAGAATGGGTAGCGAGTCGGTACCCGAAACGTCGGCGCTCTTAAATAATCTAACCCGCGCGCAATCACGAGAAGATTTTTCTATAGTTATTCGCCGGGAAAGTGTAAAATCATGAAATATCAATAAAATCAATTCGTCTCGGGAATACCAATGAGTAAACTTCGTCTCAAGTAAATCAAGCGCCAGTTGAGCAATATTTTATTTCCAGGCAAAGTAATAATGTATGCAGCCTCTATTATCATTAACCTATATAGTGAGCTTGGGCCAATATGGGTAACCATTAAACCGTGGAAGTACTATTGTTTCTAATAACATGTGGCCCCACTTAACTGATGTGGTCGGGTCGGTGAAAACTTGGAAGGTTGGCACATGAAGCGACCTGCATCCTTTGCCTTCACGGCAACAAGAGCCGACGAGGACACGACTGATCTACCGAAGCTGGAGTGAAACTCAAGAGGCCCAGCGAAGTTCAGATTAGCGGATGGAAACTCACTTCCACTACCCGTCGAAGTGTTTTCTTTCCGACTCCGTGGCGAGGTTCTTCCTCTCTTTAAGTTCATGCTCGGACTCACCATTTATGTCACACTAATACACACTGATACACTAATACGTGGCTTCGTAGCCGATTTTTTAGCAATTTTGAAAAAAATGTAATAAAAAACACACCACATTAAATTATTTATGAACCAAAATAAATTAACATAAATATATAAAACATAAAAAAACAAAAAGAATAAATTTACCAGCGCAGTACCAGATTGGAATCGGATTCCCAGCCTTCACTGTGCTCATCAGAAGTTTGCTCCTCCAGTAAAAGTAAGTTTCGTATATCCTTTGAAACATTTCTTTCAAAATTTACACGCAAATAAATGATATAAGAGGATCGGAAGTAAGGAGGACCGTTCGGACAAGATCTCACATTTTAGCTAAGCGCAAAATATTTCGCGTGTGGTACAGTCAATACGAATATGTTGAGCAATACAAGTACCAACCTGAGAAAGGAGTCTCAAGGAGAAAATAGGGTAGTTTCCTTGATCAAAGAAAACGAAAGGCATTGATTGCGATTCGTTACCCACCATTATTGTATTCATAGTATACAAATTATTTGGTTTTACAAATCCCGGTTTAGACGAATGGCAATGGTCAATTTTAACCGCATTTGAAAAAGGCCAGATTGGCGCCCATGCGATTCCACTCAGAGTGACGTCACAGGGACCTAGATTCTATACGAGTGGATGGGAGTTTTACATCGTCTGAGATTACCAATGCATGCATGAGGCACAGAGCTCAGGGAAACATACCTTAATAATAACCTATTAAAACTGGCTAAGGTCGGAAGGTTTTCTTCGTTTGATAAAGCATTAATAATCCTTATTTGAGCCAAGCGCTACCAGCTAGCAGGGTACTCGGCTACCTGCTAGCATCCTGCGTCGTATCAGCGCTAAAAGCCTCGCCCCAAAGTCACCTCACTTGCGGCAGCGGGAACCACAACGACGTCACACGGGCTTTTCCCAGTATTCATACCTACCTAGCCGTCGCGTTTTCGCGCTTGAAAATTTTCAATTTTCATTTAATCGCGAAAAATAGATATCGTCATTTAAAAATCTAAAAGCGTGAAATACGTACTTCAAGAGTAATAATCTTTCGATTTAGGCAATAAAAAATAATAGGAAACCACCCTATTCTTAAAATTAACAAAGCATGCAGATGACTCAAGAAAAAGTAGGTAATTATCGAATTTTTATGACTCTCTACGTTAACGCATTCATTTCTAAACAGATTCATTCACGGTGTGGAAATAGGAAGAAATATATTGGTAAATGAACTCTTAGCACTAATTTATCCGATGAATTTTAAGAATTATAGACTGATGACCGAAGTAATAGTAACTCATGTCTACAAACTTTATATTCAGGCTAATCCGTGATTTTGCAATGATGAAATACAATAAATTTAAAAACTATAATTATCTTTCGAATTCCAATTATTTTTCTTACTCTAGGGTCATCAACTTTCCCTTGGGCTACAACCTTGTCGGTGTAGAAAGGCTTGCGCATTCATTTGACCGCTAGAGCTGCAATGGCGGGATTAATTCGCAATTATTCCCGATAGGGCCACGTATGCCAGATAGGTCGAAGGGTAGGAGCCGTAGAAGCCGTAGAAGACGGTTTTAATTCCGCTACCGCTAAAGAATTGAAAGCTGTGGAATGCGGAGTTTATGGGACTATCAGCCTAATATCGTAAGCGGAAAAAGTGGTACTGAGGATACTGAACAGACGAATGGAGGCCAGGGCAAACGAGTATTTGGGCGATGATAAGTTTGGTTTTAGAAACATTTAAACATTTAGAAGCAAACAAACAGAAAGAAGTCAACTCTTGATGCACTTCCGATAATGAGGCCCCTCGTGGAGAGGAATCTATAATATGACCAGGATGTGTATGCCTGTTTCGTGGATTTTGAGAAGGCATTTGATAGGGTGGACTGGGTAAAGTCATTGGATATCCTCAAGAGAATAGGTATAGATTGGAGAGATAGACGACTAATTCGTAATCTGTATATAGCCCAGATTGCGCAAGTGAGGGTGGCGGACAGAGAATCTGGGTGGGCAAGCATTGGCCGAGGTGTGAGGCAAGGCTGTCCTCTATCGCTGCTGCTCTTTAACGTATACGCTGAGGAGATGGTAAGAGAAGCGTGGGACGAGTTGGAAGCTGTAGTGAAATTTGGAGTAATTATGTTCACATTATTAAGGTTTGCGGATGTTCAGGAGCTTATTACCCAGTCAGCGAGGGGACTACAGGCTCTAGTGGATGCGTCAGACGAGCTGTGCGAGGAGTATGGGATGAGGATTAATCACAAGAAGACTAAGGTAATGCGGTTTTGTAAAGTATCGCGAGCAAGGAATGTGAGACTCAAGATAGAAGTTGGTGGGGAAAAACTTGAGCAGTTAGAGCAATTCAAATATTTAGGCAGCACATTAGAGGAGAACGGATACAGTATTAAGGACATCAGGAAGGGAATTGCACTAGCAAAGGAGGCATTCATGAAGGAAGGGGCTTCTGAGATGATCGTTATGTAAGAGTTTAAAGGAAAGGTTAGTGAAGAGTTTGATTTGGAGTGTAGCTCTCTACAGTGCGGAAATGTGGACACTGAGGAAAGAAGACAAGAGAAGATTGGAGGCATTCGAGATGTGGGTATGGAGAAGAATGGAGAGGGTGAAATGGACAGAGAGGAAAAGGAACGACGAAGTGCTGGATATGGTTGGCGAGGAGAGAAAACCTTTAGATGAGATACAGAGGAGACAGAAGGTATAGATGGGAGGAGTACTTAGCGGGTAGGGTATGTTGAAAACAGTGTTAGAGCGTTGAATGATAGGTAAACAAGGGAGGGGAAGGAAGAAAATAGGACTTTTAAATAGAATGAAAAGGATTTGGCCTTACAGTGAATTGAAGAAGGCAGCACTGGAAGGAAAGGGAGGCTCCCAGATTACTTCTTTAGCACTCCAGGGAAACCTACCTTAATCATTAGAATACTATAATAATAATATGGTCATCAAAATGATTTTAACTACGGGTGTATCTGGTGCTTTGATGAGATTTGAAATTAATATAAGTAGGAATTTTTATCAACTGATATTGGACAGTAATTAGCCAAAAGGACATGAAGATACAACCTCTGCCACTTCCTCTGCTAATTTCCTCTCAGTGAATGACTCTGCTTACAATTAGAAATAAATATGTTAGCATAGATGGTCATTATTTCAACAAATGTATTCCTTTATTATTTACTGAGTCAACTAAGTCTATTATGTAGATGTTAAGAATGATTCTTTTACACAATAAAAAAATCATAATTACTTACATCGGATTCGAACCCTCCCAAAACTTTATTGCAACAAATGTGCGTGAAACAAAACTACTGAGCCATGGAGCCATATCTATATGTCTTGTAAACATTGAGTCCAAATATGAATCCAAAGAGAGGAAAAACCTCGACACGGAGCCCGAAAAAAACACTCCCATGGGTCAACCTGTGCGTGATCATGATTATCCTCTGTGCATTCGATTCCCTGGGCCTTTAGCTTGTGGAGTTTGACTCCTGTCTTGCAAGTGCGGTCGCACTGGCATCCCTCCTCGTCTGCTCTTGGTGGCGTACGGGTTATGGATTCAGGTTACCTCATGTGCCAACCTTCTATGTTTATACCGACCTGACCACATTAATTAAGTGGAGCTCATGGGTGTCTACGTATTATTGGAAATGATAGTACCTTACGTAAGCCAATGCCGTCTGCTCTGCTCTCAAAAAACGTTTTATAGGTGGAAAGTTAACATCAGGCTAAAAATAATAATGAGAAGTGTTGCAGACACCCTAATGCAACTTTCTGTTGTAAATATAGATTGTTGTGCGATACCATGGAGGTCAGAAATTCATTGATCAATATTTCCACTCGGCAGAAACGTTTGCGAAAAAAGATGGCTTTCCTTCATGGCAATTGGCTGCCGTGACGTTTGCCTGAACCTAAATTTATGGAGAGGAATCTTCAATTTTTCCAGTTTTTAGGCGAACTTAAATTATCTTCTTCAATTTTAAAGGGGGGGACAGGATACATGGCCCATCCCCCCTCTGCACATAGCAGAGCAATCAAAAAAGACTGAATCTTCGTAATTCATGCAGTATAAGTTCATAAACAAACTGCTTAACTAATTATATGCTTCCATTCAACCAGAATTTGAATCATAAAGCTCATGCAGTTGCCATTTGTCAATTAGCCCAAACTAGAGTGAGTGTGACTACCATATTATTATATTGCATTCCGTACAGTAGAGGACACAGAAAAAACTCAATGGGGGGTGCAAAGGATACCTTGAGCTACCTTTACTTTTATCGTAATAAAAAATTAATCAAGCCATGTTGCAAAGATGAAGAAAGTTTTATTTAAACTCATTATGAACATATAAAAGACAATATCTTACGATATAAAAAAGTGCAATAGGGAACTTGCATACATTTCAGAAACAGTTGTGAGCTCCAAAATCATGTAGAAATACATGTTTGCGTTTCACAGTGAAAAGGTTTTATTACTTTTTGATGTCGTTAGCGATATTTTATTCATTAAAGTTCAAGAGAATTTTCAAATACGAGTGGGACTCGAAAACGCCCGATGATTGGCTAGCGGCAAATTGACGTCATAGTTCAGTACGAGGAAGCGAAGGAAGCAGCATAGGCATTTGGACACAAGCGACGGCTTGGTTGTGAGGCATTTCTTTGTTCCAGTACAGTGAGTCCTCGTTTAACGTTCCTGAAAAATGTGGCGATAAACGAAATGACGTTAATCGAAACATATATCCCATAAGAAACAATGTTAAAAGCGAATATCGGCTTCTATACGCGAAAAAAATTTAGCGTATCATATCTGGGGCATTTTTTACGATGGGAATTCGATATGGTGGTCGCCCGGGCAACATCGTCGCAATTAAAGGATCCAACCGATGTGCATCTGAAATGTTTTATAGTTCATAACAAAGTGAGACTTGCGTATAACATTGGCGAAAGCGTATACTCATGTGAAATGTGTATTCTTTTGGCAGTCCGGTAGAGAGTCTTACGGTGAACTTATTTCCACCTCGAAGCTGTCGATGATACTTTCAACTTAAAAATACCTTGCCTGGAGGGCGACAGGAAGCTCTGAGGAAGCCAGACTATTAATGTTTCAATTTAGTAGCGATAATATAGACGAACTTCCAACACAATATACCATCTTGTAACTCAAAACCCCGAAACCACTTCCTATTCTGCAGAAAGAATCGGTCAATCGCATTTCGATTAATGTAATAAATACAACGTCTTCAGGTGTTAATAAGTTACTTTTGTAATTAGAAGGCCTTCCTAAAGTAACATTAAAATTTTAATATTTTCCAAACAGAGTTTTTAATACATTTTGGGAGCTTTTCTCACGATATATCTGAAACCTACTCTAAAGGCGAGCTCATCGTCATTGCGATCGGTTGTCACTTAAAAATTCCGTATCGGAAATCCTAGAGGGATGACCTTCGACGATGACCATGATCACCTGCACTCTCACTATCACTGGAACCCGTGGTGAAAATATCATCCCAATCCAATTTCTATTTGGTTTTAACTGGGAAAGAGCAACATAGAACTGCACATTCTTTGGGCAACTTTGGGTTTGACTTTCCCTCAAACATCCCATTTCCCCTGTGGTGCACATCAGTCCTATCTTTATACGATAGCCTAACAACCTTTAAATAGATCCTTGGTTTATCCTGACAACCAACTAAATGGAAATTGCTGATCCACACGTCTTCCTCTATCTCCACAGTTTCCAAATCAAGGGCCGCGGAACATTCCCCATTGTGACTCAACTTTTTCTGAAAAGCAAGCCGGCGTAGAATAAAATCAAAGAATGCTGCGATTCATTTTTTGTGACCACCTCTGGATTCCATTCTTTTTCCATCTACAACTTCCTTTATCTTTGGGACAAGACGATGTTTAAATATTTTCATTAATTTATAACAAAATATAAGTTCTAAAAATACCCAAAAGCCATTTCATTAATCCGCACTGATGAGTGTAAATTAATGTGGAAGATGAATGCTGTAGACGTAGTAGTTTTCCTTAGGTTGAGTTGCAAAGTTCATGAAGTTGACAAAACGGCTAATTTTTCGGTGCGCGGAGTCATTTATATTGCACTGGCCGTGTCTATACATTTTTCAATTTTTTTGTAATAAAATAAATCAGAATTTAGGATAAAATTTCCTTTAAAATGACATATAGTTCATTATTATAGCATGCAGTGAAGCCAGGGTATAAATTTGCAAAGTACTGCGGCACATCATTTTGACGCCGACAGTAGAAGAAAACGCTGTCTTCTTGGCTGGCACTCGAATGCATGAGGGTCAACATTGCTCTACATTATCATATTTCCTCTCTTGATTTTAAACATCATGGAATTTTCTATGTCCTTCCGTAACTGAAATTGAACAAGTGCCATAAATAATTTGAGTCCATCATAACCATCGAGAAACACCTATCTCGATTTTTGTTGTGAAGTTGAGTTTTTATTCTACGGCGGCCGAATTATCGAAAAATCTGTTTCAAGTTATTCAGTCAATGAAATATGGATATATTATTTATATTAAAGTTATCTTCGCTCACATAGCACACGGGTTTATCATTCCGTTTATTATACTCTTATTTTTCCGTAACGCTCATCCCGACAGACGGCATATGCATATGCATCGAGGCTTTTCTTCTAATTTCCTCCGTGGGAATGCAGACGAAAATTTTTTCTGGGGTGTTATTGCACAGAGGAACAATGCACCACTTGTAATTTTTCCTTATTTCAGCCATGTTCTCCTTTAAACGCAACGTGGCTCTTCCAAACCTGCAGTTACTGGGCTTGGATCTTGGACTCGTACTGAACTATGACGTCACGGCCAAAGATTAGTGGGGGCGGTATTTTTTAGCCCGCGAAACTCGGGAGACTTTTGGGAGTCATTTTCTAGGGTAAAAACTGAATTTTAAGCGGAAAAAAGTATATTGCGGTACTAAGTGTTTACTGTAGTATATCAGCATACTGTTTATAAAAAGTATGCAATTTCCCTATTGTGGTTTTACAATGTTTGGAGCGACACACCCCCCATCTGTGTCTGCCACTGATTCAGTATGCATATTTAGAATACCTACTAACTTGAATGCATGCAGAATGTACATGTAGGACAACAAAACTCAGAATATGCAAAGTGGAAAATGATTGTAATATGTAGTAGCACTCACCCAGGATGGACAGGTTTCCAATTGCTGATGTTAGCTGTAATCACACATTTTTACACATGCTAGGAAAAGAGTGCTGCATAGTTAAGTATTAGCAGATTACATAGGTTGATAGCAGATGACTCAATGTTAAAAGAATTCAATCATTTCATTATAAAATACATAGGGAGGTAGGCCAGAGTCTCATACCTCTGCTGTCCAAAGGCTCCATCACCACGTGAACTTTTTAATTAAAGTTGGTGTGGCTAAGTCGTTCCACACCCCTTGTCAAATAATTACAATAGCCGTGCAAGGACATTTTTAGGTGATTTACGTCTATTTTGGGGAAATACAGTCTGGCAGCATGATTCAAACTATTGGGTATATTATCTCGTAAACCATATCTTTTGAAGCCGATAAAATCACAACCATTCTTCCTATAATCTCCTCAAACCACTGACTGACCTGAAAAATAAATGCATTTCACCATGGTGAAATAATGAGACCATTTGGACTGCAAAATGAAGGAATCCCCATCAACATACTGACCTAGAAGATATCCCAAAAAAATGACATCCAGTTAATTTGCCGCAAAAGTAACGTTAACACATCGAAATCCATAAGCTTGGTATTGACAAACATCGCGGGACATAAAATCATTTAAATTTGAGGAAGAGGTAAGTTTCTTTGTCATTCCATCCATCTGGTAAATGAAGTTTGCTACGCAGTGATATGTGACAGCATGAGGTGACTGGTGTCGTACAGCCAAAAGTGTGCGTGCATCAATATGCTGCAGACAAACATATGAGGACAATACAATACATTTAAAAGATAAATTAATGAACTCATTTATTCACGCTTGAAACTAAATAAATTCACAGTTCTGTATGCTAATTTGAAGTCCACTTGAGAGAGAGAGAGTTTGAAATTGCCCCCTTCTCGAAGTTAATATTCAATAAACCCATGAAGCAACACGAAGTACCTAATGACTAGAAAAATGCTAATGTTACACCAATATTCAAATATGGAGACAAGGAACAGTCATCTAACTACAGACCGATATCTTTAACGTCAATCTCATGCAAAGTCCTTGAACATATCGTAGTCAGCTCAGTAATGAAACACCTAGATGCGCAAAACTTGTTGATGAGATCTCAGCATTGAGTCAGGAAAAGTAAATCATGCGAAACTCAGTGAGCGCTTTTCGCCCAAAATATTTTAGTCTCTGGAGAGGACAACAGACCAGTAAACACGATTGTTCTTGATTTCAACAAAGCATTTCATAAAATACCCCATGGAGAGTTAGTAAAAAAGCTGAAATCTTATGGCCTAGATGAAGATGTCATTTCCTGGATAAGAGAACTTTTGAGCAAAGAGTAGTACCGCTTGCAAAGAGTAGTATTAGACGGTGCAGTCTCCAATGAGGTTAGAGTCACTTCTGGTGTCCCTAAGGGTAGTGTCATTGGCCCACTCCTATTCCTTCTTTATATAAACGACATTGGTGAAGTAGTAAACAGTAAGCTATGGTTATTTGCAGACAATGCTTTAGTTTACAGGGAAATCCGTTCCAACAAAGATAGGGATGAACTAAGGAAAGAGCTTGCTGCTATTCAAGCATAGAGCAATGTTTGGCAGTTAGAATTAAATTTGAAAAAATGCGTAGTGATGTATTTCTGGAAGAAGAATAACTTGCCACAATGTAGCTATATCATTTGGGGCACTCAATTAAAGGCAGTTCAATCTGTGAAATATCTAGGAGTTAGACTCAATTATGGCCTATCGTGGAATAAACATATTCAGGAAATAACCAGTCAAGCTAATCGTAAAATGGGTTTTGTTAAAAGAATATTAGGAAAGTGGGACAACAAAGTGAGAGAAATTAGCTACTTTTCCCTTCTTATACCCAATTTAGAATACGCTGCCAGTGTTTGGGACCCTCATGAAATAGGCTTAATAACAGAGTTAGAACAAGTGCAAAGAAGAGCTGCCAGGTACGTGAAAGGTCGTTACGATAGTCTTGTTAGTGTAACTAAACTCTTAAAATAACTCAGATGGGAATCTCTGTCAGACCATAAATTGAAAAATAGACTAAATATTTTAGATAAATTCAAGAGCAGTGTCTTTTCTAATGAAGTTAGCCATATCTTGCGGATACCAACAAACTACAGAAGATCAGATCATACAAATAAAATAAGAGAGATAGACAGATGTAGATCACACTGATTCAGAATGTCTTTTTTCCACCATTAATAAGAGATTATAACGGCAGCGTTAGAATTCATAAATAGATTAGATGACCTGGTAGTGTAGCCAACTAGCTTAAAAATTATGGCATGTTATTGAATTTAATTATTATTGTATAATTTGTTAGTATGCATGACGTTTTTTGGACCGAGGGGTGTGCATGTGGGAGTCCAATTGCATACTGTATGCTGGTGATTGATCACCCCCTGCCAAACACCCAAGAGGTGGCTCGCAGGGTATTTTGTAGATTTAGATGTGAGTGTAAAGTGTTTCCCCCTTCCTCCCACAATTCCCGTTTTCGGGGTTTATCTGTGTTGCGTACGGCACAATGAAAGATTCACCTTTCCCCCCAACCCCTCCCTACAAACAACACCTGCAAGCAGTGAGCAGAAGGTGATGTAATCCACAACCCCTTCCCCCACAAACTGAGAGCATGCTTCAGCAATCTCCCCCCCCTCCCTATGGTGACGATTCGAAGAAAACCCACCCCTTTCCGGGTTTCCCCTTCTGCCCCAACCCAACAAAACCAACCCTCTCTGGATCATAAAACCCAGACGTACTCCAGCTCGAGAGAACACATCATTCCGAGCTTTGCTATAAGCTTATTGTTTTATTTATTTATGGCTTTAGGTACTGGATGCTGCGGCATCAATAAAGAACTTGTTCTTCAAAAGGTAGCACATTTCTGAGTGAGAAACAAGGTGAAGTTCTTCTCCAAATTGTGTTTTCACTTATTATCTAATTTATTAAATCAAAAAGGAAAAGACATTGGATAACCATCTGAAGATTAAGTTTCCTTTGGATCATGTTCCAGAGCGCGCTATCCTGAAGCATAATAATAGTTGCACAGCAGCGAAAACAGCTTATTACTTCATTACGGAATCACAAAATGCACGACAGCAGGGATTTCTTAATGTGGTCTCCTGATATCCATTACGTACTGTTTAAATCCCTCTCATTACTTAGGACATCGTTCTCCACTGAGAGTCAAAGCAATCCAAAATTATAATAAAGCGCACATGTAAACGAAGCATTCCGTTGTCTGCAACTTAAGCAACTATTTAAGTAGATAAGAAAAATGACTTATTGCCATTTTGTATCAATGAAGAAATATGCACTCAAATACAGTTGAAACACCACATTTGTGTGACTGGATTACCCGAAGCTTTAACGCTATGCCAATTCTCTCACTGACTAAAAAAAGTGTATCGTTATGAGTTTCCTTAAGTCCTGCATAGGAACAAACCAGTCTACTAGTATCACTAAATCAAACTGAATTTGAACACACGGTGAAATTATTTGCAATGATGTTGCAGTAGGTCTTTTAAATATTTTGCGTACATTAACTCTCATCAAAATGCAAAGTCATTATTTGTAAGTGAATGAACTTTTACAGATCGGATAATTTACGAGAGAAAGTAAATTGAAGTTGTGGAGATGTATCTATTAATTAGCATGAGCTGCACAATTCATGTGGAATTCAACATTGCAAATATCCCACACACATTTCCCTTTAATCATGTAGCTAAAACAATGTTGCGGGAGATGGGAGTGTTATTCTAATTTCCTTCCTACTGGTACTATAGAAAATACCGAAACTCCATTTCCAAACTGCGGCAAAATTGTCACCACTCCATTCGCTGCAATACTTTTGAATTAAAAGGTGCAGAAAAACCCTTGGATCCAGCTGGAAACCCGAGAACTCTTCCTCCCCTTTTGAATTCCTCCGTGCATACAACTGCGATCACACATTTCCATGTGCCCAGCCAAACACATCAAAGTGAGTGGCCCCAATGTGCCACACCACTGCCTTCAATGCCTGCCTGCCACTTGTGTGAATAGTATGCCCTCAGCCCAGATTTTGCCTCTGCTCGCAGTGTGCTATTCAAACTAGCCCACAAACGCAATATAGTGGGCCCAGTCCATCCCACAGAAGCGTGATACAAGTCGCCACTCACTTTGGGAGATTTTAATAGGTCTTCAAAAATATCCTCAGCAGGGCAATAAGTGCAAAGGGATCCATTTTATCACAGTATTGGCAAAAGAGTATTTTCACTCACAGGGAATAGAATTGAAAAGTTTTGAATTTGATTTTTTCACCAAAAAAATTTTAGCTAACAGAAGTGATCGTATCCAGTTTCCCTGTGAGGTTTGGATCACTCTGCGACGTACGTGGTGACTATTGCAAACAAATTTCAATGTGCAGTTGGCAGCAGTAATATTAGCAGGCGACTGAAGAATCTTCCATTGTAATATTCATGCCCAGCATGTTTGCTCCTGAGGATGTTAATAGTTGTACAAGACAGGTGGCTCATGCTTAAAATCGTCTCGAGAGTGTTGGAACAAGTCATTATGTTGGCTGATTTTTTTCCAATTTCAAGCTGCATTCCATTTGCATCGTATTTGTGAAGAAGACCACATTGTATGAAATGACAAGCAGTCGGGAAATGTCTTCCATTGGAAGTACAAGGAGAGCTGAGAACCTTTCAGCCATGGCAGAACATAAGTGTTCTGAACCAGGATGGGGCATTAACTTGGAGAAGGCTAAAGTTATTACAAAGAATCCTGCTATTTTCTTGGACTCATAAGGCAATAGAAATCAACTGGCATATACATATGTAATTTTATCATTGAGGCCTGCACAACATCTGGAAGAAACTATTTTATCACTATTCTAAGGCCATTGGTCAATAAAATACAAACTCTCCATGACCAATCAGGAAAGAGGGACCTCACCAAGCTACTCATACTAAAAGGTTGGCAAAACATAGCATCAAGTATATCGACCTTAAGATGTCTGATGGCCAATGAACAATTGTTTTTCACACAATAAACACATGGTGAGAGTGAAAAAAGACATTGCTGATGCACCACTTATCATCAGCATCAAGGAATACAATGAAAAGGTTTGTCATTTCATCCTTAAATTACATTTTTTTTCAAATACAAGAATGAAAATAAAAGTCAAAAGTGGACATGACAAGTACATATCACCATGGCAGCATCTGAAGGGGAAGAGTGTCCGAAGGAGGAAGAGAGACGAACATACCTCCAACGGCTTTCCCACGGGGTAATCCAACTGCAGACCCTTCCCCCCAACTGCACCCTCTGTTGTTGCCGTGTAAAGCATGGGTCCCTGACTCTCCAGCCGCTTCATGGCAAACGCACGCCCCTCCTCAGCCACCGCCTCGGGGAAGCTGCCCTTGCGCGGCTGCTGCGCTGCCGCTGGTGACTTCCTCCTAGCCTTTGCGCTGGCAACAGTGCCTGCTGCACCTCCGCTACCCTCATCATCCTGGCTTGGCGTCTGCAACCAAACAGACGAGCACCAAAAATGAGGAAAACCGCTTTATATGAGGTGATGCTTCAGGCAACAATAAAAACGAGACCAATCAAATTCACTTTTCCATCACTATGGTGAAAGAAATAGACTAGAATATTAATAATCTACACTTAAACCCTTTTACTGCAGCAGCCTATTTCAGGTGGGATGCACGAAGACTGCCAAGGCTTTATATCCTGGAATTAGCAACATTTCATATTTAAAAATTTTTCAGCTACTTAATTTTAATTAATACGCCTAAATTTTTTTCCCAATTCTTAAGATATATTTATATCTTATGACCATAGATAGATTATGGGGGTTTACATAAATCACAGCCATTGAAAAGGTCACAATCACGAAAAAAAAGTAAAATTCAGGCCAATAAATTGGCCCCTGGCAGTTTTCGCACAACCAGCAAGGGCCTATACATCGGCTCGGTGGCAGTAAAAGGCAGAAATTAGACATTCTTCAAATGCCTAAATTCTCTGTGAGTCACCAAACAATCCTTTGCCCTCTGCCCAACCTAGTTCCTCACCTATTTTTTATTACCATGCTTTTGTGAGTTTTGCTTCAGTTAAACATAGAATTTTTTCCCCTGACCCAATTATGTCATTTGTTGCTTTGCTACTTTGCTGGATTTTGACACCTTCAAAGTGATGGACACTCATCAAAATCTTGGTCAGTGATGTCAAGTTTAAAGTGCAGATCACAACCAATAAATTAAATATTTGTCTTTATTATTGGGCAAGATTCAGACAAAAGAGGCTCTTCTTCTACTCATCCTCTCGTCATACTATAAACATGAATTAAATATTCACCAGGGTAGGCAACCTCCTCTAAATATGATCACTAGAAAATTCTTGCCATACATCTGTGACTTAATCTTTAACCCTTTCATTAACTTGCATTAACTTTATTCATCTATTACCTACGTCTTACCAACAGCTTTTTAAAAAATCTACCAGCCCTGAAAAAAGCATCCTCTTTTAACCAAATAGAATTTAATGAATAAAATCCACAAAGAACAATTACTCTCCAATGAACAAGCTAATATATACCTTAAAAAGTTCCCACTCTTTTTGACAAGAGTAAAGCCTTCAAGGGCATAGAGATAGAACCCAGACAAGAAGACTTTGGATAAAACCTGCAAAAACCAAATGAGAATGAGCTAAGTAATGTGATCAAAAATATAAGCGAAAAGCAAGACAAAATTCACCTGGAAAGAGAAAGAGGAGAGAGACGAGAGGAGAATGTAATGCCCACATTATGCACTTTAATGGGTAGGCATACCTCCAAGGCATATTTCTGGATATGTGCCAGTAAGACTAGAATTTGCTTTGTGGAGTGCTTCGGAGGGGGTTGCCTTTGCTTATATTTTGTTCTCAATTTGCATGCATCGGAAAATCATGAATTCCATTTACTTAGCTATAAATTTCATTAACATATTTCTGAAATTTAAAGTCATTCATGGTTTTTTACCAAAATGGTTGTCGTTATTATGGCTTAGTCTTCAAGAGGGTATGTTTCTGAAATTCACATCATTTCTCCAAACAATTTTAATCTTAAGGGCATAGATAGTGGAAGTTCACACCATCAAATTCCAAGAAAACTTTAGCGCTGCGATCATGATCTAAGTTCATACCTTTAAATAGTTGAGATGAAGGAGAGAAGGGTCTGGGTGGTAAGATCCCTAAGCATCCAAAGGGACTCTCAAAGGGAAAGACTGAGATACACTTTTTGTGACTACTCTTACAAGACTAAACTTCTTCTTCTTCTTCTCTCTGAGTTTCTCATATCTTCAGAATATCCCCTTCTCATGGATGTGGATACAAATTCGTCTGGAGGCTTCTGTGGTCATTTAACAACCCCATTCTCTCAATGTCCCTCCCTGGCTACGCACCTCTGTTCATCCAGTTCCTGAGCACATGCATAAAGCAAGAGGGCTCTTTTGGATGCTTTTCTACATCAATGAATCTCCTCACCTTGAATGCGATGATAGTTGGCTTGTTACGCATGTATCGGAAGCTCTGAGCGACACACTTATTCTGAGGACTCAGATAAGCCAACCCAAGAGACTGCATCCTGGCTCTGCGCACCTGCGCCTCGTCAAAACTCCTCTCTGACTCAGATCGCATGTACTCCCGCAATCTGTGAAGGACAAGAGACATTGCTGCATTGTTAAGCCCACCATTTGGTCAGCAAGCCAATTCAAGTGGTCGAACAAGTATACAGATAAAAATTACAATTGAAACACACTTACTCATACGAATAAAAATACACTCAGCATAAAAAAGGAATATTACCGTTACAATCTCTTCAATTTCATGTTCTCATGAACCCCATTCATTGGGTTTTGCAGGAAGGGATCACAACCTACCAGCAGGATGCACCGAAGTGGTGACAGTTGTTTTTGAGGATTTGTTTCATGGAGATGATTTTTCCTTGCCAGATGATGTGGTTTTTTTTAAAAATGATGTCTTTCTAATACACAGCAGATAGACACCATCAATCAATGACTGTCAAGCAGCTATTATCCCAATCTGATTTACCGACATTAACTTAATATGATAATTTAGTGTTTTAGCTGTGTTTTAAGCCCATGTAGACAAGTAGTTGATTATGGATATGCTTGTATATTGCCATATTTCTTATGCTGCATGTCGAAGGGCAATTATAATTATTTAATCACTCTTTTGATAACTCAGTATTTCCATCCATATGGAAAAAAACACTTATCCATTCAATAAAGAAGACAAAAAATGCAAAATTACTTTCTGATTTTTGGCATATCTCTGTTCTGTGTACCCTGTCAAATGTGTTGGAGAAAATTGTTTTCAAACAAGCCACAGAGTAATTTTTTGCAAATTGTAATCACTGACAATGACAAACTTGACACATGCAATCAGGTTTGTGGCATGGATTCAGTATGCTGACAGCACTACTAAAGGTTACCAAAGACATTCGACTTCATATTGACAAGCATATTGTTACAATTTTAGTTCTTTCTGATTTCAGTAAAGCTTTCAATTGAGTTGACCATAATCTACCCATCCATAAGATGGTGAAGCTTAGTTTCTCATGTTCAACTTTAAACTGGTTTTGCTATTACCAAGGCAATAGATTTCAAGCAGTCTTGGGACCAGTTAATAACTTATCCGCTTGGGTTCCAGTATCTTGCGGAGTTCCCCAGGGATATATCCTGGGCCCTCTTCTGTTTTCTATATTTTTCAATGACATTTTGATTGTGGTTAAAAATTGTAAGTATGTAAAAACCACCTTATATTGAACTGTTTAAAGATGAAAGCAATGATCATCAGAAACTTGAGGATTCTCAACTAAATAGATGATAACCACCTTCCTCCAGTTGCAGTTGATGATCATCAAATACCATTCAGCGATTGTGTTTGTGCTCTTGGACTAACCCTCACCAAAAATTTGTCTTGGAACCAACATGTCAACAACATCTGTATTAAAAATAATATCACACTCTATCAACTAAAACTTCAAAAGCACTAACGTCCTATTTCCACCTGAAAAATGTTAATCTCTACCTTGGTTTCCCTTCCTTTGATTATTGTAGTCTTGTTTATAATGACATGCTTAAAGAGCTGGATAAAAAGTTACAAAGGCTACTTAATTCATGTGTAAGAAACGTATTTAATTTAAGAAAGGATATTCATGTGTCACAGTACAGAATCAGCCTAGGTTGGCTAAATCTTAGTAACTGAAGAAAATTTCTACTCGGTGCTCTTCTGTCTGAGATTTTCAGAGAGAGAATCCCTAATTATCTCCGGGAAATTTTTATGAACAGATCAGTAACCACACAGATGTCATCTCGCAAAAAGGACTACATATTTATGTTATCCTACTCAACGTACAACTGCCTACCAGAAATCATTTCTAGTTTCGGCATCTAAATTTTGGAATTGTCTCCATGAGGACCTGAAACAGAAGGGCTCCAACCATGCATTTAAATAAAAATTATATATGGCTTTACTCAATGGAGACCAGAAATAAACTCCTGCATAAAGTACAGCCTTCATATTGTGTGTGTTGTTAAATTTCAATCCTTCTTTACGTGTCATTTCTTTATTATTTGTGTATCATACAGCTTAATTGTTATTACTTGGTTTTTTCATGTACTTTGAGATTTTTGATGAGCCAATTATTGTAGATTGTGTTGTATTTTGCTCCAAGGGTATGCCCAGAGCATAGAGAAATATATATTATCTTCTATTCTATTCTATATCCTCAAGGTGTGCAGTGCTTAATATTTGGATCAATAAATTTAATGCTTTTCTATTTAATCTAGACTGTTCTTGATTTAGATCGTCCATGGGAATTTCTTTGTAGCCAGAGTTGATTGCCGTTCAACAATTTTCCTCAATGATCACTGAGCGCATAGTTAGTTACCAAGTGAAATAATTTTCCTTTTCGAGTTTTTCATATTTCTTGTCTCTTTCTTCTAATTTCTTCCATGTGCCATTTTTATATCCCAAATATCTTTTAACTTCTTTTCTTCAGTGGTTCCATTTAATTTCTTCTTCGGCGACTGAGCGGTATTCCTATCCACGCACTTTGTATATTTGTTTCGGCGAATCTCTGTGTTACTTTATCCTTCTTTACTTCACCTTTATTCTTCTAATTCATGCTTCTGGAACTACAATCTTTACTTATTCTGCTCATCTAGGCCCATGACCTCTCAAAAATATCACAGTTTCTCAAATGCACTATTTATTCTCATAAGGTGGCTACTAGATAAACAACAAAAGCATCCGGCAATGAATACATATAGGTAATTTATACTTTTTAAATAAATAAACTGTACCTATCAACAACCAATGCCCAGCACACACTATTAAAATTTAGCTTCTAACAGTAAAAACAACCTGATTGACACCTTAATTCTGTACTGGGATTAGTTAGTCAGATTAGACACTTTATCTCTTAGTCAGGCAACTAGTAACAGCATCATAACTGATGGTGACAATGTTCCTCAGACAGACTGCGAAAAATATTGTTTAAACAATCGGGGTACAAACAAGGAACTTCACTTTTCACTTTCCATTTGAATTCCTTCACTCAAATAGTACATAGATACAAAGGAGTATCTGGAGAGAAATCTCTTCTGTGCATGAAAGTGATGCACCCATATGTTAATAGTTAATAATGATCTCCTGTGTTCTACTCACGTGATATATAATCAGGTGTTTTCCCGGCATAGGTGTTCGATGAAAAGTTCTTGGGCTTTCCACCGGGTAATAAAATCCTTCTCCGCCGACGTATCGATGTCCATCAGGGGCATCATCCTCAGGGCAACTGACTCAGTTGCCCTAAGGATGATGCCCCTGATGGACATCGAAACGTCAGCGGAGAAGGATTTTATTACCCGGTGGAAAGCCCGAGAACTTTTCATCCGTCTACGCACGTGTTTTTGTAAGCATGCTAGTTGAATGAATCGTCAATTTTGGAGTAATCTGAGGCTGTTGAAATATTCAGAAGTATGCCATACATTTCGTTAACATGATGGACGTATTTACTTATTATGAAATGTTGAGTTTTCATTACCATGTTCCTTGTAAGCAGGGGTGCAGCTAGGAATTAGCCAGGGTAGGGGGGGTTTTAGGCACAAATGATACTGGGGGGTCGCAGGGTGTGGAATACCTGCCAGGGTAAACGGGAGGTGCGGGAGCTCTCCCCCAGAAAATTTTTCAGATAAATGGTTCAATATAGTGAGTTTCATGGCTTTCTGAGGGATGTTTTACTAACATTAGGGCATTTCCATTTGTGACTGAATTACCTTTAAAGATAACAATGCAATAGGATATTTCGATAAAATTGTAAGGCACAAAAAAATTGCAAAACTTCTAACTGTACGTGATCAAGAAGCATTTATGAAGGTGATGGTCATATATACAGAAACAAAATCAATTATAGAAATGCCTTCTAAATATGCATACCCAAAATTAACACGTGATGGAATTACTACCAGGTCAACCTCCTAAGAGTAATGATTTCAAACATCTTCAAAACTCTGATTTGAAGTATAATTTGAAATTTTTTATAATGCTCTGACTAATGTTTCAAATACTGATTTCATAAAATTCAATTTATTTAGCTGTTTATTTATCAACATAAAATATTTCCAGCCTAAATTTTAATTTGAGAGAAAAAAGTTGACATTTTCATGGAAATTCCCATTAACACTATTATAGAAGTAGTATTAATCTAATTAAGTGAAATAGATAACAAAAACTTAAAAATTTTCTCAGCTCTGGTGGGGAGGGGGTGGAAGGGATTATCCCCCAAAACCCTTCCCTCGCTGCGCCACTGCTTGTAAGAGCCTGAGTATTTCTGCTCCACCCATAGCACACCAGCCCCTGGCTTCGACTGCTCCCCTCCCCATAGACACTTCCGTCTGAGATTCATGCAATGCATTGTGTGGAGAATGTTGTGCTTCTTGGGTGCTTTTATCTTTGCAACAGATGGGGGTTGGCAGTTATTGAGGTTTTCCCATCAGAATCACTGGTCACCCAGTAAACACACAGAGCTGCCGCAGAGCTTCAAAAGGATGTCAGCACTGCTAGTATTGCTCATGTCAACTGAAGTGCATCTGCAGGGTCTCAGCAGCACTCTCATAAAGCAAATTGTCGAGAAACGCATCAAATGCACCTTCGTAGCTTTTGTATCAAGCACTGCAGCTGCAAGTTGTGGACGTGCTGCCACAGCACTGCAGACAGTTTTTTCAATGGGACACATTATGCTATTGTGGCGCTGCGTGGTGAGAACAATCGTGTTACATGCAACTGCTTACGATAGAGGCAAGAAGTGCAGATGGAGGTTAAGGAAAAGGAAGAGAACTGGAAGGTAGGCGATTAATTTCAAAACATTATTTCATTAAAATAATGAAGTACAATTTAGTTTATTTGGACTACTAAGTAGATTTTCTCTCCTTGAGTTCCTAATTAAATTTTTCGGATAATAATAGTGATATTTTTCATTTTGTCAAGTTGCAATATTTATCATAATGGGTGTGTGTCTTCTTGTACTGGTCAAGAATCTGTTTCAAAAATGTTTCCATTTATAAATTGGTATTCAATAGCTGAAATTGGTATCCCTTGATTTGTTTCAGATGCATTCTCGTTCCCCCATGAGCACCATGAAAATTGGAAAGAAAATGGAGGAGTGGTTTAGGCAGACTGGATCAGGGGCGGATCCAGGATTTCTTTGTGGGGGGGGGGGGGCAAGCAAGGCCGTAGCCAGGATTTTGTTGCCCCCGTGCCCCCCCCCCCCTAGATCCGCCTATGGACTGGATGAACAAGGATGAAGAGGGTGCAGTTAAAGCCCCTCCTGAACTTATACTTCAAAGGCTAAAATAATGAATAATGTCATTTATGGCAACCCTGTGTTTTCAATTCATTCTTATTGGCCCTGACATACTTTTTTTCAGTGCTAATGATGATTACTAGTGGCACATTAAAAATTCATTGTCAGCGATTCTGACATTCGTTTGAAGCGATTGTGGCACAATTGTGCAGCGCTCCTGGCACCCGTTTGCAGCGCATCTGACAAGCAAGAAAGGGAAGTTTAGGAGTGCTACACGCCTTCGCCACAGCTGCACCGTTGCCATGTGGTGCACCTGCAGCATTTTGTTTGTTGGGCAGCTTTTCAACAATGTTTCGTTCTTTATGAAATAATGATAATGGATATTTAAAAAATGAGCATAATACACCATAAACAAACAGCATTAATATAATTTTCTGGCCTATCATATTTCTAAATATCAAAATTAAAAATACAAATATAGGACAAAAACTTGTAAAATGTTTTATATGTACCTCTGTAAAATTTATGTACTTCAATTTTTTCACTAAATTCGACTTTAATGTTTAAATTATTATTTACTTTACAATATTTTCTTTATATTTATCCTACATAAGGCAAAAAATTTTTAATGTTAGGGTTTCAATTTTGTTATGTTTTTTGTTTCTAAAGGCCGTATCACACTAGCGACTGCCGCTGCGACCGCGACTGCGGCTGCGCCTGGGCCGTCGATGCTGCGACTGCGACTCAGAAGAATAGCCGACTGGCTATTTTCCTGAGTCGCAGTCACAGTCGCAGCCAATCAGAGAGCACTATTTCAATCTCGCGCGCTTGCAGCAGACGTGTTTGTTTTGGTTACCGTAGCGAGGGAAGTTCAAGAAGTGATAACGCTGAGATAATTTCGGATTCTTAAAGTGAAGATGGAAGCCCAGCATATTCGATATTGGACCCGAGTACACAGGTGAGTAATAAAGAAGTACGTTTTAACATATTTTAGGAACAATTTCAACAATTGCTGCTCTCTATCCATTCTTTGGGCTTTCGTAAACAAACAAGCCACAAGCAGAAACATTCATATGTGCACCTGCGCGACCGTGGCGTCGGCTGCAATGTGTGATCGGGTGCAGTCGCAGCCGCAGCCGAAATCGCGGTCGCAGTCGCTAGTGTGATACGGCCTTAGGACACCAAAACAATTGGAGTGAAAACTTAAGGTGCTTACAAACTTTTTACAATTATTTTATCATACAACTACTACTGTGTTTATATTAACGTTTTTGTGCTGATGACGCTTACTCATAAAAGAGCAAACTGTTGGGGATGAGGTAAAACCCAATAGGTAACTGTCGTCCGTCAGATGTGAAGGGAAGTGTGTACACGGGGAGTGTGTGTTGTGGTCTACTCACGCCATGAGCCTTTCCCGCTTCTGTGCCCTTGACTGCATGTCTGGCATCGACAGCGACTTGGCCAGCGGCATCTTGGAGCCAGCCAGCAACAGCCGATGCAGCTTCTGGTCTGGGGTCATCTTCCGACCCTTGGTCATTCCACCTGGAATCAAGGCACTACCATCTGCAACAAAAGGACACTAGGAGTAATGCATTCCACTGACAATGGGCTGTTCACACAGGGGCACAGGTAGGAATTAAGGCTAGGGGAGGTTTCAGGCACAAATGGACCTGGGGTGTGTGGTATACCCACCAGGATAAGCGGGAGGTGCGGGGGCCCTCCCCCAGAAATTTTTTACGGTAAATGGTTCAAAATGGTGAGTTTTATGGCTTTCTGAGGGATATTATATTAATCCTTACACTCTCCCACATGTATATTGATCAAATGAAGTGAAATAGATTAAACTTGAAAAGTTTCTCTGAGCTCTGGGGGGGGGGGGGGGGGGGGTTATCCCCCGAAACCCCCCCTTGCTGCCCCACTGTGTTCACACATGTGTCAGTTGTGATTATAATTATTAAATTATTCTACATGTGGGTTTGCATGTAGTATTTTTCAGATTACTCAGATCTAAGTCCAGTTCCTTCACGGGCTTTCCTCTTAAATTCCCAATAAGACCTACTCCCGTGGAACTAAATCTTACGTGGAACTGCGCAACCTGTATGGCGATGATCCGCTCCACCCGAGGTGAAGAAACACCGATCAAAACCTTAAGCATTGGACCTCTTCTCAGTGGAGATCAACCCGAGAGTTCCAGTTCCATTCTTAAGGAGTTGCTGGAACGTGTACAGGCGATTCAGAATGACCAATGTGAGTTTTCAAAAGCTATAAAAGGTGAAATAAGTGAAATGCAAAAAGCTATAGTGGCTTGGGAGTGTCTGATCACCGATCACACTAAGTCTATCGCCCTCATAAACGAGTCCCTAACGAGCAACTGTTCTAAAATTGAAAGTCTTGTAGCTGAAAACCATAACCTGTCAAAAAGAGTAAACGACATTGAAGCGCAGCTCAACTTCCTAGAGCAGGATTCTCTTAGGAATGTCGTGGAAATCCACGGTATTCCGACCAAGCCTGGTGAAGTGTTGGGAGCTTTAGTCTGCCAAGTTGGATTGGGCCTTGGGGTCAAACTCGACGCCTGTGATATTGACTATATTTATCGACTTAAAGCCCGCTCTAACACTAACAATAGACCCCCTCCTATCAGAGTTCGCTTCTTGAAGTGCAATCTAGTGCGTGAATTGCTAGAAGCTCGCCAAGAAAAACATAATTTCTCTACAAAAGATATTGGCTGGAGCGATTCACATACCAATATCATTTACGTGAATGAATATCTTAGCATAGTAAATCGCAAGCTGTATGCGAGGGCAAGAGAGTTAAAAAGGGATGGTAAGCTAAAGTATTTATGGTTAGAAGGTGGAAAAATATTCGCTCGGCAATACGATGGGAGTGATAGACACCTTTTGCGCACCGAGGGTGATCTAGATCATCCTCGGTGCGCAAAAGGTGTCTATCTGAGCTCATGGTCTTACAATGACAAATATCTATTGGTCCAAGAGGCTTCTCATGTGAAGGTCTTTTAAGCTCGACATTGAATATTTGCCATGTCAACGCTCAATCTTTATCAGCTCATATTGACGAATTCCGAAGTTATTTTTCATGCCGCAATTATCATGTTATTGCAGTATCTGAAACCTGGCTAAAACCTTCAATCCCGAATGAATACGTGAACTTGGACCATTTTTCATTGATTCGAAATGATCGTTCAGTCAGAACTGGTGGTGGTGTATGTTTATTTGTAAGAAATCACTTTAGTTGTAAGGTGCTATCTAGCTGTAGTGAAAATTTTAAACCTGAATTCCTGTTTGTAGACTTATCTTGTAAATTTGGAAAAGCTGTAGTGGCAGTTGTCTCTGGACCTCCTAAAGTTGGTTATCTAAATGACGACTTTGAGTCAACGTTGTATGGTGTACTACCTCATTATAAAAATGCAATTGTGTGCGGTGACTTCAACTCTGACTTGCTTAAAGTCACGCACGATAGCAAATGTATTAATGACATTTGTTACCGTTGCAATATGTCGATTGTACCGCTGCAACCTACCCATCACCTCCCTTCCACAAGCACTTTATTAGATTTATTTATTGTCGATGACTTATCTAAAGTTATTGACTATGGTCAATACTCTATTCCATTTCTTTCAAATCATGACTTGATATATGTTAAATTTAGATTTAATATTCCTAAAAGTAAAACCAATGCTATATTCTCACGCGATTTCAGAAATTTCGATTTGACGAAGTTTCAAGAGGATTTTGATGGTCTTTCTTGGGGCAATTTTCTGTCTGTCCACACAGTTGATTGCAAATTGAGCATATTCATATCCAATGTGCATAAACTACTAGAAAAGCATGCCCCTTTAAGAAAGACACTGCCAAAGAGAAATCTTATTCCATGGGTGACTCCCGATATCAAGGACTTGATGAAAAGAAGGGACATAGCGAGGCGTAAATTTAAAAGAAATAAAATAGAAGAACTTTACCATCAGTATAAAAGCCTGAGGAATGCGACCCTAGGTCTTATGGAAAAAAAGAAGAGCGAGCATTATAATCAATGCTTTTCCAGAAAATGGGATTCAAGGTCAAACTGGAATGAGATTCGACGGATAGGGCTTGTTAAGACTCGAAAAGAAAAACTAAAATTTTCTGCTGAGGAGCTAAACGCATATTTTCTTGACTCACTTAACACCAGCTCCTCCAGCCTGTCAGGGATAGGTCCACGCCCCCTAGTTTCCAACTATACTAACCCAAGAGATAATCAGGAGTTCGGTGATAACCTCTTTTATTTTCCTTATTTTACTCCTGAACTCATGTTGAATTATTTTTGTTGCATCAAATCGAATTCAGCCGGAATAGATGGGTTAGACAACAAAACGCTAAAAAATATTCTGCCAGTAGTTTTCCCAGTGATATTAGATATTTACAATTGTTCCCTAAAATATTCATCCTTTCCCGTCAGCTGGAAAACGGCTGTAATCAAACCTATAAAAAAAAACCACAATCCCACTGAACTCTCTCACTTTCGCCCAATATCTTTGTTGTGTACTTTATCTAATGCCTTGTTTCCACTACGCCCTTCTTACGCGGGTTAGCGCTGACCCGGGTTACATATCGTTGTGGAAACGGCAGTTAGCGCCAACCCCGGTCAGAATTGTAACCCGGGTTGGCTGACGCGGGTTAGCAGGTAACGCGGGTTAGAAATCGTAGTGGGAACGCTAGTTTCCGGATCTAGTGAGCAATTGACGAACGTATTTCGTCTAACAACCACGAGATCAGGCAATTATTGAAGGCAGGAAAAACGTTGCGAGTACATTTTTTTTAATAAGAGCGGGGATGGCCAATCCTGAGAGAAAGAATTTTTTAGACGACGAGACGGAGATCTTGCTCTCGATTTATGAAGAGGAAAATATGCAACGGAGGTTTCGGGGTACATTTAAAGGCCACAAACAGGTGTGGGCAGACTTAGCTGCTCGGGTATAAAAGCGACCTATGTTGACATCGCAGAATACCTCCACCCGCCTCCACCACTGCAAGATCTGACCCAAACTTGAGGTAGTACAGTGCAATCGCTATCCTTAAGAGATGAGAATAGCTTCTCGCGTGCGCGTACTTATTTTAGCGATGCTAGTCCTTATTCCAATGCACAGCATTTGAAATGTATCCCGCTGGATACGATATGTTTTTTGAATGCATCGGGTCATTTGGGAACATCTCCATCCCAAAACCCCTGACTGCTAACAAACCGTCAACTTCTTCTTATGTAATGCCGGGGTTTTCTTCGTAACCTATTTATAATATAGGCCCTCAGGTTCCTCCTTCGTCGCATTTCTTCTTCCATTTGTTCCGGAGGCGGATCCAATTTCGCCACAGCATTAAATAAATGTTGATCAAAGGCAGCAATCTAGCTACTTGAACCTACATTTTCATCACACGCTATTTCGTTACTCAACTATTTACCTCCCCCAAACTTCTGTTCCCGGCAGGGTATTCGGACAAACTTCCCGTTGGAACGCTGGTCAGGTTACCCATCATCCCCTAACCGCTGTAGACCCTTCGTAGTGGAAACAAGGCATAAGCCACTAGAAAGGTTTGTGTACAACCATAGAGTAAGTATATTCTAGAGGGCTCACGGCATAGGAGGAAATCGTATCGACTGTTTTAATTCTCAAACAGCCGATAGCGGACCCTGGAGTGGCGAGCCAGAGGCGAGAGAGTCAGGTTTCAAGTTTCCTAGCTTCTCCCCTTTCCTTCCCGCCCTCCCCTCTTCCTTAACTCTCCCGCAGTCTCCCTAGCATCGAAGGGAGGGAAGACGATGTTTACATCGGACTGAGAGAATTGGCTCCTATAGGGGATTTTTTTCTCGCCTGGTGAGCTGCGTCTTCCACGATTCTTCTCTCTGCTTGGCTTTCCTCATTCCAACTGAAAACAGTTTTACAACATGCAGCTGTAAATAAGTGTTAAAACTGTCTCATGCACTTCAAAGATTGCTGTCCGAAAGTCAAGCAGGAGAGAGAGGGAATTTTCAGGGGGGTCGCGGGCCCTATAAATAAATATATATATATAGTAGTATATATATATATATATATATATACAAAGTATTGGAAAATACGAAATGCACGTGGCACGTAATATAAATAGTTCAAGTTAATGTCGTTACACACAGAGACACAAAAAAGAAACACTCACATTGAATAAATAAACTTGTGAAGCTATCGAAGCACTTCAGGCTTCTTCGTCAGCTGTAGAATGAATGGTGAGGAAAGGAGAGGGTTGGAAAAGGGAAAAGAGGGGTAAGGGGAGAGGTGTATGGGGGGGGGAGTTAGGAATAGGGGTTAGGATGCGACGTTCAGGCCCGGAATGAATGGTGAGGAAAGGAGAGGGTTGAAAGAGGGAGAAGAGGGGTAAGGGGAGAGGTGTATGGGGAGGGGGAGTTAGGAATAGGGGTTAGGATGCGACGTTCAGACCTGGAAGGCTATTGGCTTAAAAGTGCCAAATGCAAGCCAATTCGAGGGTGTGGAGGTTGAGGGCGGAGTCGGTGGGAGGGAGGGAGGCAATAATGGATACTTTGTAGCATTGATTGAAAATGGAATCATGTGAAAGACAATGTGTAGGAACTGGTAGAGAGGAGTGGGGGGAAGATGGACAACAGGAGGCGCGATGATTGTTAATTCTGAGATTGAGAGGGGTAGTGCATTGGCCAATATAGAAAGCAGGGCAGAAATTACAGTGAAGAAGGTAAATGATGTTGGTGGAAGTACAAGTAGTGGAGGGGAAAATCGGTAGGAATTTAAGCTTGGGGAGAAAAGAGGCAGGGGGTGGAGAGAATATCTTGCAGGTTTTACACCTGGGACGATTGCAAGGTGAGGGTGTGGAGATAGTGACTGACTGCGACTTTTGGAGAGGGCGGGTGGCTTTAAATATGGTGTTTAAATTCGGCGGTCTCTTAAATGTTATCCGAGGAGTGGAAGGGAAAATCTGAGAGGTGGACTTGTGTTTGGAAAGGATGGGGTACAGGTCCTTCAATATATTTTGTAGCAAATGAGCACCAGGAAAGTAGGTTGTGAGCAGAGAAGGAGAGCAATGTTTGTCTGCGCGGGGTTTATTGTGAATAGCCGGTTTTTTTCTTATTTTGTTCAACAAGAGTTTTTCGGGGTAGCCGCGGTGAAGAAGAGAGGTGTGGAGTTTGGAGAGGAATTTTTGAAGGTCTTCGGGGTTATTACAGATTCTGTGTCCCCGGACAGAGAGGGAATAAGGGATGGAACGTTTGGTGTGTGGTGGATGGCAACTGCTGTAGTGAAGGTATTGTTGTTTGTTGGTAGCTTTGATGTGAACCGATGTTTTGAATTTGTTATTATCTGAAAGGTGTATGTCCACATCTAAGAAGGTGATATTGGTTTTGGAGATGGAAGAGGTGAAAGAGACTGAGGCAGAAGCGTTAAGTGAAGAAACAAAGGTATTGAGAGAGTCGATGTCATGAGGCCAGAGAATGAAAATGTCATCTATGTATCTGAGCCAAAGAAGAGGTTTTAGAGGGTAATCAGTGAGGAAATTTTCTTCAAACAGGCCAAGGAAAAGATTTGCATAAGAAGGGCTAAACCTACTGCCCATGGCGCAGCCAGATATTTGCAGATAGTAGTTATTGTTAAAAGAGAAGGCATTGTGGGTGAGAATGAAATGGGAAAGATCAAGAAGGAAGTCAGTGCTAGGGTTTTGAGGAGTGGGTCGTAATGAAAGATAGTGGCGGAGAGCAGCGAGTCCCTCAGAATGAGGGATTGAAGTGTAAAGTGAGGTTACATCAATAGTGGCCATGATAATGGGCTGATTGGGGGGGAGGGAAATGGAGTTGAGTTTAGAAAGGAAGTCATGAGAATCTTTGATGTATGATGGAAGGGACTGAACGAAGGGTTGGAGATAGAAATCAACGAAGGCCGATATTCGCTCCGTAGGAGAGTTGCGAGAGGAAACTATGGGGCGGCCTGGGTTATTAGTTTTATGAATTTTTGGAAGGATGTAGAAAGATGGCGAAGTGGGGTGAGCTGGTAAGAGAAGAGAAATGTCTGACTGGCTTAGGCCGTCAGAGGGAGCATTTGTTTTTAGTAGGGCATTCAATTCTGTGTGAAAATCAGAGGTAGGATCTGATGAGAGAGGGGAGTAGGAGGAAGGGTCTCCTAGTAGTCGGTTGCATTCTGATATGTAGTCGCTGGTGTCAAGTACAACGACCGTGGAACCTTTGTCGGCCGAGGTAATCACTATGTTAGGGTTTTTTTGGAGTTTCCTGATGGCGGCGGACTCCGAGGGGGAGAGATTTGGCGGCGGGTGGAGAGAGCGTAGGAAAGATTCACTCGAAGCCCTAGAGAGGAGACAGTTGATAAAAATTTCAAGCGGGTGGTGGGGAGGAAGAGGTTTGGGCTGGTGAGAGGACGGGGAGCGGAATTTGAAGAGGGCATTGTGAACACCCTCCGGCGCCTGTTGTCTCATGTGGGAATTCCAGAAAACCTTCCACCGAAGGTTTCGGCAAAAATGCAAAATGTCCGTGAGAAGAGTAGTGGGGTTAATCCTAGGCGTTGGGGAGAAAGAGAGTCCGCGGTTGAGGACAGAAACCTCGGCGGGGCTGAGCTTAGCGGAAGAAAGGTTTACCACTTGCTGGTCGGTGGGTTCCACTGGGTCCCGGTCGTTAGGGTCAATAAATATATATTTGCAAAACTAAACGAATAGGCTATCAGTTAGATAGGGTTGCGGAAGTATTCACTCCACCACCGCAGATTTTGATGAAATTGTGAGAGGAGATTTGCTCGAATATCGAATGATACTATGCGAGACAGAGTGATTCCTTTGACGAATTGCTACAGACTTCCGCAATGCGTTACTGGAGCATTGGCAAATTTGGGAGATAATATCGCCGATTGTATTTTGTCGGAAGACATATTACTGAGCCACTTTGTGAAACTTTCTGCACTCCAGTTAATAATAGGCAAGGAAATATTACCCGTGAAATAGTTCAACGGTGAAAATTTGATGCAAAAGCGGAGAAACATTTATGATAATAGGAATTGTTGGTTTGGAGATTATTATTTCAGGAATAAAGGACATATAAAACGTAAAAGTTATCGAACAACAACATGCAAATATATATACAAAAGATTTCACATTTATTTAAATATAAGCTGGGAGCAATTTTCCACAACATTTTAATGCGTACGATGCGTTTCGGCTCACAGACCCATCATCTGGTACAATTTATTTATTTATTTATTTCATCCAAGTTTATTTCTGTGTCCATAATATATATTTTTATTAATTAAAATGCTCATTTGCAAACTTTGTTGTATTCCACACAGTATGCATTAAAAACCCAACCGGTTTCCTTCTTTTCAGGTCTTTAGCGTTATCGTAAACCTCTAGATAAAGACCTGAAAATATCGAAACTGGTTGAGTTTTTTCATTAGTACTGTAATGAATACTAAATGGTTTAGTTTTGAATTTATAATGTCACCATACCGCAAAGTGAATTCACAAAACATTATTTCAAATATATTTATACGTTCGTGATCGTCTATTTCATCGCCTGGTGTGGTCTTAAAAGTAAAAATGAGCAAAAATTGGTCACAATAGGCGATGGAAACTCTCAACTAGGAAAAACGTAATAATGAGTTGATCTTTAATAAGAAGGAAGCAATCTTTAGAATCGCAATACAAGGAGGGATGTTTTGGAAATAATAAAAGATTTACTTAAGGTATCGAGACCGAATTCTACAGGTTATCTTTGTGTCGGGCATGCAATCCGAGCGAGCGAGCAGCTGGAGAAATGACAAATATGAAATGACGATTATTGCTGTGAAACACTACAGCTGCCCGTTTCTATCACTATTATTATAGGATAAGAACCTTATTTTAGCAACTGCTAGATTAGGAGAGAAAAATGTGATTTAAATGCACGTTTACAGCACTATTCATCACATCTTCTCAACCACAATGTCCATCATTTATCAATAATATTTTCACAGCGGGAATGAACTGCCTCACGTTTGTATCCTGCCGTTTTATTCTGCCCTCAGCCTTGCTGATAAGGGACATGAAAATATCCTCACTTATCGCCAATTATTATCGATAATATACGGGAACATCGGCGACCAACTCCTTCTCCATCATGTTTAGCATGCTTATTCCAACGCTTTCATACCCCCTTTCCAGCCAAGGCCAAGTTCAGCATTCCTTCTGTTTTCTTTTTTTCGCCTATTTAATGTTCAAGAGGCCTGTTCAGACAATTTCGCCGGCTAATAAAGACAGAATCCTTCACATCCATAAGCTTCCTAATTTTTTTACATAAATATCGTCTTTTTCCTTTTCCTTTTCGTCTTTGAAATTCAATACTCTCAGTCTGTTAAAAACATAGGAGTTACTCTTAACAATGTACTCACTTGGGAGGAAAAAGTAGCACATATTTCAAGTAAGTGTTATAAAACGTTGGCACAGCTTAAGCATTTTAAGCATTTAATACCTCTTGAATTGCGCAAAAAGTTGATTCAATCGTTGTACCTTCCTCATATTCAGTATTGCTCGCTGGTAATGTCTGATCTAACTAATGAACTGTCCAATAAAATGCAAATATTGTTAAACGCTGGTGTAAGATTTATATTTAATGTGGCATTACATGAACACATTACCCCTTATTACTTAAAGATCGAGTGGCTAAAATTTGAAGAACGAAAAAAGTTACAGTATTCTATTTTTATGTTCAATTTATTGTCAAGCAAAACTCCTGATTATTTATATGAAAGAATAATGGTCAACATTTGCAATTTCGACAGGGTTGTTAGGGCGCGGAGACGTTTTAAAATACCAAAATGCAGAACAAACTCGTTCCTGCAATCCCCTCTAAATACATCACTGAGAATATGGAATGATATCCCTGATTACATTGTTAAGGTTAATAACATTTACCAGTTTAAAAGGCTTATGACAGCTCACTTATATCAAACTTTCCGTGCAAACCTAAATGAAAAACGATCTGGTTCATTGTCCAATCCATAATAATAAGTGTATATATATTATGTTGGTATATTTGTAACTTTTCATTTTCTGAAGATGTGTATAATTTATTTTTTGTTAATGTTTACATGGGTATACTCTTGTATGTGTGTTACCTTTTGTGCACACCGAATGAAAAATAATTTGGTTTCTTGTCCAAAGAACAATAATAAGAAAGTGTGCATATATAAGTGTATATGTATGTATGTATATATATTTCACACATGTGCGTGTATATAGCTTCAGAAGAGATGCATAATTTATACTTTGTATTTTTTTCCCCTTGTGTATAATCTTGTATGAATACCTAAGCATGTTTTCACTGTCATGTAATTGGAATTTTGTCTATGTTAACATATGTATACTCCTTTATGAATATCTAAGAATATTTCTATTGGCATGTAATGCGCAGGTATGAAGTTCTAATAATTGGTATATTGTCCATTTGCAGCACCAAAACTAAAAAAGGTTAAATTGTAATCCTGTTCCATAGGACACTAGTCCTCGAACAATAAAATTCTATTCTATTCTACTCCCTTACATTCTACCTATAAATCTTATTCTCATTCCTTCCCCTCCCTCGTTCACCTAACATTCTACCCTCCAGCACCGTTTTCAACATCCCCTTCCCGCTAAGTGCTCCCTCCATCCATACCTTCTGTATCCTACATATCTCATCTAAAAATTGCCTCTCCTTACCCACCATGTCCAGCACTTCGTCGTTCCTCCTCCTCTCCGTCCACTTCACCTTCTCCATTCATCGCCACACCCACATTTCTAACGCTTCCAGTCTCTTCTTGTCCCCTCCCATAGTGTCCTTGTCTCTTCAATAAAAATGCTTCTCTCCAGATCAGACACTTCACTTACCTTTTCTTTATTTTCTTAGACATCAATCCTCCCATAACCTCATTCTTATTCATGAAGGCCTACTTCACAACAATGTACATGTATACCATATAAAACTTACCTCAAATGCAATGAATTATCTGACAACTAGTTAGATGTGCGATTCATATGCCATGCCACTCATATCTCTATACCCAACGTCCATTCTGCAAAAACCAGCCTAAGTCGACCTTTCAAACGAAAATATTCTGGGGGCTTCAACAAGGGAGTGAGGATCTCCTAAAAGAACGCAACCCAACGCACACCAACTTAAATCAATTTTAAGTAACCCTTAAGTGGTGATGTGCCCTCTGAGAGAACTCTGCGTTTTTTTAAATTATGAATATTTTCAAAATGAACACCTGAAAATGACTAAGTCTCGATAGCTTCATAGTTTTATATAATAAGGATATAGTAGTCTAAAAATTTAACGTTCTTATTATTTTATTCTGTAAATTTGCAACTGAATTTGATAAGCGGTCTGAGACACCTCACGTCACTAAATAGGTAAAATCAATGAATGTAATGCTGGTGGACATGGTTCAAAAAGACGCTAAAATAATTCGTAGTGATAGCAAAAAAATAAGATTTATTGATAATATGTTATGAAGCATTTTTATTTTCAAAACATGGATAATTACAAGTTATTCATTTTTCTTGAATACATTAAGTGAGAATAAATATACTCATTGATTCCCTGCTGAAGAGGAACGCAAATAAATGGAATCAAGTTCTTATTGGCAATATCACTCAGTGTTTTCTTTAAATGTTAGGTTCTTATGTATTTTATAGAGAATTAAAATAAAACAGTGGTTAATTTCTTGTGTTCCTAGTATTTTTTACAAATGACAGTTAACTCATTGAACCCCGAAATTTCGTGCACCCACGCCTGCAGCGCGACATTCATTAGGTAGTGCCTTTCTTTTGACACTCCCCTTACGTATTTGAGGATAAAACATCTAAGCATCGACTTTTACTGCCAGAAGAAATAAAAGGACTTTGGAAACCCCGAGAGTAAAACGTTGAAATGCAAGTTTAGTTACGTCTAGATATGTCGAAAGCGTATATTTGACTATTTTTGTCGGCTATTTTTTAAAGCAACCAGAAAATCCCTTGAGTGAGTAGTTTTTGAATAAGTGCTAAAAACTATTGAATCTCACCGACAAATAATACGTATAGTGAAGAAGGGAGCACAGATGATGACTGAATTCATGAAGTGAAAGTTGTTCTCAGGCAAGGACAATTTTTTACGGGATGAATCGCAATAAGTAGTCATCCAGAGATCCAAAGAGTAAAATTCGTACACCCTTCCACAAGATATCGTTACTCAGAAACCTGGCATTACATCACTAGGTAAGCACGTTGAGCCTCTTATTTATCGGTGTCAGATTTCTGAATGTTGCAATTGATTTTGCGCTGGACCAACACGAAGCTTCTAGCAGCGAGAGAGAAGTATAGAAGGGATAGCAGGCCGGAGCGATAAAATGTTGACTTAAAGAATAAAAAGCCTTTCTTGGTCTTTTGGCTTATTCAGCTATTTTCAAATCTACTGATGAAGACATTTGCAGCGTATTTGCCCTAGATGGAACTGGCAGGGAAATTTTCCGATCAGTAATGTCATAATGGCGGTTTACTTCACTTCTTACAAGTCTCCACTGTTTTGATAACCTTTTAGTCCCAATGAATCAATTAAAACTGACCCAGTAGCTCCATTTTCCGTGTTATTTTGCTCTCCAGTAAAAAAAGTCCCAACGCTGCTATTCATTCGGAACGGTAACCCCTATGAAAAAATTGTATAAAACCCGTATAAAACTTCTGTGCAACTTATGCAGGTTGTATACAATTTGTATACAACCTGCATACGTATACAAATTGTATGATCTGTATAAATTCACATGCTGTATACAGCACGTACAATTGTATACATTGCGCTCGCAAAGGGGCTCCGCCCCTAAGAAACCCCGTCCGGCTTCGCCGTCTACTTTTGTGGTTGTTCGAAGAATTTTAATTCGAATAATCTCAACCGAATAAGCTAGGGGCCGGCTTCGCCGGCCAGGGGGTAGGGAAGCGCCCCGCTCATTCCTCGGAACGGCTTCGCCGCCCAGGGGTTCAGTGTGCCCCCCGGGGCTACCATGCTTAGCCCGCGTATACATTGTATTACACATGCGGCTTTATATGTAAGGAGAGATACGATTTTATACAAACTGTATACAATTTGTATACAGTAATTCAAAGAAGGTTCCAAAAACTTGATAGCGTGGAAAGGAATTCAATGCTTGGAATTCTGAAAGAAATCCGAATGCTCTACAATGATCGTAGAAATGTTCTTAGTTTGTATAAAAAGCAAGTAGCTGTAATCAAATGTGGACCCAACGGTGCAGAAGCAAGAATAAGAAAAGGGGTGAGACAAGGGTGGGCACTTTCCCTATATTTTTTTATGTTTACATAGAGAAAACCATAAATGAAATCAAGGAGAACGTTTCGGGTGTCAATATCCACGGAGAAAAAATTAGTATGCTGTGTTTCGAGGACGATATACCACTCATAGCCGAGACAGAGAAAGATTTGAAGAAGGCTTAGACAAATATGGAAAGGACAATGGCCAGATATCGTCTAAATATCAACAAAAAGAATAAGATATTAGCATGCAGCAAAAAGAGGAGGATAAGACGAAGATTACCCTAAGAAAGCGTAACCTTGAAGAGGTGAAAGAGTTTTCTTACTTGGGAAGCCGAATTACCAACAATGGACAAAGCAAGAAAGAAATAGTAGAATAGCGCCGGCGAAGAGGGATTTCTACATAAAGAAGAATCTTCTTACAGCTGAGAATACAAGCATAGAAGTAAGGAAAAAATTCATCAGATGCTACATGTGGTGTATGTTTCTCTTTGGAGGCGAGGCTTGGACGTTGACTGAGGCAGAGAAGTCAAATAGTGGAAGCATTCGAAATGTGAGGCTAGAGAAGAGTGATGAAGGTAAAATGGATTGACCGAGTGAGTAACGAGGAAGTGCTTAGAAGAGTGGGAGACAAGAAAAGCCTTCTAAAAACCTTAAGCAGAAGAAGGGACAACTTAGTTGGCCACATTTTGAGGCACGATGGCCTGATGAAGACAATGGTTGAAGGACAAGTGGAAGGGAAGAATGGTAAGGGACGGCCTCGAATGAGTTACATAGGACAGGTTATAAAGAATGTAAAACAGAAGAAATACGTCGCTATGGAAAGGTAAGCGGATAGGAGAGAGGAATGGAGAGCTGTCATGATGTCACTATCGCTAATTTAAAAATTCCTGCAACAGCTTGTTCACTCAAATCGATGGAACTATTTTGCAGCTACGGTGAAATAATCAAACATGCATACATTCCCAGGAGATGAAAACAATAGGCTATTCTTCCATTGAGCAGTCGTGTAATAAGAAAGATATTTTCGCCAAACGAATAGAAATTGTAATTCATGAATTTCTCTAACAGTAAAGGACTAATGAATCTCGGCCAGAAATCATTAGTCAACTTACTCCAACGCGAATTCTTTATATCAATAGTAGGTGTCCTATCCGCCTCGCCGGTTAGTACATAATAGGGTAGTTTCCTTCATCTAAGAAATCGAAAGGCATTGATTGCGATTCGTTACCCACCATTAGTGTATTCATAATATACAAATTATTTGGTTTTAGAAATCCCAGTTTAGAAGAATGGCAATGGTCAATTTTAACCGCATTTGAAAAACGCCAGATTGGCGCCCATGCGATGCCACTCCACGTGACGTCACAGGGACCTAGTTTCCATACGAGTGGACAGGAGTTTTACATCGTCTGAGATTACCACTGCACCCATGAGGCACAGAGCTCAGGGAAACATGTCTTAATAATAACCTATTAAAACTGACTAAGGCCGGAAAGTTTTCTTCGTTTGATCGGGTATTAATAATCCTTATTTAAGCCAAGCGCTACCTGCTAGCAAGGTACTCTGCAACCTGCTAGCAGCCTGCATCGTATCAGCGCTCAAAGCCTCGCACTAAGGTCACCTCAAACGCCGACAGCGGGAACCAGAATGACGTCACACGGCGTTTTCCTGTCATTCATACTTAGCCATCGCGTTTTCGCGAAACTTTTCACTTTTCATTTAATCGCTAAAATAGATATCGTCATTTAAAATCTAAAAGCGTGAAATACGTACTCCAGGAGTAATAATCTTTCTATTTAGGCAATAAAAAATAATAGGAAACCACCCTATTAGATGTACACCACATAATGTTTTGACGAAGTTAAGATGATGGGATAAAATCGTGGACACATGCCTCTTGGAAAGGCAGCTTAATTAAATGTTGGCATCTACAATGCACTGCGAATACCTTATTTATTACAGTGAGACATGAACATTTCCCCACCTTTGGCATCAACGGCGTTCCTTGGCACTGGGCTGGGTGGTGAGCTGAGCGCACGAGTTCCTTCCTCGCCACTGGCCACAAAGCCTTCGTTCACTAATCCATCGGCCCCCACGCGGCGGAAGCCAACAGCCCTTATGCTGCCTCCATCCACCGCGGCGCCACCACCCAACTTCCTCTCGATTGATCTGTTGAGGCAAAGCAACCAATTAATGGTTAAGGGCGACCGATAATGGAACATATGGGAGCCAAAAGGCTTTTCTGCCACAGACATTAGATGTAAGGAGGATTTGTCCATCCTTGTGGGATATGTCTAGCCAATTAGAGCCCATCTAAAGCATGACCGCTCTCATCGTCCCTGCGGTGTTCCTCCGAACCACAAGTGGGCGGTAGGCAATTCAGTTGACTACAGCCATATGTCCAAGACATGAAATCTGTGAGAGAGGCATGGTGCATCTAATGTAAAAATAAACAAATTTCCGAGTGAATACTATGATTACCCTTCACTGAGCAAAACATTCCATGATATACGAATAAATTTAGTTGTTTGTTGTTCACCAGTCCCTAATAATATGGAATGGATATAACAACTTCGAGTAGGTGGCACAGACTGTAGTTGTAGCAAGTCACTCGATGTGGTTCACAACACTGGAAAACGAGGTACAAAGTTATAAAGAGCATTAAAAGGGCACTGAGAGAGTGAAATAATGTAATTGTCAGAAAGCAGCTCACCAACTTCAGCTTAAGAACATGCATAATAGAGTGATTAATATTTCAAAGGAAGGTCTCCTAATTGCACAATTTTTAATTTTATTGCTCGCAAACAGGAATAGGGAACTTGCATATATTTCAGATATAATCAATAGCCCCAAAATTATATAAAAATATATGTTTGCATACCTCGGTGAAAGTTTTTTCATTATTTTATGACGTGGTTTGCGATATTTAATGCATCAAAGTTCACGAGAATTTTCAAATGCAAGTGAGAAGCGAAAACGCCCGATGATTGGCTGGCAGAAAAGTGACGTCATAGTTCAGTACGAGGAGGCACGGCGGATGGCGGCACGGCCATAGTAGAGGTTGCATACTTGAATACATGCGACGGCGTGGTTATGATTCATTTATTGAAGTGCAGACGTATAGGAGTTGTTCATTGTGACTTCAGGGCTATTATTTGATCTATTTCTCCTCCATTGAAAGCGATAGATTGCGTAAAGATGAAGGAATATGGTTATTCTTAGGCTGATCCTAGCAAGCTTCCTGTTACTGATTCCATCATGATAACAGGGTACTTTAGTGAAACTGTAGACTTCGTCGGCGCGGAAAGTTGATGCCGAGAAATGGAAAGGTAGCTGATGTGCATCAGAAATGTTTTATAGTTCATAACAAAGTGAGACTTGCGTATAATATTGGCGAAAGCGTATACTCATGTGATGTGTGTATTCTTTTGGCAGTCCGGTAGAGTCTTATGGTGAACTTATTTCCACCTCGAAGCTGTCGATGATACTTTCAACTTAAAAATACCTTGCCTGACTGGAAGCTCTGAGCGGAAGCCAGACTATTAATGTTTCAATTTAGTAGCGATAATATAGACGAACTTCCAACACAATCTACCATCTTGTAACTCAAAACCCCGAAACCACTTCCTATTCTGCAGAAAGAATCGGTCAATCGCATTTCGATTAATGTAATAAATACAACGTCTTCAGGTGTTAATAAGTTACTTTTGTAATTAGAAGGCCTTCCTAAAGTAACATTAAAATTTGAATATTTTCCAAACAGAGTCTTTAATACATTTTGGGAGCTTTTCTCACGATATATCTGAAACCTATTCCAAAGGCGAGCTCATCCTCATTGCGATCGGTTGTCACTTAAAAATCCCGTATCGGAAATCCTAGAGGGATGACCTTCGACGATGACCATGATCACCTGCACTCTCACTGGAACCCGTGGTGAAAATATCATCCCAATCCAATTTCTATTTGGTTTTAACTGGGAAAGAGCAACATAGAACTGCACATTCTTTGGGCAACCTTGGGTTTGACTTTCCCTCAAACATCCCATTTCCCCTGTGGTGCACATCAGTCCTATCTTTATACGATGGCCTGACAACCTTTAAATGGAACCTTGGTTTATCCTGACAACCAACTAAATGGAAATTGCTGATCCACGCGTCTTCCTCTATCTCCACAGTTTCCAAATCAAGGGCCGCGGAACATTCCTCATTGTGACTCAACTTTTTCTGAAAAGCAAGCCGGCGTAGAATAAAATCAAAGAATGCTGCGATTCATTTTTTGGTACCACCTCTGGATTCCATTCTTTTTCCATCTACAACTTCCTTTATCTTTGGGGGTAAACTATGGGACAATATAATGTTTAAATATTTTCATTAATTTATAACAAAATATAAGTTCTAAAAATCCCCAAAAGCCATTTTATTAATCCGCACTGATGAGTGTAAATTAATGTGGAAGATGAATGCTGTAGACGTAGTAGTTTTCCTTAGGTTGAGTTGCAAAGTTCATGAAGTTGACAAAACGGGTAATTTTTCGGTGCGCGAAGTCATTTATTGCACTGGCCGTGTCTACATTTTTCAATTTTTTTGTAATAAAATAAATCAGAATTCAGGATGAAATTTCCTTTAAAATGACATATAGTTCATTATTATAGCATGCAGTGAAGCCAGGATATAAATTTGCAAAGTACTGCGGCACATCATTTTGACGCCGACAGTAGAAGAAAACGCTGTCTTCTTGGCTGGCACTCGAATGCATGAGGGTCAACATTGCTCTACATTATCATATTTCCTCCCTTGATTTTAAACATCATGGAATTATCTATGTCCTTCCGTAACTGAAATTGAACAAGTGCCATAAATAATTTGAGTCCATCGTAACCATCGAGAAACACCTATCTCGATTTTTGTTGTGAAGTTGAGTTTTTATTCTACGGCGGCCGAATTATCGAAAAATCTCAGTTTCAAGTTATTCAGTCAATGAAATATGGATATATTATTTATATTAAAGTTATCTTTGCACACATAGCACACGGGTTTATCATTCCGTTTATTATACTCTTATTTTTCCGTAACGCTCATCCCGACAGACGGCATGCATCGAGGCTTTTCTTCTAATTTCCTCCGTGGGAATGCAGACGAAAATTTTTTCTGGGGTGTTATTGCACAGAGGAACAATGCACCACTTGTAATTTTTCCTTATTTCAGCCATGTTCTCCTTTAAATGCAACGTGGCTCTTCCAAACCTGCAGTTACTGGGCTTGGATATTGGACTCCTACTGAACTATGACGTCACGGCCAAAGATTAGTAGGGGCGGTATTTTTTAGCCCGCGAAACTCGGGAGACTTTTGGGAGTCATTTTCTAGGGTAAAAACTGAATTTTAAGCGGAAAAAAGTATATTGCGGTACTAAGTGTTTACTGTAATATATCAGCATACTGTTTATAAAAAGTATGCAATTTCCCTATTCTCCTACTGCCACCATATAACTTTAACGTGAACCGAGTCCATCCATCGAAGCTACCGACATCACACAATAGCTTTTGTAAACCTATAGAGCGGAAGATTTTTTAAGCAAAGGAGTACATGTAACGCCCTTTACCAAAGAAATTCCATATTAATATATGTTCATGATCATGCTAAAAACTCAGGTTTCGATTGAAAGACATGATAGCAGAAATCAATTGTTCGTCTGTGCCTTGAGTTTGAGCTTTCTTCTAATGAATTAGGTACTTCCCATTGTGGAGCAGGCTTAACGCTGTGTCCAGTGGTATCACCGGTTTACAAAAGACATAATAGTGAACACAATACTTTTATCAATTTTGTTGTCTCAACGGTGTTAAGCTGGGTAAATGAGAAAGGAAGAGAACAGGATGTGAAGATAAAATCAAATGAAGCACGACTGTTGGTGAATTTAAGAAGAGGTCGGAGTAGATAGACCATGGCGATCGGAATAATACTGCATGCAAATCCACCTTAACCACTGCTTTAATACATAATTAGAGATATTCGTACGTGGAAATTGCATATGCGGTAAATGCAATACATCCGCGATGCACGAGAGTAAGTGCGACACAGGTGCGATGACTGGAATTCATTATATAATTACAGCAACTTTTCCGTAAAATTCCTAAATTTCTTACCGAGTGCAATCGAGATGCTCCTCCAACGCTCACTATTTCTAGCGACTGGCGAGCTGTTGCTGGCTGGGACTTAAAGTTTGTCTGTAAAGAAGCCTTGCGAAAACAAATGAAAGGTGAGGAGCGCACAGTGAGCATGTTTACCGTAACCCCGAAATAAGAAATAGCAGCCAAATGAGCAGTTTTCTACGCACATTTTTGACTTCCAAGGTCATCCGGAAAGTAAAACCTTATTTCTAGTGTGCACCTAAGTCGATGGTGATTTAACATGATGGCAACAGCAGCAGCAGCAGGCGCTGTCCTGTTCCGTTACGGATTTACACCGCCCCTGCGAGACGAATGGAGTCGGGGTAAAATTACTAACGCGCGCCGGTCAAAACTGACTCGCCTTGTAAGTGTGTAGAGGAAACATGGTTGGATCTTGAACAATATTATCTTGAGTCTGTGAAGTGAAAAGCAGTGGCGGCTTGCCCATACGGACTCTCGGACGCCGCCCTTCCCAAAGATTTGAAAAAGGAAAAAAAATTAAATACCCATTCTATTATAATTTTACATCTAATTAACCAAAGTGTTTCTTCAATCGCATGCATCGAAAATGTAGGAAAAACAAGCAAAAATAGGGCGAGAAGTTCGCATTTGTAGCCGCGGGGCGCTGGCCAGAACTTCCCAATCCATATTAACATGCAGTTATATGAATAGTGGTAGTGGTGGGGGCTGCTGGTGCTATGACGCGTCTAAGCTTGTGCCTTGTGTAAGTCTTGGGACGCCGCCGAAGCATGCGCAGAACGACGTATCTTGTGAGTTTATTTCATTTAAAGAGAATAGATTTTTTTTGGCTTTTTTAAAATTCATCGCCCACGGTTATAACGGCAGTTGCGTGATCAGTTAAATTGCTTTCTTGAAAAAGTATAATCTTAATACAGGAAAAATCTTAGTTTTAGAATATCCCAGGGCCAGTGTGTTCCCGATTATCGATAGTACGGTTAAGAAGAAGTTATCGGCAGGTGAGGTCATTTGCGCCATGAGGTATGGTTTAGGAGATATGGGGGTGGGGGGAAGGGTTGACAGAGATCCAGCGTCAGCTTTACCTAGCATCGAGAGGCAAGACCATTTCTGATTGTCCCGTTTGCATTACAGAGTGTTGCGTTGGAAGTGCCCTTCACGCAACTCTCAGTCAGGGATGAGGTCGTCTCTGATATGCATATCTTTTTCTTTCCAATGGAATAAATCTCAACTAAATGTGACATTTATAACTAATTTAAATATGTAAAAAAAACGCCTGCAGGCATTAATAACGAACTTTACATGTTACACTTTATACATCCTATTCTCAGACCTACTGAATATACCTACACACAAAATTTCATAGGAATCGGTCCAGCCGTTGCAAAAACATGTTCTTCTCGTGTCACTGCAGTGACACGAGAATTTTATATGTTAGACTAGCTGACCCGGCAAACGTTGTTTTGCCGTATAGAATATTTCTAATGAATATTTTGGTGGTCAAATAAAAAATAACTGACTTATTGCAAGTGTGTGGGGATGTGGTACATGACTGAAAGAGTAAGATGCTGTGAACGATTTGACACATGCAAAACTGTAAACATTCATTTTTTTATTCATTGTACTTTCATTATCTTTATATTTATAAAAGAGGGTGTCTGTTTGTAAACCAAAGTTAGTTCGTAGTTGCATCTCATGCTCCCAAATCTCGAAGTGCTACTTTTGTTTTTGTCCGTCGCGTCCTTTGTGTCCTTATTTAATTACCATTATTTACGTCACGTCATTAGCAACTTATGTGGTTGCTAATCCTGCTGGGTAGGCAAGACCCTTGACATGGTCTGGTAAAACAGAACTAAAAGGATTCTTCTCTTACCTATTATGTAATACTCTTGGGGCAAAACTTTTTCCTGGGGCATGCGTAAGTTCATCCCGTGCGCGATATACAGAAATCATTGTTTCCATTGTTTGCAGTTATATAGGTATACCATCATCAGACCTGCTTTGTTTTTCTACCTAAAAATTCTGCCATGTGACCATGAATTCCAAGTTCAAAGTTTCCCTCTTCTCTGTGTACTATACTTCCCGAGCAACACCGGGTGACCTGCTAGTAATCAATAAATTTCAAATGACATCTCTATCACAAATCATGACTATTAAAAAAAACATTATCAGCCTCTTAGTTCAATGGAGTGAGCGATATTTTGGTAAATCTATCTTTAGTCAAAACAAGCAAACTGGATTGTTTACACAGGCGTGAACATGCCACGTACAATTTTCCGTATGAAGAACACGGTGTGCCTCAAAGCTGCAAAAAGACATTGTTTGGCCTTGAGACTCGTCATTGCGAATGCTAATCTAATTGGAAATTGATCCCGTTTGTATTCAATTGGCACATCTGTCGGAATAATAGGGATTCGTGGTAGTAATACATCTCCTTGGAACATGCCATTCATAATTTATACAGAAATTGATAGAAAGAGATTTTAAACGACATAAACAATACTGACGGTCGTCAAGGAGACAGTAAGCCAAAAACGCTAAAACTTTTCTGTTTTTTTAATATTTTTTTCTTAATTCACCTCAAATCACATGGACAACGAAATTCGATCGCAAGAATAAGAATGTGCATTTTTTCTTTTCAATAGGATATTTCTCAACTTAATGTGACCATTATCACTAATTTAAATATGCAAATGAAAAAAGGTCTGCAGTCATTAGAGACGAACTTTACATGTATTTCTTATGGAAATGACTCAGCTACGAAGAGATTTTCAAGAAGAGGTGCAAAAAATCAAACTAATTTCATTGCTTATTTTAAATTTCGATTGCACTGATCTAGTTCGGTAATATATTTTCATTTATTCTATTTTACATTAAATATAAAATATTACCACCTGGAAAATAGCCAAATTGAAACTTGTATAAAAATAATAATAATATATTATAATAAAATTGTAATTTATCACATTTGGACATCATCCTCTAACGATACACGGTGAAAATAAAGAGGAAAAATAGATGCTATGAATTGATATGGAAAGTGCTGTAAAATAAAAATGAAAGTGCTGATCTCTAAACATAATACATTTGATGAATTGGATGGATGAGGCAGATACTTTGTGGAGATCCATTATGAGATATGAAGTTAAACACTTTGCATTTTCCATATAAAAATTTTTATTTAACTACTATCGACACGTTTCGCTGCACTGCAGCATTATCAAGACTAAACCAAGAAATTAACCATACTAATATAAGTACAAAATTGCACACTCGCAAACATTTGAGAAATTGGGGTTGGAAGGTGGGGTAGAAGGTGGGAGGGTTGGGAATTTTAAACTGACCTGGTCTTGGGTGAGGTAGGGGAGGGGGGGATAGTGACTGTTTTCAGGTGCTCAGATGGTTTTTTTTTCATTAGCTGAGGGAGGTCAAGGATCGGAGAATGGAATGGAAAAACATGGTCATTACTCAGGGAAAAATTTCTGCTGTGTAAGTCATTTGAAACTGTCATCTCTCTGCTTTGTAACCACTGAGTTGTATGTGCTTTCCAACTGCTGTGGAATTGAAACACGGTACACAGCATTTCTTGACGTCATAGCGTCCTACCATGTCATCAACTCATTTGTGCACCTTTCTAACTCATATATAACAGATTTTGAAAGAAAGCTGTTACAAATGAATCTTCTCCGTTCACAGCAGTTACAATACGAATTATGACGTCCAGAAATCCTGTCGAATCGTTCAAAAGGAGTTCCAAATGTGTAGAAAGCAGTTCAACACGAACACATTCTGTACAAAGGAGTTTGAAAGGGAATAACAAATGAGTTACAAACTTCTTCATATTCCCAATTTTTCGTACAAATTAGTGGAAATGAGTTCCACTCCAGTTCCATGGCATATTTTGGTGTTTCAAAACTGTTTCAAAAGGGCTCCAAGGTTCCAAAGCAGTTGGAAAGCAAACATTTTTCCCTGAGATAGTAATAACAACTTTCCTACCAATGGCAGAAACGATGTATAATTGTTCCCAAATGTCCATTTTCCCTTTTTTTTTAACCCGTTGCAGCATTTCTGGGATGAACTCAAATGTTTGCGAGTGTGCAATTTTTTATTTATATTGGTATGGTTAATTTCTTGGTGAAGTCTTGATAATGCTGCAGTGCAGCGAAACATGTCAACTGTAGTTTAATAAATTTTTATGCGGAAAGTGCAACGTGTTTCACTTCATATCTCATAATACGTTTGCTGGAATCACATTGGTCGCTAGCCATTGCCTGGCGTTTTCAGGTCAGCTGGTCACAGAGTGAGCTTACGTACGCTTGGAATCTGCTCCGCAGTCCTCTGGATGGCACGAGCGGTGGACTTGGTCTGGCGAGGGGGCTCGTGGTCCTCTGGGGGGGCGTAGGGTGTGAGACGGCGGCGGCAGCAGCACACGCAGGCGGGGGCGCCGAGATGGCCGCCGCGGCCTCATTGGATGCGTGTAGGCGCTCCTGCTCACGCTCGAAGTACTCGTAAAGGCGATTGGTCCACTGGCCAACGGCGCGGACGTGCAGCCAAAGAGAATCTGCAAACAGCATCCATCGACGTCATCATTCATTACTAGATTACCATCGGTGGACCATTTTACTAAAGCATTGCACCAAAACAGTGACTTTGTATGCAGCCACGTGAAGACATACAACAAGGATGGAATCCACTATTAAAACACCATTTTGCTTCATCAAGATTCGACCTTGGATCGCCCTGTTGTTGGTAAGTTATTCTATCGATAATATCAGACTGTATTTACCGAGCAAGTAGTTGAAGCCTATGTCCTCATTGTAAAGGCCGTTTTACACGGTACACGGAATTGCGCAATCTGACGTACGTACGAAGACGCAATCAAAATTGCGTCGTGTAAAGCTGTGAATTGCTAGAACACATGCGATAATGCGTGGATGCGAGACGGCAAAATAGCCCCTGTTCTAATTTCGCTCATGCGTTCGCGCAATTCCACGCCATTTTAGTAATTAATGCAGCTCTAACCTGCGCAATTCCGTGCTCCGTGTAAAACGGCCTTAACACAGGAGAAGAAAACATGCTCAAAGACAGGAAATGGCAATTAAAGTTGGGAGGAAAATATATCTGAAAGTGATTTTACGGTTGACTTTGGCAATCACCAACTCGGAGGAGACCCAAAAATTTGCTGAGGGCTTCAATTATGTAATGACTAATCCAACCATGAAATAGAAACAGACCTTGCTGCTCCGGTGCACTGCTGATGGTGAATGGATGCCACTCGTATCTCGCCACTGCCGGGATGTTGACGAACACGTAGTCGCCAGGGCAGAAGTCGAAGTGGAGTGGCCTCCGAATCACGAGGTGAATCACGCGAGAGGGCAGCAGCACCCCGGACGATATGTACGTCCTGCCGTGCTGTCGAGCGCGCTGATTGGCCAGACGCCATCCCCGCTCCAGCAAGTAGATGACGCCGGGCGTCACAAACCACTTCCAGAAGTTTGGCGCGTGGATGATGAGCAGGATCCAGAATGGCACGTAGAGCAAATGGGTCCAGTAGAACACCTGGAGGAAAAACAAGCACACACACAGCAACAACATGGAATATCAACACGTATTTATTTTGGAAACCAGTCAGTCATTCTGTATCCATTTCCCATCATGTTTTGAGCCATAGAAATGAGGTTTGTTTTGTTTCGTGTGGATTCTCTGTCTTCGTTCATTGATTTGGAATTTCAGTAGTTGATGCAGCAGAGAAAAAACACAAAAACATGGTTCCGTTTCTTGTAATTGTCGAGAGAAAGTTGGTTTAAAAACCATGGACGTGCCTTCGGCGCAATCAATTAATGTGACGAAAGTCTATTAGTTTCATTTTTGTCAAACTCTTCACGTCGAAGTTACTCTTAACTTAAAAAAACTGGGCCGTAATTTGTATTAAAAATTAGTCAACAGAATAAATTATCTAAATGATGATATGCTAAATGTGAAAAAGCAATGAACAGTCTCAGAGTTATTTAAGTTAGTCTACAAGAGTTTGCCGTGGACCACACACATTGAAGAAATCCACTTGGTGAAAATGGTCCTCAATAGTTCATTGAATATAAAATCTGGTCAGTAGGAAGTTAATAATCTGCTCACCTAGGTGCTGGTGAAACAAGTAAAAAAAGTTCAGTGGTTGATACCCTTCCTTTCAAAATCCTGAAAAAGACATCCAATGGACGTCCAGCTAGGATATCCAGTGGACATCATTGCAGAAGCTGGGATGCCATTCCAGCACAGACATAGAGAGAATGCCAAGTCGATCCTCATAGGATATGTCTGAGCCAACCAGAGTGCGTTTTGAGAGTAATCGGCGTCTGTGCAGTGTCTTGCCGAACTTGGAGTGGGGGCTAATTTAATTGACCAGAGCTATACGTACACACTGCTCTGGGTGACGTACTGCAGGTATTGGACACACAAAAAAATCATTGCACTCTTCCTCATAAATGTGTTCAATGTGGGGAAGATCATGCTCGTGTGAAAATCCGACTGAATTACGAGCCAAACGAGCTCTCTCATACGGATAAATACCGCGGGTGCATCAAGAAGCACAAAGAAGCCACAGCGGCAATGGACAGCCATTCAGTCACCGAATCAATCTGCTCCCACCCTCTTCCCAGATCTTTTGCCGCCGCTACCAATTCTCCCCATCACTCCACATGATAGATTCCATATCCGAAACCCACAAACCTCCCTCAGCTCATTCCGCAACGCCCGCGAAAACCGTGAACTTCTTTCCTGGTTTTCTAATATTTCATCCCATATTTCCTCTTTGCATTCTATCACCGAAAAAAATCGTTCCTCTTTCATCAACTACTTCTACTCCACTCCTCTTAAATATATTAATATGTAAGTAGTCCAGGCTGATAGAACTTTTTAATCACAATTATTAACCATTCTAAAACAAATAACACTGCCTTGCAATTCTCTCTTCTATCAGTCTTTCGTATGCCTTTTCCTTCTTCAATCATGGGTTATTACTGTCATTTGTGCAGAATTATTCAAGTGCAATCAATATTACAATACTTCATTGTAAAATGTTTGAAAAAAAGAACACAACTAATTTGTCCGTTGTGCTTGAAATTAATTAAAAAATATAATAATAATAAAAATAAATAAACAAATATAATTACATGAAATGCAATACAATCATCTTTGCAATTGTAACTCAACCTCAATTGCTGCTCCTGTTATTAGATTTAAGTTTCCTATTCCACACAGACAACAAATTATTGCTCCGACAACGATGCGCAGGCGCCATTTTTAAATTGCTTTGGTCAACCGACTGGTTTGGGGTGAGATTTGACTCAACGGTACAGCCCTAATATTCTCGCCTCCAGCGAGATGATTATGTGACTGGTGATGTACTGCAGAATATATATAATTAAGTGAACAAATATCGGAGTGACAGTCATGTTTAAGCCTAATTGAGCTAAATATGCATCGCATACTTTCATAGTAGGGTAGTTTCCTTCATCAAAGAGAACGAAAGGCATTGATTGCGATTCGTTGCCCACCATTAGTGTATTCATAATATACAAATTATTTTGTTTTAGAAATCCCAGTTTAGGCGAATGGCAATGGTCAATTTTAACTGCATTTGAAAAAGGCCAGATTGGCGCCCATGCGATGCCACTCCACGTGACGCCACAAGGACCTAGTTTCTATACGAGTAGAAAGGAGTTTTACATCGTCTGAGATTACCAATGCATGCATGAGGCACAGAGCTCAGGGAAACATCTCTTAATAATCACCTATTAAAATTGTCCATGGTCGGAAAGTTTCCTTCGTTTGATAGGGTATTAATAATCCTTATTTAAGCCAAGCGCTATCTGGTAGCAGGGTACTCTGCTACCTGCGAGCAGCCTGCATCATATTAGCGCTCAAAGCCTCGCCCCAAGGTCACCTCACACGGCGACAGCGGGAACCAGAATGACGTCACACGGGGTTTCCCCAGCATTCTTACTTAGCCGTCCCGTTTTCGCGCGCTTGAATTTTTTCACTTTTCATTTAATCGCAAAAAATAGAAATAGCTACATCGCAGGGACGCAAATACTCTCGCCCCAAGGTCACCTCACTCGGCGGCAGCGGGAACCAGAATGATGTCACACGGGATTTTCATATCATTCATACTTAGCCGTCGCCTTTTCTAGCGCTTGAAATTTTTCACTTTTCATTTAATCGCGAAAAATAGATATCGTCATTGAAAAATCTGAAAGCGTGAAATGCGTACTCCAGGCGAAATAATTTTTCGATTTAGGCCATATAAATAATAGGAGACCACCCTATTTCGGAAAGGCCAGACCAGAAAGGAGCAGAAACGCACGAAAGCGTAAGAGGACAGGATGGAAGATCAAAAGAGAGTGAGGTTAAAATCCTTCCGAGGTTTGAGTGGGTTGAACGTGCGACGAGGCCTCACCTCAAACGACCCCCTCCTCCGCACAAACGGCTGCGAGCAGATGAAAATGATGAGAAGAATGAAGTCCAGAGCCACGCCGGTGGGGTTGGCCTGCCCGGGCACCAGCCCAAACTTCCCGGGGCGGTCCGTGAGGAACCACTCCCAAGTGGACCAATTGGCAGCATTCAGCACCGGGTCATTCACCACCAGCATACCTGCACGGGGGATGATGCGAAATTAGGGATTGGGCGGATCCAAGAGTTTTTCGGATCCCGATCGGATCCTTATATTTCGGAGCCGGATCTTCGAATATTTTCGGATACAAATGCATTTTTAACTTCCCGCTATAAAACGAAGTAATTATTCAAGTTTCTTCTAGGTAAATGCGATCAAAGGAATGCTATTTATATTTTCAATCACATTTTAATATTTTAACTGATTAAAAATAATATTTATGAGATTTCTGGTTATTTAAAAGCATTTAAATTTTCCTCACGCACGTTTCTCCTGAATTTTGCCACTTTCCCATTGCATGCTGACTTGTGTTTCACCCACAAATGCTTCAGTTGTGGAGAGGTGGATTTTGCAACTCCTCGCGATAGCTTCACGCCCTCGGTGCACGCACATGGCATACGCTGAGCTCTCCTTATCACAATGAAAATGTTTCCACTCAATAAAATACATTTTTATCAATATTTCATTAAATTAAATTGCAACTGCTCAATCTATGACGTAATTGACAGTGAAATTAGAACAACACTGACTTGACGAGGCAGCACAGGAACAGAAAGCGACCGCCCCTGAGCGCTATCACCCATCCACAAGGTTAACCTGAAGCCAAGACTAACAGACAGAAAACTGAGGGACAGTAGAAGATATTACTAAAGGAACACTTTTGCCTTAACAATGTGAGTGAAGCCTACGAGAGATGACAACATGCCTTCAAGTCAAGAAGAACTACATAAGTACCTTATTTCACTGGAAAATGGTCTATGAAAGGCTCACATAACAACATTTTATAAATGACATAGAACACCATATTTTATTTTGATTCATCTTTTTTATTTATTTAATTTTTGTTATTTATTTTTATTTATTTTTTATTTTTGAAGTGAAAACTTCTTATGTTTCGTTGAGCAGTTCTGTAGATGGGTAAAAGACATTGGACTCGCGTCACCGTCACCGCTACTGCATATATGTATAATTGTGTATATTCTGTATAAACACAGTATACTCGCTATGTACACAGTACTTGGGGAGGGGTACAAACCATTGGACTCGCATCACCGTCACCAGTTCATACTCGTGCAGGAGATAAAGATACAAGAATAGTGAAGGTTAGTATAGTATAACTCAATTTCTTTTTATACGTTCAATTTGAGTAGCTTATTCAAATGTTGTGCCATAAAATTATTCATAAATTTGAAGAGTTTACAATTATATATTGTAGAAATATAAAAAAGGAAACACGACGAGAAAATTTTTGAAGTGAAAACTTCTTATGGCGCGTTACGCACTTCTTTTCAGATGGGAAAAAAACTCTGAACTCGCGTGATCGTCACCTCAAAATCGTCATCGCCTCGCTGCTAACGAAGGAGAGGGAAATAAAGGGAGAAGGATTTTTGAATTTGCTCGTTTCTCATGTATTAAAATATATTCTGAAGCAGAAAGGGTCGCTACTTTTAGTGTTGACATTAGTTAGTCGATATTGTTCATAACAATAGTTACGAAAAATATTTTCTTAAATTTCGGCTGGTAACTTGGCTTTTCCGAGTTCATATTCCTAATCCAGTTGCCGGCATACTGATCCTAGTATTAAGCTGAAAATTTCAGCAAACGTATATTGTACATTTTTTTCCATACTGTAGACTTTAATTTTCTCTCAACTCAGTTCAAACGTTGTTATGTTTGTTCGTATATCTTTTGGACGAAAAATATGGAATTTTGCAAGGTATAAATCAATCGACTGCTAACTTTCGTATCTCACTATGTAGGTCTATATATGCTGGCTATGAAATTTGGAGAAAACTATAATTGTATTGTTGGTGAAAAATTTATAACTTTATCTTGAGTACGAAAGGAGTTACGAATTTTTGATTTTTTTCAAATATTTTTACCGCGCCATTATTTCACCCGCTTGCTATTTCGCAGTAGTTTTCCGTGGGTTTTTCATTCAACTGTCGGCTAACAGTTCTCAACACCATCCTAAAACTGTATGGAAAGGTTTTGGTGCCTAATATCCTATGTAGGTAAACCTTTTTATATTTTAGCTGAGTATCGGCATAGCTGCATACACTTAATTATCTTTGAGCCTGAATGTCCTATTTTTGTACGGTGGGAAGCAGTCGCCTACTAACTGTAGTATCATACCATATAGGTCCATTTATGCTGCATATGAAATTTGGAAAAAACTGTGAAATTATTTTTGGTGAAAGAATTGTAACTTTATCTCTATTACAGGGGGAGTTATGAATTTGCAGTGGCCACACCTCGTCAGGCTTTCCTTACTGACCTGAGTCTGCGCGGAAGGCTCCCAAGGAGATCGTTTTGCCATTAGATAGGTGGGCGAAGTGTGGATATTGTTTTGGCGAGGAAGAGATTTTTCGCGAGGAAAGATTTTTTCGCTTCAAGATACAATATAAATCCAACTGATGTTCAGTTCGTTCAGTTCTTCGTCGAACGATGAACATATAGAATGAAATAGATTTAGAGTTGTGTACTTAAGAACTTCTGTTAGCCTAACACTACCTCACGTTGGTGAAGTGTAAATGTTATTTACAGCGTTAGGTGCCGGAAAATCACATTAAATTAGGAATGCAAGATTGGATCTCTAAACTAAAGAACAAGGCACTGCTTGCAATAACCATAACAAATGATCGACTTAAAAGCACAAGATACAAAACTACGATAGATGCTGTTTTTACAAGACATTTGGATGGATTTGAAACAAAATTGTTTCTTTCTTACTTAAGATACCATAAGCCTATAGTATCAGTTTTAGAATGCGCAGATGTAGACAATGATAGCAATACAAGAGCAATTGAAATTACTGATAAAGATGAGAACTCAGATATTGTTAATACTGAAAATTACTTAATTACATTACGTTCATTTAGTAACATAGGCTTCAGGTAACATTTTTAGTTTGTGTATATTACCTGCATAAATAATAATTGTCACAATTTCCAAATTAATAAAATTAATTAGTTTAATATAAATTTTAAAATAATAAGGGTACCATATACCTATCCCTTTAAAAAAATTCGTGAATGAACGTCCAAAATTTTTTAACATAAAAAGTTTTTACTTCCAACGGAAGTCCCACGACTGCCATGTTTTTTTACTTTAATTTTTATTTAATTTTTTTCATTTGATTTTTCAATTTTTTTCTGAATTAAACCCAGCCGTGGCGAAACATCAAGCCACAGCACAAGCAATGAATGGATTTAAAAAATCGATCATCCACAACATTTATCCATCTCCCCCCCCCCCCCCACCCTACTTCTCCCCCCACTTCTCGCCCCCTCCATCCACCTCTCTCCCACTTGAAATAAAAAGTCATTGGCGCCAAATGGCAGCACCGTTCCCCACAGGAAGTGACCGGCAGCCGCTCACAAAACATCGGGGCGAAATCCTATATAACACGTAGCGTGCACCCATACAATACTAAGTCACCTTTCGTTCAATCTTTTGATTTTTTGATTTTCAAAATTTCAGTTTTTCAATACATACGTATTTTATCCTTCTTTTATGTAAATTTTCAATCATCTTGCCTTGAATGCCTTAATTTAAATGGTGACACTGTAGAAGAGTTTACTCTCAAAATGTACAAAGTAAAAATAGTTATTTTTACTTTGTTAAATTTTTAATTCATAACGTCTGTTACTTTCTCGACAGTGCTCGTGTGTAGAATGTTGAAACAGCAACTCAGCGACTTGCACTGTAATTGTCATGAGTAAATTGAATTGAAATAGTCAGACATACCATATTCGAATGAAAAAGCATGTGCCTACCGAGAGAGAGCAATGGTTCACTCATGTTGATACTCACTGAAGTTGACGGAGTGCATGATTGTGTGCAGGATGGAGAAGCCTAGGATGAGCACTCCCACCAGTTTGTGGAAGTAGATGTGGTGGTCGAGAGGCAGGAAGTGGGACAGACCGTGAGCGCGGAGGAACGTCAGACAGCGACGAAGCATCAACGCCAGCACCAGCGAACAGTCCAAGTTCAAACACTGACCTGCAAACAGAAACAAAGGACACGCCATAGTACTCACGGAGGAAATTGTTTCAGGTGGTGGAAACATCCACGATAAAATATACAGCACAAATAGTAATTTTCACAACTCCACTGGTCTACTCTCAAGAAGAATAACCGAAAAGTGTTGAAACCATAATCGGCAGTGTAGTTGTGTTTCAAAGAATGGAGATTTCTATATAAGTGTTTTATATTTTATCATTTCGCTATGAATGATACAGACTTCATGCATAAATTAAAGGCCATGAAAGAAGTTTTCGGGACTATGAATAGAATCTTTGGCATTTTGTAGACTTCGAAAGCCACTTCTCAATCCAGCCTACATCACTACCGTAAAACTGGCTTAATAGTCTCGCTTTACAAGAAATTGTTGAAATTCAAAAAAACTGAAACGAATGCACATAGTTAAAAAATATAAACGGGTTTCAACTAAGGTGGATTTCGTGGTTCAATTCATTGATTGGTGTTTCTTTATCTCGCAGCCATTTTAGTGTGGGTCTGATCACAGCATTCGTCAACGCGAACAGCTTTTCCAAGCTTCTAGAAAAGTTTGTTAACATTTTGAAAACTGCTGAGGTAACGATGTTGCCATATTCATTCTTATATAAATCATTGTTTCTTCCTACTCCTATGTTTCATAATTTTAGACTTATTAGGTGAAAAGCGACAGCCAATTTCCTCAAGATAGTGGCTAATCTCGCCTGAATTGGGGTGAGTAGGCTCACCCATCACTGTGATGAGAAATGACAAGACAAGAGGAAAATGGTACATCAAAAGGACTCCCAAAGAGATCCACATATCAGGTTTTGGAGGCTGTAAAATCAGGGTTAGGGATTCGTAAAGCTGCTCTTGAATACAATATTCCATACTCGGTCATAAGACGACATCTGAAATATCCGATCATGAAACCTCCCGTGATGATTATTCGCAGATGAGAAAGAACTTATTGCGCACAGAATAGGGTGGTTTCCTATTATTTTGATGATTTAATTGAGTGATCTTACCACTCTCCATTACTTTGTTATGGGGTACTTACTACACGAGTTCTGAAATTGAATCAACTACAACGTGGACAACATTGTCTCTCAATTGGCAGCTATAAATAGAAAGAGCTCATAAATGTGAGCTGTTGGCAGATGTACAGTCACTTTCAAAAGTCGGTCCACACACCCGGCGCAGCCGTCTCCGTTATTCTCCGAAGTCGACCTTCGCATATTCCTTACGCGTTCCTTGTCCAATGGGGATCAATTTTACTTTATCGGTTTGTGAAAATGCTGAAACTTGACTACTATAACCCTCGCAAGGATCCCGAAGCACGATTTCAGAGGTAGGAAGGACCCGTGAACCCTCCCCCTTCCCCCAAGAGACAAACAATTCCGACATCGAAGAAAGCGGAGAAGAATTGATGGATATTTCCGGCGAGTAACCCCTCGCGCGAGGAAGAGAGAACATCTCACTCATTTGCTAAACTTGTACAGCTCACATGACACAAATAAAATTTTCGGAGTATTTCGAGCATAATACTTCAATATTTTTTCTCCGCATCGTCTTTTGAAAAATACGTAAATATGCCAATGTAAATATTGTCGTTTTTGTTACGGTTACCATACCATTCTCGTTCACCCGTGTCGGCGACGAAGGATTTTCAGTCATTTTTCCATGTTTACGAGTGAAATAACAGTTACTCCCCAAGTTTTAGTTTAATCAGAATACAAGGGGTGCCATCATTTTAGATACCGCAACTTAATGCCATCTTGCAAATAGAAAATAATAAGTATCTTAATTTCTTACCTGTAAAAATTGCCGGTCAGGTAATGAGATAAGATGAGATAAGATAATTCTGCATTAAGTATATTTTATTTTTGATTTATTTATTTTATTTATTTATTTATATTATATATTTATGTATATATTATTTATTTTATTTTTTTTAATATAGTTTATTGATTTATTTTTCAGATGAGCAATCGGATTGCCTTGAATTGCTTATTAGATAAATATAATTTTTCACCGAAAGAAGTAGCGAGATAAATATCTGCATATGTGCATAGAGTAAAATGGCATCTTTTTAGGCCACACTGCGTCGTAAGAAGTTTTATCCTTTTATTTTTCGGGAATACTCTGTAAAAAAGTAATTTGCAGTGTTTTTTAAAGAAAAATAGTACGAGAAACATCAGCGTGGCATTATGATTGTGAGTCAACCATTTATGTTGGTCATGGAAAACAAAATTTACCGGGACCTACGAAATGAAAAAGGGAGTATTTTTATTATTATCAAAGATAATAAAGGTTGATAATGTAGGATTATATGGAAGATTTTACGAATACCCTGCCTGCACCCCTCCCAACGTGAACTTATCACTTGAATTAACAGTAACGTCCATTCGCCTTATGACCTTTCATTGCATCCATATCCTCACTTTCATCCTTTCTCTCCGCCCTCACCTCAAATCTCTCCACTTGTTCATTTCTTTCCCTCACCGTCCATCTCACCTTTTCCGTTCTTTTTTGTATTCACATCTCGGATGCCTTAATTTTTTTCTTTTCCCTCTTTCGTCGTCGGCTAAGTTTCCGCTCCGTCAAACGTTACATCCCGAGCAGTATATTTGGTAGCTAATAAATATACTTTGTATTAATTGCGTAGAAATAGTCAGCAGGCACTCAACACGATATATCAGATGAAAATTATGCATGCATAGTTTTGTGTTTGTAGGAATATGATCAGTTCACCCGTAAGACTGACTCAAGGTATTCATAAAGTGAGTGTAATTTCTATTATTATTGTGAAACCACTTATATATAATAATGTGGAGAACATGCATGATATCACCAGGCGACAATTACCATAGATTCTAGCTAGTTTGGTAGCCGACGGAAGGCTAAAGATGGACAGCTAGAGAAGAGTTTTCCAGTGGTGACATTGTTAGAAAGAATCGGAAAAAGGCTTTTGATGATTCTGTTCAAAGCCTGCACGCCAGGGAAGTATGTGGTGGAAAGTAGGACATACAAGAAAAGTAGGACTGTATGTGGGTTGTTTATTAGTATGAATTTTGGGTTTTTAGGTATTGTGCAGGATTTTCTTACGTAGAAGGTTCTCAGGATATCCTATACGAAGAAGAGAGTGGTGAAGTTTATTAAGGAAAATGTCCACGGATTCGGAGTTATTGAAAATTCTGTGGCCTCTTACTGAGAGAGAGTAAGGAAGGGATTTTTTAGTGTGTGAGTGGTGACAGCTGTTGAAGTGAAGGCATTGTTGTTTGTTAGTAGATTTAATGTGGACTGAAGTGATGAAATTTTTATTTTCTAGGGAAATGGTAACGTCGATAAATGTTAATCGGGAGGGGGAGTGGTGAGAGGTAAAGGATAGTTCGGAGAACTCATTGAGTGCCGAAATGAAAGAGCTCAGTGAGTCTTCTCCATGAGGCCAGAGATGGAAAATATCATCTATATAGCGAAGCCAAAGTAAGGGTTGAAGTGGGTATGAAGATAGGAAGGATTCTTCAAGGAGACCAAGAAATAAATTTGCGTTTGAAGGGTTAAATCTACTTCCCATGGCGCAACCTTTGATCCGCAGATAGTGTTTATCTTTGAAGGAGAAGGCGTTTTTAGTGAGGATTAGGCGAGAGAGATCGACTAAAAAGTCATTACTGGGTATCTGGGGTGCAGGTCGATTGTCACGAATGTGTCGAAGGGAGGCAAGGCCTTCTACTTGAAGTATAGAATTTGACCTTGGGACATCGGCTTAAGCCGCCTTCAACACCAGCAGTCACCACAGGGAACACGGTGCCGCCTCAGTGGCCAAAATACGTCGTTTGAGAATTCCATGCTCCTCATTACAGCCCTCGCCATGCAATGTCCAAAACCCAACTTCCTGATTCTATCTCACCAAATATTGAATATTTAATGAGTAAAAATTTGACACTTTCAAATACCAATGTTCCTGATTATGATGACCCTCATCAAAAACTAGGCCGCAGTGAAGTTTTGAAATGAATCGCTACAAAGTAACAGAGTCATTCTTAATACTTTGACACATATTTTGATAACCCCAAAAAATCTATCGTTGACTGGACTACTCAAGAGCCTAGAAAGTTAGAGAAACGTATATCGACGGGTAAGTACTAACAGCATGTATCTCAAATTCGGCTGGTTTGAGACAGGTATCTTAAACAAATTGAAATAACATGAAAAAAATAAAATACAAGCAAAAAACAACTCTTTGTTTGAAAATGAATGTTTCTTTTTCAGTTTTATGAAATTTTGGATTTTAACTTCTGTGTATAGGTAAAACAAATTAATCGTTTTTTTTTGCTCTCCTGAAAAGTTGCTATTTTTGAGATACGTGTAGTTAGAACTTAGCCATCGATATGGTATTATATGGTAAAGAGAGCATGCATGAAGGACCGTACTCACCGCAGGCTCTGGCGACAATCACATAGACGTTTGAGTCCCAGTATTCGTAGATTCTGGATGCAAAGAGGCAGGCGTTGAGTGCTAGGATGAAGGCAAGAGCGCTGATGAAGGCCTGGTTGTTGCGCAGATACGGCA